>NW_027136326.1:0-665811 GCF_039906515.1 Pseudorca crassidens | reverse complement strand
CTGAGACATATTTGAACACGTCTCCCATTCACACGGTTGATCATACTCTGGGTTCCACATGCATGTTTTAGCTGAAGGAAGAATACCTTAAACCTGGGTAGTTGAAACCCGTGGAATGGGTACCATGCAATATGACTTCAAAGGGTCTTCATTTGCTCACCGAACCTCTCCAATCCTATCACTGCTGCGTTTATGCCCCTGTACACACGCTTGATTCTCTTTTGGAGACATAGCAATCCATAGCTTTTAATATAATTACTAGTCAGGTACATTCTTAGGCGTTTAATATGGGGTGTTGAGTCCATTTCGTTGAGCAAGGAGTAGCTCTTGTCTATTCCATATTTGGCTTAAGGAACTTTATCTGTGCTCATTTCAATCTCTGGTTTTATGCAGCACCCCAACTCACCTTTCCCCTTAAGCAAGCATAAGTTGGTTTTCTAAATTTGAGACCCTGTTCTGTTTTGGAATTCAGTTCCTGTGTAGCCAAGTTTACATTCCGTGTATTAGTGATATCTTATGATGTTTCTTTTTCTGTGTGACTTATTTCAGTTAGAATCATCGTACCTGAATCCACTCATTATGCTGCTACGGGCCTGATGACATAGATTTCATTGCTGAGTGGTACTGCATTGTACGTAAGTACCACAAGTTCTTTATCCATTTTTCACTTTCTGTGATACTGAACTTGTACGGTAAACGAGGTTCTTGTAAACAGAGGCGTCCCAAACTTTGGGGTGGCTGTGTCGTTTTGATTTTAATTTCCCTAAGCTATAGGACCATAAGTGGAAGTGCCCTAGGCTCTGTTGCTTTGTTTTTTAGATGTTTCAGGAAACACCATACACTTCTCCCGAGTGTCTGTTGGCAATTTACATCCCGCCCATCAGCATAACAAGGCTCCCAGTTCTCCATGGCCTGTCCTGCCTTTCTGGATTTTACACTTTTTTCAGATGGCCCTTTTGACCGGGGGGAAGTGAGACTTCATTGTAGTGCAGATTTCCTTTGCAAGCTTGCTTTGTTGGCCAAAAAGTGCGTAAGCATTTTTTCCTGAATATATTCAGGAAAAAACGCATACGCCCTTTTTGGCCAAGTGCATCATTGTGGACGTTCTGCCTCTTTTCCTATGCTTTCAATACAATTCCAGTCTACCTCCTGAAATCGGTTTCCTGCAATTCTGCCCCGTTTTCAAGTCCTCTTGGCAGCCTTACTTCAGTATATTTTTGGACGATAGCTGTCATTTATAACTCTGCAGGTTTGTGAATTACAGTGCCCCTGAGCTCCTTTCTTCAACTCGCTTTATTTTGACCTGGCCGCAACACCGCAGGATGGCTTCAGGCCCTAATCTGGTTCCGGCACGGCACGCTGAGCCTTTGGTTATTTCCTCTTCCTGGTGGGAAATGAGAGTTAAATTTGCCCGTCCAGACACCTCCAGCTAGTCTCTCATTGGTTCTCGCTATTCCTGTTCATCTTCCGCAGAAATTGCAAACTGGGCCAAACAGGAGGTTAAAGGCGCTGACTGTCCAAGTGGGGAGAGTGTTAGTAAAGCATCTGGAATGTTGCACCCGAGTATCAGGGGAGGAAAACTGAGACATACTTGAACACGTCTCCCATTCACACGGTTGATCATACTCTGGGTTCCACATGCATGTTTTAGCTGAAGGAAGAATACCTTAAACCTGGAGAGTTGAGACCCGTGGAATGGGTACCATGCAATATGACTTCAAAGGGTCTTCATTTGCTCACCGAACCTCTCCAATCCTATCACTGCTGCGTTTATGCCCCTGTACACACGCTTGATTCTCTTTTGGAGACATAGCAATCCATAGGTTTTAAGATACTTACTAGTCAGGTACATTCTTAGGCGTTTAATATGGGGTGTTGAGTCCATTTCGTTGAGCAAGGAGTAGCTCTTGTCTATTCCATATTTGGCTTAAGGAACTTTATCTGTGCTCATTTCAATCTCTGGTTTTATGCAGCACCCCAACTCACCTTTCCCCTTAAGCAAGCATAAGTTGGTTTTCTAAATTTGAGATCCTGTTCTATTCTGTAATTCAGTTCCTGTGTAGCCAAGTTTAAATTCCGTGTATTAGTGATATCTTATGATGTTTCTTTTTCTGTGTGACTTATTTCAGTTAGAATCATCGTACCTGAATCCACTCATTATGCTGCTACGGGCCTGATGACATAGATTTCATTGCTGAGTGATACTGCATTGTACATGAGTACCACAAGTTCTTTATCCATTTTTCACTTTCTGTGATATTGAACTTGTACGGTAAACGAGGTTCTTGTAAACAGAGGCATCCCACACTTTGGGGTGGCTGTGTCTTTTTGATTTTAATTTCCCTAAGCTATAGGACCATAAGTGGAAGTGCCCTAGGCTCTGTTGCTTTGTTTCTTAGATGTTTCAGGAAACACCATACACTTTTCCCGAGTGTCTGTTGGCAATTTACATCCTGCCCATCAGCATAACAAGGCTCCCAGTTCTCCATGGCCTGTCCTGCCTTTCTGGATTTTACACTTTTTTCAGATGGCCCTTTTGACCGGGGGGAAGTGAGACTTCATTGTAGTGCAGATTTCCTTTGCAAGCTTGCTTGGTTAGCCAAAAAGTGCGTATGCGTTTTTTCCTGAATATATTCAGGAAAAAACGCATACGCCCTTTTTGGCCAAGTGCATCATTGTGGACGTTCTGCCTCTTTTCCTATGCTTTCAATTCAATTCCAGTCTACCTCCTGAAATCGGTTTCCTGCAATTCTGCCCCGCTTTCAAGTCCTCTTGGCAGCCTTACTTCAGTATATTTTTGGACGATAGCTGTCATTTATAACTCTGCAGGTTTGTGAATTACAGTGCCCCTGAGCTCCTTTCTTCAACTCGCTTTCTTGTGAGCTGGCCGCAACACCGCAGGATGGCTTCAGGCTCTAATCTGGTTCCGACACGGCACGCTGAGCCTTTGTTTAATTCCTCTTCCTGGTGGGAAATGAGAGTTAAATTTGCCCGTCCAGACACCTCCAGCTAGTCTCTCATTGGTTCTCGCTATTCCTGTTCATCTTCCGCAGAAATTGCAAACTGGGCCAAACAGGAGGTTAAAGGCGCTGACTCTCCAAGTGGGGAGAGTGTTAGTAACGCGTCTGGAATGTTGCACCCCAGTACCAGGGGAGGAAAACTGAGACATATTTGAACACGTCTCCCGTTCACATGGTTGATCATACTCTGGGTTCCACATGCATGTTTTAGCTGAAGGAAGAATACCTTAAACCTGGAGAGTTGAGACCCGTGGAATGGGTACCATGCAATATGACTTCAAAGGGTCTTCATTTGCTCACCGAACCTCTCCAATCCTATCACTGCTGCGTTTATGCCCCTGTACACATGCTTGATTCTCTTTCGGAGACATAGTAATCCATAGGTTTTAAGATACTTACTAGTCAGGTACATTCTTAGGCGTTTAATATGCGGTGTTGAGTCCATTTCGTTGAGCAAGGAGTAGCTCTTGTCTATTCCATATTTGGCTTAAGTTACTTTATCTGTGCTCATTTCAATCTCTGGTTTTATGCAGCACCCCAACTCACCTTTCCCCTTAAGCAAGCATAAGTTGGTTTTCTAAATTTGAGACCCTGTTCTGTTCTGTAATTCAGTTCCTGTGTAGCCAAGTTTACATTCCGTGTATTAGAGACATCTTATGATGTTTCTTTTTCTGTGTGACTTATTTCAGTTAGAATCATCGTACCTGAATCCACTCATTATGCTGCTATGTGCCTGATGACATAGATTTCATTGCTGAGTGATACTGCATTGTACGTAAGTACCACAAGTTCTTTATCCATTTTTCACTTTCTGTGATATTGAACTTGTACGGTAAACGAGGTTCTTGTAAACAGAGCCGTCCCAAACTTTGGGGTGGCTGTGTCTTTTTGATTTTAATTTCCCTAAGCTATAGGACCATAAGTGGAAGTGCCCTAGGCTCTGTTGCTTTGTTTTTTAGATGTTTCAGGAAACACCATACACTTCTCCCGAGTGTCTGTTGGCAATTTACATCCCGCCCATCAGCATAACAAGGCTCCCAGTTCTCCATGGCCTGTCCTGCCTTTCTGGATTTTACACTTTTTTCAGATGGTCCTTTTGACCGGGGGGAAGTGAGACTTCATTGTAGTGCAGATTTCCTTTGCAAGCTTGCTTGGTTGGCCAAAAAGGGCGTATGCGTTTTTTCCTGAATATATTCAGGAAAAAACGCATACGCCCTTTTTGGCCAGGTGCATCATTGTGGACGCTCTGCCTCTTTTCCTATGCTTTCAATGCAATTCCAGTCTACCTCCTGAAATCGGTTTCCTGCAATTCTGCCCCGCTTTCAAGTCCTCTTGGCAGCCTTACTTCAGTATATTTTTGGACGATAGCTGTCATTTATAACTCTGCAAGTTTGTGAATTACAGTGCCCCTGAGTTCCTTTCTTCAACTCGCTTTCTTGTGACCTGGCCGCAACACCGCAGGATGGCTTCAGTCCCTAATCTGGTTCCGGCACTGCATGCTGAGCCTTTGGTTGATTCCTTTTCCTGGTGGGAAATGAGAGTTAAATTTGCCCGTCCAGACACCTCCAGCTAGTCTCTCATTGGTTCTCGCTATTCCTGTTCATCTTCCGCAGAAATTGCAAACTGGGCCAAACAGGAGGTTAAAGGGACTGACTCTCCAAGTGGGGAGAGTGTTAGTAAAGCATCTGGAATGTTGCACCCGAGTACCAGGGTACGAAAACTGAGACATATTTGAACACGTCTCCCGATCACATGGTTGATCATACTCTAGGTTCCACATGCATGTTTTAGCTGAAGGAAGAATACCTTAAACCTGGGTAGTTGAAACCCGTGGAATGGGTACCATGCAATATGACTTCAAAGGGTCTTCATTTGCTCACCGAACCTCTCCAATCCTATCACTGCTGCGTTTATGCCCCTGTACACACGCTTGATTCTCTTTTGGAGACATAGCAATCCATAGGTTTTAAGATAATTACTAGTCAGGTACATTCTTAGGCTTTTAATATGGTGTGTTGAGTCCATTTCGTTGAGCAAGGAGTAGCTCTTGTCTATTCCATATTTGCCTTAAGGAACTTTATCTGTGCTCATTTCAATCTCTGGTTTTATGCAGCACCCCAACTCACCTTTCCCCTTAAGCAAGCATAAGTTGGTTTTCTAAATTTGAGACCCTGTTCTGTTTTGGAATTCAGTTCCTGTGTAGCCAAGTTTACATTCCGTGTATTAGTGATATCTTATGATGTTTCTTTTTCTGTGTGACTTATTTCAGTTAGAATCATCGTACCTGAATCTACTCATTATGCTGCTACGGGCCTGATGACATAGATTTCATTGCTGAGTGGTACTGCATTGTACGTAAGTACCACAAGTTCTTTATCCATTTTTCACTTTCTGTGATACTGAACTTGTACGGTAAACGAGGTTCTTGTAAACAGAGGCGTCCCAAACTTTGGGGTGGCTGTGTCTTTTTGATTTTAATTTCCCTAAGCTATAGGACCATAAGTGGAAGTGCCCTAGGCTCTGTTGCTTTGTTTTTTAGATGTTTCAGGAAACACCATACACTTCTCCCGAGTGTCTGTTGGCAATTTACATCCCGCCCATCAGCATAACAAGGCTCCCAGTTCTCCATGGCCTGTCCTGCCTTTCTGGATTTTACACTTTTTTCAGATGGCCTTTTTGACCGGGGGGAAGTGAGACTTCATTGTAGTGCAGATTTCCTTTGCAAGCTTGCTTGGTTGGCCAAAAAGGGCGTATGCGTTTTTTCCTGAATATATTCAGGAAAAAACGCATACGCCCTTTTTGGCCAAGTGCATCATTGTGGACGTTCTGCCTCTTTTCCTATGCTTTCAATACAATTCCAGTCTACCTCCTGAAATCGGTTTCCTGCAATTCTGCCCCACTTTCAAGTCCTCTTGGCAGACTCACTTCAGTATATTTTTGGACGATAGCTGTCATTTATAACTCTGCAGGTTTGTGAATTACAGTGCCCCTGAGCTCCTTTCTTCAACTCGCTTTCTTGTGAGCTGGCCGCAACACCGCAGGATGGCTTCAGGCCCTAATCTGGTTCCGGCACGGCACGCTGAGCCTTTGGTTATTTCCTCTTCCTGGTGGGAAATGAGAGTTAAATTTGCCCGTCCAGACACCTCCAGCTAGTCTCTCATTGGTTCTCGCTATTCCTGTTCATCTTCCGCAGAAATTGCAAACTGGGCCAAACAGGAGGTTAAAGGCGCTGACTGTCCAAGTGGGGAGAGTGTTAGTAAAGCATCTGGAATGTTGCACCCGAGTATCAGGGGAGGAAAACTGAGACATATTTGAACACGTCTCCCATTTACACGGTTGATCATACTCTGGGTTCCACATGCATGTTTTAGCTGAAGGAAGAATACCTTAAACCTGGGTAGTTGAAACCCGTGGAATGGGTACCATGCAATATGACTTCAAAGGGTCTTCATTTGCTCACCGAACCTCTCCAATCCTATCACTGCTGCGTTTATGCCCCTGTACACACGCTTGATTCTCTTTTGGAGACATAGCAATCCATAGGTTTTAATATAATTACTAGTCAGGTACATTCTTAGGCGTTTAATATGGGGTGTTGAGTCCATTTCGTTGAGCAAGGAGTAGCTCTTGTCTATTCCATATTTGGCTTAAGGAACTTTATCTGTGCTCATTTCAATCTCTGGTTTTATGCAGCACCCCAACTCACCTTTCCCCTTAAGCAAGCATAAGTTGGTTTTCTAAATTTGAGACCCTGTTCTGTTTTGGAATTCAGTTCCTGTGTAGCCAAGTTTACATTCCGTGTATTAGTGATATCTTATGATGTTTCTTTTTCTGTGTGACTTATTTCAGTTAGAATCATCGTACCTGAATCCACTCATTATGCTGCTACGGGCCTGATGACATAGATTTCATTGCTGAGTGGTACTGCATTGTACGTAAGTACCACAAGTTCTTTATCCATTTTTCACTTTCTGTGATACTGAACTTGTACGGTAAACGAGGTTCTTGTAAACAGAGGCGTCCCAAACTTTGGGGTGGCTGTGTCTTTTTGATTTTAATTTCCCTAAGCTATAGGACCATAAGTGGAAGTGCCATAGGCTCTGTTGCTTTGTTTTTTAGATGTTTCAGGAAACACCATACACTTCTCCCGAGTGTCTGTTGGCAATTTACATCCCGCCCATCAGCATAACAAGGCTCCCAGTTCTCCATGGCCTGTCCTGCCTTTCTGGATTTTACACTTTTTTCAGATGGCCCTTTTGACCGGGGGGAAGTGAGACTTCATTGTAGTGCAGATTTCCTTTGCAAGCTTGCTTTGTTGGCCAAAAAGGTCGTATGCTTTTTTTCCTGAATATATTCAGGAAAAAACGCATACGCCCTTTTTGGCCAAGTGCATCATTGTGGACGTTCTGCCTCTTTTCCTATGCTTTCAATACAATTCCAGTCTACCTCCTGAAATCGGTTTCCTGCAATTCTGCCCCGTTTTCAAGTCCTCTTGGCAGCCTTACTTCAGTATATTTTTGGACGATAGCTGTCATTTATAACTCTGCAGGTTTGTGAATTACAGTGCCCCTGAGCTCCTTTCTTCAACTCGCTTTATTTTGACCTGGCCGCAACACCGCAGGATGGCTTCAGGCCCTAATCTGGTTCCGGCACGGCACGCTGAGCCTTTGGTTATTTCCTCTTCCTGGTGGGAAATGAGAGTTAAATTTGCCCGTCCAGACACCTCCAGCTAGTCTCTCATTGGTTCTCGCTATTCCTGTTCATCTTCCGCAGAAATTGCAAACTGGGCCAAACAGGAGGTTAAAGGCGCTGACTGTCCAAGTGGGGAGAGTGTTAGTAAAGCATCGGGAATGTTGCACCCGAGTATCAGGGGAGGAAAACTGAGACATACTTGAACACGTCTCCCATTCACACGGTTGATCATACTCTGGGTTCCACATGCATGTTTTAGCTGAAGGAAGAATACCTTAAACCTGGAGAGTTGAGACCCGTGGAATGGGTACCATGCAATATGACTTCAAAGGGTCTTCATTTGCTCACCGAACCTCTCCAATCCTATCACTGCTGCGTTTATGCCCCTGTACACACGCTTGATTCTCTTTTGGAGACATAGCAATCCATAGGTTTTAAGATACTTACTAGTCAGGTACATTCGTAGGCGTTTAATATGGGGTGTTGAGTCCATTTCGTTGAGCAAGGAGTAGCTCTTGTCTATTCCATATTTGGCTTAAGGAACTTTATCTGTGCTCATTTCAATCTCTGGTTTTATGCAGCACCCCAACTCACCTTTACCCTTAAGCAAGCATAAGTTGGTTTTCTAAATTTGAGACCCTGTTCTATTCTGTAATTCAGTTCCTGTGTAGCCAAGTTTAAATTCCGTGTATTAGTGATATCTTATGATGTTTCTTTTTCTGTGTGACTTATTTCAGTTAGAATCATCGTACCTGAATCCACTCATTATGCTGCTACGGGCCTGATGACATAGATTTCATTGCTGAGTGATACTGCATTGTACATGAGTACCACAAGTTCTTTATCCATTTTTCACTTTCTGTGATATTGAACTTGTACGGTAAACGAGGTTCTTGTAAACAGAGGCATCCCAAACTTTGGGGTGGCTGTGTCTTTTTGATTTTAATTTCCCTAAGCTATAGGACCATAAGTGGAAGTGCCCTAGGCTCTGTTGCTTTGTTTCTTAGATATTTCAGGAAACACCATACACTTTTCCCGAGTGTCTGTTGGCCATTTACATCCTGCCCATCAGCATAACAAGGCTCCCAGTTCTCCATGGCCTGTCCTGCCTTTCTGGATTTTACACTTTTTTCAGATGGCCCTTTTGACCGGGGGGAAGTGAGACTTCATTGTAGTGCAGATTTCCTTTGCAAGCTTGCTTGGTTAGCCAAAAAGGGCGTATGCGTTTTTTCCTGAATATATTCAGGAAAAAACGCATACGCCCTTTTTGGCCAAGTGCATCATTGTGGACGTTCTGCCTCTTTTCCTATGCTTTCAATGCAATTCCAGTCTACCTCCTGAAATCGGTTTCCTGCAATTCTGCCCCGCATTCAAGTCCTCTTGGCTGCCTTACTTCAGTATATTTTTGGACGATAGCTGTCATTTATAACTCTGCAGGTTTGTGAATTACAGTGCTCCTGAGCTCCTTTCTTCAACTCGCTTTCTTGTGACCTGGCCGCAACACCGCAGGATGGCTTCAGGCCCTAATCTGGTTCCGGCACGGCACGCTGAGCCTTTGGTTATTTCCTCTTCCTGGTGGGAAATCAGAGTTAAATTTGCGCGTCCAGACACCTCCAGCTAGTCTCTCATTGGTTCTCCCTATTCCTGTTCATCTTCCGCAGAAATTGCAAACTGGGCCAAACAGGAGGTTAAAGGCGCTGACTCTCCAAGTGGGGAGAGTGTTAGTAAAGCGTCTGGAATGTTGCACCCGAGTACCAGGGGAGGAAAACTGAGACATATTTGAACACGTCTCCCGTTCACATGGTTGATCATACTCTGGGTTCTACATGCATGTTTTAGCTGAAGGAAGAATACCTTAAACCTGGGTAGTTGAAACCCGTTGAATGGGTACCATGCAATATGACTTCAAAGGGTCTTCATTTGCTCACCGAACCTCTCCAATCCTATCACTGCTGCGTTTATGCCCCTGTACACACGCTTGATTCTCTTTTGGAGACATAGCAATCCATAAGTTTTAAGATACTTACTAGCCAGGTACATTCTTAGGCGTTTAATATGCGGTGTTGAGTCCATTTCGTTGAGTAAGGAGTAGTTCTTGTCTATTCCATATTTGGCTTAAGGAACTTTATCTGTGCTCATTTCAATCTCTGGTTTTATGCAGCACACCAACTCACCTTTCCCCTTAAGCAAGCATAAGTTGGTTTTCTAAATTTGAGACCCTGTTCTGTTCTGTAATTCAGTTCCTGTGTAGCCAAGTTTACATTCCGTGTATTACTGATATCTTATGATGTTTCTTTTTCTGTGTGACTTATTTCAGTTAGAATCATCATACCTGAATCCACTCATTGTGCTACTAAGGGCCTGATGACATAGATTTCATTGCTGAGTGATATTGCTTTGTAAGTAAATACCACAACTTCTTTATCCATTTTTCAGTTTCTGCGATGTTGAACTTGTACTGTAAACGATGTTCTTGTAAACAGAGGCATCCCAAACTTTGGGGTGGCTGTGTCTTTTTGATTTTAATTTCCCTAAGCTATAGGACCATAAGTGGAAGTGCCCTAGGCTCTGTTTCTTTGTTTTTTAGATGTTTCAGGAAACACCATACACTTCTCCCGAGTGTCTGTTGGCAATTTACATCCCGCCCATCAGAATAACAAAGCTCCCAGTTCTCCATGGCCTGTCCTGCCTTTCTGGATTTTACACTTTTTTCAGATGGCCCTTTTGACCGGGGGGAAGTGAGACTTCATTGTAGTGCAGATTTCCTTTGCAAGCTTGCTTGGTTGGCCAAAAAGGGCGTATGCGTTTTTTCCTGAATATATTCAGGAAAAAACGCATACGCCCTTTTTGGCCAAGTGCATCATTGTGGACGTTCTGCCTCTTTTCCTATGCTTTCAATTCAATTCCAGTCTACCTCCTGAAATCGGTTTCCTGCAATTCTGCCCCGCTTTCAAGTCCTCTTGGCAGCCTTACTTCAGTATATTTTTGGACGATAGCTGTCATTTATAACTCTGCAGGTTTGTGAATTACAGTGCCCCTGAGCTCCTTTCTTCAACTCGCTTTCTTGTGAGCTGGCCGCAACACCGCAGGATGGCTTCAGGCTCTAATCTGGTTCCGACACGGCATGCTGAGCCTTTGTTTAATTCCTCTTCCTGGTGGGAAATGAGAGTTAAATTTGCCCGTCCAGACACCTCCAGCTAGTCTCTCATTGGTTCTCGCTATTCCTGTTCATCTTCCGCAGAAATTGCAAACTGGGCCAAACAGGAGGTTAAAGGCGCTGACTCTCCAAGTGGGGAGAGTGTTAGTAAAGCGTCTGGAATGTTGCACCCGAGTACCAGGGGAGGAAAACTGAGACATATTTGAACACGTCTCCCGTTCACATGGTTGATCATACTCTGGGTTCCACATGCATGTTTTAGCTGAAGGAAGAATACCTTAAACCTGGAGAGTTGAGACCCGTGGAATGGGTACCATGCAATATGACTTCAAAGGGTCTTCATTTGCTCACCGAACCTCTCCAATCCTATCACTGCTGCGTTTATGCCCCTGTACACATGCTTGATTCTCTTTCGGAGACATAGCAATCCATAGGTTTTAAGATACTTACTAGTCAGGTACATTCTTAGGCGTTTAATATGCGGTGTTGAGTCCATTTCGTTGAGCAAGGAGTAGCTCTTGTCTATTCCATATTTGGCTTAAGGAACTTTATCTGTGCTCATTTCAATCTCTGGTTTTATGCAGCACCCCAACTCACCTTTCCCCTTAAGCAAGCATAAGTTGGTTTTCTAAATTTGAGACCCTGTTCTGTTTTGGAATTCAGTCCCTGTGTAGCCAAGTTTACATTCCGTGTATTACTGATACCTTATGATGTTTCTTTTTCTGTGTGACTTATTTCAGTTAGAATCATCGTACCTGAATCTACTCATTATGCTGCTACGGGCCTGATGACATAGATTTCATTGCTGAGTGGTACTGCATTGTACGTAAGTACCACAAGTTCTTTATCCATTTTTCACTTTCTGTGATACTGAACTTGTACGGTAAACGAGGTTCTTGTAAACAGAGGCGTCCCAAACTTTGGGGTGGCTGTGTCTTTTTGATTTTAATTTCCCTAAGGTATAGGACCATAAGTGGAAGTGCCCTAGGCTCTGTTGCTTTGTTTTTTAGATGTTTCAGGAAACACCATACACTTCTCCCGAGTGTCTGTTGGCAATTTACATCCCGCCCATCAGCATAACAAGGCTCCCAGTTCTCCATGGCCTGTCCTGCCTTTCTGGATTTTACACTTTTTTCAGATGGCCTTTTTGACCGGGGGGAAGTGAGACTTCATTGTAGTGCAGATTTCCTTTGCAAGCTTGCTTGGTTGGCCAAAAAGGGCGTATGCGTTTTTTCCTGAATATATTCAGGAAAAAACGCATACGCCCTTTTTGGCCAAGTGCATCATTGTGGACGTTCTGCCTCTTTTCCTATGCTTTCAATACAATTCCAGTCTACCTCCTGAAATCGGTTTCCTGCAATTCTGCCCCACTTTCAAGTCCTCTTGGCAGCCTTACTTCAGTATATTTTTGGACGATAGCTGTCATTTATAACTCTGCAGGTTTGTGAATTACAGTGCCCCTGAGCTCCTTTCTTCAACTCGCTTTCTTGTGAGCTGGCCGCAACACCGCAGGATGGCTTCAGGCCCTAATCTGGTTCCGGCACGGCACGCTGAGCCTTTGGTTATTTCCTCTTCCTGGTGGGAAATGAGAGTTAAATTTGCCCGTCCAGACACCTCCAGCTAGTCTCTCATTGGTTCTCGCTATTCCTGTTCATCTTCCGCAGAAATTGCAAACTGGGCCAAACAGGAGGTTAAAGGCGCTGACTGTCCAAGTGGGGAGAGTGTTAGTAAAGCGTCTGGAATGTTTCACCCGAGTATCAGGGGAGGAAAACTGAGACATATTTGAACACATCTCCCATTCACACGGTTGATCATACTCTGGGTTCCACATGCATGTTTTAGCTGAAGGAAGAATACCTTAAACCTGGGTAGTTGAAACCCGTGGAATGGGTACCATGCAATATGACTTCAAAGGGTCTTCATTTGCTCACCGAACCTCTCCAATCCTGTCACAGCTGTGTTTATGCCCCTGTACACACGCTTGATTCTCTTTTGGAGACATAGCAATCCATAGGTTTTAAGATACTTACTAGTCAGGTACATTGTTAGGCGTTTAATATGGGGTGTTGAGTCCATTTCGTTGAGCAAGGAGTAGCTCTTGTCTATTCCATATTTGGCTTAAGGAACTTTATCTGTGCTCATTTCAATCTCTGGTTTTATGCAGCACCCCAACTCACCTTTCCCCTTAAGCAAGCATAAGTTGGTTTTCTAAATTTGAGACCCTGTTCTGTTTTGGAATTCAGTTCCTGTGTAGCCAAGTTTACATTCCGTGTATTAGTGATATCTTATGATGTTTCTTTTTCTGTGTGACTTATTTCAGTTAGAATCATCGTACCTGAATCCACTCATTATGCTGCTACGGGCCTGATGACATAGATTTCATTGCTGAGTGATACTGCATTGTACATAAGTACCACAAGTTCTTTATCCATTTTTCACTTTCTGTGATACTGAACTTGTACGGTAAACGAGGTTCTTGTAAACAGAGGCGTCCCAAACTTTGGGGTGGCTGTGTCTTTTTGATTTTAATTTCCCTATGTTATACGACCATAAGTGGAAGTGCCCTAGGCTCTGTTGCTTTGTTTTTTAGATGTTTCAGGAAACACCATACACTTCTCCCGAGTGTCTGTTGGCAATTTACATCCCGCCCATCAGCATAACAAGGCTCCCAGTTCTCCATGGCCTGTCCTGCCTTTCTGGATTTTACACTTTTTTCAGATTGCCCTTTTGACCGGGGGGAAGTGAGACTTCATTGTAGTGCAGATTTCCTTTGCAAGCTTGCTTGGTTAGCCAAAAAGGGCGTATGCGTTTTTTCCTGAATATATTCAGGAAAAAACGCATACGCACTTTTTGGCCAAGTGCGTCATTGTGGACGTTCTGCCTCTTTTCCTATGCTTTCAATGCAATTCCAGTCTACCTCCTGAAATCGGTTTCCTGCAATTCTGCCCCGCATTCAAGTCCTCTTGGCTGCCTTACTTCAGTATATTTTTGGACGATAGCTGTCATTTATAACTCTGCAGGTTTGTGAATTACAGTGCTCCTGAGCTCCTTTCTTCAACTCGCTTTCTTGTGACCTGGCCGCAACACCGCAGGATGGCTTCAGGCCCTAATCTGGTTCCGGCACGGCACGCTGAGCCTTTGGTTATTTCCTCTTCCTGGTGGGAAATCAGAGTTAAATTTGCGCGTCCAGACACCTCCAGCTAGTCTCTCATTGGTTCTCCCTATTCCTGTTCATCTTCCGCAGAAATTGCAAACTGGGCCAAACAGGAGGTTAAAGGCGCTGACTGTCCAAGTGGGGAGAGTGTGAGTAAAGCGTCTGGAATGTTGCACCCGAGTACCAGGGGAGGAAAACTGAGACATATTTGAACACGTCTCCCGTTCACACGGTTGATCATACTCTGGGTTCCACATGCATGTTTTAGCTGAAGGAAGAATACCTTAAACCTGGAGAGTTGAGACCCGTGTAATGGGTACCATGCAGTATGACTGCAAAGGGTCTTCATTTGCTCACTGAACCTCTCCAATCCTATCACTGCTACGTTTATGCCCCTGTACACACGCTTGATTCTCTTTTGGAGACATAGCAATCCATAGGTTTTAAGATACTTACTAGTCAGGTACATTCTTAGGCGTTTAATATGGGGTGTTGAGTCCATTTCGTTGAGCTAGGAGTAGCTCTTGTCTATTCCATATTTGGCTTAAGGAACTTTATCTGTGCTCATTTCAATCTCTGGTTTTATGCAGCACCCCAACTCACCTTTCCCCTTAAGCAAGCATAAGTTGGTTTTCTAAATTTGAGACCCTGTTCTGTTCTGTAATTCAGTTCCTGTGTAGCCAAGTTTACATTCCGTGTATTAGTGATATCTTATGATGTTTCTTTTTCTGTGTGACTTATTTCAGTTAGAATCATCGTACCTGAATCCACTCATTGTGCTGCTACGGGCCTGATGACATAGATTTCATTGCTGAGTGATACTGCATTGTACGTAAGTACCACAAGTTCTTTATCCATTTTTCCCTTTCTGTGATATTGAACTTGTACTGTAAACGAGGTTCTTGTAAACAGAGGCGTCCCAAACTTTGGGGTGGCTGTGTCTTTTTGATTTTAATTTCCCTAATCTATAGGACCATAAGTGGAAGTGCCCTAGGCTCTGTTGCTTTGTTTCTTAGATGTTTCAGGAAACACCATACACTTCTCCCGAGTGTCTGTTGGCAATTTACATCCCGCCCATCAGCATAACAAGGCTCCCAGTTCTCCATGGCCTGTCCTGCCTTTCTGGATTTTACACTTTTTTCAGATGGCCCTTTTGACCGGGGGGAAGTGAGACTTCATTATAGTGCAGATTTCCTTTGCAAGCTTGCTTGGTTGGCCAAAAAGGGCGTATGCGTTTTTTCCTGAATATATTCAGGAAAAAACGCATACGCCCTTTTTGGCCAAGTGCATCATTGTGGACGTTCTGCCTCTTTTCCTATGCTTTCAATGCAATTCCAGTCTACCTCCTGAAATCGGTTTCCTGCAATTCTGCCCCGCTTTCAAGTCCTCTTGGCTGCCTTACTTCAGTATATTTTTGGACGATAGCTGTCATTTATAACTCTGCAGGTTTGTGAATTACAGTGCCCCTGAGCTCCTTTCTTCAACTCGCTTTCTTTTGAGCTGGCCGCAACACTGCAGGATGGCTTCAGGCCCTAATCTGGTTCCGGCACGGCACACTGAGCCTTTGGTTAATTCCTCTTCCTGGTGGGAAATGAGAGTTAAATTTGCCCGTCCAGACACCTCCAGCTAGTCTCTCATTGGTTCTCCCTATTCCTGTTCATCTTCCGCAGAAACTGCAAACTGGGCCAAACAGGAGGTTAAAGGCGCTGACTCTCCAAGTGGGGAGAGTGTTAGTAAAGCGTCTGGAATGTTGCACCCGAGTACCAGGGGAGGAAAACTGAGACATATTTGAACACGTCTCCCGTTCACATGGTTGATCATACTCTGGGTTCCACATGCATGTTTTAGCTGAAGGAAGAATACCTTAAACCTGGGTAGTTGAAACCCGTGGAATGGGTACCATGCAATATGACTTCAAAGGGTCTTCATTTGCTCACTGAACCTCTCCAATCCTATCACTGCTGCGTTTATGCCCCTGTACACACGCTTGATTCTCTTTTGGAGACATAGCAATCCATAGGTTTTAAGATACTTACTAGCCAGGTACATTCTTAGGCGTTTAATATGCGGTGTTGAGTCCATTTCGTTGAGCAAGGAGTAGCTCTTGTCTATTCCATATTTGGCTTAAGTTACTTTATCTGTGCTCATTTCAATCTCTGGTTTTATGCAGCACCCCAACTCACTTTTACCCTTAAGCAAGCATAAGTTGGTTTTCTAAATTTGAGACCCTGTTCTGTTCTGTAATTCAGTTCCTGTGTAGCCAAGTTTACATTCCGTGTATTAGTGACATCTTATGATGTTTCTTTTTCTGTGTGACTTATTTCAGTTAGAATCATCGTACCTGAATCCACTCATTATGCTGCTATGGGCCTGATGACATAGATTTCATTGCTGAGTGATACTGCATTGTACGTAAGTACCACAAGTTCTTTATCCATTTTTCACTTTCTGTGATGTTGAACATGTACGGTAAACGAGGTTCTTGTAAACAGAGGCGTCCCAAACTTTGGGGTGGCTGTGTCTTTTTGATTTTAATTTCCCTAAGCTATAGGACCATAAGTGGAAGTGCCCTAGGCTCTGTTGCTTTGTTTTTTAGATGTTTCAGGAAACACCATACACTTCTCCTGAGTGTCTGTTGGCAATTTACATCCCGCCCATCAGCATAACAAGGCTCCCAGTTCTCCATGGCCTGTCCTGCCTTTCTGGATTTTACACTTTTTTCAGATGGCCCTTTTACCAGGGGGAAGTGAGACTTCATTGTAGTGCAGATTTCCTTTGCAAGCTTGCTTGGTTGGCCAAAAATTGCGTATGCGTTTTTTCCTGAATATATTCAGGAAAAAACGCATACGCCCTTTTTGGCCAAGTGCATCATTGTGGACGTTCTGCCTCTTTTCCTATGCTTTCAATGCAATTCCAGTCTACCTCCTGAAATCGGTTTCCTGCAATTCTGCCCCGCTTTCAAGTCCTCTTGGCAGCCTTACTTCACTATATTTTTGGACGATAGCTGTCATTTATAACTCTGCAGGTTTGTGAATTACAGTGCCCCTGAGCTCCTTTCTTCAACTCGCTTTCTTGTGAGCTGGCCGCAACACCGCAGGATGGCTTCAGGCCCTAATCTGGTTCCGGCAAGGCACGCTGAACCTTTGGTTATTTCCTCTTCCTGGTGGGAAATGAGAGTTAAATTTGCCCGTCCAGACACCTCCAGCTAGTCTCTCATTGGTTCTCCTTATTCCTGTTCATCTTCCGCAGAAATTGCAAACTGGGCCAAACAGGAGGTTAAAGGGACTGACTCTCCAAGTCGGGAGAGTGTTAGTAAAGCGTCTGGAATGTTGCACCCGAGTACCAGGGTACGAAAACTGAGACATATTTGAAAACGTCTCACGATCACATGGTTGATCATACTCTAGGTTCCACATGCATGTTTTAGCTGAAGGAAGAATACCTTAAACCTGGGTAGTTGAAACCCGTGGAATGGGTACCATGCAATATGAATTCAGAGGGTCTTCATTTGCTCACCGAACCTCTCCAATCCTATCACTGCTGCGTTTATGCCCCTGTACACATGCTTGATTCTCTTTCGGAGACATAGCAATCCATAGGTTTTAAGATACTTACTAGTCAGGTACATTCTTAGGCGTTTAATATGCGGTGTTGAGTCCATTTCGTTGAGTAAGGAGTAGCTCTTGTCTA
Organism: Pseudorca crassidens; assembly: GCF_039906515.1. Lineage (NCBI taxonomy): Eukaryota > Metazoa > Chordata > Mammalia > Artiodactyla > Delphinidae > Pseudorca > Pseudorca crassidens. The sequence goes on along the minus strand of NW_027136326.1, from coordinate 648,098 downwards.
TTCCATATTTAGCTTAAGGAACTTTATCTGTGCTCATTTCAATCTCTGGTTTTATGCAGCACCCCAGCTCACCTTTCCCCATAAGCAAGCATAAGTTGGTTTTCTAAATTTGAGACCCTGTTCTGTTCTGTAATTCAGTTCCTGTGTAGCCAAGTTTACATTCCGTGTATTAGTGATATCTTATGATGTTTGTTTTTCTGTGTGACTTATTTCAGTTAGAATCATCGTACCTGAATCCACTCATTATGCTGCTACGGGCCTGATGACATAGATTTTATTGCTGAGTGATACTGCATTGTACGTAAGTACCAGAAGTTCTTTATCCATTTTTCACTTTCTGTGATATTGAACTTGTACGGTAAACGAGGTTCTTGTAAACAGAGCCGTCCCAAACTTTGGGGTGGCTGTGCCTTTTTGATTTTAATTTCCCTAAGCTATAGGACCATAAGTGGAAGTGCCCTAGGCTCTGTTGCTTTGTTTTTTAGATGTTTCAGGAAACACCATACACTTCTCCCGAGTGTCTGTTGGCAATTTACATCCCGCCCATCAGCATAACAAGGTTCCCAGTTCTCCATGGCCTGTCCTGCCTTTCTGGATTTTACACTTTTTTCAGATGGTCCTTTTGACCGGGGGGAAGTGAGACTTCATTGTAGTGCAGATTTCCTTTGCAAGCTTGCTTGGTTGGCCAAAAAGGGCGTATGCGTTTTTTCCTGAATATATTCAGGAAAAAACGCATACGCCCTTTATGGCCAGGTGCATCATTGTGGACGCTCTGCCTCTTTTCCTATGCTTTCAATGCAATTCCAGTCTACCTCCTGAAATCGGTTTCCTGCAATTCTGCCCCGCTTTCAAGTCCTCTTGGCTGCCTTACTTCAGTATATTTTTGGACGATAGCTGTCATTTATAACTCTGCAAGTTTGTGAATTACAGTGCCCCTGAGCTCCTTTCTTCAACTCGCTTTCTTGTGACCTGGCCGCAACACCGCAGGATGGCTTCAGGCCCTAATCTGGTTCTGGCACGGCACGCTGAGCCTTTGGTTAATTCCTCTTCCTGGTGGGAAATGAGAGTTAAATTTGCCCGTCCAGACACCTCCAGCTAGTCTCTCATTGGTTCTCGCTATTCCTGTTCATCTTCCACAGAAATTGCAAACTGGGCCAAACAGGAGGTTAAAGGGACTGACTCTCCAAGTCGGGAGAGTGTTAGTAAAGCGTCTGGAATGTTGCATCCGAGTACCAGGGTACGAAAACTGAGACATATTTGAACACGTCTCCCGATCACATGGTTGATCATACTCTAGGTTCCACATGCATGTTTTAGCTGAAGGAAGAATACCTTAAACCTGGGTAGTTGAAACCCGTGGAATGGGTACCATGCAATATGACTTCAAAGGGTCTTCATTTGCTCACCCAACCTCTCCAATCCTATCACTGCTGCGTTTATGCCCCTGTACACACGCTTGATTCTCTTTTGGAGACATAGCAATCCATAGGTTTTAAGATAATTACTAGTCAGGTACATTCTTAGGCATTTAATATGGGGTGTTGAGTCCATTTCGTTGAGCAAGGAGTAGCTCTTGTCTATTCCATATTTGGCTTAAGGAACTTTATCTGTGCTCATTTCAATCTCTGGTTTTATGCAGCACCCCAACTCACCTTTCCCCTTAAGCAAGCATAAGTTGGTTTTCTAAATTTGAGACCCTGTTCTGTTTTGGAATTCAGTTCCTGTGTAGCCAAGTTTACATTCCGTGTATTAGTGATATCTTATGATGTTTCTTTTTCTGTGTGACTTATTTCAGTTAGAATCATCGTACCTGAATCTACTCATTATGCTGCTACGGGCCTGATGACATAGATTTCATTGCTGAGTGGTACTGCATTGTACGTAAGTACCACAAGTTCTTTATCCATTTTTCACTTTCTGTGATACTGAACTTGTACGGTAAACGAGGTTCTTGTAAACAGAGGCGTCCCAAACTTTGGGGTGGCTGTGTCTTTTTGATTTTAATTTCCCTAAGCTATAGGACCATAAGTGGAAGTGCCCTAGGCTCTGTTGCTTTGTTTTTTAGATGTTTCAGGAAACACCATACACTTCTCCCGAGTGTCTCTTGGCAATTTACATCCCGCCCATCAGCATAACAAGGCTCCCAGTTCTCCATGGCCTGTCCTGCCTTTCTGGATTTTACACTTTTTTCAGATGGCCTTTTTGACCGGGGGGAAGTGAGACTTCATTGTAGTGCAGATTTCCTTTGCAAGCTTGCTTGGTTGGCCAAAAAGGGCGTATGCGTTTTTTCCTGAATATATTCAGGAAAAAACGCATACGCCCTTTTTGGCCAAGTGCATCATTGTGGACGTTCTGCCTCTTTTCCTATGCTTTCAATACAATTCCAGTCTACCTCCTGAAATCGGTTTCCTGCAATTCTGCCCCACTTTCAAGTCCTCTTGGCAGACTTACTTCAGTATATTTTTGGACGATAGCTGTCATTTATAACTCTGCAGGTTTGTGAATTACAGTGCCCCTGAGCTCCTTTCTTCAACTCGCTTTCTTGTGAGCTGGCCGCAACACCGCAGGATGGCTTCAGGCCCTAATCTGGTTCCAGCACGGCACGCTGAGCCTTTGGTTATTTCCTCTTCCTGGTGGGAAATGAGAGTTAAATTTGCCCGTCCAGACACCTCCAGCTAGTCTCTCATTGGTTCTCGCTATTCCTGTTCATCTTCCGCAGAAATTGCAAACTGGGCCAAACAGGAGGTTAAAGGCGCTGACTGTCCAAGTGGGGAGAGTGTTAGTAAAGCGTCTGGAATGTTTCACCCGAGTATCAGGGGAGGAAAACTGAGACATATTTGAACACATCTCCCATTCACACGGTTGATCATACTCTGGGTTCCACATGCATGTTTTAGCTGAAGGAAGAATACCTTAAACCTGGGTAGTTGAAACCCGTGGAATGGGTACCATGCAATATGACTTCAAAGGGTCTTCATTTGCTCACCGAACCTCTCCAATCCTATCACTGCTGCGTTTATGCCCCTGTACACACGCTTGATTCTCTTTTGGAGACATAGCAATCCATAGGTTTTAAGATAATTACTAGTCAGGTACATCCTTAGGCGTTTAATATGGGGTGTTGAGTCCATTTCGTTGAGCAAGGAGTAGCTCTTGTCTATTCCATATTTGGCTTAAGGAACTTTATCTGTGCTCATTTCAATCTCTGGTTTTATGCAGCACCCCAACTCACCTTTCCCCTTAAGCAAGCATAAGTTGGTTTTCTAAATTTGAGACCCTGTTCTGTTTTGGAATTCAGTTCCTGTGTAGCCAAGATTACATTCCGTGTATTAGTGATATCTTATGATGTTTCTTTTTCTGTGTGACTTATTTCAGTTAGAATCATCGTACCTGAATCCACTCATTATGCTGCTACGGGCCTGATGACATAGATTTCATTGCTGAGTGATACTGCATTGTACGTAAGTACCACAAGTTCTTTATCCATTTTTCACTTTCTGTGATACTGAACTTGTACTGTAAACGAAGTTCTTGTAAACAGAGGCGTCCCAAACTTTGGGGTGGCTGTGTCTTTTTGATTTTAATTTCCCTAAGCTATAGGACCATAAGTGGAAGTGCCCTAGGCTCTGTTGCTTTGTTTTTTAGATGTTTCAGGAAACACCATACACTTCTCCCGAGTGTCTGTTGGCAATTTACATCCCGCCCATCAGCATAACAAGGCTCCCAGTTCTCCATGGCCTGTCCTGCCTTTCTGGATTTTACACTTTTTTCAGATGGCCCTTTTGACCGGGGGGAAGTGAGACTTCATTGTAGTGCAGATTTCCTTTGCAAGCTTGCTTGGTTGGCCAAAAAGGGCGTATGCGTTTTTTCCTGAATATATTCAGGAAAAAACGCATACGCCCTTTTTGGCCAAGTGCATCATTGTGGACGTTCTGCCTCTTTTCCTATGCTTTCAATACAATTCCAGTCTACCTCCTGAAATCGGTTTCCTGCAATTCTGCCCCGTTTTCAAGTCCTCTTGGCAGCCTTACTTCAGTATATTTTTGGACGATAGCTGTCATTTATAACTCTGCAGGTTTGTGAATTACAGTGCCCCTGAGCTCCTTTCTTCAACTCGCTTTATTTTGACCTGGCCGCAACACCGCAGGATGGCTTCAGGCCCTAATCTGGTTCCGGCACGGCACGCTGAGCCTTTGGTTATTTCCTCTTCCTGGTGGGAAATGAGAGTTAAATTTGCCCGTCCAGACACCTCCAGCTAGTCTCTCATTGGTTCTCGCTATTCCTGTTCATCTTCCGCAGAAATTGCAAACTGGGCCAAACAGGAGTTTAAAGGCGCTGACTGTCCAAGTGGGGAGAGTGTTAGTAAAGCATCTGGAATGTTGCACCCGAGTATCAGGGGACAAAAACTGAGACATACTTGAATACGTCTCCCATTCACACGGTTGATCATACTCTGGGTTCCACATGCATGTTTTAGCTGAAGGAAGAATACCTTAAACCTGCAGAGTTGAGACCCGCGGAATGGGTACCATGCAATATGATTTCAAAGGGTCTTCATTTGCTCACCGAACCTCTCCAATCCTATCACTGCTGCGTTTATGCCCCTGTACACATGCTTGATTCTCTTTTGGAGACATAGCAATCCATAGGTTTTAAGATACTTACTAGTCAGGTACATTCTTAGGCATTTAATATGGGGTGTTGAGTCCATTTCGTTGAGCAAGGAGTAGCTCTTGTCTATTCCATATTTGGCTTAAGGAACTTTATCTGTGCCCATTTCAATCTCTGGTTTTATGCAGCACCCCAACTCACCTTTCCCCTTAAGCAAGCATAAGTTGGTTTTCTAAATTTGAGACCCTGTTCTGTTTTGGAATTCAGTTCCTGTGTAGCCAAGTTTACATTCCGTGTATTAGTGATATCTTATGATGTTTCTTTTTCTGTGTGACTTATTTCAGTTTGAATCATCGTACCTGAATCCACTCATTATGCTGCTATGGGCCTGATGACATAGATTTCATTGCTGAGTGATACTGCATTGTACGTAAGTACCACAAGTTCTTTATCCATTTTTCACTTTCTGTGATACTGAACTTGTATGGTAAACGAGGTTCTTGTAAACAGAGGCGTCCCAAACTTTGGGGTGGCTGTGTCTTTTTTATTTTAATTTCCCTAAGCTATAGGACCATAAGTGGAAGTGCCCTAGGCTCCGTTGCTTTGTTTTTTAGATGTTTCACGAAACACCATACACTTCTCCCGAGTGTCTGTTGGCAATTTACATTCCGCCCATCAGCATAACAAGGCTCCCAGTTCTCCATGGCCTGTCCTGTCTTTCTGGATTTTACACTTTTTTCAGATGGCCCTTTTGACCGGGGGGAAGTGAGACTTCATTGTAGTGCAGATTTCCTTCGCAAGCTTGCTTGGTTGGCCGAAAAGGTCGTATGCGTTTTTTCCTGAATATATTCAGGAAAAAACGCATACGCCCTTTTTGGCCAAGTGCATCATTGTGGACGTTCTGCCTCTTTTCCTATGCTTTCAATGCAATTCCAGTCTACCTCCTGAAATCGGTTTCCTGCAATTCTGCCCCGCTTTCAAGTCCTCTTGGCAGCCTTACTTCAGTATATTTTTGGACGATAGCTGTCATTTATAACTCTGCAGGTTTGTGAATTACAGTGCCCCTGAGCTCCTTTCTTCAACTCACTTTCTTGTGAGCTGGCCGCAACACCGCAGGATGGCTTCAGGCCCTAATCTGGTTCCGGCACGGCACGCTGAGCCTTTGGTTATTTCCTCTTCCTGGTGGGAAATGAGAGTTAAATTTGCCCGTCCAGACACCTCCAGCTAGTCTCTCATTGGTTCTCCCTATTCCTGTTCATCTTCCGCAGAAATTGCAAACTGGGCCCAACAGGAGGTTAAAGGGACTGACTGTCCAAGTGGGGAGAGTGTTAGTAAAGCATCTGGAATGTTGCACCCGAGTACCAGGGGAGGTAAACTGAGACATATTTGATCACGTCTCCCGTTCACACGGTTGATCATACTCTGGGTTCCACATGCATGTTTTAGCTGAAGGAAGAATACCTTAAACCTGCAGAGTTGAGACCCGTGGAATGGGAACCATGCAATATGATTTCAAAGGGTCTTCATTTGCTCACCATACCTCTCCAATCCTATGACTGCTGCGTTTATGCCCCTGTACAAACGCTTGATTCTCTTTTGGAGACATAGCAATCCATAGGTTTTAAGATACTTACTAGTCAGGTACATTCTTAGGCGTTTAATATGCGGTGTTGAGTCCATTTCATTGAGCAAGGAGTAGCTCTTCTCTATTCCATATTTGGCTTAAGGAACTTTATCTGTGCTCATTTCAATCTCTGGTTTTATGCAGCACCCCAACTCACCTTTCCCCTTAAGCAAGCATAAGTTGGTTTTCTAAATTTGAGACCCTGTTCTGTTTTGGAATTCAGTTCCTGTGTAGCCAAGTTTACATTCCGTGTATTAGTGATATCTTATGATGTTTCTTTTTCTGTGTGACTTATTTCAGTTAGAATCATCGTACCTGAATCCACTCATTATGCTGCTACGGGCCTGATGACATAGATTTCATTGCTGAGTGATACTGCATTGTACGTAAGTACCACAAGTTCTTTATCCATTTTTCACTTTTTGTGATATTGAACTTGTACGGTTAATGAAGTTCTTGTAAACAGAGGCGTCCCAAACTTTGGGGTGGCTGTGTCTTTTTGATTTTAATTTCCCTAAGCTATAGGACCATAAGTGGAAGTGCCCTAGGCTCTGTTGCTTTGTTTCTTAGATGATTGAGGAAACACCATAGACTTCTCCCGAGTGTCTGTTGGCAATTTACATCCCGCCCATCAGCATAACAAGGCTCCCAGTTCTCCATGGCCTGTCCTGCCTTTCTGGATTTTACACTTTTTTCAGATGGCCTTTTGGACCGGGGGGAAGTGAGACTTCATTGTAGTGCAGATTTCCTTTGCAAGCTTGCTTGGTTGGCCAAAAAGGGCGTATGCGTTTTTTCCTGAATATATTCAGGAAAAAACGCATACACCCTTTTTGGCCAAGTGCATCATTGTGGACACTCTGCCTCTTTTCCTATGCTTTCAATGCAATTCCAGTCTACCTCCTGAAATCAGTTTCCTGCAATTCTGCCCCGCTTTCAAGTCCTCTTGCGAGACTTACTTCAGTATATTTTCGGACGATAGCTGTCATTTATAACTCTGCAGGTTTGTGAATTACAGTGCCCCTGAGCTCCTTTCTTCAACTCGCTTTCTTTTGAGCTGGCCGCAACACCGCAGGATGGCTTCCGGCCCTAATCTGGTTCCGGCACGGCACGCTGAGCCTTTGGTTAATTCCTCTTCCTGGTGGGAAATGAGAGTTAAATTTGCCCGTCCAGACACCTCCAGCTAGTCTCTCATTGGTTCTCCCTATTCCTGTTCATCTTCCGTAGAAATTGCAAACTGGTCCAAAGAGGAGGTTAAAGGCGCTGACTATCCAAGTGGGGAGAGTGTTAGTAAAGCGTCTGGAATGTTGCACCCGAGTACCAGGGGAGGAAAACTGAGACATATTTGAACACGTCTCCCGTTCACACAGTTGATCATACTCTGGGTTCTACATGCATGATTTAGCTCAAGGAAGAATACCTTAAATCTGGAGAGTTGAGACCTGTGGAATGGGTACCATGCAATATGACTTCAAAGGGTCTTCATTTGCTCACCGAACCTCTCCAATCCTATCACTGCTGCGTTTATGCCCCTGTACACACGCTTGATTCTCTTTTGGAGACATAGCAATCCATAGGTTTTAAGATACTTACTAGTCAGGTACATTCTTAGGCGTTTAATATGGGGTGTTGAGTCCATTTCGTTGAGCAAGGAGTAGCTCTTGTCTATTCCATATTTGGCTTAAGGAACTTTATCTGTGCTCATTTCAATCTCTGGTTTTATGCAGCACCCCAACTCACCTTTCCTCTTAAGCAAGCATAAGTTGGTTTTCTAAATTTGAGACCCTCTTCTGTTTTGGAATTCAGTTCCTGTGTAGCCAAGTTTACATTCCGTGTATTAGTGATATCTTATGATGTTTCTTTTTCTGTGTGACTTATTTCAGTTAAATCATCATACCTGAATCCACTCATTATGCTGCTACGGGCCTGATGACATAGATTTCATTGCTGAGTGATACTGCATTGTACGTAAGTACCACAAGTTCTTTATCCATTTTTCACTTTCTGTGATACTGAACTTGTACGGTAAATGAGGTTCTTGTAAACAGAGGCGTCCCAAACTTTGGGGTGGCTGTGTCTTTTTGATTTTAATTTCCCTAAGCTATAGGACCATAAGTGGAAGTGCCCTAGGCTCTGTTGCTTTGTTTTTTAGATGTTTCAGGAAACACCATACACTTCTCCCAAGTGTCTCTTGGCAATTTACATCCCGCCCATCAGCATAACAAAGCTCCCAGTTCTCCATGACCTTTCCTGCCTTTCTGGATTTTAAACTTTTTTCAGATGGCCCTTTTGACCGGGGGGAAGTGAGACTTCATTGTAGTGCAGATTTCCTTTGCAAGTTTCCTTGGTTGGCCAACAAGTGCGTATGCGTTTTTTCCTGAATATATTCAAGAAAAAATGCATACGCCCTTTTTGGCCAAGTGCATCATTGTGGACGTTCTGCCTCTTTTCCTATGCTTTCAATGCAATTCCAGTCTACCTCCTGAAATCGGTTTCCTGCAATTCTGTCCCGCTTTCAAGTCCTCTTGGCAGCCTTACTTCAGTATATTTTTGGACGATAGCTGTCATTTATAACTCTGCAGGTTTGTGCATTACAGTGCCCCTGAGCTCCTTTCTTCAACTCGCTTTCTTGTGAGGTGGCCGCAACACCGCAGGATGGCTTCAGGCCCTAATCTGGTTCTGGCACGGCACGCTGAGCCTTTGGTTATTTCCTCTTCCTGGTGGGAAATGAGAGTTAAATTTGCCCGTTCAGACACCTCCAGCTAGTCTCTCGTTGGTTCTCCCTATTCCTGTTCATCTTCCGCAGAAATTGCAAACTGGGCCAAACAGGAGGTTAAAGGCGCTGACTCTCCAAGTCGGGAGAGTGTTAGTAAAGCGTCTGGAATGTTGCACCCGAGTACCAGGGGAGGAAAACTGAGACATATTTGAACACATCTCCCGTTCACACGGTTGATCATACTCTGGGTTCCACATGCATGTTTTAGCTGAAGGAAGAATACCTTAAACCTGGAGAGTTGAGACCCGTGGAATGGGTACCATGCAATATGACTTCAAAGGGTCTTCATTTGCTCACCGAACCTCTCCAATCCTATCACTGCTGCGTTTATGCCCCTGTACACATGCTTGATTCTCTTTTGGAGACATAGCAATCCCTAGGTTTTAAGATACTTACTAGTCAGATACATTCTTAGGCGTTTAATATGGGGTGTTGAGTCCATTTCGTTGAGCAAGGAGTAGCTCTTGTCTATTCCATATTTGGCTTAAGGAACTTTATCTGTGCTCATTTCAAACTCTAGTTTTATGCAGCACCCCAACTCACCTTTCCCCTTAAGCAAGCATAAGTTGGTTTTCTAAATTTGAGACCCTGTTCTGTTCTGTAATTCAGTTCCTGTGTAGCCAAGTTTACATTCCGTGTATTACTGATATCTTATGATGTTTCTTTTTCTGTGTGACTTATTTCAGTTAGAATCATCATACCTGAATCCACTCATTGTGCTGCTAAGGGACTGATGACATAGATTTCATTGCTGAGTGATATTGCTTTGTAAGTAAATACCACAGCTTCTTTATCCATTTTTCGCTTTCTGCGATGTTGAACTTGTACTGTAAACGATGTTCTTGTAAACAGAGCCATCCCAAACTTTGGGGTGGCTGTGTCTTTTTGATTTTAATTTCCCTAAGCTATAGGACCATAAGTGGAAGTGCCCTAGGCTCTGTTGCTTTGTTTTTTAGATGTTTCAGGAAACACCATACACTTCTCCCGAGTGTCTGTTGGCAATTTACATCCCGCCCATCAGCATAACAAGGCTCCCAGTTCTCCATGGCCTGTCCTGCCTTTCTGGATTTTACACTTTTTTCAGATGGCCCTTTTGACCGGAAGGAAGTGAGACTTCATTGTAGTGCAGATTTCCTTTGCAAGCTTGCTTGGTAGGCCAAAAAGGGCGTATGCGTTTTTTCCTGAATATATTCAGGAAAAAACGCATACGCCCTTTTTGGCCAAGTGCATCATTGTGGACGTTCTGCCTCTTTTCCTATGCTTTCAATGCAATTCCAGTCTACCTCCTGAAATCGGTTTCCTGCAATTCTGCCCCGCTTTCAAGTCCTCTTGGCAGCCTTACTTCAGTATATTTTTGGACGATCGCTGTCATTTATAACTCTGCAGGTTTGTGAATTACAGTGCCCCTGAGCTCCTTTCTTCAACTCGCTTTCTTGTGACCTGGCCGCAACACCGCAGGATGGCATCAGGCCCTAATCTGGTTCCGGCACGGCACGCTGAGCCTTTGGTTAATTCCTCTTCCTGGTGGGAAATGAGAGTTAAATTTGCCCGTCCAGACATCTCCAGCTAGTCTCTCATTGGTTCTCGCTATTCCTGTTCATCTTCCGCAGAAACTGCAAACTGGGCCAAACAGGAGGTTAAAGGGACTGACTCTCCAAGTCGGGAGAGTGTTAGTAAAGCGTCTGGAATGTTGCACCCGAGTACCAGGGTACGAAAGCTGAGACATATTTGAACACGTCTCCCGTTCACACGGTTGATCATACTCTGGGTTCCACATGCATGTTTTAGCTGAAGGAAGAATACCTTAAACCTGAAGAGTTGAGACCCATGGAATGGATACCATGCAATATGACTTCAAAGGGTCTTCATTTGCTCACCGAACCTCTCCAATCCTATCACTGCTGCATTTATGCCCCTGTACACACGCTTGATTCTCTGTTGGAGACATAGCAATCCATAGGTTTTAAGATACTTACTAGTCAGGTACATTCTTAGGCGTTTAATATGCGGTGTTGAGTCCATTTCGTTGAGCAAGGAGTAGCTCTTGTCTATTCCATATTTGGCTTAAGGAACTTTATCTGTGCTCATTTCAATCTCTGGTTTTATGCAGCACCCCAACTCACCTTTCCCCTTAAGCAAGCATAAGTTGGTTTTCTAAATTTGAGACCCTGTTCTGTTTTGGAATTCAGTTCCTGTGTAGCCAAGTTTACATTCCGTGTATTAGTGATATCTTATGATGTTTCTTTTTCTGTGTGACTTATTTCAGTTAGAATCATCGTACCTAAATCCACTCATTATGCTGCTACGGGCCTAATGACATAGATTTCATTGCTGAGTGATACTGCATTGTACGTAAGTACCACAAGTTCTTTATCCATTTTTCACTTTCTGTGATATTGAACTTGTACGGTAAACGAGGTTCTTGTAAACAGAGGCGTCCCAAACTTTTGGGTGGCTGTGTCTTTTTGAATTTAATTTCCCTAAGCTATAGGACCATAAGTGGAAGTGCCCTAGGCTCTGTTGCTTTGTTTTTTAGATGTTTCAGGAAACACCATACACTTCTTCCGAGTGTCTGTTGGCAATTTACATCCCGCCCATCAGCATAACAAGGCTCCCAGTTCTCCATGGCCTGTCCTGCCTTTCTGGATTTTACACTTTTTTCAGATGGCCCTTTTGACCTGGGGGAAGTGAGACTTCATTGTAGTGCAGATTTCCTTTGCAAGCTTGCTTGGTTGGCCAAAAAGGGCGTATGCGTTTTTTCCTGAATATATTCAGGAAAAAACGCAATACGCCCTTTTTGGCCAAGTGCATCATTGTGGACGTTCTGCCTCTTTTCCTATGATTTCAATGCAATTCCAGTCTCCCTCCTGAAATCGGTTTCCTGCAATTCTGCCCCGCTTTCAAGTCCTCTTGGCAGCCTTACTTCGGTATATTTTTGGACGATAGCTGTCATTTATAACTCTGCAGGTTTGTGAATTACAGTGCCCCTGAGCTCCTTTCTTCGACTCGCTTTCTTGTGACCTGGCCGCAACACCGCAGGATGGCTTCAGGCCCTAATCTGGTTCCGGCACGGCACGCTGAGCCTTTGGTTAATTCCTCTTCCTGGTGGGAAATGAGAGTTAAATTTGCCCGTCCTGACACCTCAAGCTAGTCTCTCATTGGTTCTCCCTATTCCTGTTCATCTTCCGCAGAAATTGCAAACTGGGCCAAACAGGAGGTTAAAGGCACTGACTCTCCAAGTCGGGAGAGTGTTAGTAAAGCATCTGGAATGTTGCACCCGAGTACCAGGAGACCAAAACTGAGACATATTTGAACACGTCTCCCGATCACACAGTCGATCATACTCTGGGTTCCACATGCATGTTTTAGCTGAAGGAAGAATACCTTTAACATGGAGAGTTGAGACTCTTGCAATGGGTACCATGCAATATGACTTCAAAGGGTCTTCATTTGCTCACCAAACCTCTCCAATCCTATCACTGCTGCGTTTATGTCCCTGCACACACGCTTGATTCTCTTTCGGAGACATAGCAATCCATAGGTTTTAAGATACTTACTAGTCAGGTACATTCTTAGGCGTTTAATATGGGGTGTTGAGTCCATTTCGTTGAGCAAGGAGTAGCTCTTGTCTATTCCATATTTGGCTTAAGGAACTTTATCTGTGCTCATTTCAATCTCTGGTTTTATGCAGCACCCCAACTCACCTTTCCCCTTAAGCAAGCATAAGTTGGTTTTCTAAATTTGAGACCCTGTTCTGTTTTGGAATTCAGTTCCTGTGTAGCCAAGTTTACATTCCGTGTATTAGTGATATCTTATGATGTTTCTTTATCTGTGTGACTTATTTCAGTTAGAATCATCGTACCTGAATCCACTCATTATGCTGCTACGGGCCTGATGACATAGATTTCATTGCTGAGTGATACTGCATTGTACGTAAGTACCACAAGTTCTTTATCCATTTTTCACTTTCTGTGATATTGAACTTGTACGGTAAACGAGGTTCTTGTAACCAGAGGCGTCCCAAACTTTTGGGTGGCTGTGTCTTTTTGATTTTAATTTCCCTAAGCTATAGGACCATAAGTGGAAGTGCCCTAGGCCCTGTTGCTTTGTTTTTTAGATGTTTCAGGAAACACCATACACTTCTCCGGAGTGTCTGTTGGCAATGTACATCCCGCCCATCAGCATAACAAGGCTCCCAGTTCTCCATGGCCTGTCCTGCCTTTCTGGATTTTACACTTTTTTCAGATGGCCCTTTTGACCGGGGGGAAGTGAGACTTCATTGTAGTGCAGATTTCCTTTGCAAGTTGGCTTAGTTGGCCAAAAAGCGCCTATGCGTTTTTTCCTGAATATATTCAGGAAAAAATGCATACGCACTTTTTGGCCAAGTGCATCATTGTAGACGTTCTGCCTCTTTTCCTATGCTTTCAATGCAATTCCAGTCTACCTCCTGAAATCGGTTTCCTGCAATTCTGCCCCGCTTTCAAGTCCTCTTGGCAGCCTTACTTCAGTATATTTTTGGACGATAGCTGTCATTTATAACTCTGCAGGTTTGTGAATTACAGTGCCCCTGAGCTCCTTTCTTCAACTCGCTTTCTTGTGAGCTGGCCGCAACACCACAGGATGGCTTCAGGCCCTAATCTGGTTCCGGCACGGCACGCTGAGCCTTTGGGTAATTCCTCTTCCTGGTGGGAAATGAGAGATAATTTGCCCGTCCAGACACCTCCAGCTAGTCTCTCATTGGTTCTCGCTATTCCTGTTCATCTTCCGCAGAAATTGCAAACTGGGCCAAACAGGAGGTTAAAGGGACTGACTCTCCAAGTCGGGAGAGTGTTAGTAAAGCGTCTGGAATGTTGCACCCGAGTACCAGGGTACGAAAACTGAGACATATTTGAACACGTCTCCCGATCACATGGTTGATCATACTCTAGGTTCCACATGCATGTTTTAGCTGAAGGAAGAATACCTTAAACCTGCGTAGTTGAAACCCGTGTAATGGATACCATGCAATATGACTTCAAAGGGTCTTCATTTGCTCACCCAACCTCTCCAATCCTATCACTGCTGCGTTTATGCCCCTGTACACACGCTTGATTCTCTGTTGGAGACATAGCAATCCATAGGTTTTAAGATACTTACTAGTCAGGTACATTCTTAGGCGTTTAATATGGGGTGTTGAGTCCATTTCGTTGAGCAACGAGTAGCTCTTGTCTATTCCATATTTGGCTTAAGGAACTTTATCTGTGCTCATTTCAATCTCTGGTTTTATGCAGCACCCCAACTCACCTTTCCCCTTAAGCAAGCATAAGTTGGTTTTCTAAATTTGAGACCCTGTTCTGTTCTGTAATTCAGTTCCTGTGTAGCCAAGTTTACATTCCGTGTATTAGTGATATCTTATGATGTTTCTTTTTCTGTGTGACTTATTTCAGTTAAATCATCGTACCTGAATCCACTCATTATGCTGCTACGGGCCTGATGACATAGATTACATTGCTGAGTGATACTGCATTGTACGTAAGTACCACAAGTTCTTTATCCATTTTTCACTTTCTGTGATATTGAACTTGTACGGTAAACGAGGTTCTTGTAAACAGAGGCGTCCCAAACTTTGGGGTGGCTGTGTCTTTTTGATTTTAATTTCCCTAAGCTATAGGACCATAAGTGGAAGTGCCCTAGGCCCTGTTGCTTTGTTTTTTAGATGTTTCAGGAAACACCATACACTTCTCCCGAGTGTCTGTTGGCAATTTACATCCCGCCCATCAGCATAACAAGGCTCCCAGTTCTCCATGGCCTGTCCTGCCTTTCTGGATTTTACACTTTTTTCAGATGGCCCTTTTGACCGGGGGGAAGTGAGACTTCATTGTAGTGCAGATTTCCTTTGCAAGTTGGCTTAGTTGGCCAAAAAGCGCCTATGCGTTTTTTCCTGAATATATTCAGGAAAAAATGCATACGCACTTTTTGGCCAAGTGCATCATTGTAGACGTTCTGCCTCTTTTCCTATGCTTTCAATGCAATTCCAGTCTACCTCCTGAAATCGGTTTCCTGCAATTCTGCCCCGCTTTCAAGTCCTCTTGGCAGCCTTACTTCAGTATATTTTTGGATGATAGCTGTCATTTATAACTCTGCAGGTTTGTGAATTACAGTGCCCCTGAGCTCCTTTCTTCAACTCGCTTTCTTGTGAGCTGGCCGCAACACCACAGGATGGCTTCAGGCCCTAATCTGGTTCCGGCACGGCACGCTGAGCCTTTGGTTAATTCCTCTTCCTGGTGGGAAATGAGAGATAATTTGCCCGTCCAGACACCTCCAGCTAGTCTCTCATTTGTTCTCGCTATTCCTGTTCATCTTCCGCAGAAATTGCAAACTGGGCCAAACAGGAGGTTAAAGGGACTGACTCTCCAAGTCGGGAGAGTGTTAGTAAAGCGTCTGGAATGTTGCACCCGAGTACCAGGGTACGAAAACTGAGACATATTTGAACACGTCTCCCGATCACATGGTTGATCATACTCTAGGTTCCACATGCATGTTTTAGCTGAAGGAAGAATACCTTAAACCTGGGTAGTTGAAACCCGTGTAATGGATACCATGCAATATGACTTCAAAGGGTCTTCATTTGCTCACCGAACCTCTCCAATCCTATCACTGCTGCGTTTATGCCCCTGTACACACGCTTGATTCTCTGTTGGAGACATAGCAATCCATAGGTTTTAAGATACTTACTAGTCAGGTACATTCTTAGGCGTTTAATATGGGGTGTTGAGTCCATTTCGTTGAGCAACGAGTAGCTCTTGTCTATTCCATATTTGGCTTAAGGAACTTTATCTGTGCTCATTTCAATCTCTGGTTTTATGCAGCACCCCAACTCACCTTTCCCCTTAAGCAAGCATAAGTTGGTTTTCTAAATTTGAGACCCTGTTCTGTTCTGTAATTCAGTTCCTGTGTAGCCAAGTTTACATTCCGTGTATTAGTGATATCTTATGATGTTTCTTTTTCTGTGTGACTTATTTCAGTTAAATCATCGTACCTGAATCCACTCATTATGCTGCTACGGGCCTGATGACATAGATTACATTGCTGAGTGATACTGCATTGTACGTAAGTACCACAAGTTCTTTATCCATTTTTCACTTTCTGTGATATTGAACTTGTACGGTAAACGAGGTTCTTGTAAACAGAGGCGTCCCAAACTTTGGGGTGGCTGTGTCTTTTTGATTTTAATTTCCCTAAGCTATAGGACCATAAGTGGAAGTGCCCTAGGCCCTGTTGCTTTGTTTTTTAGATGTTTCAGGAAACACCATACACTTCTCCCGAGTGTCTGTTGGCAATTTACATCCCGCCCATCAGCATAACAAGGCTCCCAGTTCTCCATGGCCTGTCCTGCCTTTCTGGATTTTACACTTTTTTCAGATGGCCCTTTTGACCGGGGGGAAGTGAGACTTCATTGTAGTGCAGATTTCCTTTGCAAGTTGGCTTAGTTGGCCAAAAAGCGCCTATGCGTTTTTTCCTGAATATATTCAGGAAAAAATGCATACGCACTTTTTGGCCAAGTGCATCATTGCAGACGTTCTGCCTCTTTTCCTATGCTTTCAATGCAATTCCAGTCTACCTCCTGAAATCGGTTTCCTGCAATTCTGCCCCGCTTTCAAGTCCTCTTGGCAGCCTTACTTCAGTATATTTTTGGATGATAGCTGTCATTTATAACTCTGCAGGTTTGTGAATTACAGTGCCCCTGAGCTCCTTTCTTCAACTCGCTTTCTTGTGAGCTGGCCGCAACACCACAGGATGGCTTCAGGCCCTAATCTGGTTCCGGCACGGCACGCTGAGCCTTTGGTTAATTCCTCTTCCTGGTGGGAAATGAGAGATAATTTGCCCGTCCAGACACCTCCAGCTAGTCTCTCATTGGTTCTCGCTATTCCTGTTCATCTTCCGCAGAAATTGCAAACTGGGCCAAACAGGAGGTTAAAGGGACTGACTCTCCAAGTCGGGAGAGTGTTAGTAAAGCGTCTGGAATGTTGCACCCGAGTACCAGGGTACGAAAACTGAGACATATTTGAACACGTCTCCCGATCACACGGTTGATCATACTCTAGGTTCCACATGCATGTTTTAGCTGAAGGAAGAATACCTTAAACCTGGGTAGTTGAAACCCGTGTAATGGATACCATGCAATATGACTTCAAAGGGTCTTCATTTGCTCACCGAACCTCTCCAATCCTATCACTGCTGCGTTTATGCCCCTGTACACACGCTTGATTCTCTGTTGGAGACATAGCAATCCATAGGTTTTAAGATACTTACTAGTCAGGTACATTCTTAGGCGTTTAATATGGGGTGTTGAGTCCATTTCGTTGAGCAACGAGTAGCTCTTGTCTATTCCATATTTGGCTTAAGGAACTTTATCTGTGCTCATTTCAATCTCTGGTTTTATGCAGCACCCCAACTCACCTTTCCCCTTAAGCAAGCATAAGTTGGTTTTCTAAATTTGAGACCCTGTTCTGTTCTGTAATTCAGTTCCTGTGTAGCCAAGTTTACATTCCGTGTATTAGTGATATCTTATGATGTTTCTTTTTCTGTGTGACTTATTTCAGTTAAATCATCGTACCTGAATCCACTCATTATGCTGCTACGGGCCTGATGACATAGATTACATTGCTGAGTGATACTGCATTGTACGTAAGTACCACAAGTTCTTTATCCATTTTTCACTTTCTGTGATATTGAACTTGTACAGTAAACGAGGTTCTTGTAAACAGAGGCGTCCCAAACTTTGGGGTGGCTGTGTCTTTTTGATTTTAATTTCCCTAAGCTATAGGACCATAAGTGGAAGTGCCCTAGGCCCTGTTGCTTTGTTTTTTAGATGTTTCAGGAAACACCATACACTTCTCCCGAGTGTCTGTTGGCAATTTACATCCCGCCCATCAGCATAACAAGGCTCCCAGTTCTCCATGGCCTGTCCTGCCTTTCTGGATTTTACACTTTTTTCAGATGGCCCTTTTGACCGGGGGGAAGTGAGACTTCATTGTAGTGCAGATTTCCTTTGCAAGTTGGCTTAGTTGGCCAAAAAGCGCCTATGCGTTTTTTCCTGAATATATTCAGGAAAAAATGCATACGCACTTTTTGGCCAAGTGCATCATTGCAGACGTTCTGCCTCTTTTCCTATGCTTTCAATGCAATTCCAGTCTACCTCCTGAAATCGGTTTCCTGCAATTCTGCCCCGCTTTCAAGTCCTCTTGGCAGCCTTACTTCAGTATATTTTTGGATGATAGCTGTCATTTATAACTCTGCAGGTTTGTGAATTACAGTGCCCCTGAGCTCCTTTCTTCAACTCGCTTTCTTGTGAGCTGGCCGCAACACCACAGGATGGCTTCAGGCCCTAATCTGGTTCCGGCACGGCACGCTGAGCCTTTGGTTAATTCCTCTTCCTGGTGGGAAATGAGAGATAATTTGCCCGTCCAGACACCTCCAGCTAGTCTCTCATTGGTTCTCGCTATTCCTGTTCATCTTCCGCAGAAATTGCAAACTGGGCCAAACAGGAGGTTAAAGGGACTGACTCTCCAAGTCGGGAGAGTGTTAGTAAAGCGTCTGGAATGTTGCACCCGAGTACCAGGGTACGAAAACTGAGACATATTTGAACACGTCTCCCGATCACACGGTTGATCATACTCTAGGTTCCACATGCATGTTTTAGCTGAAGGAAGAATACCTTAAACCTGGGTAGTTGAAACCCGTGTAATGGATACCATGCAATATGACTTCAAAGGGTCTTCATTTGCTCACCGAACCTCTCCAATCCTATCACTGCTGCGTTTATGCCCCTGTACACACGCTTGATTCTCTGTTGGAGACATAGCAATCCATAGGTTTTAAGATACTTACTAGTCAGGTACATTCTTAGGCGTTTAATATGGGGTGTTGAGTCCATTTCGTTGAGCAACGAGTAGCTCTTGTCTATTCCATATTTGGCTTAAGGAACTTTATCTGTGCTCATTTCAATCTCTGGTTTTATGCAGCACCCCAACTCACCTTTCCCCTTAAGCAAGCATAAGTTGGTTTTCTAAATTTGAGACCCTGTTCTGTTCTGTAATTCAGTTCCTGTGTAGCCAAGTTTACATTCCGTGTATTAGTGATATCTTATGATGTTTCTTTTTCTGTGTGACTTATTTCAGTTAAATCATCGTACCTGAATCCACTCATTATGCTGCTACGGGCCTGATGACATAGATTACATTGCTGAGTGATACTGCATTGTACGTAAGTACCACAAGTTCTTTATCCATTTTTCACTTTCTGTGATATTGAACTTGTACAGTAAACGAGGTTCTTGTAAACAGAGGCGTCCCAAACTTTGGGGTGGCTGTGTCTTTTTGATTTTAATTTCCCTAAGCTATAGGACCATAAGTGGAAGTGCCCTAGGCCCTGTTGCTTTGTTTTTTAGATGTTTCAGGAAACACCATACACTTCTCCCGAGTGTCTGTTGGCAATTTACATCCCGCCCATCAGCATAACAAGGCTCCCAGTTCTCCATGGCCTGTCCTGCCTTTCTGGATTTTACACTTTTTTCAGATGGCCCTTTTGACCGGGGGGAAGTGAGACTTCATTGTAGTGCAGATTTCCTTTGCAAGTTGGCTTAGTTGGCCAAAAAGCGCCTATGCGTTTTTTCCTGAATATATTCAGGAAAAAATGCATACGCACTTTTTGGCCAAGTGCATCATTGTAGACGTTCTGCCTCTTTTCCTATGCTTTCAATGCAATTCCAGTCTACCTCCTGAAATCGGTTTCCTGCAATTCTGCCCCGCTTTCAAGTCCTCTTGGCAGCCTTACTTCAGTATATTTTTGGATGATAGCTGTCATTTATAACTCTGCAGGTTTGTGAATTACAGTGCCCCTGAGCTCCTTTCTTCAACTCGCTTTCTTGTGAGCTGGCCGCAACACCACAGGATGGCTTCAGGCCCTAATCTGGTTCCGGCACGGCACGCTGAGCCTTTGGTTAATTCCTCTTCCTGGTGGGAAATGAGAGATAATTTGCCCATCCAGACACCTCCAGCTAGTCTCTCATTGGTTCTCGCTATTCCTGTTCATCTTCCGCAGAAATTGCAAACTGGGCCAAACAGGAGGTTAAAGGGACTGACTCTCCAAGTCGGGAGAGTGTTAGTAAAGCGTCTGGAATGTTGCACCCGAGTACCAGGGTACGAAAACTGAGACATATTTGAACACGTCTCCCGATCACACGGTTGATCATACTCTAGGTTCCACATGCATGTTTTAGCTGAAGGAAGAATACCTTAAACCTGGGTAGTTGAAACCCGTGTAATGGATACCATGCAATATGACTTCAAAGGGTCTTCATTTGCTCACCGAACCTCTCCAATCCTATCACTGCTGCGTTTATGCCCCTGTACACACGCTTGATTCTCTGTTGGAGACATAGCAATCCATAGGTTTTAAGATACTTACTAGTCAGGTACATTCTTAGGCGTTTAATATGGGGTGTTGAGTCCATTTCGTTGAGCAACGAGTAGCTCTTGTCTATTCCATATTTGGCTTAAGGAACTTTATCTGTGCTCATTTCAATCTCTGGTTTTATGCAGCACCCCAACTCACCTTTCCCCTTAAGCAAGCATAAGTTGGTTTTCTAAATTTGAGACCCTGTTCTGTTCTGTAATTCAGTTCCTGTGTAGCCAAGTTTACATTCCGTGTATTAGTGATATCTTATGATGTTTCTTTTTCTGTGTGACTTATTTCAGTTAGAATCGTCATACCTGAATCCACTCATTGTGCTGTTAAGGGCCTGATGACATAGATTTCATTGCTGAGTGATATTGCTTTGTAAGTAAATACCACAACTTCTTTATCCATTTTTCACTTTCTGCGATGTTGAACTTGTACTGTAAACGAGGTTCTTGTAAACAGAGGCGTCCCAAACTTTGGGGTGGCTGTGTCTTTTTGATTTTAATTTCCCTAAGCTATAGGACCATAAGTGGAAGTGCCCTAGGCTCTGTTGCTTTGTTTTTTAGATGTTTCAGGAAACACCATACACTTCTCCCGAGTGTCTGTTGGCAATTTACATCCCGCCCATCAGCATAACAAGGCTCCCAGTTCTCCATGGCCTGTCCTGCCTTTCTGGATTTTACACTTTTTTCAGATGGCCCTTTTGACCGGGGGGAAGTGAGACTTCATTGTAGTGCAGATTTCCTTTGCAAGCTTGCTTGGTTGGCCAAAAAGGGCGTATGCGTTTTTTCCTGAATATATTCAGGAAAAAACGCATACGCCCTTTTTGGCCAAGTGCATCATTGTGGACGTTCTGCCTCTTTTCCTATGCTTTCAATGCAATTCCAGTCTACCTCCTGAAATTGGTTTCCTGCAATTCTGCCCCGCTTTCAAGTCCTCTTGGCAGCCTTACTTCAGTATATTTTTGGACGATAGCTGTCATTTATAACTCTGCAGGTTTGTGAATTACAGTGCCCCTGAGCTCCTTTCTTCAACTCGCTTTCTTGTGAGCTGGCCGCAACACCGCAGGATGGCTTCAGGCCCTAATCTGGTTCCGGCACGGCACGCTGAGCCTTTGGTTAATTCCTCTTCCTGGTGGGAAATGAGAGTTAAATTTGCCCGTCCAGACACCTCCAGCTAGTCTCTCATTGGTTCTCCCTATTCCTGTTCATCTTCCGCAGAAATTGCAAACTGGGCCAAACAGGAGGTTAAAGGCGCTGACTCTCCAAGTGGGGAGAGTGTTAGTAAAGCGTCTGGAATGTTGCACCCGAGTACCAGGGTATGAAAACTGAGACATATTTGAAGACCTCTCCCGATCACTTGGTTGATCATACTCTAGGATCCACATGCATGTTTTAGCTGAAGGAAGAATACCTTAAACCTGGGTAGTTGAAACCTGTGGAATGGGTACCATGCAATATGACTTCAAAGGGTCTTCATTTGCTCACCGAACCTCTCCAATCCTATCACTGCTGCGTTTATGCCCCTGTACACATGCTTGATTCTCTTTCGGAGACATAGCAATCCATAGGTTTTAAGATACTTACTAGTCAGGTACATTCTTAGGCGTTTAATATGCGGTGTTGAGTCCATTTCGTTGAGCAAGGAGTAACTCTTGTCTATTCCATATTTGGCTTAAGGAACTTTATCTGTGCTCATTTCAATCTCTGGTTTTATGCAGCACCACAACTCACCTTTCCCCTTAAGCAAGCATAAGTTTGTTTTCTAAATTTGAGACCCTGTTCTGTTCTGTAATTCAGTTCCTGTGTAGCCAAGTTTACATTCCGTGTATTAGTGATATCTTATGATGTTTCTTTTTCTGTGTGACTTATTTCAGTTAGAATCATCGTACCTGAATCCACTCATTATGCTGCTACGGACCTGATGACATAGATTTCATTGCTGAGTGATACTGCATTGTACGTAAGTACCACAAGTTCTTTATCCATTGTTCACTTTCTGTGATATTGAACTTGTACGGTAAATGAGGTTCTTGTAAACAGAGGCGTCCCAAACTTTGCGGTGGCTGTGTCTTTTTGATTTTAATTTCCCTAAGCTATAGGACCATAAGTGGAAGTGCCCTAGGCTCTGTTGCTTTGTTTTTTAGATGTTTCAGGAAACACCATACACTTCTCCCAAGTGTCTGTTGGCAATTTACATCCTGCCCATCAGCATAACAAGGCTCCCAGTTCTCCATGGCCTGTCCTGCCTTTCTGGATTTTACACTTTTTTCAGATGGCCCTTTTGACCTGGGGGAAGTGAGACTTCATTGTAGTGCAGATTTCCTTTGCAAGTTTGCTTGGTTGGCCAAAAAGGGCGTATGCGTTTTTTCCTGAATATATTCAGGAAAAAACGCATACGCCCTTTTTGGCCAAGTGCATCATTGTGGACGTTCTGCCTCTTTTCCTATGATTTCAATGCAATTACAGTCTCCCTCCTGAAATCGGTTTCCTGCAATTCTGCCCCGCTTTCAAGTCCTCTTGGCAGCCTTACTTCGGTATATTTTTGGACGATAGCTGTCATTTATAACTCTGCAGGTTTGTGAATTACAGTGCCCCTGAGCTCCTTTCTTCAACTCGCTTTCTTGTGACCTGGCCGCAACACCGCAGGATGGCGTCAGGCCCTAATCTGGTTCCGGCACGGCACGCTGAGCCTTTGGTTAATTCCTCTTCCTGGTGGGAAATGAGAGTTAAATTTGCCCGTCCAGACACCTCCAGCTAGTCTCTCATTGGTTCTCGCTATTCCTGTTCATCTTCCGCAGAAACTGCAAACTGGGCCAAACAGGAGGTTAAAGGGACTGACTCTCCAAGTCGGGAGAGTGTTAGTAAAGCGTCTGGAATGTTGCACCCGAGTACCAGGGTACGAAAGCTGAGACATATTTGAACACGTCTCCCGTTCACACGGTTGATCATACTCTAGGTTCCACATGCATGTTTTAGCTGAAGGAAGAATACCTTAAACCTGGAGAGTTGAGACCCGTGTAATGGATACCATGCAATATGACTTCAAAGGGTCTTCATTTGCTCACCGAACCTCTCCAATCCTATCACTGCTGCGTTTATGCCCCTGTACACATGCTTGATTCTCTTTTGGAGACATAGCAATCCATAGGTTTTAAGATAATTACTAGTCAGGTACATTCTTAGGCATTTAATATGGGGTGTTGAGTCCATTTCGTTGAGCAAGGAGTAGCTCTTGTCTATTCCATATTTGGCTTAAGGAACTTTATCTGTGCTCATTTCAATCTCTGGTTTTATGCAGCACCCCAACTCACCTTTCCCCTTAAGCAAGCATAAGTTGGTTTTCTAAATTTGAGACCCTGTTCTGTTTTGGAATTCAGTTCCTGTGTAGCCAAGTTTACATTCCGTGTATTAGTGATATCTTATGATGTTTCTTTTTCTGTGTGACTTATTTCAGTTAGAATCATCGTACCTGAATCTACTCATTATGCTGCTACGGGCCTGATGACATAGATTACTTTGCTGAGTGATACTGCATTGTACGTAAGTACCACAAGTTCTTTATCCATTTTTCACTTTCTGTGATATTGAACTTGTACGGTAAACGAGGTTCTTGTAAACAGAGGCGTCCCAAACTTTGGGGTGGCTGTGTCTTTTTGATTTTAATTTCCCTAAGCTATAGGACCATAAGTGGAAGTGCCCTAGGCTCTGTTGCTTTGTTTTTTAGATGTTTCAGGAAACACCATACACTTCTCCCGAGTGTCTGTTGGCAATTTACATCCCGCCCATCAGCATAACAAGGCTCCCAGTTCTCCATGGCCTGTCCTGCCTTTCTGGATTTTACACTTTTTTCAGATGGCCCTTTTGACCGGGGGGAAGTGAGACTTCATTGTAGTGCAGATTTCCTTTGCAAGCTTGCTTGGTTGGCCAAAAAGCGCCTATGCGTTTTTTCCTGAATATATTCAGGAAAAAACGCATACGCCCTTTTTGGCCAAGTGCATCATTGTGGACGTTCTGCCTCTTTTCCTATGCTTTCAGTGCAATTCCAGTCTACCTCCTGAAATCGGTTTCCTGCAATTCTGCCCCGCTTTCAAGTCCTCTTGGCAGCCTTACTTCGGTATATTTTTGGACGATAGCTGTCATTTATAACTCTGCAGGTTTGTGAATTACAGTGCCCCTGAGCTCCTTTCTTCAACTCGCTTTCTTGTGACCTGGCCGCAACACCGCAGGATGGCTTCAGGCCCTAATCTGGTTCCGGCACGGCATGCTGAACCTTTGGTTAATTCATCTTCCTGGTGGGAAATGAGAGTTAAATTTGCCCGTCCAGACACCTCCAGCTAGTCTCTCATTGGTTCTCGCTATTCCTGTTCTTCTTCCGCAGAAATTGCACACTGGGCCAAACAGGAGGTTAAAGGGACTGACTCTCCAAGTCGGGAGAGTGTTAGTAAAGCGTCTGGAATGTTGCACCCGAGTATCAGGGTACGAAAACTGAGACATATTTGAACACGTCTCCCGATCACATGGTTGATCATACTCTAGGTTCCACATGCATGTTTTAGCTGAAGGAAGAATACCTTAAACCTGGGTAGTTGAAACCCGTGGAATGGGTACCATGCAATATGACTTCAAAGGGTCTTCATTTGCTCACCGAACTTCTCCAGTCTTATCACTGCTGCGTTTATGCCCCTGTACACATGCTTGATTCTCTTTCGGATACATAGCAATCCATAGGTTTTAAGATACTTACTAGTCGGGTACATTCTTAAGCGTTTAATATGCGGTGTTGAGTCCATTTCGTTGAACAAGGAGTAGCTCTTGTCTATTCCATATTTGGCTTAAGGAACTTTATCTGTGCTCATTTCAATCTCTGGTTTTATGCAGCACCCCAACTCACCTTTCCCCTTAAGCAAGCATAAGTTGGTTTTCTAAATTTGAGACCCTGTTCTGTTCTGTAATTCAGTTCCTGTGTAGCCAAGTTTACATTCCGTGTATTAGTGATATCTTATGATGTTTCTATTTCTGTGTGACTTATTTCAGTTAGAATCATCATACCTGAATCCACTCATTGTGCTGCTAAGGGCCTGATGACATAGATTTCATTGCTGAGTGATATTGCTTTGTAAGTAAATACCACAACTTCTTTATCCATTTTTCACTTTCTGCGATGTTGAACTTGTATTGTAAACGAGGTTCTTGTAAACAGAGGCGTCCCAAACTTTGGGGTGGCTGTGTCTTTTTGATTTTAATTTCCCTAAGCTATAGGACCATAAGTGGAAGTGCCCTAGGCTCTGTTGCTTTGTTTTTTAGATGTTTCAGGAAACACCATACACTTCTCCCGAGTGTCTGTTGGCAATTTACATCCCGCCCATCAGCATAACAAGGCTCCCAGTTCTCCATGGCCTGTCCTGCCTTTCTGGATTTTACACTTTTTTCAGATGGCCCTTTTGACCGGGGGGAAGTGAGACTTCATTGTAGTGCAGATTTCCTTTGCAAGTTTGCTTGGTTGGCCAAAAAGGGCGTATGCGTTTTTTCCTGAATATATTCAGGAAAAAACGCATACGCCCTTTTTGGCCAAGTGCATCATTGTGGACGTTCTGCCTCTTTTCCTATGCTTTCAGTGCAATTCCAGTCTACCTCCTGAAATCGGTTTCCTGCAATTCTGCCCCGCTTTCAAGTCCTCTTGGCAGCCTTACTTCGGTATATTTTTGGACGATAGCTGTCATTTATAACTCTGCAGGTTTGTGAATTACAGTGCCCCTGAGCTCCTTTCTTCAACTCGCTTTCTTGTGACCTGGCCGCAACACCGCAGGATGGCTTCAGGCCCTAATCTGGTTCCGGCACGGCACGCTGAGCCTTTGGTTAATTCCTCTTCCTGGTGGGAAATGAGAGTTAAATTTGCCCGTCCAGACACCTCCAGCTAGTCTCTCATTGGTTCTCGCTATTCC
Organism: Pseudorca crassidens; assembly: GCF_039906515.1. Lineage (NCBI taxonomy): Eukaryota > Metazoa > Chordata > Mammalia > Artiodactyla > Delphinidae > Pseudorca > Pseudorca crassidens. Next base: position 621,704 of record NW_027136326.1, on the reverse strand, counting down.
TGTTCATCTTCCGCAGAAACTGCAAACTGGGCCAAACAGGAGGTTAAAGGGACTGACTCTCCAAGTCGGGAGAGTGTTAGTAAAGCGTCTGGAATGTTGCACCCGAGTACCAGGGTATGAAAGCTGAGACATATTTGAACACGTCTCCCAATCACATGGTTGATCATACTCTAGGTTCCACATGCATGTTTTAGCTGAAGGAAGAATACCTTAAACCTGGAGAGTTGAGACCCGTGGAATGGGTACCATGCAATATGACTTCAAAGGGTCTTCATTTGCTCACCGAACCTCTCCAATCCTATCACTGCTGTGTTTATGCCCCTGTACACATGCTTGATTCTCTTTCGGAGACATAGCAATCCATAGGTTTTAAGATACTTACTAGTCAGGTACATTCTTAGGCGTTTAATATGCGGTGTTGAGTCCATTTCGTTGAGCAAGGAGTAACTCTTGTCTATTCCATATTTGGCTTAAGGAACTTTATCTGTGCTCATTTCAATCTCTGGTTTTATGCAGCACCCCAACTCACCTTTCCCCTTAAGCAAGCATAAGTTGGTTTTCTAAATTTGAGACCCTGTTCTGTTCTGTAATTCAGTTCCTGTGTAGCCAAGTTTACATTCCGTGTATTACTGATATCTTATGATGTTTCTTTTTCTGTGTGACTTATTTCAGTTAGAATCATCGTACCTGAATCCACTCATTATGCTGCTATGGGCCTGATGACATAGATTTCATTGCTGAGTGATACTGCATTGTACGTAAGTACCACAAGTTCTTTATCCATTTTTCACTTTGTGTGATATTGAACTTGTAGGGTAAACGAGGTTCTTGTAAACAGAGGCGTCCCAAACTTTGGGGTGGCTGTGTCTTTTTGATTTTAATTTCCCTAAGCTATAGGACCATAAGTGGAAGTGCCCTAGGCTCTGTTGCTTTGTTTTTTAGATGTTTCAGGAAACACCATACACTTCTCCCGAGTGTCTGTTGGCAATTTACATCCCGCCCATCAGCATAACAAGGCTCCCAGTTCTCCATGGCCTGTCCTGCCTTTCTGGATTTTACACTTTTTTCAGATGGCCCTTTTGACCTGGGGGAGGTGAGACTTCATTGTAGTGCAGATTTCCTTTGCAAGTTTGCTTGGTTGGCCAAAAAGGGCGTATGCGTTTTTTCCTGAATATATTCAGGAAAAAACGCATACGCCCTTTTTGGCCAAGTGCATCATTGTGGACGTTCTGCCTCTTTTCCTATGATTTCAATGCAATTCCAGTCTCCCTCCTGAAATCGGTTTCCTGCAATTCTGCCCCGCTTTCAAGTCCTCTTAGCAGCCTTACTTCGGTATATTTTTGGACGATAGCTGTCATTAATAACTCTGCAGGTTTGTGAATTACAGTGCCCCTGAGCTCCTTTCTTCAACTCGCTTTCTTGTGACCTGGCCGCAACACCGCAGGATGGCTTCAGGCCCTAATCTGGTTCCGGCACGGCACGCTGAGCCTTTGGTTAATTCCTCTTCCTGGTGGGAAATGAGAGTTAAATTTGCCCGTCCAGACACCTCCAGCTAGTCTCTCATTGGTTCTCGCTATTCCTGTTCATCTTCCGCAGAAACTGCAAACTGGGCCAAACAGGAGGTTAAAGGGACTGACTCTCCAAGTCGGGAGAGTGTTAGTAAAGCGTCTGGAATGTTGCACCCGAGTACCAGGGTACGAAAGCTGAGACATATTTGAACACGTCTCCCGATCACATGGTTGATCATACTCTAGGTTCCACATGCATGTTTTAGCTGAAGGAAGAATACCTTAAACCTGGAGAGTTGAGACCCGTGGAATGGGTACCATGCAATATGACTTCAAAGGGTCTTCATTTGCTCACCGAACCTCTCCAATCCTATCACTGCTGCGTTTATGCCCCAGTACACATGCTTGATTCTCTTTCGGAGACATAGCAATCCATAGGTTTTAAGATACTTACTAGTCAGGTACATTCTTAGGCGTTTAATATGCGGTGTTGAGTCCATTTCGTTGAGCAAGGAGTAACTCTTGTCTATTATATATTTGGCTTAAGGAACTTTATCTGTGCTCATTTCAATCTCTGGTTTTATGCAGCACCCCAACTCACCTTTCCCCTTAAGCAAGCATAAGTTGGTTTTCTAAATTTGAGACCCTGTTCTGTTCTGTAATTCAGTTCCTGTGTAGCCAAGTTTACATTCCGTGTATTAGTGATATCTTATGATGTTTCTTTTTCTGTGTGACTTATTTCAGTTCGAATCATCGTACCTGAATCCACTCATTATGCTGCTACGGGCCTGATGACATAGATTTCATTGCTGAGTGATACTGCATTGTACGTAAGTACCACAAGTTCTTTATCCATTTTTCACTTTCTGTGATATTGAACTTGTACGGTAAACGAGGTTCTTGTAAACAGAGGCGTCCCAAACTTTGGGGTGGCTGTGTCTTTTTGATTTTAATTTCCCTAAGCTATAGGACCATAAGTGGAAGTGCCCTAGGCTCTGTTGCTTTGTTTTTTAGATGTTTCAGGAAACACCATACACTTCTCCCGAGTGTCTGTTGGCAATTTACATCCCGCCCATCAGCATAAGAAGGCTCCCAGTTCTCCATGGCCTGTCCTGCCTTTCTGGATTTTACACTTTTTTCAGATGGCCCTTTTGACCGGGGGGAAGTGAGACTTCATTGTAGTGCAGATTTCCTTTGCAAGTTTGCTTGGTTGGCCAAAAAGGGCGTATGCGTTTTTTCCTGAATATATTCAGGAGAAAACGAATACGCCCTTTTTGGCCAAGTGCATCATTGTGGACGTTCTGCCTCTTTTCCTATGCTTTCAATGCAATTCCAGTCTCCCTCCTGAAATCGGTTTCCTACAATTCTGCCCCGCTTTCAAGTCCTCTTGTCAGCCTTACTTCGGTATATTTTTGGACAATAGCTGTCATTTATAACTCTGCAGGTTTGTGAATTACAGTGCCCCTGAGCTCCTTTCTTCAACTCGCTTTCTTGTGAGCTGGCCGCAACACCGCAGGATGGCTTCAGGCCCTAATCTGGTTCCGGCTCGGCACGCTAAGCCTTTGGTTAATTCCTCTTCCTGGTGGGAAATGAGAGTTAAATTTGCCCGTCCAGACACCTCCAGCTAGTGTCTCATTGGTTCTCGCTATTCCTGTTCATCTTCCGCAGAAACTGCAAACTGGGCCAAACAGGAGGTTAAAGGGACTGACTCTCTAAGTCGGGAGAGTGTTAGTAAAGTGTCTGGAATGTTGCACCCGAGTACCAGGGTACAAAAGCTGAGACATATTTGAACACGTCTCCCGATCACATGGTTGATCATACTCTAGGTTCCACATGCATGTTTTAGCTGAAGGAAGAATACCTTAAACCTGGAGAGTTGAGACCCGTGGAATGGGTACCATGCAATATGACTTCAAAGGGTCTTCATTTGCTCACCGAACCTCTCCAATCCTATCACTGCTGCGTTTATGCCCCTGTACTCATGCTTGATTCTCTTTTGGAGACATAGCAATCCATAGGTTTTAAGATACTTACTAGTCAGGTACATTCTTAGGCGTTTAATATGCGGTGTTGAGTCCATTTCGTTGAGCAAGGAGTAGCTCTTGTCTATTCCATATTTGGCTTAAGGAACTTTATCTGTGCTCATTTCAATCTCTGGTTTTATGCAGCACCCCAACTCACCTTTCCCCTTAAGCAAGCATAAGTTGGTTTTCTAAATTTGAGACCCTGTTCTGTTTTGGAATTCAGTTCCTGTGTAGCCAAGTTTACATTCCGTGTATTAGTGATACCTTATGATGTTTCTTTTTCTGTGTGACTTATTTCAGTTAGAATCATCATACCTGAATCCACTCATTATGCTGCTAAGAGCCTGATGACATAGATTTCATTGCTGAGTGATATTGCTTTGTAAGTAAATACCACAACTTCTTTATCCATTTTTCACTTTCTGCGATGTTGAACTTGTACTGTAAACGAGGTTCTTGTAAACAGAGGCGTCCCAAACTTTGGGGTGGCTGTGTCTTTTTGATTTTAATTTCCCTAAGCTATAGGACCATAAGTGGAAGTGCCCTAGGCTCTGTTGCTTTGTTTTTTAGATGTTTCAGGAAACACCATACACTTCTCCCGAGTGTCTGTTGGCAATTTACATCCCGCCCATCAGCATAACAAGGCTCCCAGTTCTCCATGGCCTGTCCTGCCTTTCTGGATTTTACACTTTTTTCAGATGGCCCTTTTGACCGGGGGGAAGTGAGACTTCATTGTAGTGCAGATTTCCTTTGCAAGCTTGCTTGGTTGGCCAAAAAGGGCGTATGCGTTTTTTCCTGAATATATTCAGGAAAAAACGCATACGCCCTTTTTGGCCAAGTGCATCATTGTGGACGTTCTGCCTCTTTTCCTATGCTTTCAATGCAATTCCAGTCTACCTCCTGAAATTGGTTTCCTGCAATTCTGCCCCGCTTTCAAGTCCTCTTGGCAGCCTTACTTCAGTATATTTTTGGACGATAGCTGTCATTTATAACTCTGCAGGTTTGTGAATTACAGTGCCCCTGAGCTCCTTTCTTCAACTCGCTTTCTTGTGAGCTGGCCGCAACACCGCAGGATGGCTTCAGGCCCTAATCTGGTTCCGGCACGGCACGCTGAGCCTTTGGTTAATTCCTCTTCCTGGTGGGAAATGAGAGTTAAATTTGCCCGTCCAGACACCTCCAGCTAATCTCTCATTGGTTCTCCCTATTCCTGTTCATCTTCCGCAGAAATTGCAAACTGGGCCAAACAGGAAGTTAAAGGCGCTGACTCTCCAAGTGGGGAGAGTGTTAGTAAAGCGTGTGGAATGTTGCACCCGAGTACCAGGGTATGAAAACTGAGACATATTTGAAGACCTCTCCCGATCACTTGGTTGATCATACTCTAGGATCCACATGCATGTTTTTGCTGAAGGAAGAATACCTTAAACCTGGGTAGTTGAAACCTGTGGAATGGGTACCATGCAATATGACTTCAAAGGGTCTTCATTTGCTCACCGAACCTCTCCAATCCTATCACTGCTGCGTTTATGCCCCTGTACACATGCTTGATTCTCTTTGGGAGACATAGCAATCCATAGGTTTTAAGATACTTACTAGTCAGGTACATTCTTAGGCGTTTAATATGCGGTGTTGAGTCCATTTCGTTGAGCAAGGAGTAACTCTTGTCTATTCCATATTTGGCTTAAGGAACTTTATCTGTGCTCATTTCAATCTCTGGTTTTATGCAGCACCACAACTCACCTTTCCCCTTAAGCAAGCATAAGTTTGTTTTCTAAATTTGAGACCCTGTTCTGTTCTGTAATTCAGTTCCTGTGTAGCCAAGTTTACATTCCGTGTATTAGTGATATCTTATGATGTTTCTTTTTCTGTGTGACTTATTTCAGTTAGAATCATCGTACCTGAATCCACTCATTATGCTGCTACGGACCTGATGACATAGATTTTATTGCTGAGTGATACTGCATTGTACGTAAGTACCACAAGTTCTTTATCCATTGTTCACTTTCTGTGATATTGAACTTGTACGGGAAATGAGGTTCTTGTAAACAGAGGCATCCCAAACTTTGCGGTGGCTGTGTCTTTTTGATTTTAATTTCCCTAAGCTATAGGACCATAAGTGGAAGTACCCTAGGCTCTGTTGCTTTGTTTTTTAGATGTTTCAGGAAACACCATACACTTCTCCCAAGTGTCTGTTGGCAATTTACATCCTGCCCATCAGCATAACAAGGCTCCCAGTTCTCCATGGCCTGTCCTGCCTTTCTGCATTTTACACTTTTTTCAGATGGCCCTTTTGACCTGGGGGAAGTGAGACTTCATTGTAGTGCAGATTTCCTTTGCAAGTTTCCTTGGTTGGCCAAAAAGGGCGTATGCGTTTTTTCCTGAATGTATTCAGGAAAAAACGCATACGCCCTTTTTGGCCAAGTGCATCATTGTGGACGTTCTGCCTCTTTTCCTATGATTTCAATGCAATTCCAGTCTCCCTCCTGAAATCGGTTTCCTGCAATTCTGCCCCGCTTTCAAGTCCTCTTGGCAGCCTTACTTCGGTATATTTTTGGACGATAGCTGTCATTTATAACTCTGCAGGTTTGTGAATTACAGTGCCCCTGAGCTCCTTTCTTCAACTCGCTTTCTTGTGACCTGGCCACAACACCGCAGGATGGCGTCAGGCCCTAATCTGGTTCCGGCACGGCACGCTGAGCCTTTGGTTAATTCCTCTTCCTGGTGGGAAATGAGAGTTAAATTTGCCCGTCCAGACACCTCCAGCTAGTCTCTCATTGGTTCTCGCTATTCCTGTTCATCTTCCGCAGAAACTGCAAACTGGGCCAAACAGGAGGTTAAAGGGACTGACTCTCCAAGTCGGGAGAGTGTTAGTAAAGCGTCTGGAATGTTGCACCCGAGTACCAGGGTACGAAAGCTGAGACATATTTGAACAAGTCTCCCGATCACATGGTTGATCATACTCTAGGTTCCACATGCATGTTTTAGCTGAAGGAAGAATACCTTAAACCTGGAGAGTTGAGACCCGTGGAATGGGTACCATGCAATATGACTTCAAAGGGTCTTCATTTGCTCACCGAACCTCTCCAATCCTATCACTGCTGCGTTTATGCCCCTGTACACATGCTTGATTCTCTTTCGGAGACATAGCAATCCATAGGTTTTAAGATACTTACTAGTCAGGTACATTCTTAGGCGTTTAATATGCGGTGTTGAGTCCATTTAGTTGAGCAAGGAGTAGCTCTTGTCTATTCCATATTTGGCTTAAGGAACTTTATCTGTGCTCATTTCAACATCTGGTTTTATGCAGCACCCCAACTCACCTTTCCCCTTAAGCAAGCATAAGTTGGTTTTCTAAATTTGAGACCCTGTTCTGTTCTGTAATTCAGTTCCTGTGTAGCCAAGTTTACATTCCGTGTATTACTGATATCTTATGATGTTTCTTTTTCTGTGTGACTTATTTCAGTTAGAATCATCGTACCTGAATCCACTCATTATGCTGCTACGGGCCTGATGACATAGATTACTTTGCTGAGTGATACTGCATTGTACGTAAGTACCACAAGTTCTTTATCCATTTTTCACTTTCTGTGATATTGAACTTGTACGGTAAACGAGGTTCTTGTAAACAGAGGCGTCCCAAACTTTGGGGTGGCTGTGTCTTTTTGATTTTAATTTCCCTAAGCTATAGGACCATAAGTGGAAGTGCCCTAGGCTCTGTTGCTTTGTTTTTTAGATGTTTCAGGAAACACCATACACTTCTCCCGAGTGTCTGTTGGCAATTTACATCCCGCCCATCAGCATAACAAGGCTCCCAGTTCTCCATGGCCTGTCCTGCCTTTCTGGATTTTACACTTTTTTCAGATGGCCCTTTTGACCGGGGGGAAGTGAGACTTCATTGTAGTGCAGATTTCCTTTGCAAGCTTGCTTGGTTGGCCAAAAAGCGCCTATGCGTTTTTTCCTGAATATATTCAGGAAAAAACGCATACGCCCTTTTTGGCCAAGTGCATCATTGTGGACGTTCTGCCTCTTTTCCTATGCTTTCAATGCAATTCCAGTCTACCTCCTGAAATCGGGTTCCTGCAATTCTGCCCCGCTTTCAAGTCCTCTTGGCAGCCTTACTTCAGTATATTTTTGGACGATAGCTGTCATTTATAACTCTGCATGTTTGTGAATTACAGTGCCCCTGAGCTCCTTTCTTCAACTCGCTTTCCTGTGACCTGGCCGCAACACCGCAGGATGGCTTCAGGCCCTAATCTGGTTCCGGCACGGCATGCTGAACCTTTGGTTAATTCATCTTCCTGGTGGGAAATGAGAGTTAAATTTGCCCGTCCAGACACCTCCAGCTAGTCTCTCATTGGTTCTCGCTATTCCTGTTCTTCTTCCGCAGAAATTGCACACTGGGCCAAACAGGAGGTTAAAGGGACTGACTCTCCAAGTGGGGAGAGTGTTAGTAAAGCGTCTGGAATGTTGCACCCGAGTATCAGGGTACGAAAACTGAGACATATTTGAACACGTCTCCAGATCACATGGTTGATCATACTCTAGGTTCCACATGCATGGTTTAGCTGAAGGAAGAATACCTTAAACCTGGGTAGTTGAAACCCGTGGAATGGGTACCATGCAATATGGCTTCAAAGGGTCTTCATTTGCTCACCGAACCTCTCCAATCCTATCACTGCTGCGTTTATGCCCCTGTACACATGCTTGATTCTCTTTCGGAGACATAGCAATCCATAGGTTTTAAGATACTTACTAGTCAGGTACATTCTTAGGCGTTTAATATGCGGTGTTGAGTCCATTTCGTTGAGCAAGGAGTAGCTCTTGTCTATTCCATATTTGGCTTAAGGAACTTTATCTGTGCTCATTTCAATCTCTGGTTTTATGCCGCACCCCAGCTCACATTTCCCCTTAAGCAAGCATAAGTTGGTTTTCTAAATTTGAGACCCTGTTCTGTTCTGTAATTCAGTTCCTGTGTAGCCAAGTTTACATTCCGTGTATTACTGATATCTTATGATGTTTCTTTTTCTGTGTGACTTATTTCAGTTAGAATCATCATACCTGAATCCACTCATTGTGCTGCTAAGGGCCTGATGACATAGATTTCATTGCTGAGTGATATTGCTTTGTAAGTAAATACCACAAGTTCTTTATCCATTTTTCACTTTCTGCGATGTTGAACTTGTACTGTAAACGAGGTTCTTGTAAACAGAGGCGTCCCAAACTTTGGGGTGGCTGTGTCTTTTTGATTTTAATTTCCCTAAGCTATAGGACCATAAGTGGAAGTGCCCTAGGCTCTGTTGCTTTGTTTTTTAGATGTTTCAGGAAACACCATACACTTCTCCCGAGTGTCTGTTGGCAATTTACATCCCGCCCATCAGCATAACAAGGCTCCCAGTTCTCCATGGCCTGTCCTGCCTTTCTGGATTTTACACTTTTTTCAGATGGCCCTTTTGACCGGGGGGAAGTGAGACTTCATTGTAGTGCAGATTTCCTTTGCAAGCTTGCTTGGTTGGCCAAAAAGGGCGTATGCGTTTTTTCCTGAATATATTCAGGAAAAAACGCATACGCCGTTTTTGGCCAAGTGCATCATTGTGGACGTTCTGCCTCTTTTCCTATGCTTTCAATGCAATTCCAGTCTACCTCCTGAAATCGGTTTCCTGCAATTCTGCACCGCTTTCAAGTCCTCTTGGCAGCCTTACTTCAGTATATTTTTGGACGATAGCTGTCATTTATAACTCTGCAGGTTTGTGAATTACAGTGCCCCTGAGCTCCTTTCTTCAACTCGCTTTCTTTTGAGCTGGCCGCAACACCGCAGGATGGCTTCAGGCCCTAATCTTGTTCCGGCACGGCACGCTGAGCCTTTGGTTATTTCCTCTTCCTAGTGTGAAATGAGAGTTAAATATGCCCGTCCAGACACCTCCAGCTAGGCTCTCATTGGTTCTCGCTATTCCTGTTCATCTTCCGCAGAAATTGCAAACTGGGCCAAACAGGAGGTTAAAGGCGCTGACTCTCCAAGTGGGGAGAGTGGTAGTAAAGCATCTGGAATGTTGCACCCGAGTACCAGGGGAGGAAAACTGAGACATATTTGAACACGTCTCCCGTTCACACGGTTGATCATACTCTGGGTTCCACATGCATGTTTTAGCTGAAGGAAGAATACCTTAAACATGGAGAGTTGAGACCCGTGGAATGGGTACCATGCAATATGACTTCAAAGGGTCTTCATTTGCTCACCGAACCTCTCCAATCCTATCACTGCTGTGTTTATGCCCCTGTACACATGCTTGATTCTCTTTTGGAGACATAGCAATCCATAGGATTTAAGATACTTACTAGTCAGGTACATTCTTAGGCGTTTAATATGGGTTGTTGAGTCCATTTCGTTGAGCAAGGAGTAGCTCTTGTCTATTCCATATTTGGCTTAAGGAACTTTATCTGTGCTCATTTCAATCTCTGGTTTTATGCACCACCCCAACTCACCTTTACCCTTAAGCAAGCACAAGTTGGTTTTCTAAATTTGAGACCCTGTTCTGTTTTGGAATTCAGTTCCTGTGTAGCCAAGTTTACATTCCGTGTATTAGTGATATCTTATGATGTTTCTTTTTCTGTGTGACTTATTTCAGTTAGAATCATCGTACCTGAATCCACTCATTATGCTGCTACGGGCCTGATGACATAGATTTCATTGCTGAGTGATACTGCATTGTACGTAAGTACCACAAGTTCTTTTTCTCTTTTTCACTTTCTGTGATATTGAACTTGTAAGGTAAATGAGGTTCTTGTAAATAGAGGCGTCCCAAACTTTAGGGTGGCTGTGTCTTTTTGATTTTAATTTCCCTAAGCTATAGGACCATAAGTGGAATTACCCTAGGCTCTGTTGCTTTGTTTTTTAGATGTTTCAGGAAACACCATACACTTCTCCCGAGTGTCTGTTGGCTATTTACATCCCTCCCATCAGCATAACAAGGCTCCCAGTTCTCCATGGCCTGTCCTGCCTTTCTCGATTTTACACTTTTTTCAGATGGCCCTTTTGACCAGGGGGAAGTGAGACTTCATTGTAGTGCAGATTTCCTTTGCAAGTTTGCTTGGTTGGCCAAAAAGGGCGTATGCGTTTTTTCCTGAATGTATTCAGGAAAAAACGCATACGCCCTTTTTGGCCAAGTGCATCATTGAGGACGTTCTGCCTCTTTTCCTATGCTTTCAATGCAATTCCAGTCTACCTCCTGAAATCGGTTTCCTGCAATTCTGCCCCGCTTTCAAGTCCTCTTGGCAGCCTTACTTCAGTATATTTTTGGACGATAGCTGTCATTTATAACTCTGCAGGTTTGTGAATTACAGTGCCCCTGAGCTGCTTTCTTCAACTCGCTTTCTTGTGACCTGGCCGCAACACCGCAGGATGGCTTCAGGCCCTAATCTGGTTCCGGCACGGCACGCTGAGCCTTTGGTTATTTCCTCTTCCTGGTGGGAAATGAGAGTTAAATTTGCCCGTCCAGACACCTCCAGCTAGTCTCTTATTGGTTCTCGCTATTCCTGTTCATCTTCCGCAGAAATTGCAAACTGGGCCAAACAGGAGGTTAAAGGCGCTGACTCTCCAAGTGGGGAGAGTGTTAGTAAAGCGTCTGGAATGTTGCACCCGAGTACCAGGGTACGAAAACTGAGACATATTTGAACACGTCTCCAGATCACATGGTTGATCATACTCTAGGTTCCACATGCATGGTTTAGCTGAAGGAAGAATACCTTAAACCTGGGTAGTTGAAACCCGTGGAATGGGTACCATGCAATATGGCTTCAAAGGGTCTTCATTTGCTCACCGAACCTCTCCAATCCTATCACTGCTGCGTTTATGCCCCTGTACACATGCTTGATTCTCTTTCGGAGACATAGCAATCCATAGGTTTTAAGATACTTACTAGTCAGGTACATTCTTAGGCGTTTAATATGCGGTGTTGAGTCCATTTCGTTGAGCAAGGAGTAGCTCTTGTCTATTCCATATTTGGCTTAAGGAACTTTATCTGTGCTCATTTCAATCTCTGGTTTTATGCCGCACCCCAGCTCACATTTCCCCTTAAGCAAGCATAAGTTGGTTTTCTAAATTTGAGACCCTGTTCTGTTCTGTAATTCAGTTCCTGTGTAGCCAAGTTTACATTCCGTGTATTACTGATATCTTATGATGTTTCTTTTTCTGTGTGACTTATTTCAGTTAGAATCATCATACCTGAATCCACTCATTGTGCTGCTAAGGGCCTGATGACATAGATTTCATTGCTGAGTGATATTGCTTTGTAAGTAAATACCACAAGTTCTTTATCCATTTTTCACTTTCTGCGATGTTGAACTTGTACTGTAAACGAGGTTCTTGTAAACAGAGGCGTCCCAAACTTTGGGGTGGCTGTGTCTTTTTGATTTTAATTTCCCTAAGCTATAGGACCATAAGTGGAAGTGCCCTAGGCTCTGTTGCTTTGTTTTTTAGATGTTTCAGGAAACACCATACACTTCTCCCGAGTGTCTGTTGGCAATTTACATCCCGCCCATCAGCATAACAAGGCTCCCAGTTCTCCATGGCCTGTCCTGCCTTTCTGGATTTTACACTTTTTTCAGATGGCCCTTTTGACCGGGGGGAAGTGAGACTTCATTGTAGTGCAGATTTCCTTTGCAAGCTTGCTTGGTTGGCCAAAAAGGGCGTATGCGTTTTTTCCTGAATATATTCAGGAAAAAACGCATACGCCGTTTTTGGCCAAGTGCATCATTGTGGACGTTCTGCCTCTTTTCCTATGCTTTCAATGCAATTCCAGTCTACCTCCTGAAATCGGTTTCCTGCAATTCTGCACCGCTTTCAAGTCCTCTTGGCAGCCTTACTTCAGTATATTTTTGGACGATAGCTGTCATTTATAACTCTGCAGGTTTGTGAATTACAGTGCCCCTGAGCTCCTTTCTTCAACTCGCTTTCTTTTGAGCTGGCCGCAACACCGCAGGATGGCTTCAGGCCCTAATCTTGTTCCGGCACGGCACGCTGAGCCTTTGGTTATTTCCTCTTCCTAGTGTGAAATGAGAGTTAAATATGCCCGTCCAGACACCTCCAGCTAGGCTCTCATTGGTTCTCGCTATTCCTGTTCATCTTCCGCAGAAATTGCAAACTGGGCCAAACAGGAGGTTAAAGGCGCTGACTCTCCAAGTGGGGAGAGTGGTAGTAAAGCATCTGGAATGTTGCACCCGAGTACCAGGGGAGGAAAACTGAGACATATTTGAACACGTCTCCCGTTCACACGGTTGATCATACTCTGGGTTCCACATGCATGTTTTAGCTGAAGGAAGAATACCTTAAACATGGAGAGTTGAGACCCGTGGAATGGGTACCATGCAATATGACTTCAAAGGGTCTTCATTTGCTCACCGAACCTCTCCAATCCTATCACTGCTGTGTTTATGCCCCTGTACACATGCTTGATTCTCTTTTGGAGACATAGCAATCCATAGGATTTAAGATACTTACTAGTCAGGTACATTCTTAGGCGTTTAATATGGGTTGTTGAGTCCATTTCGTTGAGCAAGGAGTAGCTCTTGTCTATTCCATATTTGGCTTAAGGAACTTTATCTGTGCTCATTTCAATCTCTGGTTTTATGCAGCACCCCAACTCACCTTTACCCTTAAGCAAGCACAAGTTGGTTTTCTAAATTTGAGACCCTGTTCTGTTTTGGAATTCAGTTCCTGTGTAGCCAAGTTTACATTCCGTGTATTAGTGATATCTTATGATGTTTCTTTTTCTGTGTGACTTATTTCAGTTAGAATCATCGTACCTGAATCCACTCATTATGCTGCTACGGGCCTGATGACATAGATTTCATTGCTGAGTGATACTGCATTGTACGTAAGTACCACAAGTTCTTTTTCTCTTTTTCACTTTCTGTGATATTGAACTTGTAAGGTAAATGAGGTTCTTGTAAATAGAGGCGTCCCAAACTTTAGGGTGGCTGTGTCTTTTTGATTTTAATTTCCCTAAGCTATAGGACCATAAGTGGAATTACCCTAGGCTCTGTTGCTTTGTTTTTTAGATGTTTCAGGAAACACCATACACTTCTCCCGAGTGTCTGTTGGCTATTTACATCCCTCCCATCAGCATAACAAGGCTCCCAGTTCTCCATGGCCTGTCCTGCCTTTCTCGATTTTACACTTTTTTCAGATGGCCCTTTTGACCGGGGGGGAAGTGAGACTTCATTGTAGTGCAGATTTCCTTTGCAAGTTTGCTTGGTTGGCCAAAAAGGGCGTATGCGTTTTTTCCTGAATGTATTCAGGAAAAAACGCATACGCCCTTTTTGGCCAAGTGCATCATTGAGGACGTTCTGCCTCTTTTCCTATGCTTTCAATGCAATTCCAGTCTACCTCCTGAAATCGGTTTCCTGCAATTCTGCCCCGCTTTCAAGTCCTCTTGGCAGCCTTACTTCAGTATATTTTTGGACGATAGCTGTCATTTATAACTCTGCAGGTTTGTGAATTACAGTGCCCCTGAGCTGCTTTCTTCAACTCGCTTTCTTGTGACCTGGCCGCAACACCGCAGGATGGCTTCAGGCCCTAATCTGGTTCCGGCACGGCACGCTGAGCCTTTGGTTATTTCCTCTTCCTGGTGGGAAATGAGAGTTAAATTTGCCCGTCCAGACACCTCCAGCTAGTCTCTTATTGGTTCTCGCTATTCCTGTTCATCTTCCGCAGAAATTGCAAACTGGGCCAAACAGGAGGTTAAAGGCGCTGACTCTCCAAGTGGGGAGAGTGTTAGTAAAGCGTCTGGAATGTTGCACCCGAGTACCAGGGTACGAAAACTGAGACATATTTGAACACGTCTCCAGATCACATGGTTGATCATACTCTAGGTTCCACATGCATGGTTTAGCTGAAGGAAGAATACCTTAAACCTGGGTAGTTGAAACCCGTGGAATGGGTACCATGCAATATGGCTTCAAAGGGTCTTCATTTGCTCACCGAACCTCTCCAATCCTATCACTGCTGCGTTTATGCCCCTGTACACATGCTTGATTCTCTTTCGGAGACATAGCAATCCATAGGTTTTAAGATACTTACTAGTCAGGTACATTCTTAGGCGTTTAATATGCGGTGTTGAGTCCATTTCGTTGAGCAAGGAGTAGCTCTTGTCTATTCCATATTTGGCTTAAGGAACTTTATCTGTGCTCATTTCAATCTCTGGTTTTATGCCGCACCCCAGCTCACATTTCCCCTTAAGCAAGCATAAGTTGGTTTTCTAAATTTGAGACCCTGTTCTGTTCTGTAATTCAGTTCCTGTGTAGCCAAGTTTACATTCCGTGTATTACTGATATCTTATGATGTTTCTTTTTCTGTGTGACTTATTTCAGTTAGAATCATCATACCTGAATCCACTCATTGTGCTGCTAAGGGCCTGATGACATAGATTTCATTGCTGAGTGATATTGCTTTGTAAGTAAATACCACAAGTTCTTTATCCATTTTTCACTTTCTGCGATGTTGAACTTGTACTGTAAACGAGGTTCTTGTAAACAGAGGCGTCCCAAACTTTGGGGTGGCTGTGTCTTTTTGATTTTAATTTCCCTAAGCTATAGGACCATAAGTGGAAGTGCCCTAGGCTCTGTTGCTTTGTTTTTTAGATGTTTCAGGAAACACCATACACTTCTCCCGAGTGTCTGTTGGCAATTTACATCCCGCCCATCAGCATAACAAGGCTCCCAGTTCTCCATGGCCTGTCCTGCCTTTCTGGATTTTACACTTTTTTCAGATGGCCCTTTTGACCGGGGGGAAGTGAGACTTCATTGTAGTGCAGATTTCCTTTGCAAGCTTGCTTGGTTGGCCAAAAAGGGTGTATGCGTTTTTTCCTGAATATATTCAGGAAAAAACGCATACGCCGTTTTTGGCCAAGTGCATCATTGTGGACGTTCTGCCTCTTTTCCTATGCTTTCAATGCAATTCCAGTCTACCTCCTGAAATCGGTTTCCTGCAATTCTGCACCGCTTTCAAGTCCTCTTGGCAGCCTTACTTCAGTATATTTTTGGACGATAGCTGTCATTTATAACTCTGCAGGTTTGTGAATTACAGTGCCCCTGAGCTCCTTTCTTCAACTCGCTTTCTTTTGAGCTGGCCGCAACACCGCAGGATGGCTTCAGGCCCTAATCTTGTTCCGGCACGGCACGCTGAGCCTTTGGTTATTTCCTCTTCCTAGTGTGAAATGAGAGTTAAATATGCCCGTCCAGACACCTCCAGCTAGGCTCTCATTGGTTCTCGCTATTCCTGTTCATCTTCCGCAGAAATTGCAAACTGGGCCAAACAGGAGGTTAAAGGCGCTGACTCTCCAAGTGGGGAGAGTGGTAGTAAAGCATCTGGAATGTTGCACCCGAGTACCAGGGGAGGAAAACTGAGACATATTTGAACACGTCTCCCGTTCACACGGTTGATCATACTCTGGGTTCCACATGCATGTTTTAGCTGAAGGAAGAATACCTTAAACATGGAGAGTTGAGACCCGTGGAATGGGTACCATGCAATATGACTTCAAAGGGTCTTCATTTGCTCACCGAACCTCTCCAATCCTATCACTGCAGTGTTTATGCCCCTGTACACATGCTTGATTCTCTTTTGGAGACATAGCAATCCATAGGATTTAAGATACTTACTAGTCAGGTACATTCTTAGGCGTTTAATATGGGTTGTTGAGTCCATTTCGTTGAGCAAGGAGTAGCTCTTGTCTATTCCATATTTGGCTTAAGGAACTTTATCTGTGCTCATTTCAATCTCTGGTTTTATGCAGCACCCCAACTCACCTTTACCCTTAAGCAAGCACAAGTTGGTTTTCTAAATTTGAGACCCTGTTCTGTTTTGGAATTCAGTTCCTGTGTAGCCAAGTTTACATTCCGTGTATTAGTGATATCTTATGATGTTTCTTTTTCTGTGTGACTTATTTCAGTTAGAATCATCGTACCTGAATCCACTCATTATGCTGCTACGGGCCTGATGACATAGATTTCATTGCTGAGTGATACTGCATTGTACGTAAGTACCACAAGTTCTTTTTCTCTTTTTCACTTTCTGTGATATTGAACTTGTAAGGTAAATGAGGTTCTTGTAAATAGAGGCGTCCCAAACTTTAGGGTGGCTGTGTCTTTTTGATTTTAATTTCCCTAAGCTATAGGACCATAAGTGGAATTACCCTAGGCTCTGTTGCTTTGTTTTTTAGATGTTTCAGGAAACACCATACACTTCTCCCGAGTGTCTGTTGGCTATTTACATCCCTCCCATCAGCATAACAAGGCTCCCAGTTCTCCATGGCCTGTCCTGCCTTTCTCGATTTTACACTTTTTTCAGATGGCCCTTTTGACCGGGGGGGAAGTGAGACTTCATTGTAGTGCAGATTTCCTTTGCAAGTTTGCTTGGTTGGCCAAAAAGGGCGTATGCGTTTTTTCCTGAATGTATTCAGGAAAAAACGCATACGCCCTTTTTGGCCAAGTGCATCATTGAGGACGTTCTGCCTCTTTTCCTATGCTTTCAATGCAATTCCAGTCTACCTCCTGAAATCGGTTTCCTGCAATTCTGCCCCGCTTTCAAGTCCTCTTGGCAGCCTTACTTCAGTATATTTTTGGACGATAGCTGTCATTTATAACTCTGCAGGTTTGTGAATTACAGTGCCCCTGAGCTCCTTTCTTCAACTCGCTTTCTTGTGACCTGGCCGCAACACCGCAGGATGGCTTCAGGCCCTAATCTGGTTCCGGCACGGCACGCTGAGCCTTTGGTTATTTCCTCTTCCTGGTGGGAAATGAGAGTTAAATTTGCCCGTCCAGACACCTCCAGCTAGTCTCTTATTGGTTCTCGCTATTCCTGTTCATCTTCCGCAGAAATTGCAAACTGGGCCAAACAGGAGGTTAAAGGCGCTGACTCTCCAAGTGGGGAGAGTGTTAGTAAAGCGTCTGGAATGTTGCACCCGAGTACCAGGGTACGAAAACTGAGACATATTTGAACACGTCTCCAGATCACATGGTTGATCATACTCTAGGTTCCACATGCATGGTTTAGCTGAAGGAAGAATACCTTAAACCTGGGTAGTTGAAACCCGTGGAATGGGTACCATGCAATATGGCTTCAAAGGGTCTTCATTTGCTCACCGAACCTCTCCAATCCTATCACTGCTGCGTTTATGCCCCTGTACACATGCTTGATTCTCTTTCGGAGACATAGCAATCCATAGGTTTTAAGATACTTACTAGTCAGGTACATTCTTAGGCGTTTAATATGCGGTGTTGAGTCCATTTCGTTGAGCAAGGAGTAGCTCTTGTCTATTCCATATTTGGCTTAAGGAACTTTATCTGTGCTCATTTCAATCTCTGGTTTTATGCCGCACCCCAGCTCACATTTCCCCTTAAGCAAGCATAAGTTGGTTTTCTAAATTTGAGACCCTGTTCTGTTCTGTAATTCAGTTCCTGTGTAGCCAAGTTTACATTCCGTGTATTACTGATATCTTATGATGTTTCTTTTTCTGTGTGACTTATTTCAGTTAGAATCATCATACCTGAATCCACTCATTGTGCTGCTAAGGGCCTGATGACATAGATTTCATTGCTGAGTGATATTGCTTTGTAAGTAAATACCACAAGTTCTTTATCCATTTTTCACTTTCTGCGATGTTGAACTTGTACTGTAAACGAGGTTCTTGTAAACAGAGGCGTCCCAAACTTTGGGGTGGCTGTGTCTTTTTGATTTTAATTTCCCTAAGCTATAGGACCATAAGTGGAAGTGCCCTAGGCTCTGTTGCTTTGTTTTTTAGATGTTTCAGGAAACACCATACACTTCTCCCGAGTGTCTGTTGGCAATTTACATCCCGCCCATCAGCATAACAAGGCTCCCAGTTCTCCATGGCCTGTCCTGCCTTTCTGGATTTTACACTTTTTTCAGATGGCCCTTTTGACCGGGGGGAAGTGAGACTTCATTGTAGTGCAGATTTCCTTTGCAAGCTTGCTTGGTTGGCCAAAAAGGGCGTATGCGTTTTTTCCTGAATATATTCAGGAAAAAACGCATACGCCGTTTTTGGCCAAGTGCATCATTGTGGACGTTCTGCCTCTTTTCCTATGCTTTCAATGCAATTCCAGTCTACCTCCTGAAATCGGTTTCCTGCAATTCTGCACCGCTTTCAAGTCCTCTTGGCAGCCTTACTTCAGTATATTTTTGGACGATAGCTGTCATTTATAACTCTGCAGGTTTGTGAATTACAGTGCCCCTGAGCTCCTTTCTTCAACTCGCTTTCTTTTGAGCTGGCCGCAACACCGCAGGATGGCTTCAGGCCCTAATCTTGTTCCGGCACGGCACGCTGAGCCTTTGGTTATTTCCTCTTCCTAGTGTGAAATGAGAGTTAAATATGCCCGTCCAGACACCTCCAGCTAGGCTCTCATTGGTTCTCGCTATTCCTGTTCATCTTCCGCAGAAATTGCAAACTGGGCCAAACAGGAGGTTAAAGGCGCTGACTCTCCAAGTGGGGAGAGTGGTAGTAAAGCATCTGGAATGTTGCACCCGAGTACCAGGGGAGGAAAACTGAGACATATTTGAACACGTCTCCCGTTCACACGGTTGATCATACTCTGGGTTCCACATGCATGTTTTAGCTGAAGGAAGAATACCTTAAACATGGAGAGTTGAGACCCGTGGAATGGGTACCATGCAATATGACTTCAAAGGGTCTTCATTTGCTCACCGAACCTCTCCAATCCTATCACTGCTGTGTTTATGCCCCTGTACACATGCTTGATTCTCTTTTGGAGACATAGCAATCCATAGGATTTAAGATACTTACTAGTCAGGTACATTCTTAGGCGTTTAATATGGGTTGTTGAGTCCATTTCGTTGAGCAAGGAGTAGCTCTTGTCTATTCCATATTTGGCTTAAGGAACTTTATCTGTGCTCATTTCAATCTCTGGTTTTATGCAGCACCCCAACTCACCTTTACCCTTAAGCAAGCACAAGTTGGTTTTCTAAATTTGAGACCCTGTTCTGTTTTGGAATTCAGTTCCTGTGTAGCCAAGTTTACATTCCGTGTATTAGTGATATCTTATGATGTTTCTTTTTCTGTGTGACTTATTTCAGTTAGAATCATCGTACCTGAATCCACTCATTATGCTGCTACGGGCCTGATGACATAGATTTCATTGCTGAGTGATACTGCATTGTACGTAAGTACCACAAGTTCTTTTTCTCTTTTTCACTTTCTGTGATATTGAACTTGTAAGGTAAATGAGGTTCTTGTAAATAGAGGCGTCCCAAACTTTAGGGTGGCTGTGTCTTTTTGATTTTAATTTCCCTAAGCTATAGGACCATAAGTGGAATTACCCTAGGCTCTGTTGCTTTGTTTTTTAGATGTTTCAGGAAACACCATACACTTCTCCCGAGTGTCTGTTGGCTATTTACATCCCTCCCATCAGCATAACAAGGCTCCCAGTTCTCCATGGCCTGTCCTGCCTTTCTCGATTTTACACTTTTTTCAGATGGCCCTTTTGACCGGGGGGGAAGTGAGACTTCATTGTAGTGCAGATTTCCTTTGCAAGTTTGCTTGGTTGGCCAAAAAGGGCGTATGCGTTTTTTCCTGAATGTATTCAGGAAAAAACGCATACGCCCTTTTTGGCCAAGTGCATCATTGAGGACGTTCTGCCTCTTTTCCTATGCTTTCAATGCAATTCCAGTCTACCTCCTGAAATCGGTTTCCTGCAATTCTGCCCCGCTTTCAAGTCCTCTTGGCAGCCTTACTTCAGTATATTTTTGGACGATAGCTGTCATTTATAACTCTGCAGGTTTGTGAATTACAGTGCCCCTGAGCTGCTTTCTTCAACTCGCTTTCTTGTGACCTGGCCGCAACACCGCAGGATGGCTTCAGGCCCTAATCTGGTTCCGGCACGGCACGCTGAGCCTTTGGTTATTTCCTCTTCCTGGTGGGAAATGAGAGTTAAATTTGCCCGTCCAGACACCTCCAGCTAGTCTCTTATTGGTTCTCGCTATTCCTGTTCATCTTCCGCAGAAATTGCAAACTGGGCCAAACAGGAGGTTAAAGGCGCTGACTCTCCAAGTGGGGAGAGTGTTAGTAAAGCGTCTGGAATGTTGCACCCGAGTACCAGGGTACGAAAACTGAGACATATTTGAACACGTCTCCAGATCACATGGTTGATCATACTCTAGGTTCCACATGCATGGTTTAGCTGAAGGAAGAATACCTTAAACCTGGGTAGTTGAAACCCGTGGAATGGGTACCATGCAATATGGCTTCAAAGGGTCTTCATTTGCTCACCGAACCTCTCCAATCCTATCACTGCTGCGTTTATGCCCCTGTACACATGCTTGATTCTCTTTCGGAGACATAGCAATCCATAGGTTTTAAGATACTTACTAGTCAGGTACATTCTTAGGCGTTTAATATGCGGTGTTGAGTCCATTTCGTTGAGCAAGGAGTAGCTCTTGTCTATTCCATATTTGGCTTAAGGAACTTTATCTGTGCTCATTTCAATCTCTGGTTTTATGCCGCACCCCAGCTCACATTTCCCCTTAAGCAAGCATAAGTTGGTTTTCTAAATTTGAGACCCTGTTCTGTTCTGTAATTCAGTTCCTGTGTAGCCAAGTTTACATTCCGTGTATTACTGATATCTTATGATGTTTCTTTTTCTGTGTGACTTATTTCAGTTAGAATCATCATACCTGAATCCACTCATTGTGCTGCTAAGGGCCTGATGACATAGATTTCATTGCTGAGTGATATTGCTTTGTAAGTAAATACCACAAGTTCTTTATCCATTTTTCACTTTCTGCGATGTTGAACTTGTACTGTAAACGAGGTTCTTGTAAACAGAGGCGTCCCAAACTTTGGGGTGGCTGTGTCTTTTTGATTTTAATTTCCCTAAGCTATAGGACCATAAGTGGAAGTGCCCTAGGCTCTGTTGCTTTGTTTTTTAGATGTTTCAGGAAACACCATACACTTCTCCCGAGTGTCTGTTGGCAATTTACATCCCGCCCATCAGCATAACAAGGCTCCCAGTTCTCCATGGCCTGTCCTGCCTTTCTGGATTTTACACTTTTTTCAGATGGCCCTTTTGACCGGGGGGAAGTGAGACTTCATTGTAGTGCAGATTTCCTTTGCAAGCTTGCTTGGTTGGCCAAAAAGGGCGTATGCGTTTTTTCCTGAATATATTCAGGAAAAAACGCATACGCCGTTTTTGGCCAAGTGCATCATTGTGGACGTTCTGCCTCTTTTCCTATGCTTTCAATGCAATTCCAGTCTACCTCCTGAAATCGGTTTCCTGCAATTCTGCACCGCTTTCAAGTCCTCTTGGCAGCCTTACTTCAGTATATTTTTGGACGATAGCTGTCATTTATAACTCTGCAGGTTTGTGAATTACAGTGCCCCTGAGCTCCTTTCTTCAACTCGCTTTCTTTTGAGCTGGCCGCAACACCGCAGGATGGCTTCAGGCCCTAATCTTGTTCCGGCACGGCACGCTGAGCCTTTGGTTATTTCCTCTTCCTAGTGTGAAATGAGAGTTAAATATGCCCGTCCAGACACCTCCAGCTAGGCTCTCATTGGTTCTCGCTATTCCTGTTCATCTTCCGCAGAAATTGCAAACTGGGCCAAACAGGAGGTTAAAGGCGCTGACTCTCCAAGTGGGGAGAGTGGTAGTAAAGCATCTGGAATGTTGCACCCGAGTACCAGGGGAGGAAAACTGAGACATATTTGAACACGTCTCCCGTTCACACGGTTGATCATACTCTGGGTTCCACATGCATGTTTTAGCTGAAGGAAGAATACCTTAAACATGGAGAGTTGAGACCCGTGGAATGGGTACCATGCAATATGACTTCAAAGGGTCTTCATTTGCTCACCGAACCTCTCCAATCCTATCACTGCTGTGTTTATGCCCCTGTACACATGCTTGATTCTCTTTTGGAGACATAGCAATCCATAGGATTTAAGATACTTACTAGTCAGGTACATTCTTAGGCGTTTAATATGGGTTGTTGAGTCCATTTCGTTGAGCAAGGAGTAGCTCTTGTCTATTCCATATTTGGCTTAAGGAACTTTATCTGTGCTCATTTCAATCTCTGGTTTTATGCACCACCCCAACTCACCTTTACCCTTAAGCAAGCACAAGTTGGTTTTCTAAATTTGAGACCCTGTTCTGTTTTGGAATTCAGTTCCTGTGTAGCCAAGTTTACATTCCGTGTATTAGTGATATCTTATGATGTTTCTTTTTCTGTGTGACTTATTTCAGTTAGAATCATCGTACCTGAATCCACTCATTATGCTGCTACGGGCCTGATGACATAGATTTCATTGCTGAGTGATACTGCATTGTACGTAAGTACCACAAGTTCTTTTTCTCTTTTTCACTTTCTGTGATATTGAACTTGTAAGGTAAATGAGGTTCTTGTAAATAGAGGCGTCCCAAACTTTAGGGTGGCTGTGTCTTTTTGATTTTAATTTCCCTAAGCTATAGGACCATAAGTGGAATTACCCTAGGCTCTGTTGCTTTGTTTTTTAGATGTTTCAGGAAACACCATACACTTCTCCCGAGTGTCTGTTGGCTATTTACATGCCTCCCATCAGCATAACAAGGCTCCCAGTTCTCCATGGCCTGTCCTGCCTTTCTCGATTTTACACTTTTTTCAGATGGCCCTTTTGACCGGGGGGGAAGTGAGACTTCATTGTAGTGCAGATTTCCTTTGCAAGTTTGCTTGGTTGGCCAAAAAGGGCGTATGCGTTTTTTCCTGAATGTATTCAGGAAAAAACGCATACGCCCTTTTTGGCCAAGTGCATCATTGAGGACGTTCTGCCTCTTTTCCTATGCTTTCAATGCAATTCCAGTCTACCTCCTGAAATCGGTTTCCTGCAATTCTGCCCCGCTTTCAAGTCCTCTTGGCAGCCTTACTTCAGTATATTTTTGGACGATAGCTGTCATTTATAACTCTGCAGGTTTGTGAATTACAGTGCCCCTGAGCTGCTTTCTTCAACTCGCTTTCTTGTGACCTGGCCGCAACACCGCAGGATGGCTTCAGGCCCTAATCTGGTTCCGGCACGGCACGCTGAGCCTTTGGTTATTTCCTCTTCCTGGTGGGAAATGAGAGTTAAATTTGCCCGTCCAGACACCTCCAGCTAGTCTCTTATTGGTTCTCGCTATTCCTGTTCATCTTCCGCAGAAATTGCAAACTGGGCCAAACAGGAGGTTAAAGGCGCTGACTCTCCAAGTGGGGAGAGTGTTAGTAAAGCGTCTGGAATGTTGCACCCGAGTACCAGGGTACGAAAACTGAGACATATTTGAACACGTCTCCAGATCACATGGTTGATCATACTCTAGGTTCCACATGCATGGTTTAGCTGAAGGAAGAATACCTTAAACCTGGGTAGTTGAAACCCGTGGAATGGGTACCATGCAATATGGCTTCAAAGGGTCTTCATTTGCTCACCGAACCTCTCCAATCCTATCACTGCTGCGTTTATGCCCCTGTACACATGCTTGATTCTCTTTCGGAGACATAGCAATCCATAGGTTTTAAGATACTTACTAGTCAGGTACATTCTTAGGCGTTTAATATGCGGTGTTGAGTCCATTTCGTTGAGCAAGGAGTAGCTCTTGTCTATTCCATATTTGGCTTAAGGAACTTTATCTGTGCTCATTTCAATCTCTGGTTTTATGCCGCACCCCAGCTCACATTTCCCCTTAAGCAAGCATAAGTTGGTTTTCTAAATTTGAGACCCTGTTCTGTTCTGTAATTCAGTTCCTGTGTAGCCAAGTTTACATTCCGTGTATTACTGATATCTTATGATGTTTCTTTTTCTGTGTGACTTATTTCAGTTAGAATCATCATACCTGAATCCACTCATTGTGCTGCTAAGGGCCTGATGACATAGATTTCATTGCTGAGTGATATTGCTTTGTAAGTAAATACCACAAGTTCTTTATCCATTTTTCACTTTCTGCGATGTTGAACTTGTACTGTAAACGAGGTTCTTGTAAACAGAGGCGTCCCAAACTTTGGGGTGGCTGTGTCTTTTTGATTTTAATTTCCCTAAGCTATAGGACCATAAGTGGAAGTGCCCTAGGCTCTGTTGCTTTGTTTTTTAGATGTTTCAGGAAACACCATACACTTCTCCCGAGTGTCTGTTGGCAATTTACATCCCGCCCATCAGCATAACAAGGCTCCCAGTTCTCCATGGCCTGTCCTGCCTTTCTGGATTTTACACTTTTTTCAGATGGCCCTTTTGACCGGGGGGAAGTGAGACTTCATTGTAGTGCAGATTTCCTTTGCAAGCTTGCTTGGTTGGCCAAAAAGGGCGTATGCGTTTTTTCCTGAATATATTCAGGAAAAAACGCATACGCCGTTTTTGGCCAAGTGCATCATTGTGGACGTTCTGCCTCTTTTCCTATGCTTTCAATGCAATTCCAGTCTACCTCCTGAAATCGGTTTCCTGCAATTCTGCACCGCTTTCAAGTCCTCTTGGCAGCCTTACTTCAGTATATTTTTGGACGATAGCTGTCATTTATAACTCTGCAGGTTTGTGAATTACAGTGCCCCTGAGCTCCTTTCTTCAACTCGCTTTCTTTTGAGCTGGCCGCAACACCGCAGGATGGCTTCAGGCCCTAATCTTGTTCCGGCACGGCACGCTGAGCCTTTGGTTATTTCCTCTTCCTAGTGTGAAATGAGAGTTAAATATGCCCGTCCAGACACCTCCAGCTAGGCTCTCATTGGTTCTCGCTATTCCTGTTCATCTTCCGCAGAAATTGCAAACTGGGCCAAACAGGAGGTTAAAGGCGCTGACTCTCCAAGTGGGGAGAGTGGTAGTAAAGCATCTGGAATGTTGCACCCGAGTACCAGGGGAGGAAAACTGAGACATATTTGAACACGTCTCCCGTTCACACGGTTGATCATACTCTGGGTTCCACATGCATGTTTTAGCTGAAGGAAGAATACCTTAAACATGGAGAGTTGAGACCCGTGGAATGGGTACCATGCAATATGACTTCAAAGGGTCTTCATTTGCTCACCGAACCTCTCCAATCCTATCACTGCTGTGTTTATGCCCCTGTACACATGCTTGATTCTCTTTTGGAGACATAGCAATCCATAGGATTTAAGATACTTACTAGTCAGGTACATTCTTAGGCGTTTAATATGGGTTGTTGAGTCCATTTCGTTGAGCAAGGAGTAGCTCTTGTCTATTCCATATTTGGCTTAAGGAACTTTATCTGTGCTCATTTCAATCTCTGGTTTTATGCAGCACCCCAACTCACCTTTACCCTTAAGCAAGCACAAGTTGGTTTTCTAAATTTGAGACCCTGTTCTGTTTTGGAATTCAGTTCCTGTGTAGCCAAGTTTACATTCCGTGTATTAGTGATATCTTATGATGTTTCTTTTTCTGTGTGACTTATTTCAGTTAGAATCATCGTACCTGAATCCACTCATTATGCTGCTACGGGCCTGATGACATAGATTTCATTGCTGAGTGATACTGCATTGTACGTAAGTACCACAAGTTCTTTTTCTCTTTTTCACTTTCTGTGATATTGAACTTGTAAGGTAAATGAGGTTCTTGTAAATAGAGGCGTCCCAAACTTTAGGGTGGCTGTGTCTTTTTGATTTTAATTTCCCTAAGCTATAGGACCATAAGTGGAATTACCCTAGGCTCTGTTGCTTTGTTTTTTAGATGTTTCAGGAAACACCATACACTTCTCCCGAGTGTCTGTTGGCTATTTACATCCCTCCCATCAGCATAACAAGGCTCCCAGTTCTCCATGGCCTGTCCTGCCTTTCTCGATTTTACACTTTTTTCAGATGGCCCTTTTGACCGGGGGGGAAGTGAGACTTCATTGTAGTGCAGATTTCCTTTGCAAGTTTGCTTGGTTGGCCAAAAAGGGCGTATGCGTTTTTTCCTGAATGTATTCAGGAAAAAACGCATACGCCCTTTTTGGCCAAGTGCATCATTGAGGACGTTCTGCCTCTTTTCCTATGCTTTCAATGCAATTCCAGTCTACCTCCTGAAATCGGTTTCCTGCAATTCTGCCCCGCTTTCAAGTCCTCTTGGCAGCCTTACTTCAGTATATTTTTGGACGATAGCTGTCATTTATAACTCTGCAGGTTTGTGAATTACAGTGCCCCTGAGCTGCTTTCTTCAACTCGCTTTCTTGTGACCTGGCCGCAACACCGCAGGATGGCTTCAGGCCCTAATCTGGTTCCGGCACGGCACGCTGAGCCTTTGGTTATTTCCTCTTCCTGGTGGGAAATGAGAGTTAAATTTGCCCGTCCAGACACCTCCAGCTAGTCTCTTATTGGTTCTCGCTATTCCTGTTCATCTTCCGCAGAAATTGCAAACTGGGCCAAACAGGAGGTTAAAGGCGCTGACTCTCCAAGTGGGGAGAGTGTTAGTAAAGCGTCTGGAATGTTGCACCCGAGTACCAGGGTACGAAAACTGAGACATATTTGAACACGTCTCCAGATCACATGGTTGATCATACTCTAGGTTCCACATGCATGGTTTAGCTGAAGGAAGAATACCTTAAACCTGGGTAGTTGAAACCCGTGGAATGGGTACCATGCAATATGGCTTCAAAGGGTCTTCATTTGCTCACCGAACCTCTCCAATCCTATCACTGCTGCGTTTATGCCCCTGTACACATGCTTGATTCTCTTTCGGAGACATAGCAATCCATAGGTTTTAAGATACTTACTAGTCAGGTACATTCTTAGGCGTTTAATATGCGGTGTTGAGTCCATTTCGTTGAGCAAGGAGTAGCTCTTGTCTATTCCATATTTGGCTTAAGGAACTTTATCTGTGCTCATTTCAATCTCTGGTTTTATGCAGCACCCCAACTCACCTTTCCCCTTAAGCAAGCATAAGTTGGTTTTCTAAATTTGAGACCCTGTTCTGTTCTGTAATTCAGTTCCTGTGTAGCCAAGTTTACATTCCGTGTATTAGTGATATCTTATGATGTTTCTTTTTCTGTGTGACTTATTTCAGTTAGAATCATCATACCTGAATCCACTCATTGTGCTGCTAAGGGCCTGATGACATAGATTTCATTGCTGAGTGATATTGCTTTGTAAGTAAATACCACAAGTTCTTTATCCATTTTTCACTTTCTGTGGTATTGAACTTGTACGGTAAACGAGGTTCTTGTAAACAGAGGCGTCCCAAACTTTGGGGTGGCTGTGTCTTTTTGAATTTAATTTCCCTAAGCTATAGGACCATAAGTGGAAGTGCCCTAGGCTCTGTTGCTTTGTTTTTTAGATGTTTCAGGAAACACCATACACTTCTCCGGAGTGTCTGTTGGCAATTTACATCCTGTCCATCAGCATAACAGGCTCCCAGTTCTCCATGGCCTGTCCTGCCTTTCTGGATTTTACACTTTTTTCAGATGGCCCTTTTGACCGGGGGGAAGTGAGACTTCATTGTAGTGCAGATTTCCTTTGCAAGTTTGCTTCTTTGGCCAAAAAGGGCGTATGCGTTTTTTCCTGAATATATTTAGGAAAAATCGCATACGCCCTTTTTGGCCAAGTGCATCATTGTGGACGTTCTGCCTCTTTTCCTATGCTTTCAATGCAATTCCAGTCTACCTCCTGAAATCGGTTTCCTGCAATTTTGCTCCGCTTTCAAGTCCTCTTGGCAGCCTTACTTCAGTATATTTTTGGACGATAGCTGTCATTTATAACTCTGCAGGTTTGTGAATTACAGTGCCCCTGATCTCCTTTCTTCAACTCGCTTTCTTGTGACCTGGACGCAACACCGCAGGATGGCTTCAGGCCCTAATCTGGTTCCGGCACGGCACGCTGAGCCTTTGGTTATTTCCTCTTCCTGGTGGGAAATGAGAATTAAATTTGCCCGTCCAGACACCTCCAGCTAGTGTCTCATTGGTTCTCGCTATTCCTGTTCATCTTCCGCAGAAATTGCAAACTGGGCCAAACAGGAGGTTAAAGGCACTGACTCTCCAATTGGGGAGAGTGTTAGTAAAGCGTCTGGAATGTTGCACCCGAGTACCAGGGTACGAAAACTGAGACATATTTGAACACATCTCCCGTTCACATGGTTGATCATACTCTGGGTTCCACATGCATGTTTTAGCTGAAGGAAGAATACCTTAAACCTGGATAGTTGAGACCCGTGGAATGGGTACCATGCAATATGACTTCAAAGGGTCTTCATTTGCTCACCGAACCTCTCCAATCCTATCACTGCTGCGTTTATGCCCCTGTACACATGCTTGATTCACTTTCGGAGACATAGCAATCCATAGGTTTTAAGATACTTACTAGTCAGGTACATTCTTAGGCGTTTAATATGCGGTGTTGAGTCCATTTCGTTGAGCAAGGAGTAGCTCTTGTCTATTCCATATTTGGCTTAAGGAACTTTATCTGTGCTCATTTCAATCTCTGGTTTTATGCAGCACCCAACTCACCTTTCCCCTTAAGCAAGCATAAGTTGGTTTTCTAAATTTGAGACCCTGTTCTGTTCTGTAATTCAGTTCCTGTGTAGCCAAGTTTACATTCCGTGTATTAGTGATATCTTATGATGTTTCTTTTTCTGTGTGACTTATTTCAGTTAGAATCATCATACCTGAATCCACTCATTGTGCTGCTAAGGGCCTGATGACATAGATTTCATTGCTGAGTGATATTGCTTTGTAAGTAAATACCACAACTTTTTTATCCATTTTTCAATTTCTGCGATGTTGAACTTGTACTGTAAACGAGGTTCTTGTAAACAGAGGCGTCCCAAACTTTGGGGTGGCTGTGTCTTTTTGATTTTAATTTCCCTAAGCTATAGGACCATAAGTGGAAGTGCCCTAGGCTCTGTTGCTTTGTGTTTTAGATGTTTCAGGAAACACCATACACTTCTCCCGAGTGTCTGTTGGCAATTTACATCCCGCCCATCAGCATAACAAGGCTCCCAGTTCTCCATGGCCTGTCCTGCCTTTCTGGATTTTACACTTTTTTCAGATGGCCCTTTTGACCGGGGGGAAGTGAGACTTCATTGTAGTGCAGATTTCCTTTGCAAGCTTGCTTGGTTGGCCAAAAAGGGCGTATGCGTTTTTTCCTGAATACATTCAGGAAAAAACGCATACGCCCTTTTTGGCCAAGTGCATCATTGTGGACGTTCTGCCTCTTTTCCAATGCTTTCAATGCAATTCCAGTCTACCTCCTGAAATCGGTTTCCTGCAATTCTGCCCCGCTTTCAAGTCCTCTTGGCAGCCTTACTTCAGTATATTTTTGGACGATAGCTGTCATTTATAACTCTGCAGGTTTGTGCATTACAGTGCCCCTGAGCTCCTTTCTTCAACTCGCTTTCTTTTGAGCTGGCCGCAACACCGCAGGATGGCTTCAGGCCCTAATCTGGTTCCGGCACGGCACGCTGAGCCTTTGGTTAATTCCTCTTCCTGGTGGGAAATGAGAGTTAAATTTGCCCGACCAGACACCTCCAGCTAATCTCTCATTGGTTCTCCCTATTCCTGTTCATCTTCCGCAGAAATTGCAAACTGGGCCAAACAGGAGGTTAAAGGCACTGACTCTCCTGTTGGGGAGAGTGTTAGTAAAGTGTCTGGAATGTTGCACCCGAGTACCAGGGTAAGAAAACTGAGACATATTTGAACACGTCTCCCATTCACACGGTTGATCATACTCTGGGTTCCACATGCATGTTTTAGCTGAAGGAAGAATACCTTAAACCTGGAGAGTTGAGACCCGTGTAATGGATACCATGCAATATGACTTCAAAGGGTCTTCATTTGCTCACCGAACCTCTCCAATCCTATCACTGCTGCGTTTATGCCCCTGTACACACGCTTGATTCTCTTTTGGAGACATAGCAGTCCATAGGTTTTCAGATACTTACTAGTCAGGTACATTCTTAGGCGTTTAATATACGGTGTTGAGTCCATTTCGTTGAGCAAGGAGTAGCTCTTGTCTATTCCATATTTGGCTTAAGGAACTTTATCTGTGCTCATTTCAATCTCTGGTTTTATGCAGCACCCCAACTCACCTTTCCCCTTAAGCAAGCATAAGTTGGTTTTCTAAATTTGAGACCCTGTTCTGTTCTGTAATTCAGTTCCTGTGTAGCCAAGTTTACATTCCGTGTATTAGTGATATCTTATGATGTTTCTTTTTCTGTGTGACTTATTTCAGTTAGAATCATCATACCTGAATCCACTCATTGTGCTGCTAAGGGCCTGATGACATAGATTTCATTGCTGAGTGATATTGCTTTGTAAGTAAATACCACAAGTTCTTTATCCATTTTTCACTTTCTGTGATATTGAACTTGTACGGTAAACGAGGTTCTTGTAAACAGAGGCGTCCCAAACTTTGGGGTGGCTGTGTCTTTTTGATTTTAATTTCCCTAAGCTATAGGACCATAAGTGGAAGTGCCCTAGGCTCTGTTGCTTTGTTTTTTAGATGTTTCAGGAAACACCATACACTTCTCCCGAGTGTCTGTTGGCAATTTACATCCTGTCCATCAGCATAACAAGGCTCCCAGTTCTCCATGGCCTGTCCTGCCTTTCTGGATTTTACACTTTTTTCAGATGGCCCTTTTGACCGGGGGGAAGTGAGACTTCATTGTAGTGCAGATTTCCTTTGCAAGTTTGCTTCTTTGGCCAAAAAGGGCATATGCGTTTTTTCCTGAATATATTCAGGAAAAATCGCATACGCCCTTTTTGGCCAAGTGCATCATTGTGGACGTTCTGCCTCTTTTCCTATGCTTTCAATGCAATTCCAGTCTACCTCCTGAAATCGGTTTCCTGCAATTTTGCTCCGCTTTCAAGTCCTCTTGGCAGCCTTACTTCAGTATATTTTTGGACGATAGCTGTCATTTATAACTCTGCAGGTTTGTGAATTACAGTGCCCCTGATCTCCTTTCTTCAACTCGCTTTCTTGTGACCTGGCCGCAACACCGCAGGATGGCTTCAGGCCCTAATCTGGTTCCGGCACGGCACGCTGAGCCTTTGGTTATTTCCTCTTCCTGGTGGGAAATGAGAGTTAAATTTGCCCGTCCAGACACCTCCAGCTAGTCTCTCATTGGTTCTCCCTATTCCTGTTCATCTTCCGCAGAAATTGCAAACTGGGCCAAACAGGAGGTTAAAGGCACTGACTCTCCAAGTGGGGAGAGTGTTAGTAAAGCGTCTGGAATGTTGCACCCGAGTACCAGTGTACGAAAACTGAGACATATTTGAACACGTCTCCCGTTCACATGGTTGATCATACTCTGGGTTCCACATGCATGTTTTAGCTGAAGGAAGAATACCTTAAACCTGGATAGTTGAGACCCATGGAATGGGTACCATGCAATATGACTTCAAAGGGTCTTCATTTGCTCACCGAACCTCTCCAATCCTATCACTGCTGCGTTTATGCCCCTGTACACATGCTTGATTCACTTTCGGAGACATAGCAATCCATAGGTTTTAAGATACTTACTAGTCAGGTACATTCTTAGGCGTTTAATATGCGGTGTTGAGTCCATTTCGTTGAGCAAGGAGTAGCTCTTGTCTATTCCATATTTGGCTTAAGGAACTTTATCTGTGCTCATTTCAATCTCTGGTTTTATGCAGCACCCCAACTCACCTTTCCCCTTAAGCAAGCATAAGTTGGTTTTCTAAATTTGAGACCCTGTTCTGTTCTGTAATTCAGTTCCTGTGTAGCCAAGTTTACATTCCGTGTATTACTGATATCTTATGTTGTTTTTTTTTCTGTGTCACTTATTTCAGTTAGAATCATCATACCTGAATCCACTCATTGTGCTTCTAAGGGCCTGATGACATAGATTTCATTGCTGAGTGATATTGCTTTGTAAGTAAATACCGCAACTTCTTTATCCATTTTTCACTTTCTGCGATGTTGTACTTGTACTGTAAACGAGGTTCTTGTAAACAGAGCCGTTCCAAACATTGGGGTGGCTGTGTCTTTTAGATTTTAATTTCCCTAAGCTATAGGACCATAAGTGGAAGTGCCCTAGGCTCTGTTGCTTTGTTTTTTAGATGTTTCAGGAAACACCATACACTTCTCCCAAGTGTCTGTTGGCAATTTAGATCCCGCCCATCAGCATAACAAGGCTCCCAGTTCTCCATGGCCTGTCCTGCCTTTCTGGATTTTACACTTTTTTCAGATGGCCCTTTTGACCGGGGGGAAGTGAGACTTCATTGTAGTGCAGATTTCCTTTGCAAGCTTGCTTGGTTGGCCAAAAAGGGCGTATGCGTTTTTTCCTGAATATATTCAGGAAAAAACGCATACGCCGTTTTTAGCCAAGTGCATCATTGTGGACGTTCTGCCTCTTTTCCTATGCTTTCAATGCAATTCCAGTCTACCTCCTGAAATCGGTTTCCTGCAATTCTGCCCCGCTTTCAAGTCCTCTTGGCAGCCTTACTTCAGTATATTTTTGGACGATAGCTGTCATTTATAACTCTGCAGGTTTGTGCATTACAGTGCCCCTGATCTCCTTTCTTCAACTCGCTTTCTTTTGAGCTGGCCGCAACACCGCAGGATGGCTTCAGGCCCTAATCTGGTTCCGGCACGGCACGCTGAGCCTTTGGTTATTTCCTCTTCCTGGTGGGAAATGAGAGTTAAATTTGCCCGTCCAGACACCTCCAGCTAATCTCTCATTGGTTCTCCCTATTCCTGTTCATCTTCCGCAGAAATTGCAAACTGGGCCAAACAGGAGGTTAAAGGCACTGACTCTCCTGTTGGGGAGAGTGTTAGTAAAGTGTCTGGAATGTTGCACCCGAGTACCAGGGTAAGAAAACTGAGACATATTTGAACAAGTCTCCCGTTCACACGGTTGATCATACTCTGGGTTCCACATGCATGTTTTAGCTGAAGGAAGAATACCTTAAACCTGGAGAGTTGAGACCCGTGTAATGGATACCATGCAATATGACTTCAAAGGGTCTTCATTTGCTCACCGAACCTCTCCAATCCTATCACTGCTGCGTTTATGCCCCTGTACACACGCTTGATTCTCTTTTGGAGACATAGCAATCCATAGGTTTTCAGATACTTACTAGTCAGGTACATTCTTAGGCGTTTAATATACGGTGTTGAGTCCATTTCGTTGAGCAAGGAGTAGCTCTTGTCTATTCCATATTTGGCTTAAGGAACTTTATCTGTGCTCATTTCAATCTCTGGTTTTATGCAGCACCCCAACTCACCTTTCCCCTTAAGCAAGCATAAGTTGGTTTTCTAAATTTGAGACCCTGTTCTGTTCTGTAATTCAGTTCCTGTGTAGCCAAGTTTACATTCCGTGTATTAGTGATATCTTATGATGTTTCTTTTTCTGTGTGACTTATTTCAGTTAGAATCATCATACCTGAATCCACTCATTGTGCTGCTAAGGGCCTGATGACATAGATTTCATTGCTGAGTGATATTGCTTTGTAAGTAAATACCACAAGTTCTTTATCCATTTTTCACTTTCTGTGATATTGAACTTGTACGGTAAACGAGGTTCTTGTAAACAGAGGCGTCCCAAACTTTGGGGTGGCTGTGTCTTTTTGAATTTAATTTCCCTAAGCTATAGGACCATAAGTGGAAGTGCCCTAGGCTCTGTTGCTTTGTTTTTTAGATGTTTCAGGAAACACCATACACTTCTCCGGAGTGTCTGTTGGCAATTTACATCCTGTCCATCAGCATAACAGGCTCCCAGTTCTCCATGGCCTGTCCTGCCTTTCTGGATTTTACACTTTTTTCAGATGGCCCTTTTGACCGGGGGGAAGTGAGACTTCATTGTAGTGCAGATTTCCTTTGCAAGTTTGCTTCTTTGGCCAAAAAGGGCGTATGCGTTTTTTCCTGAATATATTTAGGAAAAATCGCATACGCCCTTTTTGGCCAAGTGCATCATTGTGGACGTTCTGCCTCTTTTCCTATGCTTTCAATGCAATTCCAGTCTACCTCCTGAAATCGGTTTCCTGCAATTTTGCTCCGCTTTCAAGTCCTCTTGGCAGCCTTACTTCAGTATATTTTTGGACGATAGCTGTCATTTATAACTCTGCAGGTTTGTGAATTACAGTGCCCCTGATCTCCTTTCTTCAACTCGCTTTCTTGTGACCTGGACGCAACACCGCAGGATGGCTTCAGGCCCTAATCTGGTTCCGGCACGGCACGCTGAGCCTTTGGTTATTTCCTCTTCCTGGTGGGAAATGAGAATTAAATTTGCCCGTCCAGACACCTCCAGCTAGTGTCTCATTGGTTCTCGCTATTCCTGTTCATCTTCCGCAGAAATTGCAAACTGGGCCAAACAGGAGGTTAAAGGCACTGACTCTCCAATTGGGGAGAGTGTTAGTAAAGCGTCTGGAATGTTGCACCCGAGTACCAGGGTACGAAAACTGAGACATATTTGAACACATCTCCCGTTCACATGGTTGATCATACTCTGGGTTCCACATGCATGTTTTAGCTGAAGGAAGAATACCTTAAACCTGGATAGTTGAGACCCGTGGAATGGGTACCATGCAATATGACTTCAAAGGGTCTTCATTTGCTCACCGAACCTCTCCAATCCTATCACTGCTGCGTTTATGCCCCTGTACACATGCTTGATTCACTTTCGGAGACATAGCAATCCATAGGTTTTAAGATACTTACTAGTCAGGTACATTCTTAGGCGTTTAATATGCGGTGTTGAGTCCATTTCGTTGAGCAAGGAGTAGCTCTTGTCTATTCCATATTTGGCTTAAGGAACTTTATCTGTGCTCATTTCAATCTCTGGTTTTATGCAGCACCCAACTCACCTTTCCCCTTAAGCAAGCATAAGTTGGTTTTCTAAATTTGAGACCCTGTTCTGTTCTGTAATTCAGTTCCTGTGTAGCCAAGTTTACATTCCGTGTATTAGTGATATCTTATGATGTTTCTTTTTCTGTGTGACTTATTTCAGTTAGAATCATCATACCTGAATCCACTCATTGTGCTGCTAAGGGCCTGATGACATAGATTTCATTGCTGAGTGATATTGCTTTGTAAGTAAATACCACAACTTTTTTATCCATTTTTCAATTTCTGCGATGTTGAACTTGTACTGTAAACGAGGTTCTTGTAAACAGAGGCGTCCCAAACTTTGGGGTGGCTGTGTCTTTTTGATTTTAATTTCCCTAAGCTATAGGACCATAAGTGGAAGTGCCCTAGGCTCTGTTGCTTTGTGTTTTAGATGTTTCAGGAAACACCATACACTTCTCCCGAGTGTCTGTTGGCAATTTACATCCCGCCCATCAGCATAACAAGGCTCCCAGTTCTCCATGGCCTGTCCTGCCTTTCTGGATTTCACACTTTTTTCAGATGGCCCTTTTGACCGGGGGGAACTGAGACTTCATTGTAGTGCAGATTTCCTTTGCAAGCTTGCTTGGTTGGCCAAAAAGGGCGTATGCGTTTTTTCCTGAATATATTCAGGAAAAAACGCATACGCCCTTTTTGGCCAAGTGCATCATTGTGGACGTTCTGCCTCTTTTCCAATGCTTTCAATGCAATTCCAGTCTACCTCCTGAAATCGGTTTCCTGCAATTCTGCCCCGCTTTCAAGTCCTCTTGGCAGCCTTACTTCAGTATATTTTTGGACGATAGCTGTCATTTATAACTCTGCAGGTTTGTGCATTACAGTGCCCCTGAGCTCCTTTCTTCAACTCGCTTTCTTTTGAGCTGGCCGCAACACCGCAGGATGGCTTCAGGCCCTAATCTGGTTCCGGCACGGCACGCTGAGCCTTTGGTTAATTCCTCTTCCTGGTGGGAAATGAGAGTTAAATTTGCCCGTCCAGACCCCTCCAGCTAATCTCTCATTGGTTCTCCCTATTCCTGTTCATCTTCTGCAGAAATTGCAAACTGGGCCAAACAGGAGGTTAAAGGCACTGACTCTCCTGTTGGGGAGAGTGTTAGTAAAGTGTCTGGAATGTTGCACCCGAGTACCAGGGTAAGAAAACTGAGACATATTTGAACACGTCTCCCGTTCACACGGTTGATCATACTCTGGGTTCCACATGCATGTTTTAGCTGAAGGAAGAATACCTTAAACCTGGAGAGTTGAGACCCGTGTAATGGATACCATGCAATATGACTTCAAAGGGTCTTCATTTGCTCACCGAACCTCTCCAATCCTATCACTGCTGCGTTTATGCCCCTGTACACACGCTTGATTCTCTTTTGGAGACATAGCAATCCATAGGTTTTCAGATACTTACTAGTCAGGTACATTCTTAGGCGTTTAATATACGGTGTTGAGTCCATTTCGTTGAGCAAGGAGTAGCTCTTGTCTATTCCATATTTGGCTTAAGGAACTTTATCTGTGCTCATTTCAATCTCTGGTTTTATGCAGCACCCCAACTCACCTTTCCCCTTAAGCAAGCATAAGTTGGTTTTCTAAATTTGAGACCCTGTTCTGTTCTGTAATTCAGTTCCTGTGTAGCCAAGTTTACATTCCGTGTATTAGTGATATCTTATGATGTTTCTTTTTCTGTGTGACTTATTTCAGTTAGAATCATCATACCTGAATCCACTCATTGTGCTGCTAAGGGCCTGATGACATAGATTTCATTGCTGAGTGATATTGCTTTGTAAGTAAATACCACAAGTTCTTTATCCATTTTTCACTTTCTGTGATATTGAACTTGTACGGTAAACGAGGTTCTTGTAAACAGAGGCGTCCCAAACTTTGGGGTGGCTGTGTCTTTTTGATTTTAATTTCCGTAAGCTATAGGACCATAAGTGGAAGTGCCCTAGGCTCTGTTGCTTTGTTTTTTAGATGTTTCAGGAAACACCATACACTTCTCCCGAGTGTCTGTTGGCAATTTACATCCTGTCCATCAGCATAACAAGGCTCCCAGTTCTCCATGGCCTGTCCTGCCTTTCTGGATTTTACACTTTTTTCAGATGGCCCTTTTGACCGGGGGGAAGTGAGACTTCATTGTAGTGCAGATTTCCTTTGCAAGTTTGCTTCTTTGGCCAAAAAGGGCATATGCGTTTTTTCCTGAATATATTCAGGAAAAATCGCATACGCCCTTTTTGGCCAAGTGCATCATTGTGGACGTTCTGCCTCTTTTCCTATGCTTTCAATGCAATTCCAGTCTACCTCCTGAAATCGGTTTCCTGCAATTTTGCTCCGCTTTCAAGTCCTCTTGGCAGCCTTACTTCAGTATATTTTTGGACGATAGCTGTCATTTATAACTCTGCAGGTTTGTGAATTACAGTGCCCCTGATCTCCTTTCTTCAACTCGCTTTCTTGTGACCTGGCCGCAACACCGCAGGATGGCTTCAGGCCCTAATCTGGTTCCGGCACGGCACGCTGAGCCTTTGGTTATTTCCTCTTCCTGGTGGGAAATGAGAGTTAAATTTGCCCGTCCAGACACCTCCAGCTAGTCTCTCATTGGTTCTCCCTATTCCTGTTCATCTTCCGCAGAAATTGCAAACTGGGCCAAACAGGAGGTTAAAGGCACTGACTCTCCAAGTGGGGAGAGTGTTAGTAAAGCGTCTGGAATGTTGCACCCGAGTACCAGTGTACGAAAACTGAGACATATTTGAACACGTCTCCCGTTCACATGGTTGATCATACTCTGGGTTCCACATGCATGTTTTAGCTGAAGGAAGAATACCTTAAACCTGGATAGTTGAGACCCATGGAATGGGTACCATGCAATATGACTTCAAAGGGTCTTCATTTGCTCACCGAACCTCTCCAATCCTATCACTGCTGCGTTTATGCCCCTGTACACATGCTTGATTCACTTTTGGAGACATAGCAATCCATAGGTTTTAAGATACTTACTAGTCAGGTACATTCTTAGGCGTTTAATATGCGGTGTTGAGTCCATTTCGTTGAGCAAAGAGTAGCTCTTGTCTATTCCATATTTGGCTTAAGGAACTTTATCTGTGCTCATTTCAATCTCTGGTTTTATGCAGCACCCAACTCACCTTTCCCCTTAAGCAAGCATAAGTTGGTTTTCTAAATTTGAGACCCTGTTCTGTTCTGTAATTCAGTTCCTGTGTAGCCAAGTTTACATTCCATGTATTAGTGATATCTTATGATGTTTCTTTTTCTGTGTGACTTATTTCAGTTAGAATCATCATACCTGAATCCACTCATTGTGCTGCTAAGGGCCTGATGACATAGATTTCATTGCTGAGTGATATTGCTTTGTAAGTAAATACCACAACTTTTTTATCCATTTTTCACTTTCTGCGATGTTGAACTTGTACTGTAAACGAGGTTCTTGTAACCAGAGGCGTCCCAAACTTTGGGGTGGCTGTGTCTTTTTGATTTTAATTTCCCTAAGCTATAGGACCATAAGTGGAAGTGCCCTAGGCTCTGTTGCTTTGTGTTTTAGATGTTTCAGGAAACACCATACACTTCTCCCGAGTGTCTATTGGCAATTTACATCCCGCCCATCAGCATAACAAGGCTCCCAGTTCTCCATGGCCTGTCCTGCCTTTCTGGATTTTACACTTTTTTCAGATGGCCCTTTTGACCGGGGGGAAGTGAGACTTCATTGTAGTGCAGATTTCCTTTGCAAGCTTGCTTGGTTGGCCAAAAAGGGCGTATGCGTTTTTTCCTGAATATATTCAGGAAAAAACGCATACGCCCTTTTTGGCCAAGTGCATCATTGTGGACGTTCTGCCTCTTTTCCTATGCTTTCAATGCAATTCCAGTCTACCTCCTGAAATCGGTTTCCTACAATTCTGCCCCGCTTTCAAGTCCTCTTGGCAGCCTTACTTCAGTATATTTTTGGACGATAGCTGTCATTTATAACTCTGCAGGTGTGTGCATTACAGTGCCCCTGAGCCCCTTTCTTCAACTCGCTTTCTTTTGAGCTGGCCGCAACACCGCAGGATGGCTTCAGGCCCTAATCTGGTTCCGGCACGGCACGCTGAGCCTTTGGTTAATTCCTCTTCCTGGTGGGAAATGAGAGTTAAATTTGCCCTTCCAGACACCTCCAGCTAGTGTCTCATTGATTCCCGCTATTCCTGTTCATCTTCCACAGAAATTGCAAACTGGGCCAAACAGGAGGTTAAAGGGACCGACTCTCCAAGTCGGGAGAGTGTTAGTAAAGCGTCTGGAATGTTGCACCCGAGTACCAGGGTACGAAAACTGAGACATATTTGAACACGTCTCCCGTTCACATGGTTGATCATACTCTGGGTTCCACATGCATGTTTTAGCTGAAGGAAGAATACCTTAAACCTGGATAGTTGAGACCCGTGGAATGGGTACCATGCAATATGACTTCAAAGGGTCTTCATTTGCTCACCGAACCTCTCCAATCCTATCACTGCTGCGTTTATGCCCCTGTACACACGCTTGATTCTCTTTCGGAGACATAGCAATCCATAGGTTTTAAGATACTTACTAGTCAGGTACATTCTTAGGCGTTTAATATGCGGTGTTGAGTCCATTTCGTTGAGCAAGGAGTAGCTCTTGTCTATTCCATATTTGGCTTAAGGAACTTTATCTGTGCTCATTTCAATCTCTGGTTTTATGCAGCACCCAACTCACCTTTCCCCTTAAGCAAGCATAAGTTGGTTTTCTAAATTTGAGACCCTGTTCTGTTCTGTAATTCAGTTCCTGTGTAGCCAAGTTTACATTCCGTGTATTAGTGATATCTTATGATGTTTCTTTTTCTGTGTGACTTATTTCAGTTAGAATCATCATACCTGAATCCACTCATTGTGCTGCTAAGGGCCTGATGACATAGATTTCATTGCTGAGTGATATTACTTTGTAAGTAAATACCACAACTTCTTTATCCATT
Organism: Pseudorca crassidens; assembly: GCF_039906515.1. Taxonomy (NCBI): domain Eukaryota; kingdom Metazoa; phylum Chordata; class Mammalia; order Artiodactyla; family Delphinidae; genus Pseudorca; species Pseudorca crassidens. The sequence continues at coordinate 581,420 of NW_027136326.1, read as the reverse complement.
TTTCACTTTCTGCGATGTTGAACTTGTACTGTAAACGAGGTTCTTGTAAACAGAGGCGTCCCAAACTTTGGGGTGGCTGTGTCTTTTTGATTTTAATTTCCGTAAGCTATAGGACCATAAGTGGAAGTGCCCTAGGCTCTGTTGCTTTGTTTTTTAGATGTTTCAGGAAACACCATACACTTGTCCCGAGTGTCTGTTGGCAATTTACATCCCGCCCATCAGCATAACAAGGCTCCCAGTTCTCCATGGCCTGTCCTGCCTTTGTGGATTTTACACTTTTTTCAGATGGCCCTTTTGACCGGGGGGAAGTGAGACTTCATTGTAGTGCAGATTTCCTTTGCAAGCTTGCTTGGTTGGCCAAAAAGGGCGTATGCGTTTTTTCCTGAATATATTCAGGAAAAAACGCATACGCCCTTTTTGGCCAAGTGCATCATTGTGGACGTTCTGCCTCTTTTCCTATGCTTTCAATGCAATTCCAGTCTACCTCCTGAAATCGGTTTCCTGCAATTCTGCCCCGCTTTCAAGTCCTCTTGGCAGCCTTACTTCAGTATATTTTGGGACGATAGCTGTCATTTATAACTCTGCAGGTTTGTGAATTACAGTGCCCCTGAGCTCCTTTCTTCAACTCGCTTTCTTTTGAGCTGGCCGCAACACCGCAGGATGGCTTCAGGCCCTAATCTGGTTCCGGCACAGCACGCTGAGCCTTTGGTTATTTCCTCTTCCTGGTGGGAAATGAGAGTTAAATTTGCCCGTCCAGACACCTCTAGCTAGTCTCTCATTGGTTCTCCCTATTCCTGTTCATCTTCCGCAGAAATTGCAAACTGGGCCAAAGAGGAGGTTAAAGGCGCTGACTCTCCAAGTGGGGAGAGTGTTAGTAAAGCGTGTGGAATGTTGCACCCGAGTACCAGGGGAGGAAAACTGAGACATATTTGAACACGTCTCCCGTTCACACGGTTGATCATACTCTGGGTTCCACATGCATGTTTTAGCTGAACGAAGAATACCTTAAACCTGGATAGTTGAGACCCGTGGAATGGGTACCATGCAATACGACTTCAAAGGGTCTTCATTTGCTCACCGAACCTCTCCAATCCTATCACTGCTGCGTTTATGCCCCTGTACACACGCTTGATTCTCTTTTGGAGACATAGCAATCCATAGGTTTAAGATACTTAATAGTCAGGTACATTCTTAGGCGTTTAATATGCGGTGTTGTGTCCATTTCGTTGAGCAAGGAGTAGCTCTTGTCTATTCCATATTTGGCTTAAGGAACTTTATCTGTGCTCATTTCAATCTCTGGTTTTATGCAGCACCCCAACTCACCTTTCCCCTTAAGCAAGCATAAGTTGGTTTTCTAAATTTGAGACCCTGTTCTGTTTTGGAATTCAGTTCCTGTGTAGCCAAGTTTACATTCCGTGTATTAGTGATATCTTATGATGTTTCTTTTTCTGTGTGACTTATTTCAGTTAAATCATCGTACCTGAATCCACTCATTATGCTGCTACGGGCCTGATGACATAGATTTCATTGCTGAGTGATATTGCTTTGTAAGTAAATACCACAACTTTTTTATCCATTTTTCACTTTCTGCGATGTTGAACTTGTACTGTAAACGAGGTTCTTGTAACCAGAGGCGTCCCAAACTTTGGGGTGGCTGTGTCTTTTTGAATTTAATTTCCCTAAGCTATAGGACCATAAGTGGAAGTGCCCTAGGCTCTGTTGCTTTGTTTTTTAGATGTTTCAGGAAACACCATACACTTCTCCCGAGTGTCTGTTGGCAATTTACATCCCGCCCATCAGCAAAACAAGGCTCCCAGTTCTCCATGGCCTGTCCTGCCTTTCTGGATTTTACACTTTTTTCAGATGGCCCTTTTGACCGGGGGGAAGTGAGACTTCATTGTAGTGCAGATTTCCTTTGCAAGCTTGCTTGGTTGGCCAAAAAGGGCGTATGCGTTTTTTCCTGAATATATTCAGGAAAAAACGCATACGCCCTTTTTGGCCAAGTGCATCATTGTAGACGTTCTGCCTCTTTTCCTATGCTTTCAATGCAATTCCAGTCTACCTCCTGAAATCGGTTTCCTGAAATTCTGCCCCGCTTTCAAGTCATCTTGGCAGCCTTACTTCAGTATATTTTTGGACGATAGCTGTCATTTATAACTCTGCAGGTTTGTGAATTACAGTGCCCCTGAGCTCCTTTCTTCAACTCGCTTTCTTGTGAGCTGGCCGCAACACCGCAGGATGGCTTCAGGCCCTAAACTGGTTCCAGCACGGCACGCTGAGCCTTTGGTTATTTCCTCTTCCTGGTGGGAAATGAGAGTTAAATTTGCCCGTCCAGACACCTCCAGCTAGTGTCTCATTGGTTCTCGCTATTCCTGTTCATCTTCCGCAGAAATTGCAAACTGGGCCAAACAGGAGGTTAAAGGCACTGACTCTCCAAGTGGGGAGAGTGTTAGTAAAGCGTCTGGAATGTTGCACCCGAGTACCAGGGTACGAAAACTGAGACATATTTGAACACGTCTCCCGTTCACATGGTTGATCATACTCTGGGTTCCACATGCATGTTTTATCTGAAGGAAGAATACCTTAAACCTGGATAGTTGAGACCCGTGGAATGGGTACCATGCAATATGACTTCAAAGGGTCTTCATTTGCTCACCGAACCTCTCCAATCCTATCACTGCTGCGTTTATGCCCCTGTACACATGCTTGATTCTCTTTCGGAGACATAGCAATCCATAGGTTTTAAGATACTTACTAGTCAGGTACATTCTTAGGTGTTTAATATGCGGTGTTGAGTCCATTTCGTTGAGCAAGGAGTAGCTCTTGTCTATTCCATATTTGGCTTAAGGAACTTTATCTGTGCTCATTTCAATCTCTGGTTTTATGCAGCACCCAACTCACCTTTCCCCTTAAGCAAGCATAAGTTGGTTTTCTAAATTTGAGACCCTGTTCTGTTCTGTAATTCAGTTCCTGTGTAGCTAAGTTTACATTCCGTGTATTACTGATATCTTATGATGTTTCTTTTTCTGTGTGACTTATTTCAGTTAGAATCATCATACCTGAATCCACTCATTGTGCTGCTAAGGGCCTGATGACATAGATTTCATTGCTGAGTGATATTGCTTTGTAAGTAAATACCACAAGTTCTTTATCCATTTCTCACTTTCTGCGATTTTGAACTTGTACTGTAAACGAGGTTCTTGTAAACAGAGGCGTCCCAAACTTTGGGGTGGCTGTGTCTTTTTGATTTTAATTTCCCTAAGCTATAGGACCATAAGTGGAAGTGCCCTAGGCTCTGTTGCTTTGTTTTTTAGATGTTTCAGGAAACACCATACACTTGTCCCCAGTGTCTGTTGGCAATTTACATCCCGCCCATCAGCATAACAAGGCTCCCAGTTCTCCATGGCCTGTCCTGCCTTTCTGGATTTTACACTTTTTTCAGATGGCCCTTTTGACCGGGGGGAAGTGAGACTTCATTGTAGTGCAGATTTCCTTTGCAAGCTTGCTTGGTTGGCCAAAAAGGGCGTATGCGTTTTTTCCTGAATATATTCAGGAAAAAACGCATACGCCCTTTTTGGCCAAGTGCATCATTGTGGACGTTCTGCCTCTTTTCCTATGCTTTCAATGCAATTCCAGTCTACCTCCTGAAATCGGTTTCCTGCAATTCTGCCTCGCTTTCAAGTCCTCTTGGCAGCCTTACTTCAGTATATTTTTGGACGATAGCTGTCATTTATAACTCTGCAGGTTTGTGAATTACAGTGCCCCTGAGCTCCTTTCTTCAACTCGCTTTCTTTTGAGCTGGCCGCAACACCGCAGGATGGCTTCAGGCCCTAATCTGGTTCCGGCACAGCACGCTGAGCCTTTGGTTATTTCCTCTTCCTGGTGGGAAATGAGAGTTAAATTTGCCCATCCAGACACCTCTAGCTAGTCTCTCATTGGTTCTCCCTATTCCTGTTCATCTTCCGCAGAAATTGCAAACTGGGCCAAACAGGAGGTTAAAGGCGCTGACTCTCCAAGTGGGGAGAGTGTTAGTAAAGCGTCTGGAAAGTTGCACCCGAGTACCAGGGGAGGAAAACTGAGACATATTTCAACACGTCTCCTGTTCACACGGTTGATCATACTCTGGGTTCCACATGCATGTTTTAGCTGAAGGAAGAATACCTTAAACCTGGAGAGTTGAGACCCGTGGAATGGGTACCATGCAATATGACTTCAAAGGGTCTTCATTTGCTCACCGAACCTCTCCAATCCTATCACTGCTGCGTTTATGCCCCTGTACACATGCTTGATTATCTTTTGGAGACATAGCAATCCATAGGTTTTAAGATACTTACTAGTCAGGTACATTCTTAGGCGTTTAATATGCGGTGTTGAGTCCATTTCGTTGAGCAAGGAGTAGCTCTTGTCTATTCCATATTTGGCTTAAGGAACTTTATCTGTGCTCATTTCAATCTCTGGTTTTATGCAGCACCCAACTCACCTTTCCCCTTAAGCAAGCATAAGTTGGTTTTCTAAATTTGAGACCCTGTTCTGTTCTGTAATTCAGTTCCTGTGTAGCCAAGTTTACATTCCGTGTATTACTGATATCTTATGATGTTTCTTTTTCTGTGTGACTTATTTCAGTTAGAATCATCATACCTGAATCCACTCATTGTGCTGCTAAGGGCCTGATGACATAGATTTCATTGCTGAGTGATATTGCTTTGTAAGTAAATACCACAACTTCTTTATCCATTTTTCACTTTCTGCGATGTTGAACTTGTACTGTAAACGAGGTTCTTGTAAACAGAGGCGTCCCAAACTTTGGGGTGGCTGTGTCTTTTTGATTTTAATTTCCCTAAGCTATAGGACCATAAGTGGAAGTGCCCTAGGCTCTGTTGCTTTGTTTTTTAGATGTTTCAGGAAACACCATACACTTGTCCCAAGTGTCTGTTGGCAATTTACATCCCGCCCATCAGCATAACAAGGCTCCCAGTTCTCCATGGCCTGTCCTGCCTTTCTGGATTTTACACTTTTTTCAGATGGCCCTTTTGACCGGGGGGAAGTGAGACTTCATTGTAGTGCAGATTTCCTTTGCAAGCTTGCTTGGTTGGCCAAAAAGGGCGTATGCGTTTTTTCCTGAATATATTCAGGAAAAAACGCATACGCCCTTTTTGGCCAAGTGCATCATTGTGGACGTTCTGCCTCTTTTCCTATGCTTTCAATGTAATTCCAGTCTACCTCCTGAAATCGGTTTCCTGCAATTCTGCCCCGCTTTCAAGTCCTCTTGGCAGCCTTACTTCAGTATATTTTTGGACGATAGCTGTCATTTTTAACTCTGCAGGTTTGTGAATTACACTGCCCCTGAGCTCCTTTCTTCAACTCGCTTTCTTTTGAGCTGGCCGCAACACCGCAGGATGGCTTCAGGCCCTAATCTGGTTCCGGCACAGCACGCTGAGCCTTTGGTTATTTCCTCTTCCTGGTGGGAAATGAGAGTTAAATTTGCCCGTCCAGACACCTCTAGCTAGTCTCTCATTGGTTCTCCCTATTCCTGTTCATCTTCCGCAGAAATTGCAAACTGGGCCAAACAGGAGGTTAAAGGCACTGACTCTCCAAGTGGGGAGAGTGTTAGTAAAGCGTCTGGAATGTTGCACCCGAGTACCAGGGTACGAAAACTGAGACATATTTGAACACGTCTCCCGTTCACATGGTTGATCATACTCTGGGTTCCACATGCATGTTTTAGCTGAAGGAAGAATACCTTAAACCTGGAGAGTTGAGACCCGTGGAATGGGTACCATGCAATATGACTTCAAAGGGTCTTCATTTGCTCACCGAACCTCTCCAATCCTATCACTGCTGCGTTTATGCCCCTGTACACATGCTTGATTCTCTTTTGGAGACATAGCAATCCATAGGTTTTAAGATACTTACTAGTCAGGTACATTCTTAGGCGTTTAATATGCGGTGTTGAGTCCATTTCATTGAGCAAGGAGTAGCTCTTGTTTATTCCATATTTGGCTTAAGGAACTTTATCTGTGCTCATTTCAATCTCTGGTTTTATGCAGCACCCAACTCACCTTTCCCCTTAAGCAAGCATAAGTTGGTTTTCTAAATTTGAGACCCTGTTCTGTTCTGTAATTCAGTTCCTGTGTAGCCAAGTTTACATTCCGTGTATTACTGATATCTTATGATGTTTCTTTTTCTGTGTGACTTATTTCAGTTAGAATCATCATACCTGAATCCACTCGTTGTGCTGCTAAGGGCCTGATGACATATATTTCATTGCTGAGTGATATTGCTTTGTAAGTAAATACCACAACTTCTTTATCCATTTTTCACTTTCTGCGATGTTGAACTTGTACTGTAAATGAGGTTCTTGTAAACAGAGGCGTCCCAAACTTTGGGGTGGCTGTGTCTTTTTGATTTTAATTTCCCTAAGCTATAGGACCATAAGTGGAAGTGCCCTAGGCTCTGTTGCTTTGTTTTTTAGATGTTTCAGGAAACACCATACACTTCTCCCGAGTGTCTGTTGGCAATTTACATCCTGCCCATCAGCATAACAAGGCTCCCAGTTCTCCATGGCCTGTCCTGCCTTTCTGGATTTTACACTTTTTTCAGATGGCCCTTTTGACCGGGGGGAAGTGAGACTTCATTGTAGTGCAGATTTCCTTTGCAAGCTTGCTTGGTTGTCCAAAAAGGGCGTATGCGTTTTTTCCTGAATATATTCAGGAAAAAACGCATACGCCCTTTTTGGCCAAGTGCATCATTGTGGACGTTCTGCCTCTTTTCCTATGCTTTCAATGCAATTCCAGTCTACCTCCTGAAATCGGTTTCCTGCAATGCTGCCCCGCTTTCAAGTCCTCTTGGCAGCCTTACTTCAGTATATTTTTAGACGATAGCTGTCATTTATAACTCTGCAGGTCTGTGAATTACAGTGCCCCTGAAATCCTTTCTTCAACGCGTTTTCTTTTAAGCTGGCCGCAACACCGCAGGATGGCTTCAGGCCCTAATCTGGTTCCGGCACGGCATGCTGAGCCTTTGGTTATTTCCTATTCCTGGTGGGAAATGAGAGTTAAATTTGCCCGTCCAGACACCTCCAGCTAGTCTCTCATTGGTTCTCCCTATTCCTATTCATCTTCCGCAGAAATTGCAAACTGGGCCAAACAGGAGGTTAAAGGCGCTGACTCTCCAAGTGGGGAGAGTGTTAGTAAAGCGTCTGGAATGTTGCACCCGAGTACCAGGGTACGAAAACTGAGACATATTTGAACACGTCTCCCGTTCACACGGTTGATCATACTCTGGGTTCCAAATGCATGTTTTAGCTGAAGGAAGAATACCTTAAACCTGGATAGTTGAAACCCGTGGAATGGGTACCATGCAATACGACTTCAAAGGGTCTTCATTTGCTCACCGAACCTCTCCAATCCTATCACTGCTGCGTTTATGCCCCTGTACACACGCTTGATTCTCTTTTGGAGACATAGCAATCCATAGGTTTTAAGATACTTACTAGTCAGGTACATTCTTAGGCGTTTAATATGCGGTGTTGAGTCCATTTCGTTGAGCAAGGAGTAGCTCTTGTCTATTCCATATTTGGCTTAAGGAACTTTATCTGTGCTCATTTCAATCTCTGGTTTTATGCAGCACCCCAACTCACCTTTCCCCTTAAGCAAGCATAAGTTGGTTTTCTAAATTTGAGACCCTGTTCTGTTTTGGAATTCAGTTCCTGTGTAGCCAAGTTTACATTCCGTGTATTAGTGATATCTTATGATGTTTCTTTTCCTGTGTGACTTATTTCAGTTAGAATCATCGTACCTGAATCCACTCATTATGCTGCTACGGGCCTGATGACATAGATTTCATTGCTGAGTGATACTGCATTGTACGTAAGTAACACAAGTTCTTTATCCATTTTTCACTTTCTGTGATATTAAACTTGTACGGTAAATGAGGTTCTTGTATTCAGAGGAGTCCCAAACTTTTGGGTGGCTGGGTCTTTTTGATTTTAATTTCCCTAATCTATAGGACCATAAGTGAAAGTGCCCTAGGCTCTGTTGCTTTGTTTTTTAGATGTTTCAGGAAACACCATACACTTCTCCCGAGTGTCTGTTGGCAATTTACATCCCGCCCATCGGCATAACAAGGCTCCCAGTTCTCCATGGCCTGTCCTGCCTTTCTGGATTTTACACTTTTTTCAGATGGCCCTTTTGACCGGGGGGAAGTGAGACTTCATTGTAGTGCAGATTTCCTTTGCAAGCTTGCTTGGTTGGCCAAAAAGGGCGTATGCGTTTTTTCCTGAATATATTCAGGAAAAAACGCATACGCCCTTTTTGGCCAAGTGCATCATTGTGGACGTTCTGCCCCTTTTCCTATGCTTTCAATGCAATTCCAGTCTACCTCCTGAAATCGGTTTCCTGCAATTCTGCCCCGCTTTCAAGTCCTCTTGGCAGCCTTACTTCAGTATATTTTGGACGATAACTGTCATTTATAACTCTGCAGGTTTGTGAATTACAGTGCCCCTGAGCTCCTTTCTTCAACTCGCTTTCTTTTGAGCTGGCCGCAACATCACAGGATGGCTTCAGGCCCTAATCTGGTTCCGGCACGGCACGCTGAGCCTTTGGTTATTTCCTCTTCCTGGTGGGAAATGAGAGTTAAATTTGCCCGTCCAGACACCTCCAGCTAGTCTCTCATTGGTTCTCCCTATTCCTGTTCATCTTCCGCAGAAATTGCAAACTGGGTCAAACAGGAGGTTAAAGGCGCTGACTCTCCAAGTGGGGAGAGTGTTATTAAAGCGTCTGGAATGTTGCACCCGAGTACCAGGGGAGGAAAACTGAGACATATTTGAACACGTCTCCCGTTCACATGGTTGATCATACTCTGGGTTCCACATGCATGTTTTAGCTGAAGGAAGAATACCTTAAACCTGGAGAGTTGAGACCCGTGGAATGGGTACCATGCAATATGACTTCAAAGGGTCTTCATTTGCTCACCGAACCTCTACAATCCTATCACTGCTGCGTTTATGCCCCTGTACACACGCTTGATTCTCTTTTGGAGACATAGCAATCCATAGGTTTTAAGATACTTACTAGTCAGGTACATTCTTAGGCGTTTAATATGCGGTGTTGAGTCCATTTCGTTGAGCAAGGAGTAGCTCTTGTCTATTCCATATTTGGCTTAAGGAACTTTATCTGTGCTCATTTCAATCTCTGGTTTTATGCAGCACCCCAACTCACCTTTCCCCTTAAGCAAGCATAAGTTGGTTTTCTAAATTTGAGACCCTGTTCTGTTTTGGAATTCAGTTCCTGTGTAGCCAAGTTTACATTCCGTGTATTAGTGATATCTTATGATGTTTCTTTTTCTGTGTGACTTATTTCAGTTAGAATCATCGTACCTGAATCCACTCATTATGCTGCTATGGGCCTGATGACATAGATTTCATTGCTGAGTGATACTGCATTGTACGTAAGTACCACAAGTTCTTTATCCATTTTTCACTTTGTGTGATATTGAACTTGTACGGTAAACGAGGTTCTTGTAAACAGAGGCGTCCCAAACTTTGGGGTGGCTGTGTCTTTTTGATTTTAATTTCCCTAAGCTATAGGACCATAAGTGGAAGTGCCCTAGGCTCTGTTGCTTTGTTTTTTAGATGTTTCAGGAAACACCATACACTTCTCCCGAGTGTCTGTTGGCAATTTACATCCCGCCCATCAGCATAACAAGGCTTCCAGTTCTCCATGGCCTGTCCTGCCTTTCTGGATTTTACACTTTTTTCAGATGGCCCTTTTGACCGGGGGGAAGTGAGACTTCATTGTAGTGCAGATTTCCTTTGCAAGCTTGCTTGGTTGGCCAAAAAGTGCGTATGCGTTTTTTCCTGAATATATTCAGGAAAAAACGCATACGCCCTTTTTGGCCAAGTGCATCATTGTGGACGTTCTGCCTCTTTTCCTATGCTTTCAATGCAATTCAAGTCTACCTTCTGAAATCGGTTTCCTGCAATTCTGCCCCGCTTTCAAGTCCTCTTGGCAGCCTTACTTCAGTATATTTTTGGACGATAGCTGTCATTTATAACTCTGCAGGTTTGTGAATTACAGTGCCCCTGAGCTCCTTTCTTCAACTCGCTTTCTTGTGAGCTGGCCGCAACACCGCAGGATGGCTTCAGGCCCTAATCTGGTTCCGACATGGCACGCTGAGCCTTTGCTTATTTCCTCTTCCTGGTGGGAAATGAGAGTTAAATTTGCCCGTCCAGACACCTCCAGCTAGTCTCTCATTGGTTCTCGCTATTCCTGTTCATCTTCCGCAGAAATTGCAAACTGGGCCATACAGGAGGTTAAAGGGACTGACTCTCCAAGTCGGGAGAGTGTTAGTAAAGCGTCTGGAATGTTGCACCCGAGTACCAGGGTACGAAAACTGAGACATATTTGAACACGTCTCCCGATCACATGGTTGATCATACTCTGGGTTCCACATGCATGTTTTAGCTGAAGGAAGAATACCTTAAACCTGGGTAGTTGAAACCCGTGGAATGGGTACCATGCAATATGACTTCAAAGAGTCTTCATTTGCTCACCGAACCTCTCCAATCCTATCACTGCTGCGTTTATGCCCCTGTACACATGCTTGATTCTCTTTGGGAGACATAGCAATCCATAGGTTTTAAGATACTTACTAGTCAGGTACATTCTTAGGCGTTTAATATGGGGTGTTGAGTCCATTTCGTTGAGCAAGGAGTAGCTCTTGTCTATTCCATATTTGGCTTAATGAACTTTATCTGTGCTCATTTCAATCTCTGGTTTTATGCAGCACCCCAACTCACCTTTCCCCTTAAGCAAGCATAAGTTGGTTTTCTAAATTTGAGACCCTTTTCTGTTTTGGAATTCAGTTCCTGTGTAGCCAAGTTTACATTCTGTGTATTAGTGATATCTTATGATGTTTCTTTTTCTGTGTGACTTATTTCAGTTAGAATCATCGTGCCTGAATCCACTCATTATGCTGCTAAGGGCCTGATGACATAGATTTCATTGCTGAGTGATATTGCTTTGTAAGTAAATACCACAACTTTTTTATCCATTTTTCACTTTCTGCGATGTTGAACTTGTACTGTAAACGAGGTTCTTGTAACCAGAGGCGTCCCAAACTTTGGGGTGGCTGTGTCTTTTTGATTTTAATTTCCCTAAGCTATAGGACCATAAGTGGAAGTGCCCTAGGCTCTGTTGCTTTGTGTTTTAGATGTTTCAGGAAACACCATACACTTCTCCCGAGTGTCTGTTGGCAATTTACATCCCGCCCATCAGCATAACAAGGCTCCCAGTTCTCCATGGCCTGTCCTGCCTTTCTGGATTTTACACTTTTTTCAGATGGCCCTTTTGACCGGGGAGAAGTGAGACTTCATTGTAGTGCAGATTTCCTTTGCAAGCTTGCTTGGTTGGCCAAAAAGGGCGTATGCGTTTTTTCCTGAATATATTCAGGAAAAAACGCATACGCCCTTTTTGGCCAAGTGCATCATTGTGGACGTTCTGCCTCTTTTCCTATGCTTTCAATGCAATTCCAGTCTACCTCCTGAAATCGGTTTCCTACAATTCTGCCCCGCTTTCAAGTCCTCTTGGCAGCCTTACTTCGGTATATTTTTGGACGATAGCTGTCATTTATAACTCTGCAGGTGTGTGCATTACAGTGCCCCTGAGCCCCTTTCTTCAACTCGCTTTCTTTTGAGCTGGCCGCAACACCACAGCATGGCTTCAGGCCCTAATCTGGTTCCGGCACGGCACGCTGAGCCTTTGGTTAATTCCTCTTCCTGGTGGGAAATGAGAGTTAAATTTGCCCGTCCAGACACCTCCAGCTAGTCTCTCATTGGTTCTCCCTATTCCTGTTCATCTTCCGCAGAAATTGCAAACTGGGCCAAACAGGAGGTTAAAGGCGCTGACTCTCCAAGTGGGGAGAGTGTTAGTAAAGCGTGTGGAATGTTGCACCCGAGTACCAGGGGAGGAAAACTGAGACATATTTGAACACGTCTCCCGTTCACATGGTTGATCATACTCTGGGTTCCACATGCATGTTTTAGCTGAAGGAAGAATACCTTAAACCTGGATAGTTGAAACCCGTGGAATGGGTACCATGCAATACGACTTCAAAGGGTCTTCATTTGCTCACCGAACCTCTCCAATCCTATCACTGCTGCGTTTATGCCCCTGTACACACGCTTGATTCTCTTTTGGAGACATAGCAATCCATAGGTTTTAAGATACTTACTAGTCAGGTACATTCTTAGGCGTTTAATATGCGGTGTTGAGTCCATTTCGTTGAGCAAGGAGTAGCTCTTGTCTATTCCATATTTGGCTTAAGGAACTTTATCTGTGCTCATTTCAATCTCTGGTTTTATGCAGCACCCCAACTCACCTTTCCCCTAAGCAAGCATAAGTTGGTTTTCTAAATTTGAGACCCTGTTCTGTTTTGGAATTCAGTTCCTGTGTAGCCAAGTTTACATTCCGTGTATTAGTGATATCTTATGATGTTTCTTTTCCTGTGTGACTTATTTCAGTTAGAATCATCGTACCTGAATCCACTCATTATGCTGCTACGGGCCTGATGACATAGATTTCATTGCTGAGTGATACTGCATTGTACGTAAGTACCACAAGTTCTTTATCCATTTTTCACTTTCTGTGATATTAAACTTGTACGGTAAACGAGGTTCTTGTAAACAGAGGCGTCCCAAACTTTGGGGTGGCTGTGTCTTTTTGATTTTAATTTCCCTAAGCTATAGGACCATAAGTGGAAGTGCCCTAGGCTCTGTTGCTTTGTTTTTTAGATGTTTCAGGAAACACCATACACTTCTCCCGAGTGTCTGTTGGCAATTTACATCCCGCCCATCAGCATAACAAGGCTCCCAGTTCTCCATGGCCTGTCCTGCCTTTCTGGATTTTACACTTTTTTCAGATGGCCCTTTTGACCGGGGGGAAGTGAGACTTCATTGTAGTGCAGATTTCCTTTGCAAGTTTACTTAGTTGGCCAAAAAGCGCCTATGCGTTTTTTCCTGAATATATTCAGGAAACAACGCATACGCCCTTTTTCGCCAAGTGCATCATTGTGGACGTTCTGCCTCTTTTCCTATGCTTTCAATGCAATTCCAGTCTACCTCCTGAAATCGGTTTCCTGCAATTCTGCCCCGCTTTCAAGTCCTCTTGGCAGCCTTACTTCAGTATATTTTTGGACGATAGCTGTCATTTATAACTCTGCAGGTTTGTGAATTACAGTGCCCCTGAGCTCCTTTCTTCAACTCGTTTTCTTTTGAGCTGGCCGCAACACCGCAGGATGGCTTCAGGCCCTAATCTGGTTCCGGCACGGCACGCTGAGCCTTTGGTTATTTCCTCTTCCTGGTGGGAAATGAGAGTTAAATTTGCCCGTCCAGACACCTCCAGCTAGTCTCTCATTGGTTCTCCCTATTCCTGTTCATCTTCCGCAGAAATTGCAAACTGGGCCAAACAGGAGGTTAAAGGCGCTGACTCTCCAAGTGGGGAGAGTGTTAGTAAAGCGTGTGGAATGTTGCACCCGAGTACCAGGGGAGGAAAACTGAGACATATTTGAACACGTCTCCCGTTCACATGGTTGATCATACTCTGGGTTCCACATGCATGTTTTAGCTGAAGGAAGAATACCTTAAACCTGGATAGTTGAAACCCGTGGAATGGGTACCATGCAATACGACTTCAAAGGGTCTTCATTTGCTCACCGAACCTCTCCAATCCTATCACTGCTGCGTTTATGCCCCTGTACACACGCTTGATTCTCTTTTGGAGACATAGCAATCCATAGGTTTTAAGATACTTACTAGTCAGGTACATTCTTAGGCGTTTAATATGCGGTGTTGAGTCCATTTCGTTGAGCAAGGAGTAGCTCTTGTCTATTCCATATTTGGCTTAAGGAACTTTATCTGTGCTCATTTCAATCTCTGGTTTTATGCAGCACCCCAACTCACATTTCCCCTAAGCAAGCATAAGTTGGTTTTCTAAATTTGAGACCCTGTTCTGTTTTGGAATTCAGTTCCTGTGTAGCCAAGTTTACATTCCGTGTATTAGTGATATCTTATGATGTTTCTTTTCCTGTGTGACTTATTTCAGTTAGAATCATCGTACCTGAATCCACTCATTATGCTGCTACGGGCCTGATGACATAGATTTCATTGCTGAGTGATACTGCATTGTACGTAAGTACCACAAGTTCTTTATCCATTTTTCACTTTCTGTGATGTTGAACTTGTACGGTAAACGAGGTTCTTGTAAACAGAGGCGTCCCAAACTTTGGGGTGGCTGTGTCTTTTTGATTTTAATTTCCCTAAGCTATAGGACCATAAGTGGAAGTGCCCTAGGCTCTGTTGCTTTGTTTTTTAGATGTTTCAGGAAACACCATACACTTGTCCCCAGTGTCTGTTGGCAATTTACATCCCGCCCATCAGCATAACAAGGCTCCCAGTTCTCCATGGCCTGTCCTGCCTTTCTGGATTTCACACTTTTTTCAGATGGCCCTTTTGACCGGGGGGAAGTGAGACTTCATTGTAGTGCAGATTTCCTTTGCAAGCTTGCTTGGTTGGCCAAAAAGTGCGTATGCGTTTTTTCCTGAATATATTCAGGAAAAAACGCATACGCCCTTTTTGGCCAAGTGCATCATTGTGGACGTTCTGCCTCTTTTCCTATGCTTTGAATGCAATTCCAGTCTACCTCCTGAAATCGGTTTCCTGCAATTCTGCCCCGCTTTCAAGTCCTCTTGGCAGCCTTACTTCAGTATATTTTGGACGATAACTGTCATTTATAACTCTGCAGGTTTGTGAATTACAGTGCCCCTGAGCTCCTTTCTTCAACTCGCTTTCTTTTGAGCTGGCCGCAACATCACAGGATGGCTTCAGGCCCTAATCTGGTTCCGGCACGGCACGCTGAGCCTTTGGTTATTTCCTCTTCCTGGTGGGAAATGAGAGTTAAATTTGCCCGTCCAGACACCTCCAGCTAGTCTCTCATTGGTTCTCCCTATTCCTGTTCATCTTCCGCAGAAATTGCAAACTGGGCCAAACAGGAGGTTAAAGGCGCTGACTCTCCAAGTGGGGAGAGTGTTATTAAAGCGTCTGGAATGTTGCACCCGAGTACCAGGGGAGGAAAACTGAGACATATTTGAACACGTCTCCCGTTCACACGGTTGATCATACTCTGGGTTCCACATGCATGTTTTAGCTGAAGGAAGAATACCTTAAACCTGGAGAGTTGAGACCCGTGGAATGGGTACCATGCAATATGACTTCAAAGGGTCTTCATTTGCTCACCGAACCTCTCCAATCCTATCACTGCTGCGTTTATGCCCCTGTACACACGCTTGATTCTCTTTCGGAGACATAGCAATCCATAGGTTTTCAGATACTTACTAGTCAGGTACATTCTTAGGCGTTTAATATGGGGTGTTGAGTCCATGTCGTTGAGCAAGGAGTAGCTCTTGTCTATTCCATATTTGGCTTAAGGAACTTTATCTGTGCTCATTTCAATCTCTGCTTTTATGCAGAACCCCAACTCACCTTTCCCCTTAAGCAAGCATAAGTTGGTTTTCTAAATTTGAGACCCTGTTCTGTTTTGGAATTCAGTTCCTGTGTAGCCAAGTTTACATTCCGTGTATTAGTGATATCTTATGATGTTTCTTTTTCTGTGTGACTGATTTCAGTTAGAATCATCGTACCTGAATCCACTCATTATGCTGCTACGGGCCTGATGACATAGATTTCATTGCTGAGTGATACTGCATTGTACGTAAGTACCACAAGTTCTTTATCCATTTTTCACTTTCTGTGATATTGAACTTGTACGGTAAACGATGTTCTTGTAACCAGATGCGTCCCAAACTTTTGGGTGGCTGGATCTTTTTGATTTTAATTTCCCTAAGCTATAGGACCGTAAGTGAAAGTGCCCTAGGCTCTGTTGCTTTGTTTTTTAGATGTTTCAGGAACCACCATACACTTCTCCCGAGTGTCTGTTGGCAATTTACATCCTGCCCATCAGCATAACAAGGCTCCCAGTTCTCCATGGCCTGTCCTGCCTTTCTGGATTTTACACTTTTTTCAGATGGCCCTTTTGACCGGGGGGAAGTGAGACTTCATTGTAGTGCAGATTTCCTTTGCAAGCTTGCTTGGTTGGCCAAAAAGGGCGTATGCGTTTTTTCCTGAATATATTCAGGAAAAAACGCATACGCCCTTTTTGGCCAAGTGCATCATTGTGGACGTTCTGCCTCTTTTCCTATGCTTTCAATGCAATTCCAGTCTACCTCCTGAAATCGGGTTCCTGCAATTCTGCCCCGCTTTCAAGTCCTCTTGGCAGCCTTACTTCAGTATATTTTTGGACGATAGCTGTCATTTATAACTCTGCAGGTTTGTGAATTACAGTGCCCCTGAGCTCCTTTCTTCAACTCGCTTTCTTGTGAGCTGGCCGCAACACCGCAGGATGGCTTCAGGCCCTAATATGGTTCCGGCACAGCACGCTGAGCCTTTGGTTATTTCCTCTTCCTGGTGGGAAATTAGAGTTAAATTTGCCCGTCCAGACACCTCCAGCTAGTGTCTCATTGATTCTCGCTATTCCTGTTCATCTTCCACAGAAATTGCAAACCTGGCCAAACAGGAGGTTAAAGGCACTGACTCTCCAAGTGGGGAGAGTGTTAGTAAAGCGTCTGGAATGTTGCACCCGAGTACCAGGGGAGGAAAACTGAGACATATTTGAACACGTCTCCCGTTCACATGGTTGATCATACTCTGGGTTCCACATGCATGTTTTAGCTGAAGGAAGAATACCTTAAACCTGGATAGTTGAGACCCGTGGAATGGGTACCATGCAATATGACTTCAAAGGGTCTTCATTTGCTCACCGAACCTCTCCAATCCTATCACTGCTGCGTTTATGCCCCTGTACACATGCTTGATTCTCTTTCGGAGACATAGCAATCCATAGGTTTTAAGATACTTACTAGTCAGGTACATTCTTAGGCGTTTAATATGCGGTGTTGAGTCCATTTCGTTGAGCAAGGAGTAGCTCTTGTCTATTCCATATTTGGCTTAAGGAACTTTATCTGTGCTCATTTCAATCTCTGGTTTTATGCAGCACCCAACTCACCTTTCCCCTTAAGCAAGCATAAGTTGGTTTTCTAAATTTGAGACCCTGTTCTGTTCTGTAATTCAGTTCCTGTGTAGCCAAGTTTACATTCCGTGTATTAGTGATATCTTATGATGTTTCTTTTTCTGTGTGACTTATTTCAGTTAGAATCATCATACCTGAATCCACTCATTGTGCTGCTAAGGGCCTGATGACATAGATTTCATTGCTGAGTGATATTGCTTTGTAAGTAAATACCACAACTTCTTTATCCATTTTTCACTTTCTGCGATGTTGAACTTGTACTGTAAACGAGGTTCTTGTAAACAGAGGCGTCCCAAACTTTGGGGTGGCTGTGTCTTTTTGATTTTAATTTCCCTAAGCTATAGGACCATAAGTGGAAGTGCCCTAGGCTCTGTTGCTTTGTTTTTTAGATGTTTCAGGAAACACCATACACATGTCCCAAGTGTCTGTTGGCAATTTACATCCCGCCCATCAGCATAACAAGGCTCCCAGTTCTCCATGGCCTGTCCTGCCTTTCTGGATTTTACACTTTTTTCAGATGGCCCTTTTGACCGGGGGGAAGTGAGACTTCATTGTAGTGCAGATTTCCTTTGCAAGCTTGCTTGGTTGGCCAAAAAGGGCGTATGCGTTTTTTCCTGAATATATTCAGGAAAAAACGCATACGCCCTTTTTGGCCAAGTGCATCATTGTGGACGTTCTGCCTCTTTTCCTATGCTTTCAATGCAATTCCAGTCTACCTCCTGAAATCGGTTTCCTACAATTCTGCCCCGCTTTCAAGTCCTCTTGGCAGCCTTACTTCAGTATATTTTTGGACGATAGCTGTCATTTATAACTCTGCAGGTGTGTGCATTACAGTGCCCCTGAGCCCCTTTCTTCAACTCGCTTTCTTTTGAGCTGGCCGCAACACCGCAGGATGGCTTCAGGCCCTAATCTGGTTCCGGCACGGCACGCTGAGCCTTTGGTTATTTCCTATTCCTGGTGGGAAATGAGAGTTAAATTTGCCCGTCCAGACACCTCCAGCTAGTCTCTCATTGGTTCTCCCTATTCCTATTCATCTTCCGCAGAAATTGCAAACTGGGCCAAACAGGAGGTTAAAGGCGCTGACTCTCCACGTGGGGAGAGTGTTAGTAAAGCGTCTGGAATGTTGCACCCGAGTACCAGGTGAGGAAAACTGAGACATATTTGAACACGTCTCCCGTTCACACGGTTGATCATACTCTGGGTTCCAAATGCATGTTTTAGCTGAAGGAAGAATACCTTAAACCTGGATAGTTGAAACCCGTGGAATGGGTACCATGCAATACGACTTCAAAGGGTCTTCATTTGCTCACCGAACCTCTCCAATCCTATCACTGCTGCGTTTATGCCCCTGTACACACGCTTGATTCTCTTTTGGAGACATAGCAATCCATAGGTTTTAAGATACTTACTAGTCAGGTACATTCTTAGGCGTTTAATATGCGGTGTTGAGTCCATTTCGTTGAGCAAGGAGTAGCACTTGTCTATTCCATATTTGGCTTAAGGAACTTTATCTGTGCTCATTTCAATCTCTGGTTTTATGCAGCACCCCAACTCACCTTTCCCCTTAAGCAAGCATAAGTTGGTTTTCTAAATTTGAGACCCTGTTCTGTTTTGGAATTCAGTTCCTGTGTAGCCAAGTTTACATTCCGTGTATTAGTGATATCTTATGATGTTTCTTTTCCTGTGTGACTTATTTCAGTTAGAATCATCGTACCTGAATCCACTCATTATGCTGCTACGGGCCTGATGACATAGATTTCATTGCTGAGTGATACTGCATTGTACGTAAGTAACACAAGTTCTTTATCCATTTTTCACTTTCTGTGATATTAAACTTGTACGGTAAATGAGGTTCTTGTATTCAGAGGAGTCCCAAACTTTTGGGTGGCTGGGTCTTTTTGATTTTAATTTCCCTAATCTATAGGACCATAAGTGAAAGTGCCCTAGGCTCTGTTGCTTTGTTTTTTAGATGTTTCAGGAAACACCATACACTTCTCCTGAGTGTCTGTTGGCAATTCACATCCCGCCCATCAGCATAACAAGGCTCCCAGTTCTCCATGGCCTGTCCTGCCTTTCTGGATTTTACACTTTTTTCAGATGGCCCTTTTGACCGGGGGGAAGTGAGACTTCATTGTAGTGCAGATTTCCTTTGCAAGTTTACTTAGTTGGCCAAAAAGCGCCTATGCGTTTTTTCCTGAATATATTCAGGAAACAACGCATACGCCCTTTTTCGCCAAGTGCATCATTGTGGACGTTCTGCCTCTTTTCCTATGCTTTCAATGCAATTCCAGTCTACCTCCTGAAATCGGTTTCCTGCAATTCTGCCCCGCTTTCAAGTCCTCTTGGCAGCCTTACTTCAGTATATTTTTGGACGATAGCTGTCATTTATAACTCTGCAGGTTTGTGAATTACAGTGCCCCTGAGCTCCTTTCTTCAACTCGTTTTCTTTTGAGCTGGCCGCAACACCGCAGGATGGCTTCAGGCCCTAATCTGGTTCCGGCACGGCACGCTGAGCCTTTGGTTATTTCCTCTTCCTGGTGGGAAATGAGAGTTAAATTTGCCCGTCCAGACACCTCCAGCTAGTCTCTCATTGGTTCTCCCTATTCCTGTTCATCTTCCGCAGAAATTGCAAACTGGGCCAAACAGGAGGTTAAAGGCGCTGACTCTCCAAGTGGGGAGAGTGTTAGTAAAGCGTGTGGAATGTTGCACCCGAGTACCAGGGGAGGAAAACTGAGACATATTTGAACACGTCTCCCGTTCACATGGTTGATCATACTCTGGGTTCCACATGCATGTTTTAGCTGAAGGAAGAATACCTTAAACCTGGATAGTTGAAACCCGTGGAATGGGTACCATGCAATACGACTTCAAAGGGTCTTCATTTGCTCACCGAACCTCTCCAATCCTATCACTGCTGCGTTTATGCCCCTGTACACACGCTTGATTCTCTTTTGGAGACATAGCAATCCATAGGTTTTAAGATACTTACTAGTCAGGTACATTCTTAGGCGTTTAATATGCGGTGTTGAGTCCATTTCGTTGAGCAAGGAGTAGCTCTTGTCTATTCCATATTTGGCTTAAGGAACTTTATCTGTGCTCATTTCAATCTCTGGTTTTATGCAGCACCCCAACTCACCTTTCCCCTAAGCAAGCATAAGTTGGTTTTCTAAATTTGAGACCCTGTTCTGTTTTGGAATTCAGTTCCTGTGTAGCCAAGTTTACATTCCGTGTATTAGTGATATCTTATGATGTTTCTTTTCCTGTGTGACTTATTTCAGTTAGAATCATCGTACCTGAATCCACTCATTATGCTGCTACGGGCCTGATGACATAGATTTCATTGCTGAGTGATACTGCATTGTACGTAAGTACCACAAGTTCTTTATCCATTTTTCACTTTCTGTGATATTAAACTTGTACGGTAAACGAGGTTCTTGTAAACAGAGGCGTCCCAAACTTTGGGGTGGCTGTGTCTTTTTGATTTTAATTTCCCTAAGCTATAGGACCATAAGTGGAAGTGCCCTAGGCTCTGTTGCTTTGTTTTTTAGATGTTTCAGGAAACACCATACACTTCTCCCGAGTGTCTGTTGGCAATTTACATCCCGCCCATCAGCATAACAAGGCTCCCAGTTCTCCATGGCCTGTCCTGCCTTTCTGGATTTTACACTTTTTTCAGATGGCCCTTTTGACCGGGGGGAAGTGAGACTTCATTGTAGTGCAGATTTCCTTTGCAAGTTTACTTAGTTGGCCAAAAAGCGCCTATGCGTTTTTTCCTGAATATATTCAGGAAACAACGCATACGCCCTTTTTCGCCAAGTGCATCATTGTGGACGTTCTGCCTCTTTTCCTATGCTTTCAATGCAATTCCAGTCTACCTCCTGAAATCGGTTTCCTGCAATTCTGCCCCGCTTTCAAGTCCTCTTGGCAGCCTTACTTCAGTATATTTTTGGACGATAGCTGTCATTTATAACTCTGCAGGTTTGTGAATTACAGTGCCCCTGAGCTCCTTTCTTCAACTCGTTTTCTTTTGAGCTGGCCGCAACACCGCAGGATGGCTTCAGGCCCTAATCTGGTTCCGGCACGGCACGCTGAGCCTTTGGTTATTTCCTCTTCCTGGTGGGAAATGAGAGTTAAATTTGCCCGTCCAGACACCTCCAGCTAGTCTCTCATTGGTTCTCCCTATTCCTGTTCATCTTCCGCAGAAATTGCAAACTGGGCCAAACAGGAGGTTAAAGGCGCTGACTCTCCAAGTGGGGAGAGTGTTAGTAAAGCGTGTGGAATGTTGCACCCGAGTACCAGGGGAGGAAAACTGAGACATATTTGAACACGTCTCCCGTTCACATGGTTGATCATACTCTGGGTTCCACATGCATGTTTTAGCTGAAGGAAGAATACCTTAAACCTGGATAGTTGAAACCCGTGGAATGGGTACCATGCAATACGACTTCAAAGGGTCTTCATTTGCTCACCGAACCTCTCCAATCCTATCACTGCTGCGTTTATGCCCCTGTACACACGCTTGATTCTCTTTTGGAGACATAGCAATCCATAGGTTTTAAGATACTTACTAGTCAGGTACATTCTTAGGCGTTTAATATGCGGTGTTGAGTCCATTTCGTTGAGCAAGGAGTAGCTCTTGTCTATTCCATATTTGGCTTAAGGAACTTTATCTGTGCTCATTTCAATCTCTGGTTTTATGCAGCACCCCAACTCACCTTTCCCCTAAGCAAGCATAAGTTGGTTTTCTAAATTTGAGACCCTGTTCTGTTTTGGAATTCAGTTCCTGTGTAGCCAAGTTTACATTCCGTGTATTAGTGATATCTTATGATGTTTCTTTTCCTGTGTGACTTATTTCAGTTAGAATCATCGTACCTGAATCCACTCATTATGCTGCTACGGGCCTGATGACATAGATTTCATTGCTGAGTGATACTGCATTGTACGTAAGTACCACAAGTTCTTTATCCATTTTTCACTTTCTGTGATATTAAACTTGTACGGTAAACGAGGTTCTTGTAAACAGAGGCGTCCCAAACTTTGGGGTGGCTGTGTCTTTTTGATTTTAATTTCCCTAAGCTATAGGACCATAAGTGGAAGTGCCCTAGGCTCTGTTGCTTTGTTTTTTAGATGTTTCAGGAAACACCATACACTTCTCCCGAGTGTCTGTTGGCAATTTACATCCCGCCCATCAGCATAACAAGGCTCCCAGTTCTCCATGGCCTGTCCTGCCTTTCTGGATTTTACACTTTTTTCAGATGGCCCTTTTGACCGGGGGGAAGTGAGACTTCATTGTAGTGCAGATTTCCTTTGCAAGTTTACTTAGTTGGCCAAAAAGCGCCTATGCGTTTTTTCCTGAATATATTCAGGAAACAACGCATACGCCCTTTTTCGCCAAGTGCATCATTGTGGACGTTCTGCCTCTTTTCCTATGCTTTCAATGCAATTCCAGTCTACCTCCTGAAATCGGTTTCCTGCAATTCTGCCCCGCTTTCAAGTCCTCTTGGCAGCCTTACTTCAGTATATTTTTGGACGATAGCTGTCATTTATAACTCTGCAGGTTTGTGAATTACAGTGCCCCTGAGCTCCTTTCTTCAACTCGTTTTCTTTTGAGCTGGCCGCAACACCGCAGGATGGCTTCAGGCCCTAATCTGGTTCCGGCACGGCACGCTGAGCCTTTGGTTATTTCCTCTTCCTGGTGGGAAATGAGAGTTAAATTTGCCCGTCCAGACACCTCCAGCTAGTCTCTCATTGGTTCTCCCTATTCCTGTTCATCTTCCGCAGAAATTGCAAACTGGGCCAAACAGGAGGTTAAAGGCGCTGACTCTCCAAGTGGGGAGAGTGTTAGTAAAGCGTGTGGAATGTTGCACCCGAGTACCAGGGGAGGAAAACTGAGACATATTTGAACACGTCTCCCGTTCACATGGTTGATCATACTCTGGGTTCCACATGCATGTTTTAGCTGAAGGAAGAATACCTTAAACCTGGATAGTTGAAACCCGTGGAATGGGTACCATGCAATACGACTTCAAAGGGTCTTCATTTGCTCACCGAACCTCTCCAATCCTATCACTGCTGCGTTTATGCCCCTGTACACACGCTTGATTCTCTTTTGGAGACATAGCAATCCATAGGTTTTAAGATACTTACTAGTCAGGTACATTCTTAGGCGTTTAATATGCGGTGTTGAGTCCATTTCGTTGAGCAAGGAGTAGCTCTTGTCTATTCCATATTTGGCTTAAGGAACTTTATCTGTGCTCATTTCAATCTCTGGTTTTATGCAGCACCCCAACTCACATTTCCCCTAAGCAAGCATAAGTTGGTTTTCTAAATTTGAGACCCTGTTCTGTTTTGGAATTCAGTTCCTGTGTAGCCAAGTTTACATTCCGTGTATTAGTGATATCTTATGATGTTTCTTTTCCTGTGTGACTTATTTCAGTTAGAATCATCGTACCTGAATCCACTCATTATGCTGCTACGGGCCTGATGACATAGATTTCATTGCTGAGTGATACTGCATTGTACGTAAGTACCACAAGTTCTTTATCCATTTTTCACTTTCTGTGATGTTGAACTTGTACGGTAAACGAGGTTCTTGTAAACAGAGGCGTCCCAAACTTTGGGGTGGCTGTGTCTTTTTGATTTTAATTTCCCTAAGCTATAGGACCATAAGTGGAAGTGCCCTAGGCTCTGTTGCTTTGTTTTTTAGATGTTTCAGGAAACACCATACACTTGTCCCCAGTGTCTGTTGGCAATTTACATCCCGCCCATCAGCATAACAAGGCTCCCAGTTCTCCATGGCCTGTCCTGCCTTTCTGGATTTCACACTTTTTTCAGATGGCCCTTTTGACCGGGGGGAAGTGAGACTTCATTGTAGTGCAGATTTCCTTTGCAAGCTTGCTTGGTTGGCCAAAAAGTGCGTATGCGTTTTTTCCTGAATATATTCAGGAAAAAACGCATACGCCCTTTTTGGCCAAGTGCATCATTGTGGACGTTCTGCCTCTTTTCCTATGCTTTGAATGCAATTCCAGTCTACCTCCTGAAATCGGTTTCCTGCAATTCTGCCCCGCTTTCAAGTCCTCTTGGCAGCCTTACTTCAGTATATTTTGGACGATAACTGTCATTTATAACTCTGCAGGTTTGTGAATTACAGTGCCCCTGAGCTCCTTTCTTCAACTCGCTTTCTTTTGAGCTGGCCGCAACATCACAGGATGGCTTCAGGCCCTAATCTGGTTCCGGCACGGCACGCTGAGCCTTTGGTTATTTCCTCTTCCTGGTGGGAAATGAGAGTTAAATTTGCCCGTCCAGACACCTCCAGCTAGTCTCTCATTGGTTCTCCCTATTCCTGTTCATCTTCCGCAGAAATTGCAAACTGGGCCAAACAGGAGGTTAAAGGCGCTGACTCTCCAAGTGGGGAGAGTGTTATTAAAGCGTCTGGAATGTTGCACCCGAGTACCAGGGGAGGAAAACTGAGACATATTTGAACATGTCTCCCGTTCACACGGTTGATCATACTCTGGGTTCCACATGCATGTTTTAGCTGAAGGAAGAATACCTTAAACCTGGAGAGTTGAGACCCGTGGAATGGGTACCATGCAATATGACTTCAAAGGGTCTTCATTTGCTCACCGAACCTCTCCAATCCTATCACTGCTGCGTTTATGCCCCTGTACACACGCTTGATTCTCTTTCGGAGACATAGCAATCCATAGGTTTTCAGATACTTACTAGTCAGGTACATTCTTAGGCGTTTAATATGGGGTGTTGAGTCCATGTCGTTGAGCAAGGAGTAGCTCTTGTCTATTCCATATTTGGCTTAAGGAACTTTATCTGTGCTCATTTCAATCTCTGGTTTTATGCAGCACCCCAACTCACCTTTCCCCTTAAGCAAGCATAAGTTGGTTTTCTAAATTTGAGACCCTGTTCTGTTTTGGAATTCAGTTCCTGTGTAGCCAAGTTTACATTCCGTGTATTAGTGATATCTTATGATGTTTCTTTTTCTGTGTGACTGATTTCAGTTAGAATCATCGTACCTGAATCCACTCATTATGCTGCTACGGGCCTGATGACATAGATTTCATTGCTGAGTGATACTGCATTGTACGTAAGTACCACAAGTTCTTTATCCATTTTTCACTTTCTGTGATATTGAACTTGTACGGTAAATGATGTTCTTGTAACCAGATGCGTCCCAAACTTTTGGGTGGCTGGATCTTTTTGATTTTAATTTCCCTAAGCTATAGGACCGTAAGTGAAAGTGCCCTAGGCTCTGTTGCTTTGTTTTTTAGATGTTTCAGGAACCACCATACACTTCTCCCGAGTGTCTGTTGGCAATTTACATCCTGCCCATCAGCATAACAAGGCTCCCAGTTCTCCATGGCCTGTCCTGCCTTTCTGGATTTTACACTTTTTTCAGATGGCCCTTTTGACCGGGGGGAAGTGAGACTTCATTGTAGTGCAGATTTCCTTTGCAAGCTTGCTTGGTTGGCCAAAAAGGGCGTATGCGTTTTTTCCTGAATATATTCAGGAAAAAACGCATACGCCCTTTTTGGCCAAGTGCATCATTGTGGACGTTCTGCCTCTTTTCCTATGCTTTCAATGCAATTCCAGTCTACCTCCTGAAATCGGGTTCCTGCAATTCTGCCCCGCTTTCAAGTCCTCTTGGCAGCCTTACTTCAGTATATTTTTGGACGATAGCTGTCATTTATAACTCTGCAGGTTTGTGAATTACAGTGCCCCTGAGCTCCTTTCTTCAACTCGCTTTCTTGTGAGCTGGCCGCAACACCGCAGGATGGCTTCAGGCCCTAATATGGTTCCGGCACAGCACGCTGAGCCTTTGGTTATTTCCTCTTCCTGGTGGGAAATTAGAGTTAAATTTGCCCGTCCAGACACCTCCAGCTAGTGTCTCATTGATTCTCGCTATTCCTGTTCATCTTCCACAGAAATTGCAAACCTGGCCAAACAGGAGGTTAAAGGCACTGACTCTCCAAGTGGGGAGAGTGTTAGTAAAGCGTCTGGAATGTTGCACCCGAGTACCAGGGTACGAAAACTGAGACATATTTGAACACGTCTCCCGTTCACATGGTTGATCATACTCTGGGTTCCACATGCATGTTTTAGCTGAAGGAAGAATACCTTAAACCTGGATAGTTGAGACCCGTGGAATGGGTACCATGCAATATGACTTCAAAGGGTCTTCATTTGCTCACCGAACCTCTCCAATCCTATCACTGCTGCGTTTATGCCCCTGTACACATGCTTGATTCTCTTTCGGAGACATAGCAATCCATAGGTTTTAAGATACTTACTAGTCAGGTACATTCTTAGGCGTTTAATATGCGGTGTTGAGTCCATTTCGTTGAGCAAGGAGTAGCTCTTGTCTATTCCATATTTGGCTTAAGGAACTTTATCTGTGCTCATTTCAATCTCTGGTTTTATGCAGCACCCAACTCACCTTTCCCCTTAAGCAAGCATAAGTTGGTTTTCTAAATTTGAGACCCTGTTCTGTTCTGTAATTCAGTTCCTGTGTAGCCAAGTTTACATTCCGTGTATTAGTGACATCTTATGATGTTTCTTTTTCTGTGTGACTTATTTCAGTTAGAATCATCATACCTGAATCCACTCATTGTGCTGCTAAGGGCCTGATGACATAGATTTCATTGCTGAGTGATATTGCTTTGTAAGTAAATACCACAACTTCTTTATCCATTTTTCACTTTCTGCGATGTTGAACTTGTACTGTAAACGAGGTTCTTGTAAACAGAGGCGTCCCAAACTTTGGGGTGGCTGTGTCTTTTTGATTTTAATTTCCCTAAGCTATAGGACCATAAGTGGAAGTGCCCTAGGCTCTGTTGCTTTGTTTTTTAGATGTTTCAGGAAACACCATACACTTGTCCCAAGTGTCTGTTGGCAATTTACATCCCGCCCATCAGCATAACAAGGCTCCCAGTTCTCCATGGCCTGTCCTGCCTTTCTGGATTTTACACTTTTTTCAGATGGCCCTTTTGACCGGGGGGAAGTGAGACTTCATTGTAGTGCAGATTTCCTTTGCAAGCTTGCTTGGTTGGCCAAAAAGGGCGTATGCGTTTTTTCCTGAATATATTCAGGAAAAAACGCATACGCCCTTTTTGGCCAAGTGCATCATTGTGGACGTTCTGCCTCTTTTCCTATGCTTTCAATGCAATTCCAGTCTACCTCCTGAAATCGGTTTCCTACAATTCTGCCCCGCTTTCAAGTCCTCTTGGCAGCCTTACTTCAGTATATTTTTGGACGATAGCTGTCATTTATAACTCTGCAGGTGTGTGCATTACAGTGCCCCTGAGCCCCTTTCTTCAACTCGCTTTCTTTTGAGCTGGCCGCAACACCGCAGGATGGCTTCAGGCCCTAATCTGGTTCCGGCACGGCACGCTGAGCCTTTGGTTAATTCCTCTTCCTGGTGGGAAATGAGAGTTAAATTTGCCCTTCCAGACACCTCCAGCTAGTCTCTCATTGGTTCTCCCTATTCCTGTTCATCTTCCGCAGAAATTGCAAACTGGGCCAAACAGGAGGTTAAAGGCGCTGACTCTCCTGGTGGGGAGAGTGTTAGTAAAGTGTCTGCAATGTTGCACCCGAGTACCAGGGGAGGAAAACTGAGACATATTTGAACACGTCTCCCGTTCACACGGTTGATCATACTCTGGGTTCCACATGCATGTTTTAGCTGAAGGAAGAATACCTTAAACCTGGAGAGTTGAGACCCGTGTAATGGATACCATGCAATATGACTTCAAAGGGTCTTCATTTGCTCACCGAACCTCTACAATCCTATCACTGCTGCGTTTATGCCCCTGTACACACGCTTGATTCTCTTTTGGAGACATAGCAATCCATAGGTTTTAAGATACTTACTAGTCAGGTACATTCTTAGGCGTTTAATATGCGGTGTTGAGTCCATTTCGTTGAGCAAGGAGTAGCTCTTGTCTATTCCATATTTGGCTTAAGGAACTTTATCTGTGCCCATTTCAATCTCTGGTTTTTTGCAGCACCCCAACTCACCTTTCCCCTTAAGCAAGCATAAGTTGGTTTTCTAAATTTGAGACCCTTTTCTGTTCTGTAATTCAGTTCCTGTGTAGCCAAGTTTACATTCCGTGTATTAGTGATATCTTATGATGTTTCTTTTTCTGTGTGACTTATTTCAGTTAGAATCATCGTACCTGAATCCACTCATTATGCTGCTACGGGCCTGATGACATAGATTTCATTGCTGAGTGATACTGCATTGTACATAAGTACCACAAATTCTTTATCCATTTTTCACTTTCTGTGATATTGAACTTGTACGGTAAACGAGGTTCTTGTAAACAGAGGCGTCCCAAACTTTGGGGTGGCTGTGTCTTTTTGATTTTAATTTCCCTAAGCTATAGGACCATAAGTGGAAGTGCCCTAGGCTCTGTTGCTTTGTTTTTTAGATGTTTCAGGAAACACCATACACTTCTCCCGAGTGTCTGTTGGCAATTTACATCCCGCCCATCAGCATAACAAGGCTCCCAGTTCTCCATGGCCTGTCCTGCCTTTCTGGATTTTACACTTTTTTCAGATGGCCCTTTTGACGGGGGGGAAGTGAGACTTCATTGTAGTGCAGATTTCCTTTGCAAGTTTACTTAGTTGGCCAAAAAGCGCCTATGCGTTTTTTCCTGAATATATTCAGGAAACAACGCATACGCCCTTTTTCGCCAAGTGCATCATTGTGGACGTTCTGCCTCTTTTCCTATGCTTTCAATGCAATTCCAGTCTACCTCCTGAAATCGGTTTCCTGCAATTCTGCCCCGCTTTCAAGTCCTCTTGGCAGCCTTACTTCAGTATATTTTTGGACGACAGCTGTCATTTATAACTCTGCAGGTTTGTGAATTACAGTGCCCCTGAGCTCCTTTCTTCAACTCGTTTTCTTTTGAGCTGGCCGCAACACCGCAGGATGGCTTCAGGCCCTAATCTGGTTCTGGCACGGCACGCTGAGCCTTTGGTTATTTCCTCTTCCTGGTGGGAAATGAGAGTTAAATTTGCCCGTCCAGACACCTCCAGCTAGTCTCTCATTGGTTCTCCCTATTCCTGTTCATCTTCCGCAGAAATTGCAAACTGGGCCAAACAGGAGGTTAAAGGCGCTGACTCTCCAAGTGGGGAGAGTGTTAGTAAAGCGTGTGGAATGTTGCACCTGAGTACCAGGGGAGGAAAACTGAGACATATTTGAACACGTCTCCCGTTCACATGGTTGATCATACTCTGGGTTCCACATGCATGTTTTAGCTGAAGGAAGAATACCTTAAACCTGGATAGTTGAAACCCGTGGAATGGGTACCATGCAATACGACTTCAAAGGGTCTTCATTTGCTCACCGAACCTCTCCAATCCTATCACTGCTGCGTTTATGCCCCTGTACACACGCTTGATTCTCTTTTGGAGACATAGCAATCCATAGGTTTTAAGATACTTACTAGTCAGGTACATTCTTAGGCGTTTAATATGCGGTGTTGAGTCCATTTCGTTGAGCAAGGAGTAGCTCTTGTCTATTCCATATTTGGCTTAAGGAACTTTATCTGTGCTCATTTCAATCTCTGGTTTTATGCAGCACCCCAACTCACCTTTCCCCTTAAGCAAGCATAAGTTGGTTTTCTAAATTTGAGACCCTGTGCTGTTTTGGAATTCAGTTCCTGTGTAGCCAAGTTTACATTCCGTGTATTAGTGATATCTTATGATGTTTCTTTTCCTGTGTGACTTATTTCAGTTAGAATCATCGTACCTGAATCCACTCATTATGCTGCTACGGGCCTGATGACATAGATTTCATTGCTGAGTGATACTGCATTGTACGTAAGTAACACAAGTTCTTTATCCATTTTTCACTTTCTGTGATATTAAACTTGTACGGTAAACGAGGTTCTTGTAACCAGAGGAGTCCCAAACTTTTGGGTGGCTGGGTCTTTTTGATTTTAATTTCCCTAATCTATAGGACCATAAGTGAAAGTGCCCTAGGCTCTGTTGCTTTGTTTTTTAGATGTTTCAGGAAACACCATACACTTCTCCCGAGTGTCTGTTGGCAATTTACATCCCGCCCATCAGCATAACAAGGCTCCCAGTTCTCCATGGCCTGTCCTGCCTTTCCGGATTTTACACTTTTTTCAGATGGCCCTTTTGACCGGGGGGAAGTGAGACTTCATTGTAGTGCAGATTTCCTTTGCAAGCTTGCTTGGTTGGCCAAAAAGGGCGTATGCGTTTTTTCCTGAATATATTCAGGAAAAAACGCATACGCCCTTTTTGGCCAAGTGCATCATTGTGGACGTTCTGCCTCTTTTCCTATGCTTTCAATGCAATTCCAGTCTACCTCCTGAAATCGGTTTCCTGCAATTCTGCCCTGCTTTCAAGTCCTCTTGGCAGCATTACTTCAGTATATTTTTGGACGATAGCTGTCATTTATAACTCTGCAGGTTTGTGAATTACAGTGCCCCTGAGCTCCTTTCTTCAACTCGCTTTCTTGTGAGCTGGCCGCAACACCGCAGGATGGCTACAGGCCCTAATGTGGTTCCGGCACGGCACACTGAGCCTTTGGTTAATTCCTCTTCCTGGTGGGAAATGAGAGTTAAATTTGCCCGTCCAGACACCTCCAGCTAGTCTCTCATTGGTTCTCCCTATTCCTGTTCATCTTCCGCAGAAATTGCAAACTGGGCCAAACAGGAGGTTAAAGGCGCTGACTCTCCAAGTGGGGAGAGTGTTAGTAAAACGTGTGGAATGTTGCACCCGAGTACCAGGGGAGGAAAACTGAGACATATTTGTACACGTCTCCCGTTCACACGGTTGATCATACTCTGGGTTACACATGCATGTTTTAGCTGAAGGAAGAATACCTTAAACCTGGAGAGTTGAGACCCGTGGAATGGGTACCATGCAATATGACTTCAAAGGGTCTTCATTTGCTCACCGAAACTCTCCAATCCTATCACTGCTGCGTTTATGCTGCTGTACACACGCTTGATTCTCTTTTGGAGACATAGCAATCCATAGGTTTTAAGATACTTACTAGTCAGGTACATTCTTAGGCGTTTAATATGGGGTGTTGAGTCCATTTCGTTGAGCAAGGAGTAGCTCTTTTCTATTCCATATTTGGCTTAAGGAACTTTATCTGTGCCCATTTCAATCTCTGGTTTTTTGCAGCACCCCAACTCACCTTTCCCCTTAAGCAAGCATAAGTTGGTTTTCTAAATTTTAGACCCTGTTCTGTTCTGTAATTCAGTTCCTGTGTAGCCAAGTTTACATTCTGTTTATTAGTGATATCTTATGATGTTTCTTTTTCTGTGTGACTTATTTCAGTTAGAATCATCGTACCTGAATCCACTCATTATGCTGCTACGGGCCTGATGACATAGATTTCATTGCTGAGTGATATTGCTTTGTAAGTAAATACCACAACTTCTTTATCCATTTTTCACTTTCTGCGATGTTGAACTTGTACTGTAAACGAGGTTCTTGTAAACAGAGGCGTCCCAAACTTTGGGGTGGCTGTGTCTTTTTGATTTTAATTTCCCTAAGCTATAGGACCATAAGTGGAAGTGCCCTAGGCTCTGTTGCTTTGTTTTTTAGATGTTTCAGGAAACACCATACACTTCTCCCGAGTGTCTGTTGGCAATTTACATCCCGCCCATCAGCATAACAAGGCTCCCAGTTCTCCATGGCCTGTCCTGCCTTTCCGGATTTTACACTTTTTTCAGATGGCCCTTTTGACCGGGGGGAAGTGAGACTTCATTGTAGTGCAGATTTCATTTGCAAGCTTGCTTGGTTGGCCAAAAAGGGCGTATGCGTTTTTTCCTGAATATATTCAGGAAAAAACGCATATGCCCTTTTTGGCCAAGTGCATCATTGTGGACGTTCTGCCTCTTTTCCTATGCTTTCAATGCAATTCCAGTCTACCTCCTGAAATCGGTTTCCTGCAATTCTGCCCTGCTTTCAAGTCCTCTTGGCAGCATTACTTCAGTATATTTTTGGACGATAGCTGTCATTTATAACTCTGCAGGTTTGTGAATTACAGTGCCCCTGAGCTCCTTTCTTCAACTCGCTTTCTTGTGAGCTGGCCGCAACACCGCAGGATGGCTACAGGCCCTAATGTGGTTCCGGCACGGCACACTGAGCCTTTGGTTAATTCCTCTTCCTGGTGGGAAATGAGAGTTAAATTTGCCCGTCCAGACACCTCCAGCTAGTCTCTCATTGGTTCTCCCTATTCCTGTTCATCTTCCGCAGAAATTGCAAACTGGGCCAAACAGGAGGTTAAAGGCGCTGACTCTCCAAGTGGGGAGAGTGTTAGTAAAGCGTGTGGAATGTTGCACCCGAGTACCAGGGGAGGAAAACTGAGACATATTTGTACACGTCTCCCGTTCACACGGTTGATCATACTCTGGGTTACACATGCATGTTTTAGCTGAAGGAAGAATACCTTAAACCTGGAGAGTTGAGACCCGTGGAATGGGTACCATGCAATATGACTTCAAAGGGTCTTCATTTGCTCACCGAAACTCTCCAATCCTATCACTGCTGCGTTTATGCTGCTGTACACACGCTTGATTCTCTTTTGGAGACATAGCAATCCATAGGTTTTAAGATACTTACTAGTCAGGTACATTCTTAGGCGTTTAATATGCGGTGTTGAGTCCATTTCGTTGAGCAAGGAGTAGCTCTTTTCTATTCCATATTTGGCTTAAGGAACTTTATCTGTGCCCATTTCAATCTCTGGTTTTTTGCAGCACCCCAACTCACCTTTCCCCTTAAGCAAGCATAAGTTGGTTTTCTAAATTTTAGACCCTGTTCTGTTCTGTAATTCAGTTCCTGTGTAGCCAAGTTTACATTCCGTTTATTAGTGATATCTTATGATGTTTCTTTTTCTGTGTGACTTATTTCAGTTAGAATCATCGTACCTGAATCCACTCATTATGCTGCTACGGGCCTGATGACATAGATTTCATTGCTGAGTGATATTGCTTTGTAAGTAAATACCACAACTTCTTTATCCATTTTTCACTTTCTGCGATGTTGAACTTGTACTGTAAACGAGGTTCTTGTAAACAGAGGCGTCCCAAACTTTGGGGTGGCTGTGTCTTTTTGATTTTAATTTCCCTAAGCTATAGGACCATAAGTGGAAGTGCCCTAGGCTCTGTTGCTTTGTTTTATAGATGTTTCAGGAAACACCATACACTTGTCCCGAGTGTCTGTTGGCAATTTACATCCCGCCCATCAGCATAACAAGGCTCCCAGTTCTCCATGGCCTGTCCTGCCTTTCTGGATTTTACACTTTTTTCAGATGGCCCTTTTGACCGGGGGGAAGTGAGACTTCATTGTAGTGCAGATTTCCTTTGCAAGTTTACTTAGTTGGCCAAAAAGCGCCTATGCGTTTTTTCCTGAATATATTCAGGAAAGAACGCATACGCCCTTTTTCGCCAAGTGCATCATTGTGGACGTTCTGCCTCTTTTCCTATGCTTTCAATGCAATTCCAGTCTACCTCCTGAAATCGGTTTCCTGCAATTCTGCCCCGCTTTCAAGTCCTCTTGGCAGCCTTACTTCAGTATATTTTTGGACGATAGCTGTCATTTATAACTCTGCAGGTTTGTGAATTACAGTGCCCCTGAGCTCCTTTCTTCAACTCATTTTCTTTTGAGCTGGCCGCAACACCGCAGGATGGCTTCAGGCCCTAATCTGGTTCCGGCACGGCACGCTGAGCCTTTGGTTATTTCCTCTTCCTGGTGGGAAATGAGAGTTAAATTTGCCCGTCCAGACACCTCCAGCTAGTCTCTCATTGGTTCTCCCTATTCCTGTTCATCTTCCGCAGAAATTGCAAACTGGGCCAAACAGGAGGTTAAAGGCGCTGACTCTCCAAGTGGGGAGAGTGTTAGTAAAGCGTGTGGAATGTTGCACCCGAGTACCAGGGGAGGAAAACTGAGACATATTTGAACACGTCTCCCGTTCACACGGTTGATCATACTCTGGGTTCCACATGCACGTTTTAGCTGAAGGAAGAATACCTTAAACCTGGTAGTTGAAACCCGTGGAATGGGTACCATGCAATACGACTTCAAAGGGTCTTCATTTGCTCACCGAACCTCTCCAATCCTATCACTGCTGCGTTTATGCCCCTGTACACACGCTTGATTCTCTTTTGGAGACATAGCAATCCATAGGTTTTAAGATACTTACTAGTCAGGTACATTCTTAGGCGTTTAATATGCGGTGTTGAGTCCATTTCGTTGAGCAAGGAGTAGCTCTTCTCTATTCCATATTTGGCTTAAGGAACTTTATCTGTGCTCATTTCAATCTCTGGTTTTATGCAGCACCCCAACTCACCTTTCCCCTAAGCAATCATAAGTTGGTTTTCTAAATTTGAGACCCTGTTCTGTTTTGGAATTCAGTTCCTGTGTAGCCAAGTTTACATTCCGTGTATTAGTGATATCTTATGATGTTTCTTTTCCTGTGTGACTTATTTCAGTTAGAATCATCGTACCTGAATCCACTCATTATGTTGCTACGGGCCTGATGACATAGATTTCATTGCTGAGTGATACTGCATTGTACGTAAGTACCACAAGTTCTTTATCCATTTTTCACTTTCTGTGATGTTGAACTTGTACTGTAAACGAGGTTCTTGTAAACAGAGGCGTCCCAAACTTTGGGGTGGCTGTGTCTTTTTGATTTTAATTTCCCTAAGCTATAGGACCATAAGTGGAAGTGCCCTAGGCTCTGTTGCTTTGTTTTTTAGATGTTTCAGGAAACACCATACACTTCTCCCGAGTGTCTGTTGGCAATTTACATCCCGCCCATCAGCATAACAAGGCTCCCAGTTCTCCATGGCCTGTCCTGCCTTTCTGGATTTTACACTTTTTTCAGATGGCCCTTTTGACCGGGGGGAAGTGAGACTTCATTGTAGTGCAGATTTCCTTTGCAAGCTTGCTTGGTTGGCCAAAAAGGGCGTATGCGTTTTTTCCTGAATATATTCAGGAAAAAACGCATACGCCCTTTTTGGCCAAGTGCATCATTGTGGACGTTCTGCCTCTTTTCCTATGCTTTCAATGCAATTCCAGTCTACCTCCTGAAATCGGTTTCCTGCAATTCTGCCCCGCTTTCAAGTCCTCTTGGCAGCCTTACTTCAGTATATTTTTGGACGATAGCTGTCATTTATAACTCTGCAGGTGTGTGCATTACAGTGCCCCAGAGCCCCTTTCTTCAACTCACTTTCTTTTGAGCTGGCCGCAACACCGCAGGATGGCTTCAGGCCCTAATCTGGTTCCGGCACGGCACGCTGAGCCTTTGGTTAATTCCTCTTCCTGGTGGGAAATGAGAGTTAAATTTGCCCGTCCAGACACCTCCAGCTAGTCTCTCATTGGTTCTCCCTATTCCTGTTCATCTTCCGCAGAAATTGCAAACTGGGCCAAACAGGTGGTTAAAGGCGCTGACTGTCCTGGTGGGGAGAGTGTTAGTAAAGTGTCTGGAATGTTGCACCCGAGTACCAGGGGAGGAAAACTGAGACATATTTGAACACGTCTCCCGTTCACACGGTTGATCATACTCTGGGTTCCACATGCATGTTTTAGCTGAAGGAAGAATACCTTAAACCTGGAGAGTTGAGACCTGTGTAATGGATACCATGCAATATGACTTCAAAGGGTCTTCATTTGCTCACCGAACCTCTCCAATCCTATCACTGCTGCGTTTATGCCCCTGTACACACGCTTGATTCTCTTTTGGAGACATAGCAATCCATAGGTTTTCAGATACTTACTAGTCAGGTACATTCTTAGGCGTTTAATATGGGGTCTTGAGTCCATTTCGTTGAGCAAGGAGTAGCTCTTGTCTATTCCATATTTGGCTTAAGGAACTTTATCTGTGCTCATTTCAATCTCTGGTTTTATGCAGCACCCCAACTCACCTTTCCCCTTAAGCAAGCATAAGTTGGTTTTCTAAATTTGAGACCCTGTTCTGTTCTGTAATTCAGTTCCTGTGTAGCCAAGTTTACATTCCGTGTATTAGTGATATCTTATGATGTTTCATTTTCTGTGTGACTTATTTCAGTTAGAATCATCATACCTGAATCCACTCATTGTGCTGCTAAGGGCCTGATGACATAGATTTCATTGCTGAGTGATATTGCTTTGTAAGTAAATACCACAACTTCTTTATCCATTTTTCACTTTCTGCCATGTTGAACTTGTACTGTAAACGAGGTTCTTGTAAACAGAGGCGTCCCAAACTTTGGGGTGGCTGTGTCTTTTTGATTTTAATTTCCCTAAGCTATAGGACCATAAGTGGAAGTGCCCTAGGCTCTGTTGCTTTGTTTTTTAGATGTTTCAGGAAACACCATACACTTGTCCCGAGTGTCTGTTGGCAATTTACATCCCGCCCATCAGCATAACAAGGCTCCCAGTTCTCCATGGCCTGTCCTGCCTTTCTGGATTTTACACTTTTTTCAGATGGCCCTTTTGACCAGGGGGAAGTGAGACTTCATTGTAGTGCAGATTTCCTTTGCAAGCTTGCTTGGTTGGCCAAAAAGGGCGTATGCGTTTTTTCCTGAATATATTCAGGAAAAAACGCATACGCCCTTTTTGGCCAAGTGCATCATTGTGGACGTTCTGCCTCTTTTCCTATGCTTTCAATGCAATTCCAGTCTACCTCCTGAAATCGGTTTCCTGCAATGCTGCCCCGCTTTCAAGTCCTCTTGGCAGCCTTACTTCAGTATATTTTTGGATGATAGCTGTCATTTATAACTCTGCAGGTTTGTGAATTACAGTGCCCCTGAGCTCCTTTCTTCAACTCGCTTTCTTTTGAGCTGACCGCAACACCGCAGGATGGCTTCAGGCCCTAATCTGGTTCCGGCACGGCACGCTGAGCCTTTGGTTATTTCCTCTTCCTGGTGGGAAATGAGAGTTAAATTTGCCCGTCCAGACAACTCCAGCTAGTCTCTCATTGGTTCTCCCTATTCCTGTTCATCTTCCGCAGAAATTGCAAACTGGGCCAAACAGGAGGTTAAAGGCGCTGACTGTCCAAGTGGGGAGAGTGTTAGTAAAGCGTCTGGAATGTTGCACCCGAGTACCAGGGGAGGAAAACTGAGACATATTTGAACACATATCCCGATCACATGGTTGATCATGCTCTAGGTTCCACATGCATATTTTAGCTGAAGGAAGAATACCTTAAACCTGGGTAGTTGAAACCCGTGGAATGGGTACCATGCAATATGACTTCAAAGTGTCTTCATTTGCTCACCGAACCTCTCCAATCCTATCACTGCTGCGTTTATGCCCCTGTACACATGCTTGATTCTCTTTCGGAGACATAGCAATCCATAGGTTTTACGATCCTTACTAGTCTGGTACATTCTTAGGCGTTTAATATGCGGTGTTGAGTCCATTTCGTTGAGCAAGGAGTAGCTCTTGTCTATTCCATATTTGGCTTAAGGAACTTTATCTGTGCTCATTTCAATCTCTGGTTTTATGCAGCACCCCAACTCACCTTTCCCCTTAAGCAAGCATAAGTTGGTTTTCTAAATTTGAGACCCTGTTCTGTTCTGTAATTCAGTTCCTGTGTAGCCAAGTTTACATTCCGTGTATTACTGATATCTTATGTTGTTTCTTTTTCTGTGTGACTTATTTCAGTTAGAATCATCATACCTGAATCCACTCATTGTGTTTCTAAGGGCCTGATGACATAGATTTCATTGCTGAGTGATATTGCTTTGTAAGTAAATACCGCAACTTCTTTATCCATTTTTCACTTTCTGCGATGTTGTACTTGTACTGTAAACGAGGTTCTTGTAAACAGAGCCGTTCCAAACATTGGGGTGGCTGTGTCTTTTTGATTTTAATTTCCCTAAGCTATAGGACCATAAGTGGAAGTGCCCTAGGCTCTGTTGCTTTGTTTTTTAGATGTTTCAGGAAACACCATACACTTCTCCCGAGTGTCTGTTGGCAATTTACATCCCGCCCATCAGCATAACAAGGCTCCCAGTTCTCCATGGCCTGTCCTGCCTTTCTGGATTTTACACTTTTTTCAGATGGCCCTTTTGACCGGGGGGAAGTGAGACTTCATTGTAGTGCAGATTTCCTTTGCAAGCTTGCTTGGTTGGCCAAAAAGGGCGTATGCGTTTTTTCCTGAATATATTCAGGAAAAAACGCATACGCCCTTTTTGGCCAAGTGCATCATTGTGGACGTTCTGCCTCTTTTCCTATGCTTTCAATGCAATTCCAGTCTACCTCCTGAAATCGGTTTCCTACAATTCTGCCCCGCTTTCAATTCTTCTTGGCAGCCTTACTTCAGTATATTTTTGGACGATAGCTGTCATTTATAACTCTGCAGGTTTGTGCATTACAGTGCCCCTGAGCTCCTTTCTTCAACTCGCTTTCTTTTGAGCTGGCCGCAACACCGCAGGATGGCTTCAGGCCCTAATCTGGTTCCGGCACGGCACGCTGACCCTTTGGTTAATTCCTCTTCCTTGTGGGAAATGAGAGTTAAATTTGCCCGTCCAGACCCCTCCAGCTAATCTCTCATTGTTTCTCCCTATTCCTGTTCATCTTCCGCAGAAATTGCAAACTGGGCCAATCAGGAGGTTAAAGGCACTGACTCTCCTGTTGGGGAGAGTGTTAGTAAAGTGTCTGGAATGTTGCACCCGAGTACCAGGGTACGAAAACTGAGACATATTTGAACACGTCTCCCGTTCACACGGTTGATCATACTCTGGGTTCCACATGCATGTTTTAGCTGAAGGAAGAATACCTTAAACCTGGAGAGTTGAGACCCGTGTAATGGATACCATGCAATATGACTTCAAAGGGTCTTCATTTGCTCACCGAACCTCTCCAATCCTATCACTGCTGCGTTTATGCCCCTGTACACACGCTTGATTCTCTTTTGGAGACATAGCAATCCATAGGTTTTAAGATACTTACTAGTCAGGTACATTCTTAGGCGTTTAATATGGGGTGTTGAGTCCATTTCGTTGAGCAAGGAGTAGCTCTTGTCTATTCCATATTTGGCTTAAGGAACTTTATCTGTGCTCATTTCAATCTCTGCTTTTATGCAGAACCCCAACTCACCTTTCCCCTTAAGCAAGCATAAGTTGGTTTTCTAAATTTGAGACCCTGTTCTGTTTTGGAATTCAGTTCCTGTGTAGCCAAGTTTACATTCCGTGTATTAGTGATATCTTATGATGTTTCTTTTTCTGTGTGACTTATTTCAGTTAGAATCATCGTACCTGAATCCACTCATTATGCTGCTACGGGCCTGATGACATAGAATTCTTTGCTGAGTGATACTGCATTGTACGTAAGTACCACAAGTTCTTTATCCATTTTTCACTTTCTGTGATATTGAACTTGTACGGTAAACGAGGTTCTTGTAAACAGAGGCGTCCCAAACTTTGGGGTGGCTGTGTCTTTTTGATTTTAATTTCCCTAAGCTATAGGACCATAAGTGGAAGTGCCCTAGGCTCTGTTGCTTTGTTTTTTAGATGTTTCAGGAAACACCATACACTTCTCCGGAGTGTCTGTTGGCAATTTACATCCTGTCCATCAGCATAACAAGGCTCCCAGTTCTCCATGGCCTGTCCTGCCTTTCTGGATTTTACACTTTTTTCAGATGGCCCTTTTGACCGGGGGGAAGTGAGACTTCATTGTAGTGCAGATTTCCTTTGCAAGTTTGCTTCTTTGGCCAAAAAGGGCGTATGCGTTTTTTCCTGAATATATTCAGGAAAAATCGCATACGCCCTTTTTGGCCAAGTGCATCATTGTGGACGTTCTGCCTCTTTTCCTATGCTTTCAATGCAATTCCAGTCTACCTCCTGAAATCGGTTTCCTGCAATTTTGCTCCGCTTTCAAGTCCTCTTGGCAGCCTTACTTCAGTATATTTTTGGACGATAGCTGTCATTTATAACTCTGCAGGTTTGTGAATTACAGTGCCCCTGATCTCCTTTCTTCAACTCGCATTCTTGTGACCTGGCCGCAACACCGCAGGATGGCTTCAGGCCCTAATCTGGTTCCGGCACAGCACGCTGAGCCTTTGGTTATTTCCTCTTCCTGGTGGGAAATGAGAGTTAAATTTGCCCGTCCAGACACCTCTAGCTAGTCTCTCATTGGTTCTCCCTATTCCTGTTCATCTTCCGCAGAAATTGCAAACTGGGCCAAACAGGAGGTTAAAGGCGCTGACTCTCCAAGGGGGAGAGTGTTAGTAAAGTGTCTGGAAAGTTGCACCCGAGTACCAGGGGAGGAAAACTGAGACATATTTCAACACGTCTCCTGTTCACACGGTTCATCATACTCTGGGTTCCACATGCATGTTTTAGCTGAAGGAAGAATACCTTAAACCTGGAGAGTTGAGACCCGTGGAATGGGTACCATGCAATATGACTTCAAAGGGTCTTCATTTGCTCACCGAACCTCTCCAATCCTATCACTGCTGCGTTTATGCCCCTGTACACATGCTTGATTCTCTTTTGGAGACATAGCAATCCATAGGTTTTAAGATACTTACTAGTCAGGTACATTCTTAGGCGTTTAATATGCGGTGTTGAGTCCATTTCGTTGAGC
This sequence comes from Pseudorca crassidens, assembly GCF_039906515.1. Taxonomy (NCBI): domain Eukaryota; kingdom Metazoa; phylum Chordata; class Mammalia; order Artiodactyla; family Delphinidae; genus Pseudorca; species Pseudorca crassidens. The sequence continues at coordinate 540,705 of NW_027136326.1, read as the reverse complement.
AAGGAGTAGCTCTTGTCTATTCCATATTTGGCTTAAGGAACTTTATCTGTGCTCATTTCTATCTCTGGTTTTATGCAGCACCCAACTCACCTTTCCCCTTAAGCAAGCATAAGTTGGTTTTCTAAATTTGAGACCCTGTTCTGTTCTGTAATTCAGTTCCTGTGTAGCCAAGTTTACATTCCGTGTATTACTGATATCTTATGATGTTTCTTTTTCTGTGTGACTTATTTCAGTTAGAATCATCATACCTGAATCCACTCATTGTGCTGCTAAGGGCCTGATGACATAGATTTCATTGCTGAGTGATATTGCTTTGTAAGTAAATACCACAACTTCTTTATCCATTTTTCACTTTCTGCGATGTTGAACTTGTACTGTAAACGAGGTTCTTGTAAACAGAGGCGTCCCAAACTCTGGGGTGGCTGTGTCTTTTTGATTTTAATTTCCCTAAGCTATAGGACCATAAGTGGAAGTGCCCTAGGCTCTGTTGCTTTGTTTTTTAGATGTTTCAGGAAACACCATACACTTGTCCCAAGTGTCTGTTGGCAATTTACATCCCGCCCATCAGCATAACAAGGCTCCCAGTTCTCCATGGCCTGTCCTGACTTTCTGGATTTTACACTTTTTTCAGATGGCCCTTTTGACCGGGGGGAAGTGAGACTTCATTGTAGTGCAGATTTCCTTTGCAAGCTTGCTTGGTTGGCCAAAAAGGGCGTATGCGTTTTTTCCTGAATATATTCAGGAAAAAACGCATACGCCCTTTTTGGCCAAGTGCATCATTGTGGACGTTCTGCCTCTTTTCCTATGCTTTCAATGCAATTCCAGTCTACCTCCTGAAATCGGTTTCCTGCAATTCTGCCCCGCTTTCAAGTCCTCTTGGCAGCCTTACTTCAGTATATTTTTGGACGATAGCTGTCATTTATAACTCTGCAGGTTTGTGAATTACACTGCCCCTGAGCTCCTTTCTTCAACTCGCTTTCTTTTGAGCTGGCCGCAACACCGCAGGATGGCTTCAGGCCCTAATCTGGTTCCGGCACAGCACGCTGAGCCTTTGGTTATTTCCTCTTCCTGGTGGGAAATGAGAGTTAAATTTGCCCGTCCAGACACCTCTAGCTAGTCTCTCATTGGTTCTCCCTATTCCTGTTCATCTTCCGCAGAAATTGCAAACTGGGCCAAACAGGAGGTTAAAGGCGCTGACTCTCCAAGTGGGGAGAGTGTTAGTAAAGCGTGTGGAATGTTGCACCCGAGTACCAGGGGAGGAAAAGTGAGACATATTTGAACACGTCTCCCGTTCACACGGTTGATCATACTCTGGGTTCCGCATGCATGTTTTAGCTGAAGGAAGAATACCTTAAACCTGGATAGTTGAGACCCGTGGAATGGGTACCATGCAATACGACTTCAAAGGGTCTTCATTTGCTCACCGAACCTCTCCAATCCTATCACTGCTGCGTTTATGCCCCTGTACACACGCTTGATTCTCTTTTGGAGACATAGCAATCCATAGGTTTTAAGATACTTAATAGTCAGGTACATTCTTAGGCGTTTAATATGCGGTGTTGTGTCCATTTCGTTGAGCAACAGTAGCTCTTGTCTATTCCATATTTGGCTTAAGGAACTTTATCTGTGCTCATTTCAATCTCTGGTTTTATGCAGCACCCCAACTCACCTTTCCCCTTAAGCAAGCATAAGTTGGTTTTCTAAATTTGAGACCCTGTTCTGTTTTGGAATTCAGTTCCTGTGTAGCCAAGTTTACATTCCGTGTATTAGTGATATCTTATGATGTTTCTTTTTCTGTGTGACTTATTTCAGTTAAATCATCGTACCTGAATCCACTCATTATGCTGCTACGGGCCTGATGACATAGATTTCATTGCTGAGTGATACTGCATTGTACGTAAGTACCACAAGTTCTTTATCCATTTCTCACTTTCTGTGATATTGAACTTGTACGGTAAACGAGGTTCTTGTAACCAGAGGCGTTCCAAACTTTTGGGTGGCTGGGTCTTTTTGATTTTAATTTCCCTAAGCTATAGGACCATAAGTGGAAGTGCCCTAGACTCTGTTGCTTTGTTTCTTAGATGTTTCAGGAAACACCATACACTTCTCCCGAGTGTCTGTTGGCAATTTACATCCCGCCCATCAGCATAACAAGGCTCCCAGTTCTCCATGGCCTGTCCTGCCTTTCTGGATTTTACACTTTTTTCAGATGGCCCTTTTGACCGGGGGGAAGTGAGACTTCATTGTAGTGCAGATTTCCTTTGCAAGCTTGCTTGGTTGGCCAAAAAGGGCGTATGCGTTTTTTCCTGAATATATTCAGGAAAAAACGCATTCGCCCTTTTTGTCCAAGTGCATCATTGTGGACGTTCTGCCTCTTTTCCTATGCTTTCAATGCAATTCCAGTCTACCTCCTGAAATCGGTTTCCTGCAATTCTGCCCCGCTTTCAAGTCCTCTTGGCAGCCTTACTTCAGTATATTTTTGGACGATAGCTGTCATTTATAACTCTGCAGGTTTGTGAATTACAGTGCCCCTGAGCTCCTTTCTTCAACTCGCTTTCTTGTGAGCTGGCCGCAACACCACAGGATGGCTTCAGGCCCTAATCTTGTTCCGGCACGGCACGCTGAGCCTTTGGTTATTTCCTCCTCCTGGTGGGAAATGAGAGTTAAATTTGCCCGTCCAGACACCTCCAGCTAGTGTCTCATTGGTTCTCGCTATTCCTGTTCATCTTCCGCAGAAATTGCAAACTGGGCCAAACAGGAGGTTAAAGGCACTGACTCTCCAAGTGGGGAGAGTGTTAGTAAAGCGTCTGGAATGTTGCACCCAAGTACCAGGTTACGAAAACTGAGACATATTAGAACACGTCTCCCGTTCACATGGTTGATCATACTCTGGGTTCCACATGCATGTTTTAGCTGAAGGAAGAATACCTTAAACCTGGAGAGTTGAGACCCGTGGAATGGGTACCATGCAATATGACTTCAAAGGGTCTTCATTTGCTCACCGAACCTCTCCAATCCTATCACTGCTGCGTTTATGCCCCTGTACACATGCTTGATTCTCTTTTGGAGACATAGCAATCCATAGGTTTTAAGATACTTACTAGTCAGGTACATTCTTAGGCGTTTAATATGCGGTGTTGAGTCCATTTCATTGAGCAAGGAGTAGCTCTTGTTTATTCCATATTTGGCTTAAGGAACTTTATCTGTGCTCATTTCAATCTCTGGTTTTATGCAGCACCCAACTCACCTTTCCCCTTAAGCAAGCATAAGTTGGTTTTCTAAATTTGAGACCCTGTTCTGTTCTGTAATTCAGTTCCTGTGTAGCCAAGTTTACATTCCGTGTATTACTGATATCTTATGATGTTTCTTTTTCTGTGTGACTTATTTCAGTTAGAATCATCATACCTGAATCCACTCATTGTGCTGCTAAGGGCCTGATGACATAGATTTCATTGCTGAGTGATACTGCATTGTACGTAAGTAACACAAGTTCTTTATCCATTTTTCACTTTCTGTGATATTAAACTTGTACGGTAAACGAGGTTCTTGTAACCAGAGGAGTCCCAAACTTTTGGGTGGCTGGGTCTTTTTGATTTTAATTTCCCTAATCTATAGGACCATAAGTGAAAGTGCCCTAAGCTCTGTTGCTTTGTTTTTTAGATGTTTCAGGAAACACCATACACTTCTCCCGAGTGTCTGTTGGCAATTTACATCCCGCCCATCGGCATAACAAGGCTCCCAGTTCTCCATGGCCTGTCCTGCCTTTCTGGATTTTACACTTTTTTCAGATGGCCCTTTTGACCGGGGGGAAGTGAGACTTCATTGTAGTACAGATTTCCTTTGCAAGTTTACTTAGTTGGCCAAAAAGCGCCTATGCGTTTTTTCCTGAATATATTCAGGAAACAACGCATACGCCCTTTTTCGCCAAGTGCATCATTGTGGACGTTCTGCCTCTTTTCCTATGCTTTCAATGCAATTCCAGTCTACCTCCTGAAATCGGTTTCCTGCAATTCTGCCCCGCTTTCAAGTCCTCTTGGCAGCCTTACTTCAGTATATTTTTGGACGATAGCTGTCATTTATAACTCTGCAGGTTTGTGAATTACAGTGCCCCTGAGCTCCTTTCTTCAACTCGTTTTCTTTTGAGCTGGCCGCAACACCGCAGGATGGCTTCAGGCCCTAATCTGGTTCCGGCACGGCACGCTGAGCCTTTGGTTATTTCCTCTTCCTGGTGGGAAATGAGAGTTAAATTTGCCCGTCCAGACACCTCCAGCTAGTCTCTCATTGGTTCTCCCTATTCCTGTTCATCTTCCGCAGAAATTGCAAACTGGGCCAAACAGGAGGTTAAAGGCGCTGACTCTCCAAGTGGGGAGAGTGTTAGTAAAGCGTGTGGAATGTTGCACCCGAGTACCAGGGGAGGAAAACTGAGACATATTTGAACACGTCTCCCGTTCACACGGTTGATCATACTCTGGGTTCCACATGCATGTTTTAGCTGAAGGAAGAATACCTTAAACCTGGTAGTTGAAACCCGTGGAATGGGTACCATGCAATACGACTTCAAAGGGTCTTCATTTGCTCACCGAACCTCTCCAATCCTATCACTGCTGCGTTTATGCCCCTGTACACACGCTTGATTCTCTTTTGGAGACATAGCAATCCATAGGTTTTAAGATACTTACTAGACAGGTACATTCTTAGGCGTTTAATATGCGGTGTTGAGTCCATTTCGTTGAGCAAGGAGTAGCTCTTGTCTATTCCATATTTGGCTTAAGGAACTTTATCTGTGCTCATTTCAATCTCTGGTTTTATGCAGCACCCCAACTCACCTTTCCCCTAAGCAAGCATAAGTTGGTTTTCTAAATTTGAGACCCTGTTCTGTTTTGGAATTCAGTTCCTGTGTAGCCAAGTTTACATTCCGTGTATTAGTGATATCTTATGATGTTTCTTTTCCTGTGTGACTTATTTCAGTTAGAATCATCGTACCTGAATCCACTCATTATGTTGCTACGGGCCTGATGACATAGATTTCATTGCTGAGTGATACTGCATTTTACGTAAGTACCACAAGTTCTTTATCCATTTTTCACTTTCTGTGATGTTCAACTTGTACTGTAAACGAGGTTCTTGTAAACAGAGGCGTCCCAAACTTTGGGGTGGCTGTGTCTTTTTGATTTTAATTTCCCTAAGCTATAGGACCATAAGTGGAAGTGCCCTAGGCTCTGTTGCTTTGTTTTTTAGATGTTTCAGGAAACACCATACACTTCTCCCGAGTGTCTGTTGGCAATTTACATCCCGCCCATCAGCATAACAAGGCTCCCAGTTCTCCATGGCCTGTCCTGCCTTTCTGGATTTCACACTTTTTTCAGATGGCCCTTTTGACCGGGGGGAACTGAGACTTCATTGTAGTGCAGATTTCCTTTGCAAGCTTGCTTGGTTGGCCAAAAAGGGCGTATGCGTTTTTTCCTGAATATATTCAGGAAAAAACGCATACGCCCTTTTTGGCCAAGTGCATCATTGTGGACGTTCTGCCTCTTTTCCTATGCTTTCAATGCAATTCCAGTCTACCTCCTGAAATCGGTTTCCTGCAATTCTGCCCCGCTTTCAAGTCCTCTTGGCAGCCTTACTTCAGTATATTTTGGACGATAACTGTCATTTATAACTCTGCAGGTTTGTGAATTACAGTGCCCCTGAGCTCCTTTCTTCAACTCGCTTTCTTGTGAGCTGGCCGCAACACCGCAGGATGGCTACAGGCCCTAATGTGGTTCCGGCACGGCACACTGAGCCTTTGGTTAATTCCTCTTCCTGGTGGGAAATGAGAGTTAAATTTGCCCGTCCAGACACCTCCAGCTAGTCTCTCATTGGTTCTCCCTATTCCTGTTCATCTTCCGCAGAAATTGCAAACTGGGCCAAACAGGAGGTTAAAGGCGCTGACTCTCCAAGTGGGGAGAGTGTTAGTAAAGCGTGTGGAATGTTGCACCCGAGTACCAGGGGAGGAAAACTGAGACATATTTGTACACGTCTCCCGTTCACACGGTTGATCATACTCTGGGTTACACATGCATGTTTTAGCTGAAGGAAGAATACCTTAAACCTGGAGAGTTGAGACCCGTGGAATGGGTACCATGCAATATGACTTCAAAGGGTCTTCATTTGCTCACCGAAACTCTCCAATCCTATCACTGCTGCGTTTATGCTGCTGTACACACGCTTGATTCTCTTTTGGAGACATAGCAATCCATAGGTTTTAAGATACTTACTAGTCAGGTACATTCTTAGGCGTTTAATATGGGGTGTTGAGTCCATTTCGTTGAGCAAGGAGTAGCTCTTTTCTATTCCATATTTGGCTTAAGGAACTTTATCTGTGCCCATTTCAATCTCTGGTTTTTTGCAGCACCCCAACTCACCTTTCCCCTTAAGCAAGCATAAGTTGGTTTTCTAAATTTTAGACCCTGTTCTGTTCTGTAATTCAGTTCCTGTGTAGCCAAGTTTACATTCCGTTTATTAGTGATATCTTATGATGTTTCTTTTTCTGTGTGACTTATTTCAGTTAGAATCATCGTACCTGAATCCACTCATTATGCTGCTACGGGCCTGATGACATAGATTTCATTGCTGAGTGATATTGCTTTGTAAGTAAATACCACAACTTCTTTATCCATTTTTCACTTTCTGCGATGTTGAACTTGTACTGTAAACGAAGTTCTTGTAAACAGAGGCGTCCCAAACTTTGGGGTGGCTGTGTCTTTTTGATTTTAATTTCCCTAAGCTATAGGACCATAAGTGGAAGTGCCCTAGGCTCTGTTGCTTTGTTTTTTAGATGTTTCAGGAAACACCATACACTTCTCCCGAGTGTCTGTTGGCAATTTACATCCCGCCCATCAGCATAACAAGGCTCCCAGTTCTCCATGGCCTGTCCTGCCTTTCTGGATTTTACACTTTTTTCAGATGGCCCTTTTGACCGGGGGGAAGTGAGACTTCATTGTAGTGCAGATTTCCTTTGCAAGTTTACTTAGTTGGCCAAAAAGCGCCTATGCGTTTTTTCCTGAATATATTCAGGAAAAAACGCATACGCCCTTTTTCGCCAAGTGCATCATTGTGGACGTTCTGCCTCTTTTCCTATGCTTTCAATGCAATTCCAGTCTACCTCCTGAAATCGGTTTCCTGCAATTCTGCCCCGCTTTCAAGTCCTCTTGGCAGCCTTACTTCAGTATATTTTTGGACGATAGCTGTCATTTATAACTCTGCAGGTTTGTGAATTACAGTGCCCCTGAGCTCCTTTCTTCAACTCGTTTTCTTTTGAGCTGGCCGCAACACCGCAGGATGGCTTCAGGCCCTAATCTGGTTCCGGCACGGCACGCTGAGCCTTTGGTTATTTCCTCTTCCTGGTGGGAAATGAGAGTTAAATTTGCCCGTCCAGACACCTCCAGCTAGTCTCTCATTGGTTCTCCCTATTCCTGTTCATCTTCCGCAGAAATTGCAAACTGGGCCAAACAGGAGGTTAAAGGCGCTGACTCTCCAAGTGGGGAGAGTGTTAGTAAAGCGTGTGGAATGTTGCACCCGAGTACCAGGGGAGGAAAACTGAGACATATTTGAACACGTCTCCCGTTCACATGGTTGATCATACTCTGGGTTCCACATGCATGTTTTAGCTGAAGGAAGAATACCTTAAACCTGGTAGTTGAAACCCGTGGAATGGGTACCATGCAATACGACTTCAAAGGGTCTTCATTTGCTCACCGAACCTCTCCAATCCTATCACTGCTGCGTTTATGCCCCTGTACACACGCTTGATTCTCTTTTGGAGACATAGCAATCCATAGGTTTTAAGATACTTACTAGTCAGGTACATTCTTAGGCGTTTAATATGCGGTGTTGAGTCCATTTCGTTGAGCAAGGAGTAGCTCTTGTCTATTCCATATTTGGCTTAAGGAACTTTATCTGTGCTCATTTCAATCTCTGGTTTTATGCAGCACCCCAACTCACCTTTCCCCTTAAGCAAGCATAAGTTGGTTTTCTAAATTTGAGACCCTGTGCTGTTTTGGAATTCAGTTCCTGTGTAGCCAAGTTTACATTCCGTTTATTAGTGATATCTTATGATGTTTCTTTTCCTGTGTGACTTATTTCAGTTAGAATCATCGTACCTGAATCCACTCATTATGCTGCTACGGGCCTGATGACATAGATTTCATTGCTGAGTGATACTGCATTGTACGTAAGTAACACAAGTTCTTTATCCATTTTTCACTTTCTGTGATATTAAACTTGTACGGTAAACGAGGTTCTTGTAACCAGAGGAGTCCCAAACTTTTGGGTGGCTGGGTCTTTTTGATTTTAATTTCCCTAATCTATAGGACCATAAGTGAAAGTGCCCTAGGCTCTGTTGCTTTGTTTTTTAGATGTTTCAGGAAACACCATACACTTGTCCCGAGTGTCTGTTGGCAATTTACATCCCGCCCATCAGCATAACAAGGCTCCCAGTTCTCCATGGCCTGTCCTGCCTTTCCGGATTTTACACTTTTTTCAGATGGCCCTTTTGACCGGGGGGAAGTGAGACTTCATTGTAGTGCAGATTTCCTTTGCAAGCTTGCTTGGTTGGCCAAAAAGGGCGTATGCGTTTTTTCCTGAATATATTCAGGAAAAAACGCATACGCCCTTTTTGGCCAAGTGCATCATTGTGGACGTTCTGCCTCTTTTCCTATGCTTTCAATGCAATTCCAGTCTACCTCCTGAAATCGGTTTCCTGCAATTCTGCCCTGCTTTCAAGTCCTCTTGGCAGCATTACTTCAGTATATTTTTGGACGATAGCTGTCATTTATAACTCTGCAGGTTTGTGAATTACAGTGCCCCTGAGCTCCTTTCTTCAACTCGCTTTCTTGTGAGCTGGCCGCAACACCGCAGGATGGCTACTGGCCCTAATGTGGTTCCGGCACGGCACACTGAGCCTTTGGTTAATTCCTCTTCCTGGTGGGAAATGAGAGTTAAATTTGCCCGTCCAGACACCTCCAGCTAGTCTCTCATTGGTTCTCCCTATTCCTGTTCATCTTCCGCAGAAATTGCAAACTGGGCCAAACAGGAGGTTAAAGGCGCTGACTCTCCAAGTGGGGAGAGTGTTAGTAAAGCGTGTGGAATGTTGCACCCGAGTACCAGGGGAGGAAAACTGAGACATATTTGTACACGTCTCCCGTTCACACGGTTGATCATACTCTGGGTTACACATGCATGTTTTAGCTGAAGGAAGAATACCTTAAACCTGGAGAGTTGAGACCCGTGGAATGGGTACCATGCAATATGACTTCAAAGGGTCTTCATTTGCTCACCGAAACTCTCCAATCCTATCACTGCTGCGTTTATGCTGCTGTACACACGCTTGATTCTCTTTTGGAGACATAGCAATCCATAGGTTTTAAGATACTTACTAGTCAGGTACATTCTTAGGCGTTTAATATGGGGTGTTGAGTCCATTTCGTTGAGCAAGGAGTAGCTCTTTTCTATTCCATATTTGGCTTAAGGAACTTTATCTGTGCCCATTTCAATCTCTGGTTTTTTGCAGCACCCCAACTCACCTTTACCCTTAAGCAAGCATAAGTTGGTTTTCTAAATTTTAGACCCTGTTCTGTTCTGTAATTCAGTTCCTGTGTAGCCAAGTTTACATTCCGTTTATTAGTGATATCTTATGATGTTTCTTTTTCTGTGTGACTTATTTCAGTTAGAATCATCGTACCTGAATCCACTCATTATGCTGCTACGGGCCTGATGACATAGATTTCATTGCTGAGTGATATTGCTTTGTAAGTAAATACCACAACTTCTTTATCCATTTTTCACTTTCTGTGATGTTGAACTTGTACTGTAAACGAGGTTCTTGTAAACAGAGGCGTCCCAAACTTTGGGGTGGCTGTGTCTTTTTGATTTTAATTTCCCTAAGCTATAGGACCATAAGTGGAAGTGCCCTAGGCTCTGTTGCTTTGTTTTTTAGATGTTTCAGGAAACACCATACACTTCTCCCGAGTGTCTGTTGGCAATTTACATCCCGCCCATCAGCATAACAAGGCTCCCAGTTCTCCATGGCCTGTCCTGCCTTTCTGGATTTCACACTTTTTTCAGATGGCCCTTTTGACCGGGGGGAACTGAGACTTCATTGTAGTGCAGATTTCCTTTGCAAGCTTGCTTGGTTGGCCAAAAAGGGCGTATGCGTTTTTTCCTGAATATATTCAGGAAAAAACGCATACGCCCTTTTTGGCCAAGTGCATCATTGTGGACGTTCTGCCTCTTTTCCTATGCTTTCAATGCAATTCCAGTCTACCTCCTGAAATCGGTTTCCTGCAATTCTGCCCCGCTTTCAAGTCCTCTTGGCAGCCTTACTTCAGTATATTTTGGACGATAACTGTCATTTATAACTCTGCAGGTTTGTGAATTACAGTGCCCCTGAGCTCCTTTCTTCAACTCGCTTTCTTTTGAGCTGGCGGCAACATCACAGGATGGCTTCAGGCCCTAATCTGGTTCCGGCACGGCACGCTGAGCCTTTGGTTATTTCCTCTTCCTGGTGGGAAATGAGAGTTAAATTTGCCCGTCCAGACACCTCCAGCTAGTCTCTCATTGGTTCTCCCTATTCCTGTTCATCTTCCGCAGAAATTGCAAACTGGGCCCAACTGCAGGTTAAAGGCGCTGACTCTCCAAGTCGGGAGAGTGTTAGTAAAGCATCTGGAATGTTGCACACGAGTACCAGGGGAGGAAAACTGAGACATATTTGAACACGTCTCCCGTTCACATGGTTGATCATACTCTGGGTTCCACATGCATGTTTTAGCTGAAGGAAGAATACCTTAAACCTGGAGAGTTGAGACCCGTGGATTGGGTACCATGCAATATGACTTCAAAGGGTCTTCATTTGCTCACCGAACCTCTACAATCCTATCACTGCTGCGTTTATGCCCCTGTACACACGCTTGATTCTCTTTTGGAGACATAGCAATCCATAGGTTTTAAGATACTTAATAGTCAGGTACATTCTTAGGCGTTTAATATGGGGTGTTGAGTCCATTTCGTTGAGCAAGGAGTAGCTCTTGTCTATTCCATATTTGGCTTAAGGAACTTTATCTGTGCTCATTTCAATCTCTGGTTTTATGCAGCACCCCAACTCACCTTTCCCCTTAAGCAAGCATAAGTTGGTTTTCTAAATTTGAGACCCTGTTCTGTTTTGGAATTCAGTTCCTGTGTAGCCAAGTTTACATTCCGTGTATTAGTGATATCTTATGATGTTTCTTTTTCTGTGTGACTTATTTCAGTTAGAATCATCGTACCTGAATCCACTCATTATGCTGCTATGGGCCTGATGACATAGATTTCATTGCTGAGTGATACTGCATTGTACGTAAGTACCACAAGTTCTTTATCCATTTTTCACTTTCTGTGATATTGAACTTGTACGGTAAACGAGGTTCTTGTAAACAGAGGCGTCCCAAACTTTGGGGTGGCTGTGTCTTTTTGATTTTAATTTCCCTAAGCTATAGGACCATAAGTGGAAGTGCCCTAGGCTCTGTTGCTTTGTTTTTTAGATGTTTCAGGAAACACCATACACTTCTCCCGAGTGTCTGTTGGCAATTTACATCCCGCCCATCAGCATAACAAGGCTCCCAGTTCTCCATGGCCTGTCCTGCCTTTCTGGATTTCACACTTTTTTCAGATGGCCCTTTTGACCGGGGGGAACTGAGACTTCATTGTAGTGCAGATTTCCTTTGCAAGCTTGCTTGGTTGGCCAAAAAGGGCGTATGCGTTTTTTCCTGAATATATTCAGGAAAAAACGCATACGCCCTTTTTGGCCAAGTGCATCATTGTGGACGTTCTGCCTCTTTTCCTATGCTTTCAATGCAATTCCAGTCTACCTCCTGAAATCGGTTTCCTGCAATTCTGCCCCGCTTTCAAGTCCTCTTGGCAGCCTTACTTCAGTATATTTTGGACGATAACTGTCATTTATAACTCTGCAGGTTTGTGAATTACAGTGCCCCTGAGCTCCTTTCTTCAACTCGCTTTCTTTTGAGCTGGCGGCAACATCACAGGATGGCTTCAGGCCCTAATCTGGTTCCGGCACGGCACGCTGAGCCTTTGGTTATTTCCTCTTCCTGGTGGGAAATGAGAGTTAAATTTGCCCGTCCAGACACCTCCAGCTAGTCTCTCATTGGTTCTCCCTATTCCTGTTCATCTTCCGCAGAAATTGCAAACTGGGCCAAACAGGAGGTTAAAGGCGCTGACTCTCCAAGTGGGGAGAGTGTTATTAAAGCGTCTGGAATGTTGCACCCGAGTACCAGGGGAGGAAAACTGAGACATATTTGAACACGTCTCCCGTTCACACGGTTGATCATACTCTGGGTTCCACATGCATGTTTTAGCTGAAGGAAGAATACCTTAAACCTGGAGAGTTGAGACCCGTGGATTGGGTACCATGCAATATGACTTCAAAGGGTCTTCATTTGCTCACCGAACCTCTACAATCCTATCACTGCTGCGTTTATGCCCCTGTACACACGCTTGATTCTCTTTTGGAGACATAGCAATCCATAGGTTTTAAGATACTTACTAGTCAGGTACATTCTTAGGCGTTTAATATGCGGTGTTGAGTCCATTTCATTGAGCAAGGAGTAGCTCTTGTCTATTCCATATTTGGCTTAAGGAACTTTATCTGTGCTCATTTCAATCTCTGGTTTTATGCAGCACCCCAACTCACCTTTCCCCTTAAGCAAGCATAAGTTGGTTTTCTAAATTTGAGACCCTGTTCTGTTTTGGAATTCAGTTCCTGTGTAGCCAAGTTTACATTCCGTGTATTACTGATATCTTATGATGTTTCTTTTTCTGTGTGACTTATTTCAGTTAGAATCATCGTACCTGAATCCACTCATTATGCTGCTATGGGCCTGATGACATAGATTTCATTGCTGAGTGATACTGCATTGTACGTAAGTACCACAAGTTCTTTATCCATTTTTCACTTTCTGTGATATTGAACTTGTACGGTAAATGAGGTTCTTGTAAACAGAGGCGTCCCAAACTTTGGGGTGGCTGTGTCTTTTTGATTTTAATTTCCCTAAGCTATAGGACCATAAGTGGAAGTGCCCTAGGCTCTGTTGCTTTGTTTTTTAGATGTTTCAGGAAACACCATACACTTCTCCCGAGTGTCTGTTGGCAATTTACATCCCGCCCATCAGCATAACAAGGCTTCCAGTTCTCCATGGCCTGTCCTGCCTTTCTGGATTTTACACTTTTTTCAGATGGCCCTTTTGACCGGGGGGAAGTGAGACTTCATTGTAGTGCAGATTTCCTTTGCAAGCTTGCTTGGTTGGCCAAAAAGGACGTATGCGTTTTTTCCTGAATATATTCAGGAAAAAACGCATACGCCCTTTTTGGCCAAGTGCATCATTGTGGACGTTCTGCCTCTTTTCCTATGCTTTCAATGCAATTCAAGTCTACCTTCTGAAATCGGTTTCCTGCAATTCTGCCCCGCTTTCAAGTCCTCTTGGCAGCCTTACTTCAGTATATTTTTGGACGATAGCTGTCATTTATAACTCTGCAGGTTTGTGAATTACAGTGCCCCTGAGCTCCTTTCTTCAACTCGCTTTCTTGTGAGCTGGCCGCAACACCGCAGGATGGCTTCAGGCCCTAATCTGGTTCCGGCACGGCACGCTGAGCCTTTGGTTATTTCCTCTTCCTGGTGGGAAATGAGAGTTAAATTTGCCCGTCCAGACACCTCCAGCTAGTCTCTCATTGGTTCTCGCTATTCCTGTTCATCTTCCGCAGAAATTGCAAACTGGGCCCAACTGCAGGTTAAAGGCGCTGACTCTCCAAGTCGGGAGAGTGTTAGTAAAGCGTCTGGAATGTTGCACCCGAGTACCAGGGGAGGAAAACTGAGACATATTTGAACAGGTCTCCCGATCACACGGTTGATCATACTCTGGGTTCCACATGCATGTTTTAGCTGAAGGAAGAATAACTTAAACCTGGAGAGTTGAGACCCGTGGAATGGGTACCATGCAATATGACTTCAAAGGGTCTTCATTTGCTCACCGAACCGCTCCAATCCTATCACTGCTGCGTTTATGCCCCTGTACACATGCTTGATTCTCTTTCGGAGACATAGCAATCCATAGGTTTTAAGATACTTACTAGTCAGGTACATTCTTAGGCGTTTAATATGGGGAGTTGAGTCCATTTCGTTGAGCAAGGAGTAGCTCTTGTCTATTCCATATTTGGCTTAAGGAACTTTATCTGTGCTCATTTCAATCTCTGGTTTTATGCAGCACCCCAACTCACCTTTCCCCTTAAGCAAGCATATGTTGATTTTCTAAATTTGAGACCCTGTTCTCTTTTGGAATTCAGTTCCTCTGTAGCCAAGTTTACATTCCGTGTATTAGTGATATCTTATGATGTTTCTTTTTCTGTGTGACTTATTTCAGTTAGAATCATCGTACCTGAATCCACTCATTATGCTGCTACGGGCCTGATGACATAGATTTCATTGCTGAGTGATATTGTTTGTAAGTAAATACCACAACTTCTTTATCCATTTTTCACTTTGTGCGATGTTGAACTTGTACTGTCAACGAGGTTCTAGTAAACAGAGGCGTCCCAAACTTTGGGGTGGCTGTGTCTTTTTGATTTTAATTTCCCTAAGCTATAGGACCATAAGTGGAAGTGCCCTAGGCTCTGTTGCTTTCTTTTTTAGATGTTTCAGGAAACACCATACACTTGTCCCGAGTGTCTGTTGGCAATTTATATCCCGTCCATCAGCATAACAAGGCTCCCAGTTCTCCATGGCCTGTCCTGCCTTTCTGGATTTTACACTTTTTTCAGATGGCCCTTTTGACCGGGGGGAAGTGAGACTTCATTTTAGTGTAGATTTCCTTTGCAAGCTTGCTTGGTTGGCCAAAAAGGGCGTATGCGTTTTTTCCTGAATATATTCAGGAAAAAACGCATACGCCCTTTTTGGCCAAGTGCGTCATTGTGGACGTTCTGCCTCTTTTCCTATGCTTCAAATGCAATTCCAGTCTACCTCCTGAAATCGGTTTTCTACAATTCTGCCCCGCTTTCAAGTCCTCTTGGCAGCCTTACTTCAGTATATTTTTGGACGATAGCTGTCATTTATAACTCTGCAGGTTTGTGAATTACAGTGTCCCTGAGCTCCTTTCTTCAACTCGCTTTCTTTTGAGCTGGCCGCAACCCCGCAGGATGGCTACAGGCCCTAATCTGGTTCCGGCACGGCATGCTGAGCCTTTGGTTATTTCGTCTTCCTGGTGGGAAATGAGAGTTAAATTTGCCCGTCCAGACACCTCCAGCTAGTCTCTCATTGGTTCTCCCTATTCCTGTTCATCTTCCGCAGAAATTGCAAACTGGGCCAAACAGGAGGTTAAAGGCGCTGACTGTCCAAGTGGGGAGAGTGTTAGTAAAGCGTCTGGAATGTTGCACCCGAGTACCAGGGGAGGAAAACTGAGACATATTTGAACACGTATCCCGATCACATGGTTGATCATGCTCTAAGTTCCACATGCATATTTTAGCTGAAGAAAGAATACCTTAAACCTGGGTAGTTGAAACCCGTGGAATGGGTACCATGCAATATGACTTCAAAGTGTCTTCATTTGCTCAGCGAACCTCTCCAATCCTATCACTGCTGCATTTATGCCCCTGTACACATGCTTGATTCTCTTTCGGAGACTTAGCAATCCATAGGTTTTACGATCCTTACTAGTCAGGTACATTCTTAGGCGTTTAATATGCGGTGTTGAGTCCATTTCGTTGAGCAAGGAGTAGCTCTTGTCTATTCCATATTTGGCTTAAGGAACTTTATCTGTGCTCATTTCAATCTCTGGTTTTATGCAGCACCCCAACTCACCTTTCCCCTTAAGCAAGCATAAGTTGGTTTTCTAAATTTGAGACCCTGTTCTGTTCTGTAATTCAGTTCCTGTGTAGCCAAGTTTACATTCCGTGTATTAGTGATATCTTATGATGTTTCTTTTTCTGTGTGACTTATTTCAGTTAGAATCATCATACCTGAATCCACTCATTGTGCTGCTAAGGGCCTGATGACATAGATTTCATTGCTGAGTGATATTGCTTTGTAAGTAAATACCACAACTTCTTTATCCATTTTTCACTTTCTGCCATGTTGAACTTGTACTGTAAACGAGGTTCTTGTAAACAGAAGCGTCCCAAACTTTGGGGTGGCTGTGTCTTTTTGATTTTAATTTCCCTAAGCTATAGGACCATAAGTGGAAGTGCCCTAGGCTCTGTTGCTTTGTTTTTTAGATGTTTCAGGAAACACCATACACTTGTCCCGAGTGTCTGTTGGCAATTTACATCCCGCCCATCAGCATAACAAGGCTCCCAGTTCTCCATGGCCTGTCCTGCCTTTCTGGATTTTACACTTTTTTCAGATGGCCCTTTTGACCAGGGGGAAGTGAGACTTCATTGTAGTGCAGATTTCCTTTGCAAGCTTGCTTGGTTGGCCAAAAAGGGCGTATGCGTTTTTTCCTGAATATATTCAGGAAAAAACGCATACGCCCTTTTTGGCCAAGTGCATCATTGTGGACGTTCTGCCTCTTTTCCTATGTTTTCAATGCAATTCCAGTCTACCTCCTGAAATCGGTTTCCTGCAATGCTGCCCCGCTTTCAAGTCCTCTTGGCAGCCTTACTTCAGTATATTTTTGGACGATAGCTGTCATTTATAACTCTGCAGGTTTGTGAATTACAGTGCCCCTGAGCTCCTTTCTTCAACTCGCTTTCTTTTGAGCTGACCGCAACACCGCAGGATGGCTTCAGGCCCTAATCTGGTTCCGGCACGGCACGCTGAGCCTTTGGTTATTTCCTCTTCCTGGTGGGAAATGAGAGTTAAATTTGCCCGTCCAGACAACTCCAGCTAGTCTCTCATTGGTTCTCCCTATTCCTGTTCATCTTCCGCAGAAATTGCAAACTGGGCCAAACAGGAGGTTAAAGGCGCTGACTGTCCAAGTGGGGAGAGTGTTAGTAAAGCGTCTGGAATGTTGCACCCGAGTACCAGGGGAGGAAAACTGAGACATATTTGAACACGTATCCCGATCACATGGTTGATCATGCTCTAGGTTCCACATGCATATTTTAGCTGAAGGAAGAATACCTTAAACCTGGGTAGTTGAAACCCGTGGAATGGGTACCATGCAATATGACTTCAAAGTGTCTTCATTTGCTCACCGAACCTCTCCAATCCTATCACTGCTGTGTTTATGCCCCTGTACACATGCTTGATTCTCTTTCGGAGACATAGCAATCCATAGGTTTTACGATCCTTACTAGTCTGGTACATTCTTAGGCGTTTAATATGCGGTGTTGAGTCCATTTCGTTGAGCAAGGAGTAGCTCTTGTCTATTCCATATTTGGCTTAAGGAACTTTATCTGTGCTCATTTCAATCTCTGGTTTTATGCAGCACCCCAACTCACCTTTCCCCTTAAGCAAGCATAAGTTGGTTTTCTAAATTTGAGACCCTGTTCTGTTTTGGAATTCAGTTCCTGTGTAGCCAAGATAACATTCCGTGTATTAGTGATATCTTATGATGTTTCTTTTTCTGTGTGACTTATTTCAGTTAGAATCATCGTACCTGAATCCACTCATTATGCTGCTACGGGCCTGATGAAACAGATTTCATTGCTGAGTGATACTGCATTGTACGTAAGTACCACAAGTTCTTTATCCATTTTTCACTTTCTGTGATATTGAACTTGTACGGTAAACGAGGTTCTTGTAAACAGAGGCGTCCCAAACTTTGGGGTGGCTGTGTCTTTTTGATTTTAATTTCCCTAATCTATAGGACTATAAGTGGAAGTGCCCTAGGCTCTGTTGCTTTGTTTTTTATATGTTTCAGGAAACACCATACACTTCTCCCGAGTGTCTGTTGGCAATTTACATCCCGCCCATCAGCATAACAAGGCTCCCAGTTCTCCATGGCCTGTCCTGCCTTTCTAGATTTTACACTTTTTTCAGATGGCCCTTTTGACCGGGGGGAAGTGAGACTTCATTGTAGTGCAGATTTCCTTTGCAAGCTTGCTTGGTTGGCCAAAAAGTGCGTATGCGTTTTTTCCTGAATATATTCAGGAAAAAACGCATACGCCCTTTTTGGCCAAGTGCATCATTGTGGACGTTCTGCCTCTTTTCCTATGCTTTCAATGCAATTCCAGTGTACCTCCTGAAATCGGTTTCCTGCAATTCTGCCCCGCTTTCAAGTCCTCTTGGCAGCCTTACTTCAGTATATTTTTGGACGATAGCTGTCATTTATAACTCTGCAGGTTTGTGCATTACAGTGCCCCTGAGCTCCTTTCTTCAACTCGCTTTCTTGTGAGCTGGCCGCAACACCGCAGGATGGCTTCAGGCCCTAATCTGGTTCCGGCACGGCACGCTGAGCCTTTGGTTAATTCCTCTTCCTGGTGGGAAATGAGAGTTAAATTTGCCCGTCCAGACTCCTCCAGCTAGTCTCTCATTGGTTCTCGCTATTCCTGTTCATCTTCCGCAGAAATTGCAAACTGGGCCAAACAGGAGGTTAAAGGGACTGACTCTCCAAGTCGGGAGAGTGTTAGTAAAGCGTCTGGAATGTTGCACCCGAGTACCAGGGTACGAAAACTGAGACATATTTGAACACGTCTCCCGATCACATGTTTGATCATACTCTAGGTTCCACATGCATGTTTTAGCTGCAGGAAGAATACCTTAAACCTGGGTAGTTGAAACCCGTGGAATGGGTACCATGCAATATGACTTCAAAGGGTCTTCATTTGCTCACCGAACCTCTCCAATCCTATCACTGCTGCGTTTATGCCCCTGTACACATGCTTGATTCTCTTTCGGAGACATAGCAATCCATAGGTTTTAAGATACTTACTAGTCAGGTACATTCTTAGGCGTTTAATATGGGGTGTTGAGTCCATTTCGTTGAGCAAGGAGTAGCTCTTGTCTATTCCATATTTGGCTTAAGGAACTTTATCTGTGCTCATTTCAATCTCTGGTTTTATGCAGCACCCCAACTCACCTTTCCCCTTAAGCAAGCATAAGTTGGTTTTCTAAATTTGAGACCCTGTTCTGTTCTGTAATTCAGTTCCTGTGTAGCCAAGGTTACATTCCGTGTATTAGTGATATCTTATGATGTTTCTTTTTCTGTGTGACTTATTTCAGTTAGAATCACCATACCTGAATCCACTCATTGTGCTACTAAGGGCCTGATGACATAGATTTCATTGCTGAGTGATATTGCTTTGTAAGTAAATACCACAACTTCTTTATCCATTTTTCACTTTCTGCGATGTTGAACTTGTACTGTAAACGAGGTTCTTGTAAACAGAGGCGTCCCAAACTTTGGGGTGGCTGTGTCTTTTTGATTTTAATTTCCCTAAGCTATAGGACCATAAGTGGAAGTGCCCTAGGCTCTGTTGCTTTGTTTTTTAGATGTTTCAGGAAACACCATACACTTCTCCCGAGTGTCTGTTGGCAATTTACATCCCGCCCATCAGCATAACAAGGCTCCCAGTTCTCCATGGCCTGTCCTGCCTTTCTGGATTTTACACTTTTTTCAGATGGCCCTTTTGACCGGGGGGAAGTGAGACTTCATTGTAGTGCAGATTTCCTTTGCAAGCTTGCTTGGTTGGCCAAAAAGTGCGTATGCGTTTTTTCCTGAATATATTCAGGAAAAAACGCATACGCCCTTTTTGGCCAAGTGCATCATTGTGGACGTTCTGCCTCTTTTCCTATGCTTTCAATGCAATTCCACTCTACCTCCTGAAATCGGTTTCCTGCAATTCTGCCCCGCTTTCAAGTCCTCTTGGCAGCCTTACTTCAGTATATTTTTGGACGATAGCTGTCATTTATAACTCTGCAGGTTTGTGAATTACAGTGCCCCTGAGCTCCTTTCTTCAACTCGCTTTCTTGTGACCTGGCCGCAACACCGCAGGATGGCTTCAGGCCCTAATCTGGTTCCGGCACGGCATGCTGAGCCTTTGGTTAATTTCTCTTCCTTGTGGGAAATGAGAGTTAAATTAGCCCGTCCAGACACCTCCAGCTAGTCTCTCATTGGTTCTCCCTATTCCTGTTCATCTTCCGCAGAAATTGCAAACTGGGCCAAACAGGAGGTTAAAGGCGCTGACTCTCCAAGTGGGGAGAGTGTTAGTAAAGCGTCTGGAATGTTGCACCCGAGTACCAGGGGAGGAAAACTGAGACATATTTCAACACGTCTCCCGTTCACACGGTTCATCATACTCTGGGTTCCACATGCATGTTTTAGCTGAAGGAAGAATACCTTAAACCTTGGTAGTTGAGACCCGTGGAATGGGTACCAAGCAATATGACTTCAAAGGATCTTCATTTGCTCACCGAACCTCTCCAATCCTATCACTGCTGCGTTTATGCCCCTGTACACATGCTTGATTCTCTTTTGGAGACATAGCAATCCATAGGTTTTAAGATACTTACTAGTCAGGTACATTCTTAGGCGTTTAATATGGGGTGTTGAGTCCATTTCGTTGAGCAAGGAGTAGCTCTTGTCTATTCCATATTTGGCTTAAGGAACTTTATCTGTGCTCATTTCAATCTCTGGTTTTATGTAGCACCCCAACTCACCTTTCCCCTTAAGCAAGCATAAGTTGGTTTTCTAAATTTGAGACCCTGTTCTGTTTTGGAATTCAGTTCCTGTGTAGCCAAGTTTACATTCCATGTATTACTGATATCTTATGATGTTTCTTTTTCTGTGTGAATTATTTCAGTTAGAATCATCGTACCTGAATCCAGTCATTATGCTGCTACGGGCCTGATGACATAGATTTCATTGCTGAGTGATACTGCATTTTACATAAGTACCACAAGTTCTTTATCCATTTTTCACTTTCTGTGATACTGAACTTGTACTGTAAACGAGGTTCTTGTAAACAGAGGCGTCCCAAACTTTGGGGTGGCTGTGTCTTTTTGATTTTAATTTCCCTAAGCTATAGGACCATAAGTGGAAGTGCCCTAGGCTCTGTTGCTTTGTTTTTAAGATGTTTCAGGAAACACCATACACTTCTCCCGAGTGTCTGTTGGCAATTTACATCCCGCCCATCAGCATAACAAGGCTCCCAGTTCTCCATGGCCTGTCCTGCCTTTCTGGATTTTACACTTTTTTCAGATGGCCCTTTTGACCGGGGGGAAGTGAGACTTCATTGTAGTGCAGATTTCCTTTGCAAGTTTGCTTGGTTGGCCAAAAAGTGCGTATGCGTTTTTTCCTGAATATATTCAGGAAAAAACGCATACGCACTTTTTGGCCAAGTGCATCATTGTGGACGTTCTGCCTCTTTTCCTATGCTTTCAATGCAATTCCAGTCTACCTCCTGAAATCGGTTTCCTGCAATTCTGCCCCGCTTTCAAGTCCTCTTGGCAGCCTTACTTCAGTATATTTTTGGACGATAGCTGTCATTTATAACTCTGCAGGTTTGTGAATTACAGTGCCCCTGAGCTCCTTTCTTCAACTCGCTTTCTTGTGAGCTGGCCGCAACACCGCAGGATGGCTTCAGGCCCTAATCTGGTTCCGGCACGGCACGCTGAGCCTTTGGTTATTTCCCCTTCCTGGTGGAAATGAGAGTTAAATTTGCCCGTCCAGACACCTCCAGCTAGTCTCTCATTGGTTCTCCCTATTCCTGTTCATCTTCCGCAGAAATTGCAAACTGGGCCAAACAGGAGGTTAAAGGCGCTGACTCTCCAAGTGGGGAGAGTGTTAGTAAAGCGTCTGGAATGTTGCACCCGAGTACCAGGGGAGGAAACCTGAGACATATTTGAACACGTCTCCCATTCACACGGTTGATCATACTCTGGGTTCCACATGCATGTTTTAGCTGAAGGAGGAATACCTTAATCCTGGGTAGTTGAGACCCGTGGAATGGGTACCATGCAATAAGACTTCAAAGGGTCTTCATTTGCTCACCGAACCTCTCCAATCCTATCACTGCTGCGTTTATGCCCCTGTACACACGCTTGATTCTCTTTTGGGGACATAGCAATCCATAGGTTTTAAGATACTTACTAGTCAGGTACATTCTTAGGCGTTTAATATGGGGTGTTGAGTCCATTTCGTTGAGCAAGGAGTAGCTCTTGTCTATTCCATATTTGGCTTAAGGAACTTTATCTGTGCTCATTTCAATCTCTGGTTTTATGCAGCACCCCAACTCACCTTTCCCCTTAAGCAAGCATAAGTTGGTTTTCTAAATTTGATACCCTGTTCTGTTTTGGAATTCAGTTCCTGTGTAGCCAAGTTTACATTCCGTGTATTACTGATATCTTATGATGTTTCTTTTTCTGTGTGACTTATTTCCGTTAGAATCATCGTACCTGAATCCACTCATTATGCTGCTACGGGCCTGATGACATAGATTTCATTGCTGAGTGATACTGCATTGTATGTAAGTACCACAAGTTCTTTTTCCGTTTTTCACATTCTGCGATGTTGAACTTGTACTGTAAACGAGGTTCTTGTAAACAGAGGCGTCCCAAATTTTGGGGTGGCTGTGTCTTTTTGATTTTAATTTCCCTAAGCTATAGGACCATAAGTGGAAGTGCCCTAGGCTCTGTTGCTTTGTTTTTTAGATGTTTCAGGAAACACCATACACTTCTCCGGAGTGTCTGTTGGCAATTTACATCCCACCCATCAGCATAACAAGGCTCCCAGTTCTCCATGGCCTGTCCTGCCTTTCTGGATTTTACACTTTTTTCAGATGGCCCTTTTGACCGGGGGGAAGTGAGACTTCATTGTAGTGCAGATTTCCTTTGCAAGCTTGCTGGGTTGGCCAAAAAGGGCGTATGCGTTTTTTCCTGAATATATTCAGGAAAAAACGCATACGCCCTTTTTGGCCTAGTGCATCATTGTGGACGTTCTGCCTCTTTTCCTATGCTTTCAATGCAATTCCAGTCTACCTCCTGAAATCGGTTTCCTGCAATTCTGCCCCGCTTTCAAGTCCTCTTGGCAGCCTTACTTCAGTATATTTTTGGACGATAGCTGTCATTTATAACTCTGCAGGTTTGTGCATTACAGTGCCCCTGAGCTCCTTTCTTCAACTCGCTTTCTTGTGAGCTGGCCGCAACACCGCAGGATGGCTTCAGGCCCTAATCTGGTTCCGGCACGGCACGCTGAGCCTTTGGTTAATTCCTCTTCCTGGTGGGAAATGAGAGTTAAATTGGCCCGTCCAGACTCCTCCAGCTAGTCTGTCATTGGTTCTCGCTATTCCTGTTCATCTTCCGCAGAAATTGCAAACTGGGCCAAACAGGAGGTTAAAGGGACTGACTCTCCAAGTCGGGAGAGTGTTAGTAAAGCATCTGGAATGTTGCACCCGAGTACCAGGGTACGAAAACTGAGACATATTTGAACACGTCTCCCGATCACACGGTTGATCATACTCTAGGTTCCACATGCATGTTTTAGCTGCAGGAAGAATACCTTAAACCTGGGTAGTTGAAACCCGTGGAATGGGTACCATGCAATATGACTTCAAAGGGTCTTCATTTGCTCACCGAACCTCTCCAATCCTATCACTGCTGCGTTTATGCCCCTGTACACATGCTTGATTCTCTTTCGGAGACATAGCAATCCATAGGTTTTAAGATACTTACTAGTCAGGTACATTCTTAGGCGTTTAATATGGGGTGTTGAGTCCATTTCGTTGAGCAAGGAGTAGCTCTTGTCTATTCCATATTTGGCTTAAGGAACTTTATCTGTGCTCATTTCAATCTCTGGTTTTATGCAGCACCCCAACTCACCTTTCCCCTTAAGCAAGCATAAGTTGGTTTTCTAAATTTGAGACCCTGTTCTGTTCTGTAATTCAGTTCCTGTGTAGCCAAGTTTACATTCCGTGTATTACTGATATCTTATGATGTTTCTTTTTCTGTGTGACTTATTTCAGTTAGAATCATCATACCTGAATCCACTCATTGTGCTGCTAAGGGCCTGATGACATAGATTTCATTGCTGAGTGATATTGCTTTGTAAGTAAATACCACAAGTTCTTTATCCATTTTTCACTTTCTGTGATTCTGAACTTGTACGGTAAACGAGGTTCTTGTAAACAGAGGCATCCCAAATTTTGGGGTGGCTGTGTCTTTTTGATTTTAATTTCCCTAAGCTATAGGACCATAAGTGGAAGTGCCCTAGGCTCTGTTGCTTTGTTTTTTAGATGTTTCAGGAAACACCATACACTTCTCCCGAGTGTCTGTTGGCAATTTACATCCCGCCCATCAGCATAACAAGGCTCCCAGTTCTCCATGGCCTGTCCTGACTTTCTGGATTTTACACTTTTTTCAGATGGCCCTTTTGACTGGGGGGAAGTGAGACTTCATTGTAGTGCAGATTTCCTTTGCAAGCTTGCTTGGTTGGCCAAAAAGGGCGTATGCGTTTTTTCCTGAATATATTCAGGAAAAAACGCATACGCCCTTTTTGGCCAAGTGCATCATTGTGGACGTTCTGCCTCTTTTCCTATGCTTTCAATGCAATTCCAGTCTACCTCCTGAAATCGGTTTCCTGCAATTCTGCCCCGCTTTCAAGTCCTCTTGGCAGCCTTACTTCAGTATATTTTTGGACGATAGCTGTCATTTATAACTCTGCAGGTTTGTGAATTACAGTGCCCCTGAGCTCCTTTCTTCAACTCGCTTTCTTGTGAGCTGGCCGCAACACAGCAGGATGGCTTCAGGCCCTAGTCTGGTTCCGGCACGGCACGCTGAGCCTTTGGTTAATTCCTCTTCCTGGTTGGAAATGAGAGTTAAATTTGCCCGTCCAGACACCTCCAGCTAGTCTCTCATTGGTTCTCCCTATTCCTGTTCATCTTCCGCAGAATTTGCAAACTGGGCCAAACAGGAGGTTAAAGGCGCTGACTCTCCAAGTGGGGAGAGTGTTAGTAAAGCGTCTGGAATGTTGCACCCGAGTACCAGGGTACGAAAACTGAGACATATTTGAACACGTCTCCCGATCACATGGTTGATCATACTCTAGGTTCCACATGCATGTTTTAGCTGCAGGAAGAATACCTTAAACCTGGGTAGTTGAAACCCGTGGAATCGGTACCATGCAATATGACTTCAAAGGGTCTTCATTTGCTCACCGAACCTCTCCAATCCTATCACTGCTGCGTTTATGCCCCTGTACACACGCTTGATTCTCTTTTGGAGACATAGCAATCCATAGGTTTTAAGATACTTACTAGTCAGGTACATTCTTAGGCGTTTAATATGCGGTGTTGAGTCCATTTCGTTGAGCAAGGAGTAGCTCTTGTCTATTCCATATTTGGCTTAAGGAACTTTATCTGTGCTCATTTCAATCTCTGGTTTTATGCAGCACCCCAACTCACCTTTACCCTTAAGCAAGCATAAGTTGGTTTTCTAAATTTGAGACCCTGTTCTGTTCTGTAATTCAGTTCCTGTGTAGCCAAGTTTACATTCCGTGTATTACTGATATCTTATGATGTTTCTTTTTCTGTGTGACTTATTTCAGTTAGAATCATCATACCTGAATCCACTCATTGTGCTGCTAAGGGCCTGATGACATAGATTTCATTGCTGAGTGATATTGCTTTGTAAGTAAATACCACAACTTCTTTATCCATTTTTCACTTTCTGTGATTCTGAACTTGTACGGTAAATGAGGTTCTTGTAAACAGAGGCATCCCAAATTTTGGGGTGGCTGTGTCTTTTTGATTTTAATTTCCCTAAGCTTTAGGACCATAAGTGGAAGTGCCCTAGGCTCTGTTGCTTTGTTTTTTAGATGTTTCAGGAAACACCATACACTTCTCCCGAGTGTCTGTTGGCAATTTACATCCCGCCCATCAGCATAACAAGGCTCCCAGTTCTCCATGGCCTGTCCTGCCTTTCTGGATTTTACACTTTTTTCAGATGGCCCTTTTGACCGGGGGGAAGTGAGACTTCATTGTAGTGCAGATTTCCTTTGCAAGCTTGCTTGGTTGGCCAAAAAGGGCGTATGCGTTTTTTCCTGAATATATTCAGGAAAAAACGCATACGCCCTTTTTGGCCAAGTGCATCATTGTGGACGTTCTGCCTCTTTTCCTATGCTTTCAATGCAATTCCAGTCTACCTCCTGAAATCGGTTTCCTGCAATTCTGCCCCGCTTTCAAGTCCTCTTGGCAGCCTTACTTCAGTATATTTTTGGACGATAGCTGTCATTTATAACTCTGCAGGTTTGTGAATTACAGTATCCCTGAGCTCCTTTCTTCAACTCGCTTTCTTGTGAGCTGGCCGCAACACCGCAGGATGGCTTCAGGCCCTAATCTGGTTCCGGCACGGCACGCTGAGCCTTTGGTTAATTCCTCTTCCTGGTGGGAAATGAGAGTTAAATTTGCCCGTCCAGACACCTCCAGCTAGTCTCTCATTGGTTCTCGCTATTCCTGTTCATCTTCCGCAGAAATTGCAAACTGGGCCAAACAGGAGGTTAAAGGGACTGACTCTCCAAGTCGGGAGAGTGTTAGTAAAGCGTCTGGAATGTTGCACCCGAGTACCAGGGTACGAAAACTGAGACATATTTGAACACGTCTCCCGATCACATGGTTGATCATACTCTAGGTTCCACATGCATGTTTTAGCTGCAGGAAGAATACCTTAAACCTGGGTAGTTGAAACCCGTGGAATGGGTACCATGCAATATGACTTCAAAGGGTCTTCATTTGCTCACCGAACCTCTCCAATCCTATCACTGCTGCGTTTATGCCCCTGTACACACGCTTGATTCTCTTTTGGAGACATAGCAATCCATAGGTTTTAAGATACTTACTAGTCAGGTACATTCTTAGGCGTTTAATATGCGGTGTTGAGTCCATTTCGTTGAGCAAGGAGTAGCTCTTGTCTATTCCATATTTGGCTTAAGGAACTGTATCTGTGCTCATTTCAATCTCTGGTTTTATGCAGCACCCCAAATCACCTTTACCCTTAAGCAAGCATAAGTTGGTTTTCTAAATTTGAGACCCTGTTCTGTTCTGTAATTCAGTTCCTGTGTAGCCAAGTTTACATTCCATGTATTACTGATATCTTATGATGTTTCTTTTTCTGTGTGACTTATTTCAGTTAGAATCATCATACCTGAATCCACTCATTGTGCTGCTAAGGGCCTGATGACATAGATTTCATTGCTGAGTGATATTGCTTTGTAAGTAAATACCACAAGTTCTTTATCCATTTTTCACTTTCTGTGATTCTGAACTTGTACGGTAAACGAGGTTCTTGTAAACAGAGGCATCCCAAATTTTGGGGTGGCTGTGTCTTTTTGATTTTAATTTCCCTAAGCTTTAGGACCATAAGTGGAAGTGCCCTAGGCTCTGTTGCTTTGTTTTTTAGATGTTTCAGGAAACACCATACACTTCTCCCGAGTGTCTGTTGGCAATTTACATCCCGCCCATCAGCATAACAAGGCTCCCAGTTCTCCATGGCCTGTCCTGCCTTTCTGGATTTTACACTTTTTTCAGATGGCCCTTTTGACCGGGGGGAAGTGAGACTTCATTGTAGTGCAGATTTCCTTTGCAAGCTTGCTTGGTTGGCCAAAAAGGGCGTATGCGTTTTTTCCTGAATATATTCAGGAAAAAACGCATACGCCCTTTTTGGCCAAGTGCATCATTGTGGACGTTCTGCCTCTTTTCCTATGCTTTCAATGCAATTCCAGTCTACCTCCTGAAATCGGTTTCCTGCAATTCTGCCCCGCTTTCAAGTCCTCTTGGCAGCCTTACTTCAGTATATTTTTGGACGATAGCTGTCATTTATAACTCTGCAGGTTTGTGAATTACAGTATCCCTGAGCTCCTTTCTTCAACTCGCTTTCTTGTGAGCTGGCCGCAACACTGCAGGATGGCTTCAGGCCCTAATCTGGTTCCGGCACGGCACGCTGAGCCTTTGGTTAATTCCTCTTCCTGGTGGGAAATGAGAGTTAAATTTGCCCGTCCAGACACCTCCAGCTAGTCTCTCATTGGTTCTCGCTATTCCTGTTCATCTTCCGCAGAAATTGCAAACTGGGCCAAACAGGAGGTTAAAGGGACTGACTCTCCAAGTCGGGAGAGTGTTAGTAAAGCGTCTGGAATGTTGCACCCGAGTACCAGGGTACGAAAACTGAGACATATTTGAACACGTCTCCTGATCACATGGTTGATCATACTCTAGGTTCCACATGCATGTTTTAGCTGCAGGAAGAATACCTTAAACCTGGGTAGTTGAAACCCGTGGAATGGGTACCATGCAATATGAATTCAAAGGGTCTTCACTTGCTCACCGAACCTCTCCAATCCTATCACTGCTGCATTTATGCCCCTGTACACATGCTTGATTCTCTTTCGGAGACATAGCAATCCATAGGTTTTAAGATACTTACTAGTCAGGTACATTCTTAGGCGTTTAATTTGGGGTGTTGAGTCCATTTTGTTGAGCAAGGAGTAGCTCTTGTCTATTCCATATTTGGCTTAAGGAACTGTATCTGTGCTCATTTCAATCTCTGGTTTTATGCAGCACCCCAACTCACCTTTACCCTTAAGCAAGCATAAGTTGGTTTTCTAAATTTGAGACCCTGTTCTGTTCTGTAATTCAGTTCCTGTGTAGCCAAGTTTAAATTCCGTGTATTAGTGATATCTTATGATGTTTCTTTTTCTGTGTGACTTATTTCATTTAGAATCATCATACCTGAATCCATTCATTGTGCTGCTAAGGTACTGATGACATAGATTTCATTGCTGAGTGATATTGCTTTGTAAGTAAATACCACAACTTCTTTATCCATTTTTCAATTTCTGCGATGTTGAACTTGTACTGTAAACGAGGTTCTTGTAAACAGAGCCATTCCAAACTTTGGGGTGGCTGTGTCTTTTTGATTTTAATTTCCCTAAGCTATAGGACCATAAGTGGAAGTGCCCTAGGCTCTGTTGCTTTGTTTTTTAGATGTTTCAGGAAACACCATACTCTTCTCCCCAGTGTCTGTTGGCAATTTACATCCCGCCCATCAGCATAACAAGGCTCCCAGTTCTCCATGGCCTGTCCTGCCTTTCTGGATTTTACACTTTTTTCAGATGGCCCTTTTGACCGGGGAGAAGTGAGACTTCATTGTAGTGCAGATTTCCTTTGCAAGCTTGCTTTGTTGGCCAAAAAGGGCGTATGCGTTTTTTCCTGAATATATTCAGGAAAAAATGCATACGCCCTTTTTGGCCAAGTGCATCATTGTGGACGTTCTGCCTATTTTCCTATGCTTTCAATGCAATTCCAGTCTACCTCCTGAAATCGGTTTCCTGCAATTCTGCCCCGCTTTCAAGTCCTCTTGGCAGCCTTACTTCAGTATATTTTTGGACGATAACTGTCATTTATAACTCTGCAGGTTTGTGAATTACAGTGCCCCTGAGCTCCTTTCTTCAACTCGCTTTCTTTTGAGCTGGCCGCAACACCGCAGGATGACTTCAGGCCCTAATCTGGTTCCGGCACGGCACACTGAGCCTTTGGTTATTTCCTCTTCCTGGTGGGAAATGAGAGTTAAATTTGCCCGTCCAGACACCTCCAGCTAGTCTCTCATTGGTTCTCCCTATTCCTGTTCATCTTCCACAGAAATTGCAAACTGGGCCAAACAGGAGGTTAAAGGCGCTGACTCTCCAAGTGGGGAGAGTGTTAGTAAAGCGTCTGGAATGTTGCACCCGAGTACCAGGGGAGGAAAACTGAGACATATTTGAACACGTCTCCCGTTCACATGGTTGATCATACTCTGGGTTCCACATGCATGTTTTAGCTGAAGGATGAATAACTTAAACCTGGAGAGTTGAGACCCGTGTAATGGGTACCATGCAATATGACTTCAAAGTGTCTTCATTTGCTCACCGAACCTCTCCAATCCTATCACTGCTGCGTTTATGCCCCTGTACACATGCTTGATTCTCTTCCGGAGACATAGCAATCCATAGGTTTTAAGATACTTACTAGTCAGGTACATTCTTAGGCGTTTAATATGCGGTGTTGAGTCCATTTCGTTGAGCAAGGAGTAGCTCTTGTCTATTCCATATTTGGCTTAAGGAACTTTATCTGTGCTCATTTCAATCTCTGGTTTTATGCAGCACCCCAACTCACCTTTACCCTTAAGCAAGCATAAGTTGGTTTTCTAAATTTGAGACCCTGTTCTGTTCTGTAATTCAGTTCCTGTGTAGCCAAGTTTACATTCCGTGTATTAGTGATATCTTATGATGTTTCTTTTTCTGTGTGACTTATTTCCGTTAGAATCATCATACCTGAATCCACTCATTATGCTGCTAAGGGCCTGATGACATAGATTTCATTGCTGAGTGATATTGCTTTGTAAGTAAATACCACAACTTCTTTATCCATTTTTCACTTTCTGCGCTGTTGAACTTGTACTGTAAACGAGGTTCTTGTAAACAGAGGCGTCCCAAACTTTGGGGTGGCTGTGTCTTTTTGATTTTAATTTCCCTAAGCTATAGGACCATAAGTGGAAGTGCCCTAGGCTCTGTTGCTTTGTTTTTTAGATGTTTCAGGAAACACCATACACTTCTCCCGAGTGTCTGTTGGCAATTTACATCCCGCCCATCAGCATAACAAGGCTCCCAGTTCTCCATGGCCTGTCCTGCCTTTCTGGATTTTACACTTTTTTCAGATGGCCCTTTTGACCGGGGGGAAGTGAGACTTCATTGTAGTGCAGATTTCCTTTGCAAGCTTGCTTGGTTGGCCAAAAAGGGCGTATGCGTTTTTTTCTTGATATATTCAGGAAAAAACGCATACGCCCTTTTAGGCCAAGTGCATCATTGTGGACGTTCTGCCTCTTTTCCTATGCTTTCAATGCAATTCCAGTCTACCTCCTGAAATCGGTTTCCTGCAATTCTGCCCCGCTTTCAAGTCCTCTTGGCAGCCTTACTTCAGTATATTTTTGGACGATAGCTGTCATTTATAACTCTGCAGGTTTGTGAATTACAGTGCCCCTGAGCTCCTTTCTTCAACTCGCTTTCTTTTGACCTGGCCGCAACACCGCAGGATGGCTTCAGGCCCTAATCTGGTTCCGGCACGGCACGCTGAGCCTTTGGTTATTTCCTCTTCCTGGTGGGAAATGAGAGTTAAATTTGCCCGTCCAGACACCTCCAGCTAGTCTCTCATTGGTTCTCCCTATTCCTGTTCATCTTCCGCAGAAATTGCAAACTGGGCCAAACAGAAGGTTAAAGGCGCTGACTCTCCAAGTGGGGAGAGTGTTAGTAAAGCGTCTGGAATGTTGCACCCGAGTACCAGGGGAGGAAAACTGAGACATATTTGAACACGTCTCCCGTTCACACGGTTGATCATACTCTGGGTTCCACATGCATGTTTTAGCTGAAGGATGAATACCTTAAACCTGGAGAGTTGAGACCCGTGTAATGGGTACCATGCAATATGACTTCAAAGGGTCTTCATTTGCTCACCGAACCTCTCCAATCCTATCACTGCTGCGTTTATGCCCCTGTACACATGCTTGATTCTCTTCCGGAGACATAGCAATCCATAGGTTTTAAGATACTTACTAGTCAGGTACATTCTTAGGCGTTTAATATGCGGTGTTGAGTCCATTTCGTTGAGCAAGGAGTAGCTCTTGTCTATTCCATATTTGGCTTAAGGAACTTTATCTGTGCTCATTTCAATCTCTGGTTTTATGCAGCACCCCAACTCACCTTTACCCTTAAGCAAGCATAAGTTGGTTTTCTAAATTTGAGACCCTGTTCTGTTCTGTAATTCAGTTCCTGTGTAGCCAAGTTTACATTCCGTGTATTAGTGATATCTTATGATGTTTCTTTTTCTGTGTGACTTATTTCCGTTAGAATCATCATACCTGAATCCACTCATTATGCTGCTAAGGGCCTGATGACATAGATTTCATTGCTGAGTGATATTGCTTTGTAAGTAAATACCACAACTTCTTTATCCATTTTTCACTTTCTGCGCTGTTGAACTTGTACTGTAAACGAGGTTCTTGTAAACAGAGGCGTCCCAAACTTTGGGGTGGCTGTGTCTTTTTGATTTTAATTTCCCTAAGCTATAGGACCATAAGTGGAAGTGCCCTAGGCTCTGTTGCTTTGTTTTTTAGATGTTTCAGGAAACACCATACACTTCTCCCGAGTGTCTGTTGGCAATTTACATCCCGCCCATCAGCATAACAAGGCTCCCAGTTCTCCATGGCCTGTCCTGCCTTTCTGGATTTTACACTTTTTTCAGATGGCCCTTTTGACCGGGGGGAAGTGAGACTTCATTGTAGTGCAGATTTCCTTTGCAAGCTTGCTTGGTTGGCCAAAAAGGGCGTATGCGTTTTTTCCTTGATATATTCAGAAAAAAACGCATACGCCCTTTTAGGCCAAGTGCATCATTGTGGACGTTCTGCCTCTTTTCCTATGCTTTCAATGCAATTCCAGTCTACCTCCTGAAATCGGTTTCCTGCAATTCTGCCCCGCTTTCAAGTCCTCTTGGCAGCCTTACTTCAGTATATTTTTGGACGATAGCTGTCATTTATAACTCTGCAGGTTTGTGAATTACAGTGCCCCTGAGCTCCTTTCTTCAACTCGCTTTCTTTTGACCTGGCCGCAACACCGCAGGATGGCTTCAGGCCCTAATCTGGTTCCGGCACGGCACGCTGAGCCTTTGGTTATTTCCTCTTCCTGGTGGGAAATGAGAGTTAAATTTGCCCGTCCAGACACCTCCAGCTAGTCTCTGATTGGTTCTCCCTATTCCTGTTCATCTTCCGCAGAAATTGCAAACTGGGCCAAACAGAAGGTTAAAGGCGCTGACTCTCCAAGTGGGGAGAGTGTTAGTAAAGCGTCTGGAATGTTGCACCCGAGTACCAGGGGAGGAAAACTGAGACATATTTGAACACGTCTCCCGTTCACACGGTTGATCATACTCTGGGTTCCACATGCATGTTTTAGCTGAAGGAAGAATACCTTAAACCTGGAGAGTTGAGACCCGTGGAATGGGTATCATGCAATATGACTTCAAAGGGTCTTCATTTGCTCACCGAACCTCTCCAATCCTATCACTGCTGCGTTTATGCCCCTGTACACACGCTTGATTCTCTTTTGGAGACATAGCAATCCATAGGTTTTAAGATACTTACTAGTCAGGTACATTCTTAGGCATTTAATATGGTGTGTTGAGTCCATTTCATTGAGCAAGGAGTAGCTCTTGTCTATTCCATATTTGGCTTAAGGAACTTTATCTGTGCTCATTTCAATCTCTGGTTTTATGCAGCACCCCAACTCACCTTTCCCCTTAAGCAAGAATAAGTTGGTTTTCTAAATTTGAGACCCTGTTCTGTTCTGTAATTCAGTTCCTGTGTAGCCAAGTTTACATTCCGTGTATTACTGATATCTTATGATGTTTCTTTTTCTGTGTGACTTATTTCAGTTAGAATCATCGTACCTGAATCCATTCATTATGCTGCTACGGGCCTGATGACATAGATTTCATTGCTGAGTGATACTGCATTGTATGTAAGTACCACAAGTTCTTTATCCATTTTTCACTTTCTGTGATACTGAACTTGTATGGTAAACGAGGTTTTTGTAAACAGAGGCGTCCCAAATTTTGGGGTGGCTGTGTCTTTTTGATTTTAATTTCCCTAAGCTATAGGACCATAAGTGGAAGTGCCCTAGGCTCTGTTGCTTTGTTTTTTAGATGTTTCAGGAAACACCATACACTTCTACGGAGTGTCTGTTGGCAATTTACATCCCTCCCATCAGCATAACAATGCTCCCAGTTCTCCATGGCCTGTCCTGCCTTTCTAGATTTTACACTTTTTTCAGATGGTCCTTTTGACCGGGGGGAAGTGAGACTTCATTGTAGTGCAGATTTCCTTTGCAAGCTTGCTTGGTTGGCCAAAAAGGGCGTATGCGTTTTTTCCTGAATATATTCAGGAAAAAACGCATACGCCCTTTATGGCCAAGAGCATCATTGTGGACGTTCTGCCTCTTTTCCTATGCTTTCAATGCAATTCCAGTCTACCTCCTGAAATCGGTTTCCTGCAATTCTGCCCCGCTTTCAAGTCCTCTTGGCAGCCTTACTTCAGTATATTTTTGGACGATAGCTGTCATTTATAACTCTGCAGGTTTGTGAATTACAGTGCCCCTGAGCTCCTTTCTTCAACTCACTTTCTTTTGAGCTGGCCGCAACACCGCAGGATGGCTTCAGGCCCTAATCTGGTTCCGGCACGGCACGCTGAGCCTTTGGTTATTTCCTCTTCCTGGTGGGAAATGAGAGTTAAATTTGCCCGTCCAGACACCTCCAGCTTGTCTCTCATTGGTTCTCGCTATTCCTGTTCATCTTCCGCAGAAATTGCAAACTGGGCCAAACAGGAGGTTAAAGGGACTGACTCTCCAAGTCGGGAGAGTGTTAGTAAAGCGTCTGGAATGTTGCACCCGAGTACCAGGGTACAAAAACTGAGACATACTTGAACACGTCTCCCGTTCACACGGTTGATCATACTCTGGGTTCCACATGCATGTTTTAGCTGAAGGAAGAATAACTTAAACCTGGAGAGTTGAGACCCGTGGAATGGGTACCATGCAATATGACTTCAAAGGGTCTTCATTTGCTCACCGAACCTCTCCAATCCTATCACTGCTGCGTATATGCCCCTGTGCACATGCTTGATTCTCTTTCGGAGACATAGCAATCCATAGGTTTTAAGATAATTACTAGTCAGGTACATTCTTAGGCGTTTAATATGCGGTGTTGAGTCCATTTCGTTGAGCAAGGAGTAGCTCTTGTCTATTCCATATTTGGCTTAAGGAACTTTATCTGTGCTCAT
This sequence comes from Pseudorca crassidens, assembly GCF_039906515.1. Classification (NCBI taxonomy): domain Eukaryota; kingdom Metazoa; phylum Chordata; class Mammalia; order Artiodactyla; family Delphinidae; genus Pseudorca; species Pseudorca crassidens. The sequence continues at coordinate 505,901 of NW_027136326.1, read as the reverse complement.
TTCAATCTCTGGTTTTATGCAGCACCCCAACTCACCTTTACCCTTAAGCAAGCATAAGGTGGTTTTCTAAATTTGAGACCCTGTTCTGTTCTGTAATTCAGTTCCTGTGTAGCCAAGTTTACATTCCATGTATTACTGATACCTTATGATGTTTCTTTTTCTGTGGGACTTATTTCAGTTAGAATCATCATACCTGAATCCACTCATTGTGCTGCTACGGGCCTGATGACATAGATTTCATTGCTGAGTGATATTGCTTTGTAAGTAAATACCACAACTTCTTTATCCATTTTTCACTTTCTGCGATGTTGAACTTGTACTGTAAACGAGGGTCTTGTAAACAGAGCCGTCCCAAACTTTGGGGTGGCTGTGTCTTTTTGATTTTAATTTCCCTAATCTATAGGACCATAAGTGGAAGTGCCCTAGGCTCTGTTGCTTTGTTTTTTAGATGTTTCAGGAAACACCATACACTTCTCCCGAGTGTCTGTTGGCAATTTACATCCCGCCCATCAGCATAACAAGGCTCCCAGTTCTCCATGGCCTGTCCTGCCTTTCTGGATTTTACACTTTTTTCAGATGGCCCTTTTGACCGGGGGGAAGTGAGACTTCATTGTAGTGCAGATTTCCTTTGCAAGCTTGCTTGGTTGGCCAAAAAGGGCGTATGCGTTTTTTCCTTGATATATTCAGAAAAAAACGCATACGCCCTTTTAGGCCAAGTGCATCATTGTGGACGTTCTGCCTCTTTTCCTATGCTTTCAATGCAATTCCAGTCTACCTCCTGAAATCGGTTTCCTGCAATTCTGCCCCGCTTTCAAGTCCTCTTGGCAGCCTTACTTCAGTATATTTTTGGACGATAGCTGTCATTTATAACTCTGCAGGTTTGTGAATTACAGTGCCCCTGAGCTCCTTTCTTCAACTCGCTTTCTTTTGACCTGGCCGCAACACCGCAGGATGGCTTCAGGCCCTAATCTGGTTCCGGCACGGCACGCTGAGCCTTTGGTTATTTCCTCTTCCTGGTGGGAAATGAGAGTTAAATTTGCCCGTCCAGACACCTCCAGCTAGTCTCTGATTGGTTCTCCCTATTCCTGTTCATCTTCCGCAGAAATTGCAAACTGGGCCAAACAGAAGGTTAAAGGCGCTGACTCTCCAAGTGGGGAGAGTGTTAGTAAAGCGTCTGGAATGTTGCACCCGAGTACCAGGGGAGGAAAACTGAGACATATTTGAACACGTCTCCCGTTCACACGGTTGATCATACTCTGGGTTCCACATGCATGTTTTAGCTGAAGGAAGAATACCTTAAACCTGGAGAGTTGAGACCCGTGGAATGGGTATCATGCAATATGACTTCAAAGGGTCTTCATTTGCTCACCGAACCTCTCCAATCCTATCACTGCTGCGTTTATGCCCCTGTACACACGCTTGATTCTCTTTTGGAGACATAGCAATCCATAGGTTTTAAGATACTTACTAGTCAGGTACATTCTTAGGCATTTAATATGGTGTGTTGAGTCCATTTCATTGAGCAAGGAGTAGCTCTTGTCTATTCCATATTTGGCTTAAGGAACTTTATCTGTGCTCATTTCAATCTCTGGTTTTATGCAGCACCCCAACTCACCTTTCCCCTTAAGCAAGAATAAGTTGGTTTTCTAAATTTGAGACCCTGTTCTGTTCTGTAATTCAGTTCCTGTGTAGCCAAGTTTACATTCCGTGTATTACTGATATCTTATGATGTTTCTTTTTCTGTGTGACTTATTTCAGTTAGAATCATCGTACCTGAATCCATTCATTATGCTGCTACGGGCCTGATGACATAGATTTCATTGCTGAGTGATACTGCATTGTATGTAAGTACCACAAGTTCTTTATCCATTTTTCACTTTCTGTGATACTGAACTTGTATGGTAAACGAGGTTTTTGTAAACAGAGGCGTCCCAAATTTTGGGGTGGCTGTGTCTTTTTGATTTTAATTTCCCTAAGCTATAGGACCATAAGTGGAAGTGCCCTAGGCTCTGTTGCTTTGTTTTTTAGATGTTTCAGGAAACACCATACACTTCTACGGAGTGTCTGTTGGCAATTTACATCCCTCCCATCAGCATAACAATGCTCCCAGTTCTCCATGGCCTGTCCTGCCTTTCTGGATTTTACACTTTTTTCAGATGGTCCTTTTGACCGGGGGGAAGTGAGACTTCATTGTAGTGCAGATTTCCTTTGCAAGCTTGCTTGGTTGGCCAAAAAGGGCGTATGCGTTTTTTCCTGAATATATTCAGGAAAAAACGCATACGCCCTTTATGGCCAAGAGCATCATTGTGGACGTTCTGCCTCTTTTCCTATGCTTTCAATGCAATTCCAGTCTACCTCCTGAAATCGGTTTCCTGCAATTCTGCCCCGCTTTCAAGTCCTCTTGGCAGCCTTACTTCAGTATATTTTTGGACGATAGCTGTCATTTATAACTCTGCAGGTTTGTGAATTACAGTGCCCCTGAGCTCCTTTCTTCAACTCACTTTCTTTTGAGCTGGCCGCAACACCGCAGGATGGCTTCAGGCCCTAATCTGGTTCCGGCACGGCACGCTGAGCCTTTGGTTATTTCCTCTTCCTGGTGGGAAATGAGAGTTAAATTTGCCCGTCCAGACACCTCCAGCTTGTCTCTCATTGGTTCTCGCTATTCCTGTTCATCTTCCGCAGAAATTGCAAACTGGGCCAAACAGGAGGTTAAAGGGACTGACTCTCCAAGTCGGGAGAGTGTTAGTAAAGCGTCTGGAATGTTGCACCCGAGTACCAGGGTACAAAAACTGAGACATACTTGAACACGTCTCCCGTTCACACGGTTGATCATACTCTGGGTTCCACATGCATGTTTTAGCTGAAGGAAGAATAACTTAAACCTGGAGAGTTGAGACCCGTGGAATGGGTACCATGCAATATGACTTCAAAGGGTCTTCATTTGCTCACCGAACCTCTCCAATCCTATCACTGCTGCGTATATGCCCCTGTGCACATGCTTGATTCTCTTTCGGAGACATAGCAATCCATAGGTTTTAAGATAATTACTAGTCAGGTACATTCTTAGGCGTTTAATATGCGGTGTTGAGTCCATTTCGTTGAGCAAGGAGTAGCTCTTGTCTATTCCATATTTGGCTTAAGGAACTTTATCTGTGCTCATTTCAATCTCTGGTTTTATGCAGCACCCCAACTCACCTTTACCCTTAAGCAAGCATAAGGTGGTTTTCTAAATTTGAGACCCTGTTCTGTTCTGTAATTCAGTTCCTGTGTAGCCAAGTTTACATTCCATGTATTACTGATACCTTATGATGTTTCTTTTTCTGTGGGACTTATTTCAGTTAGAATCATCATACCTGAATCCACTCATTGTGCTGCTACGGGCCTGATGACATAGATTTCATTGCTGAGTGATATTGCTTTGTAAGTAAATACCACAACTTCTTTATCCATTTTTCACTTTCTGCGATGTTGAACTTGTACTGTAAACGAGGGTCTTGTAAACAGAGCCGTCCCAAACTTTGGGGTGGCTGTGTCTTTTTGATTTTAATTTCCCTAATCTATAGGACCATAAGTGGAAGTGCCCTAGGCTCTGTTGCTTTGTTTTTTAGATGTTTCAGGAAACACCATACACTTCTCCCGAGTGTCTGTTGGCAATTTACATCCCGCCCATCAGCATAACAAGGCTCCCAGTTCTCCATGGCCTGTCCTGCCTTTCTGGATTTTACACTTTTTTCAGATGGCCCTTTTGACCGTGGGGAAGTGAGACTTCATTGTAGTGCAGATTCCCTTTGCAAGCTTGCTTGGTTGGCCAAAAAGGGGGTATGCGTTTTTTCCTGAATATATTCAGGAAAAAACGCATACGCCCTTTTTGGCCAAGTGCATCATTGTGGACGTTCTGCCTCTTTTCCTATGTTTGAAATGCAATTCCAGTCTACCTCCTGAAATCGGTTTCCTGCAATTCTGCCCCGCTTTCAAGTCCTCTTGGCAGCCTTACTTCAGTATACTTTTGGACGATAGCTGTCATTTATAACTCTGCAGGTTTGTGAATTACAGTGCCCCTGAGCTCCTTTCTTCAACTCGCTTTCTTGTGAGCTGGCCGCAGCACCACAGGATGGCTTCAGGCCCTAATCTGGTTCCGGCACGGCACTCTGAGCCTTTGGTTATTTCCTCTTCCTGGTGGGAAATGAGAGTTAAATTTGCCCGTCCAGAAACCTCCAGCTAGTCTCTCATTGGTTCTCCCTATTCCTGTTCATTTTCCGCAGAAATTGCAAACTGGGCCAAACAGGAGGTTAAAGGCGCTGACTCTCCAAGTGGGGAGAGTGTTAGTAAAGCGTCTGGAATGTTGCACCCGAGTACCAGGGGAGGAAAACTGAGACATATTTGAACACGTTTTCCGTTCACACGGTTGATCATACTCTGGGTTCCACATGCATGTTTTAGCTGAAGGAAGAATACCTTAAACCTGGAGAGTTGAAACCCGTGGATTGGGTACCATGCAATATGCCTTCAACGGGTTTTCATTTGCTCACCGAACCTCTCCAATCCTATCACTGCTGCGTTTATGCCCCTGTACACACGCTTGATTCTCTTTTGGAGACAGAGCAATCCATAGGTTTTAAGATACTTACTAGTCAGGTACATTCTTAGGCGTTTAATATGCGGTGTTGAGTCCATTTCGTTGAGCAAGGAGTAGCTCTTGTCTATTCCATATTTGGCTTAAGGAACTTTATCTGTGCTCATTTCAATCTCTGGTTTAATGCAGCACCCCAACTCACCTTTACCGTTAAGCAAGCATAAGTTGGTTTTCTAAATTTGAGACCCTGTTCTGTTCTGTAATTCAGTTCCTGTGTAGCCAAGTTTACATTCCGTGTATTACTGATACCTTATGATGTTTCTTTTTCTGTGTGACTTATTTCAGTTAGAATCATCATACCTGAATCCACTCATTGTGCTGCTAAGGGCCTGATGACATAGATTTCATTGCTGAGTGATATTGCTTTGTAAGTAAATACCACAACTTCTTTATCCATTTTTCACTTTCTGCGATGTTGAACTTGTAGTGTAAACGAGGTTCTTGTAAACAGAGGCGTCCCAAACTTTGGGGTGGCTGTGTCTTTTTGATTTTAATTTCCCTAAGCTATAGGACCATAAGTGGAAGTGCCCTAGGCTCTGTTGCTTTGTTTTTTAGATGTTTCAGGAAACACCATACACTTCTCCCGAGTGTCTGTTGGCAATTTACATCCCGCCCATCAGCATAACAAGGCTCCCAGTTCTCCATGGCCTGTCCTGCCTTTCTGGATTTTACACATTTTTCAGATGGCCCTTTTGACCGGGGGGAAGTGAGACTTCATTGTAGTGCAGATTTCCTTTGCAAGCTTGCTTGGTTGGCCAAAAAGTGCGTATGCGTTTTTTCCTGAATATATTCAGGAAAAAACGCATACGCCCTTTTTGGCCAAGTGCATCATTGTAGACGTTCTGTCTCTTCTCCAATGCTTTCAATGCAATTCCAGTTTACCTGCTGAAATCGGTTTCCTGCAATTCTGCCCCGCTTTCAAGTCCTCTTGGCAGCCTTACTTCAGTATATTTTTGGACGATCGCTGTCATTTATAACTCTGCAGGTTTGTGAATTACAGTGCCCCTGAGCTCCTTTCTTCAACTCGCTTTCTTGTGAGCTGGCCGCAACACCGCAGGATGGCTTCAGGCCCTAATCTGATTCCGGCACGGCACGCTGAGCCTTTGGTTATTTCCTCTTCCTGGTGGGAAATGAGAGTTAAATTTGCCCGTCCAGACACCTCCAGCTAGTCTCTCATTGGTTCTCGCTATTCCTGTTCATCTTGCGCAGAAATTGCAAACTGGGCCAAACAGGAGGTTAAAGGCGCTGACTCTCCAAGTGGGGAGAGTGTTAGTAAAGCGTCTGGAATGTTGCACCCGAGTACCAGGGGAGGAAAACTGAGACATATTTGAACACGTCTCCCGTTCACACAGTTGATCATACTCTGGGTTCTACATGCATGATTTAGCTGAAGGAAGAATACCTTAAACCTGCAGAGTTGAGACCCGTGGAATGGGTACCATGCAATATGACTTCAAAGGGTCTTCATTTGCTCACCGAACCTCTGCAATCCTATCACTGCTGCGTTTATGCCCCTGTACATACGATTGATTCTCTTTTGGAGACATAGCAATCCATAGGTTTTAAGATACTTACTAGTCAGGTACATTCTTAGGTGTTTAATATGGGGTGTTGAGTCCATTTCGTTGAGCAAGGAGTAGCTCTTGTCTATTCAATATTTGGCTTAAGGAAATTTATCTGTGCTCATTTCAATCTCTGGTTTTATGCAGCACCCCAACTCACCTTTCCTCTTAAGCAAGCATAAGTTGGTTTTCTAAATTTGAGACCCTGTTCTGTTTTGGAATTCAGTTCCTGTGTAGCCAAGTTTACATTCCGTGTATTAGTGATATCTTATGATGTTTCTTTTTCTGTGTGACTTATTTCAGTTAGAATCATCGTACCTGAATCCACTCATTATGCTGCTACGGGCCTGATGACTTAGATTTCATTGCTGAGTGATACTGCATTGTACGTAAGTACCACAAGTTCTTTATCCATTTTTCACTTTCTGTGATACTGAACTTGTACGGTAAACGTGGTTCTTGTAAACAGAGGCGTCCCAAACTTTGGGGTGGCTGTGTCTTTTTGATTTTAATTTCCCTAAGCTATAGGACCATAAGTGGAAGTGCCCTAGGTTCTGTTGCTTTGTTTTTTAGATATTTCAGGAAACACCATACACTTCTCCCGAGTGTCTGTTGGCAATTTACATCCCGCCCATCAGCATAACAAGGCTCCCAGTTCTCCATGACCTGTCCTGCCTTTCTGGATTTTACACTTTTTTCAGATGGCCCTTTTGACCGGGGGGAAGTGAGACTTCATTGTAGTGCAGATTTCCTTTGCAAGTTTGCTTGGTTGGCCAAAAAGGGCGTATGCGTTTTTTCCTGAATATATTCAAGAAAAAATGCATACGCCCTTTTTGGCCAAGTGCATCATTGTGGACGTTCTGCCTCTTTTCCTATGCTTTCAATGCAATTCCAGTCTACCTCCTGAAATCGGTTTCCTGCAATTCTGTCCCGCTTTCAAGTCCTCTTGGCAGCCTTACTTCAGTATATTTTTGGACGATAGCTGTCATTTATAACTCTGCAGGTTTGTGCGTTACAGTGCCCCTGAGCTACTTTCTTCAACTCGCTTTCTTGTGAGCTGGCCGCAACACCACAGGATGGCTTCAGGCCCTAATCTGGTTCCGGCACGGCACGCTGAGCCTTTGGTTAATTCCTCTTCCTGGTGGGAAATGAGAGTTAAATTTGCCCGTCCAGACACCTCCAGCTAGTCTCTCATTGGTTCTCGCTATTCCTGTTCATCTTCCGCAGAAATTGCAAACTGGGCCAAACAGGAGGTTAAAGGGACTGACTCTCCAAGTGGGGAGAGTGTTAGTAAAGCGTCTGGAATGTTGCACCCGAGTACCAGGGTACGAAAACTGAGACATATTTGAACACGTCACCCGATCACATGGTTGATCATACTCTAGGTTCCACATGCATGTTTTAGCTGAAGGAAGAATACCTTAAACCTGGGTAGTTGAAACCCGTGAAATGGGTACCATGCAATATGACTTCAAAGGATCTTCATTTGCTCACCGAACCTCTCCAATCCTATCACTGCTGCGTTTATGCCCCTGTACACACGCTTGATTCTCTTTTGGAGACATAGCAATCCCTAGGTTTTAAGATACTTACTAGTCAGGTACATTCTTAGGCGTTTAATATGCGGTGTTGAGTCCATTTCGTTGAGCAAGGAGTAGCTCTTGTCTATTCCATATTTGGCTTAAGGAACTTTATCTGTGCTCATTTCAATCTCTGGTTTTATGCAGCACCCCAACTCACCTTTCCCCTTAAGCAAGCATAAGTTGGTTTTCTAATTTGAGACCCTGTTCTGTTCTGTAATTCAGTTCCTGTGTAGCCAAGTTTACATTCCGTGTATTACTGATATCTTATGATGTTTCTTTTTCTGTGTGACTTATTTCAGTTAGAATCATCATACCTGAATCCACTCATTGTGCTGCTACGGGCCTGATGACATAGATTTCATTGCTGAGTGATATTGCATTGTACGTAAGTACCACAAGTTCTTTATCCATTTTTCACTTTCTGTGATACTGAACTTGTACGGTAAACGAGGTTCTTGTAAACAAAGGCGTCCCAAACTTTGGGGTGGCTGTGTCTTTTTGATTTTAATTTCCCTAAGCTATAGGACCATAAGTGGAAGTGCCCTAGGCTCTGTTGCTGTGTTTTTTAGATGTTTCAGGAAACACCATACACTTCTCCCGAGTGTCTGTTGGCAATTTACATCCCGCCCATCAGCATAACAAGGCTCCCAGTTCTCCATGGCCTGTTCTCCCTTTCTGGATTTTACACTTTTTTCAGATGGCCCTTTTGACCGGGGGGAAGTGAGACTTCATTGTAGTGCAGATTTCCTTTGCAAGTTTGCTTGGTTGGCCAAAAAGTGCGTATGCGTTTTTTCCTGAATATATTCAGGAAAAAATGCATACCCCCTTTTTGGCCAAGTGCATCATTGTGGACGTTCTGCCTCCTTTCCTATGCTTTCAATGCAATTCCAGTCTACCTCCTGAAATCGGTTTCCTGCAATTCTGCCCCGCTTTCAAGTCCTCTTGGCAGCCTTACTTCAGTATATTTTTGGACGATAGCTGTCATTTATAACTCTGCAGGTTTGTGAATTACAGTGCCCCTGAGCTCCTTTCTTCAACTCGCTTTCTTGTGAGCTGGCCGCAACACCGCAGAATGGCTTCAGGCCCTAATATGGTTCCGGCACGGCACGCTGAGCCTTTGGTTAATTCCTCTTCCTGGTGGGAACTGAGAGTTAAATTTGCCCGTCCAGACACCTCCAGCTAGTCTCTCATTGGTTCTCGCTATTCCTGTTCATCTTCCGCAGAAATTGCAAACTGGGCCAAACAGGAGGTTAAAGGGACTGACTCTCCAAGTCGGGAGAGTGTTAGTAAAGCGTGTGGAATGTTGCACCCGAGTACCAGGGGAGGAAAACTGAGACATATTTGAACACGTTTTCCGTTCACACGGTTGATCATACTCTGGGTTCCACATGCATGTTTTAGCTGAAGGAAGAATACCTTAAACCTGGAGAGTTGAAACCCGTGGATTGGGTACCATGCAATATGCCTTCAACGGGTTTTCATTTGCTCACCGAACCTCTCCAATCCTATCACTGCTGCGTTTATGCCCCTGTACACACGCTTGATTCTCTTTTGGAGACAGAGCAATCCATAGGTTTTAAGATACTTACTAGTCAGGTACATTCTTAGGCGTTTAATATGCGGTGTTGAGTCCATTTCGTTGAGCAAGGAGTAGCTCTTGTCTATTCCATATTTGGCTTAAGGAACTTTATCTGTGCTCATTTCAATCTCTGGTTTAATGCAGCACCCCAACTCACCTTTACCGTTAAGCAAGCATAAGTTGGTTTTCTAAATTTGAGACCCTGTTCTGTTCTGTAATTCAGTTCCTGTGTAGCCAAGTTTACATTCCGTGTATTACTGATACCTTATGATGTTTCTTTTTCTGTGTGACTTATTTCAGTTAGAATCATCATACCTGAATCCACTCATTGTGCTGCTAAGGGCCTGATGACATAGATTTCATTGCTGAGTGATATTGCTTTGTAAGTAAATACCACAACTTCTTTATCCATTTTTCACTTTCTGCGATGTTGAACTTGTAGTGTAAACGAGGTTCTTGTAAACAGAGGCGTCCCAAACTTTGGGGTGGCTGTGTCTTTTTGATTTTAATTTCCCTAAGCTATAGGACCATAAGTGGAAGTGCCCTAGGCTCTGTTGCTTTGTTTTTTAGATGTTTCAGGAAACACCATACACTTCTCCCGAGTGTCTGTTGGCAATTTACATCCCGCCCATCAGCATAACAAGGCTCCCAGTTCTCCATGGCCTGTCCTGCCTTTCTGGATTTTACACATTTTTCAGATGGCCCTTTTGACCGGGGGGAAGTGAGACTTCATTGTAGTGCAGATTTCCTTTGCAAGCTTGCTTGGTTGGCCAAAAAGTGCGTATGCGTTTTTTCCTGAATATATTCAGGAAAAAACGCATACGCCCTTTTTGGCCAAGTGCATCATTGTAGACGTTCTGTCTCTTCTCCAATGCTTTCAATGCAATTCCAGTTTACCTGCTGAAATCGGTTTCCTGCAATTCTGCCCCGCTTTCAAGTCCTCTTGGCAGCCTTACTTCAGTATATTTTTGGACGATCGCTGTCATTTATAACTCTGCAGGTTTGTGAATTACAGTGCCCCTGAGCTCCTTTCTTCAACTCGCTTTCTTGTGAGCTGGCCGCAACACCGCAGGATGGCTTCAGGCCCTAATCTGATTCCGGCACGGCACGCTGAGCCTTTGGTTATTTCCTCTTCCTGGTGGGAAATGAGAGTTAAATTTGCCCGTCCAGACACCTCCAGCTAGTCTCTCATTGGTTCTCGCTATTCCTGTTCATCTTGCGCAGAAATTGCAAACTGGGCCAAACAGGAGGTTAAAGGCGCTGACTCTCCAAGTGGGGAGAGTGTTAGTAAAGCGTCTGGAATGTTGCACCCGAGTACCAGGGGAGGAAAACTGAGACATATTTGAACACGTCTCCCGTTCACACAGTTGATCATACTCTGGGTTCTACATGCATGATTTAGCTGAAGGAAGAATACCTTAAACCTGCAGAGTTGAGACCCGTGGAATGGGTACCATGCAATATGACTTCAAAGGGTCTTCATTTGCTCACCGAACCTCTCCAATCCTATCACTGCTGCGTTTATGCCCCTGTACATACGATTGATTCTCTTTTGGAGACATAGCAATCCATAGGTTTTAAGATACTTACTAGTCAGGTACATTCTTAGGTGTTTAATATGGGGTGTTGAGTCCATTTCGTTGAGCAAGGAGTAGCTCTTGTCTATTCAATATTTGGCTTAAGGAAATTTATCTGTGCTCATTTCAATCTCTGGTTTTATGCAGCACCCCAACTCACCTTTCCTCTTAAGCAAGCATAAGTTGGTTTTCTAAATTTGAGACCCTGTTCTGTTTTGGAATTCAGTTCCTGTGTAGCCAAGTTTACATTCCGTGTATTAGTGATATCTTATGATGTTTCTTTTTCTGTGTGACTTATTTCAGTTAGAATCATCGTACCTGAATCCACTCATTATGCTGCTACGGGCCTGATGACTTAGATTTCATTGCTGAGTGATACTGCATTGTACGTAAGTACCACAAGTTCTTTATCCATTTTTCACTTTCTGTGATACTGAACTTGTACGGTAAACGTGGTTCTTGTAAACAGAGGCGTCCCAAACTTTGGGGTGGCTGTGTCTTTTTGATTTTAATTTCCCTAAGCTATAGGACCATAAGTGGAAGTGCCCTAGGCTCTGTTGCTTTGTTTTTTAGATGTTTCAGGAAACACCATACACTTCTCCCGAGTGTCTGTTGGCAATTTACATCCCGCCCATCAGCATAACAAGGCTCCCAGTTCTCCATGGCCTGTCCTGTCTTTCTGGATTTTACACTTTTTTCAGATGGCCCTTTTGACCAGGGGGAAGTGAGAGTTCATTGTAGAGCAGATTTCCTTTGCAAGTTTGCTAGGTTGCCCAAAAAGGGCGTATGCGTTTTTTCCTGAATATATTCAGGAAAAAACGCATACGCCCTTTTTGGCCAAGTGCATCATTGTGGACGTTCTGCCTCTTTTCCTATGCTTTCAATGCAATTCCAGTCTACCTCCTGAAATCGGTTTCCTGCAATTCTGCCCCGCTTTCAAGTCCTCTTGGCAGCCTTACTTCAGTATATTTCTTTTGACGATAGCTGTCATTTATAACTCTGCAGTTTTGTGAATTACAGTGCCCCTGAGCTCCTTTCTTCAACTCGCTTTCTTGTGAGCTGGCCGCAACACCGCAGGATGGCTTCAGGCCCTAATCTGGTTCCGCCACGGCACGCTGAGCCTTTGGTTATTTCCTCTTCCTGGTGGGAAATGAGAGTTAAATTTGCCCGTCCAGACACCTCCAGCTAGTCTCTCATTGGTTCTTGCTATTCCTGTTCATCTTCCGCAGAAATTGCAAACTGGGCCAAACAGGAGGTTAAAGGGTCTGACTCTCCAAGTCGGGAGAGTGTTAGTAAAGCGTCTGGAATGTTGCACCCGAGTACCAGGGGAGGAAAACTGAGACATATTTGAACACGTTTTCCGTTCACATGGTTGATCATACTCTGGGTTCCACATGCATGTTTTAGCTGAAGGAAGAATACCTTAAACCTGGAGAGTTGAGACCCGTGGAATGGGTACCATGCAATATGACTTCAAAGGGTCTTCATTTGCTCACCGAACCTCTCCAATCCTATCACTGCTGCGTTTATGCCCCTGTACACACGCTTGATTCTCTTTTGGAGACATACCAATCCATAGGTTTTAAGATACTTACTAGTCAGGTACATTCTTAGGCGTTTAATATGGGGTGTTGAGTCCATTTCGTTGAGCAAGGAGTAGCTCTTTTCTATTCCATATTTGGCTTAAGGAACTTTATCTGTGCTCATTTCAATCTCTGGTTTTATGCAACACCCCAACTCACCTTTCCCCTTAAGCAAGCATAAGTTGGTTTTCTAAATTTGAGACCCTCTTCTGTTTTGGAATTCAGTTCCTGTGTAGCCAAGTTTACATTCCGTGTATTAGTGATATCTTATGATGTTTCTTTTTCTGTGTGACTTATTTCAGTTAGAATCATCATACGTGAATCCACTCATTATGCTGCTATGGGCCTGATGACATAGATTTCATTGCTGAGTGATACTGCATTGTACATAAGTACCACAAGTTCTTTATCCATTTTTCACTTTCTGTGATACTGAACTTGTACGGGAAACGAGGTTCTTGTAAACAGAGGCGTCCCAAACTTTGGGGTGGCTGTGTCTTTTTGATTTTAATTTCCCTAAGCTATAGGACCATAAGTGGAAGTGCCCTAGGTTCTGTTGCTTTGTTTTTTAGATATTTCAGGAAACACCATACACTTCTCCCGAGTGTCTGTTGGCAATTTACATCCCGCCCATCAGCATAACAAGGCTCCCAGTTCTCCATGACCTGTCCTGCCTTTCTGGATTTTACACTTTTTTCAGATGGCCCTTTTGACCGGGGGGAAGTGAGACTTCATTGTAGTGCAGATTTCCTTTGCAAGTTTGCTTGGTTGGCCAAAAAGGGCGTATGCGTTTTTTCCTGAATATATTCAAGAAAAAATGCATACGCCCTTTTTGGCCAAGTGCATCATTGTGGACGTTCTGCCTCTTTTCCTATGCTTTCAATGCAATTCCAGTCTACCTCCTGAAATCGGTTTCCTGCAATTCTGTCCCGCTTTCAAGTCCTCTTGGCAGCCTTACTTCAGTATATTTTTGGACGATAGCTGTCATTTATAACTCTGCAGGTTTGTGCGTTACAGTGCCCCTGAGCTACTTTCTTCAACTCGCTTTCTTGTGACCTGGCCGCAACACCACAGGATGGCTTCAGGCCTTAATCTGGTTCGGGCACGGCACGCTGAGCCTTTGGTTAATTCCTCTTCCTGGTGGGAAATGAGAGTTAAATTTGCCCGTCCAGACACCTCCAGCTAGTCTCTCATTGGTTCTCGCTATTCCTGTTCATCTTCCGCAGAAATTGCAAACTGGGCCAAACAGGAGGTTAAAGGGACTGACTCTCCAAGTGGGGAGAGTGTTAGTAAAGCGTCTGGAATGTTGCACCCGAGTACCAGGGTACGAAAACTGAGACATATTTGAACACGTCACCCGATCACATGGTTGATCATACTCTAGGTTCCACATGCATGTTTTAGCTGAAGGAAGAATACCTTAAACCTGGGTAGTTGAAACCCGTGAAATGGGTACCATGCAATATGACTTCAAAGGATCTTCATTTGCTCACCGAACCTCTCCAATCCTATCACTGCTGCGTTTATGCCCCTGTACACACGCTTGATTCTCTTTTGGAGACATAGCAATCCCTAGGTTTTAAGATACTTACTAGTCAGGTACATTCTTAGGCGTTTAATATGCGGTGTTGAGTCCATTTCGTTGAGCAAGGAGTAGCTCTTGTCTATTCCATATTTGGCTTAAGGAACTTTATCTGTGCTCATTTCAATCTCTGGTTTTATGCAGCACCCCAACTCACCTTTCCCCTTAAGCAAGCATAAGTTGGTTTTCTAATTTGAGACCCTGTTCTGTTCTGTAATTCAGTTCCTGTGTAGCCAAGTTTACATTCCGTGTATTACTGATATCTTATGATGTTTCTTTTTCTGTGTGACTTATTTCAGTTAGAATCATCATACCTGAATCCACTCATTGTGCTGCTACGGGCCTGATGACATAGATTTCATTGCTGAGTGATATTGCATTGTACGTAAGTACCACAAGTTCTTTATCCATTTTTCACTTTCTGTGATACTGAACTTGTACGGTAAACGAGGTTCTTGTAAACAAAGGCGTCCCAAACTTTGGGGTGGCTGTGTCTTTTTGATTTTAATTTCCCTAAGCTATAGGACCATAAGTGGAAGTGCCCTAGGCTCTGTTGCTGTGTTTTTTAGATGTTTCAGGAAACACCATACACTTCTCCCGAGTGTCTGTTGGCAATTTACATCCCGCCCATCAGCATAACAAGGCTCCCAGTTCTCCATGGCCTGTTCTCCCTTTCTGGATTTTACACTTTTTTCAGATGGCCCTTTTGACCGGGGGGAAGTGAGACTTCATTGTAGTGCAGATTTCCTTTGCAAGTTTGCTTGGTTGGCCAAAAAGTGCGTATGCGTTTTTTCCTGAATATATTCAGGAAAAAACGCATACCCCCTTTTTGGCCAAGTGCATCATTGTGGACGTTCTGCCTCCTTTCCTATGCTTTCAATGCAATTCCAGTCTACCTCCTGAAATCGGTTTCCTGCAATTCTGCCCCGCTTTCAAGTCCTCTTGGCAGCCTTACTTCAGTATATTTTTGGACGATAGCTGTCATTTATAACTCTGCAGGTTTGTGAATTACAGTGCCCCTGAGCTCCTTTCTTCAACTCGTTTTCTTGTGACCTGGCCGCAACACCGCAGGATGGCTTCAGGCCCTAATCTTGTTCCGGCACGGCACGCTGAGCCTTTGTTTAATTCCTCTTCCTGGTGGCAAATGAGAGTTAAATTTGCCCGTCCAGACACCTCCAGCTAGTCTCTCATTGGTTCTCCCTATTCCTGTTCATCTTCCGCAGAAATTGCAAACTGGGCCAAACAGGAGGTTAAAGGGACTGACTCTCCAAGTCGGGAGAGTGTTAGTAAAGCGTCTGGAATGTTGCACCCGAGTACCAGGGTACGAAAACTGAGACATATTTGAACACGTCTCCCGATCACACGGTTGATCATACTCTGGGTTCCACATGCATGTTTTAGCTGAAGGAAGAATACCTTAAACCTGGGTAGTTGAAACCCGTGGAATGGGTACCATGCAATATGACTTCAAAGGGTCTTCATTTGCTCACCGAACCTCTCCAATCCTATCACTGCTGCGTTTATGCCCCTGTGCACATGCTTGATTCTCTTTCGGAGACATAGCAATCCATAGGTTTTAAGATACTTACTAGTCAGGTACATTCTTAGGCGTTTAATATGCGGTGTTGAGTCCATTTCGTTGAGCAAGGAGTAGCTCTTGTCTGTTCCATATTTGGCTTAAGGAATTTATCTGTGCTCATTTCAATCTCTGGTTTTATGCAGCACCCCAACTCACCTTTCCCCTTAAGCAAGCATAAGTTGGTTTTCTAAATTTGAGACCCTGTTCTGTTCTGTAATTCAGTTCCTGTGTAGCCAAGTTTACATTCCGTGTATTACTGATATCTTATGATGTTTCTTTTTCTGTGTGACTTATTTCAGTTAGAATCATCATACCTGAATCCACTCATTGTGCTGCTAAGGGCCTGATGACATAGATTTCATTGCTGAGTGATATTGCTTTGTAAGTAAATACCACAACTTCTTTATCCATTTTTCACTTTCTGCAATGTTGAACTTGTACTGTAAACGAGGTTCTTGTAAACAGAGCCGTTCCATACATTGGGGTGTCTGTGTCTTTTTGATTTTAATTTCCCTAAGCTATAAGACCATAAGTGGAAGTGCCCTAGGCTCTGTTGCTTTGTTTTTTAGATGTTTCAGGAAACACCATACACTTCTCCCGAGTGTCTGTTGGCAATTTACATCCCGCCCATCAGCATAACAAGGCTCCCAGTTCTCCATGGCCTGTCCTGCCTTTCTGGATTTTACACTTTTTTCAGATGGCCCTTTTGACCGGGGGGAAGTGAGACTTCATTGTAGTGCAGATTTCCTTTGCAAGCTTGCTTGGTTGGCCAAAAAGGGCGTATGCGTTTTTTCCTGAATATATTCAGGAAAAAACGCATACGCCCTTTTTGGCCAAGTGCATCATTGTGGACGTTCTGCCTCTTTTTCTATGCTTTCAATGCAATTCCAGTCTACCTCCTGAAATCGGTTTCCTGCAATTCTGCCCCGCTTTCAAGTCCTCTTGGCAGCCTTACTTCAGTATATTTTTGGACGATAGCTGTCATTTATAACTCTGCAGGTTTGTGAATTACAGTGCCCCTGAGCTCCTTTCTTCAACTCGCTTTCTTGTGAGCTGGCCGCAACACCGCAGGATGGCTTCAGGCCCTAATCTGGTTCCGGCACGGCACGCTGAGCCTTTGGTTATTTCCTCTTCCTGGTGGGAAATGAGAGTTAAATTTGCCCGTCCAGACACCTCCAGCTAGTCTCTCATTGGTTCTCGCTATTCCTATTCATCTTGCGCAGAAATTGCAAACTGGGCCAAACAGGAGGTTAAAGGCGCTGACTCTCCAAGTGGGGAGAGTGTTAGTAAAGCGTCTGGAATGTTGCACCCGAGTACCAGGGGAGGAAAACTGAGACATATTTGAACACGTCTCCCGTTCACACGGTTGATCATACTCTGGGTTCCACATGCATGTTTTTGCTGAAGGAAGAATACCTTAAACCTGGAGAGTTGAGACCCGTGGAATGGGTACAATGCAATATGACTTCAAAGGGTCTTCATTTGCTCACCGAACCGCTCCAATCCTATCACTGCTGCGTTTATGCCCCTGTACACATGCTTGATTCTCTTTTGGAGACATAGCAATCCATAGGTTTTAAGATACTTACTAGTCAGGTACATTCTTAGGCGTTTAATATGGGGTGTTGAGTCCATTTCGTTGAGCAAGGAGTACCTCTTTTCCATTCCATATTTGGCTTAAGGAACTTTATCTGTGCTCATTTCAATCTCTGGTTTTATGCAGCACCCCAACTCACCTTTCCCCTTAAGCAAGCATAAGTTGGTTTTCTAAATTTGAGACCCTGTTCTGTTTTGGAATTCAGTTCCTGTGTAGCCAAGTTTACATTCCATGTATTAGTGATATCTTATGATGTTTCTTTTTCTGTGGGACTTATTTCAGTTAGAATCATCGTACCTGAATCCACTCATTATGCTGCTATGGGCCTGATGACATAGATTTCATTGCTGAGTGATACTACATTGTACATAAGTACCACAAGTTCTTTATCCATTTTTCACTTTCTGTGATACTGAACTTGTATGGTAAACGAGGTTCTTGTAAACAGAGGCGTCCCAAACTTTGGGGTGGCTGTGTCTTTTTGATTTTAATTTCCCTAAACTATAGGACCATAAGTGGAAGTGCCCTAGGCTCTGTTGCTTTGTTTTTTAGATGTTTTAAGAAACACCATACACTTCTCCTGAGTGTTTGTTGGCAATTTACATCCCGCCCATCAGCATAACAAGGCTCCCAGTTCTCCATGGCCTGTCCTGCCTTTCTGCATTTTACACTTTTTTCAGATGGCCCTTTTGACCGGGGGGAATTGAGACTTCATTGTAGTGCAGATTTCCTTTGCAAGCTTGCTTGGTTGGCCAAAAAGGGCGTATGCGTTTTTTCCTGAATATATTCAGGAAAAAACGCATACGCCCTTTTTGGCCAAGTGCATCATTGTGGACGTTCTGCCTCTTTTCCTATGCTTTCAATGCAATTCCAGTTTACCTCCTGAAATCGGTTTCCTGCAATTCTGCCCCGCTTTCAAGTCCTCTTGGCAGCCTTACTTCAGTATATTTTTGGACGATAGCTGTCATTTATAACTCTGCAGGTTTGTGAATTACAGTGCCCCTGAGCTCCTTTCTTCAACTCGCTTTCTTGTGAGCTGGCCGCAACACCGCAGGATGGCTTCAGGCCCTAATCTGGTTCCGGCACGGCACGCTGAGCCTTTGGTTATTTCCTCTTCCTGGTGGGAAATGAGAGTTAAATTTGCCCGTCCAGACACCTCCAGCTAGTCTCTCATTGGTTCTCCCTATTCCTGTTCATCTTCCGCAGAAATTGCAAACTGGGCCAAACAGGAGGTTAAAGGCGCTGACTCTCCAAGTGGGGAGAGTGTTAGTAAAGCGTCTGGAATGTTGCACCCGAGTACCAGGGGAGGAAAACTGAGACATATTTCAACACGTCTCCCGTTCACACGGTTGATCATACTCTGGGTTCCACATGCATGTTTTAGCTGAAGGAAGAATACCTTAAACCTGGGTAGTTGAGACCCGTGTAATGGGTACCATGCAATATGACTCCAAAGGGTCTTCATTTGCTCACCGAACCTCTCCAATCCTATCACTGCTGCGTTTATGCCCCTGTACACATGCTTGATTCTCTTTTGGAGACATAGCAATCCATAGGTTTTAAGATACTTACTAGTCAGATACATTCTTAGGCGTTTAATATGCGGTGTTGAGTCCATTTCGTTGAGCAAGGAGTAGCTCTTGTCTATTCCATATTTGGCTTAAGGAACTTTATCTGTGCTCATTTCAATCTCTGGTTTTATGCAGCACCCCAACTCACCTTTCCCCTTAAGCAAGCATAAGTTGTTTTTCTAAATTTGAGACCCTGTTCTGTTTTGGAATTCAGTTCCTTTGTAGCCAAGTTTACATTCCATGTATTAGTGATATCTTATGATGTTTCTTTTTCTGTGTGACTTATTTCAGTTAGAATCATCGTACCTGAATCCACTCATTATGCTGCTACGGGCCTGATGACATAGATTTCATTGCTGAGTGATACTGCATTGTACATAAGTACCACAAGTTCTTTATCCATTTTTCACTTTCTGTGATACTGAACTTGTACGGTAAACGAGGTTCTTGTAAACAGAGGCGTCCCAAACTTTGGGGTGGCTGTGTCTTTTTGATTTTAATTTCCCTAATCTATAGGACCATAAGTGGAAGTGCCCTAGGCTCTGTTGCTTTGTTTTCTAGATGTTTCAGGAAACAACATACACTTCTCCCGAGTGTCTGTTGGCAATTTACATCCCGCCCATCAGCATAACAAGGCTCCCAGTTCTCCATGGCCTGTCCTGCCTTTCTGGATTTTACACTTTTTTCAGATGGTCCTTTTGACCATGGGGAAGTGAGACTTCATTGTAGTGCAGATTTCCTTTGCAAGTTTGCTTGGTTGGCCAAAAAGGGCGTATGCGTTTTTTCCTGAATATATTCAGGAAAAAACGCATACGCCCTTTTTGGCCAAGTGCATCATTGTGGACGTTCTGCCTCTTTTCCTATGCTTTCAATGCAATTCCAGTCTACCTCCTGAAATCGGTTTCCTGCAATTCTGCCCCGCTTTCAAGTCCTCTTGGCAGCCTTACTTCAGTATATTTTTGGACGATAGCTGTCATTTATAACTCTGCAGGTTTGTGAATTACAGTGCCCCTGAGCTCCTTTCTTCAACTCGCTTTCTTGTGAGCTGGCCGCAACACCGCATGATGGCTTCAGGCCCTAATCTGGTTCCGGCATGGCACGCTGAGCCTTTGGTTAATTCCTCTTCCTGGTGGAAATGAGAGTTAAATTTGCCCGTCCAGACACCTCCAGCTAGTCTCTCATTGGTTCTCCCTATTCCTGTTCATCTTCCGCAGAAATTGCAAACTGGGCCAAACAGGAGGTTAAAGGGACTGACTCTCCAAGTCGGGAGAGTGTTAGTAAAGCGTGTGGAATGATGCACCCGAGTACCAGGGGAGGAAAACTGAGACATATTTGAACACTTCTCCCGTTCACTTGGTTGTTCATACTCTGGGTTCCACATGCATGTTTTTGCTGAAGGAAGAATACCTTAAACCTGGAGAGTTGAGACCCGTGGAATGGGTACCATGCAATATGACTTCAAAGGGTCTTCATTTGCTCACCGAACCTCTCCAATCCTATCACTGCTGCGTTTATGCCCCTGTACACATGCTTGATTCTCTTTTGGAGACATAGCAATCCATAGGTTTTAAGATACTTACTAGTCAGGTACATTCTTAGGCGTTTAATATGCGGTGTTGAGTCCATTTCGTTGAGCAAGGAGTAGCTCTTTTCTATTCCATATTTGGCTTAAGGAACTTTATCTGTGCTCATTTCAATCTCTGGTTTTATGCAGCACCCCAACTCACCTTTCCCCTTAAGCAAGCATAAGTTGTTTTTCTAAATTTGAGACCCTGTTCTGTTTTGGAATTCAGTTCCTGTGTAGCCAAGTTTACATTCCATGTATTAGTGATATCTTATGATGTTTCTTTTTCTGTGTGACTTATTTCAGTTAGAATCATCGTACCTGAATCCACTCATTATGCTGCTACGGGCCTGATGACATAGATTTCATTGCTGAGTGATACTGCATTGTACATAAGTACCACAAGTTCTTTATCCATTTTTCACTTTCTGTGATACTGATCTTGTACGGTAAACGAGGTTCTTGTAAACAGAGCCGTTCCAAATTTTGGGGTGGCTGTGTCTTTTTGATTTTAATTTCCCTAAGCTATAGGACCATAAGTGGAAGTGCCCTAGGCTCTGTTGCTTTGTTTTTTAGATGTTTCAGGAAACACCATACACTTCTCCCGAGTGTCTGTTGGCAATTTATATCCCGCCCATCAGCATAACAAGGCTCCCAGTTCTCCATGGCCTGTCCTGCCTTTCTGGATTTTACACTTTTTTCAGATGGCCCTTTTGACCAGGGGGAAGTGAGACTTCATTGTAGTGCAGATTTCCTTTGCAAGCTTGCTTGGTTGGCCAAAAAGGGCGTATGCGTTTTTTCCTGAATATATTCAGGAAAAAACGCATACGCCCTTTTTGGCCAAGTGCATCATTGTGGACGTTCTGCCTCTTTTCCTATGCTTTCAATGCAATTCCAGTCTACCTCCTGAAATCGGTTTCCTGCAATTCTGCCCCGCTTTCAAGTCCTCTTGGCAGCCTTACTTCAGTATATTTTTGGACGATAGCTGTCATTTATAACTCTGCAGGTTTGTGAATTACAGTGCCCCTGAGCTCCTTTCTTCAACTCGCTTTCTTGTGAGCTGGCCGCAACACCGCAGGATGGCTTCAGGCCTTAATCTGGTTCCGGCACGGCACGCTGAGCCTTTGGTTATTTCCTCTTCCTGGTGGGAAATGAGAGTTAAATTTGCCCGTCCAGACACCTCCAGCTAGTCTCTCATTGGTTCTCGCTATTCCTGTTCATCTTCCGCAGAAATTGCAAACTGGGCCAAACAGGAGGTTAAAGGGACTGACTCTCCAAGTGGGGAGAGTGTTAGTAAAGCGTCTGGAATGTTGCACCCGAGTACCAGGGGAGGAAAACTGAGACATATTTGAACACGTTTTCCGTTCACATGGTTGATCATACTCTGGGTTCCACATGCATGTTTTAGCTGAAGGAAGAATACCTTAAACCTGGAGAGTTGAGACCCGTGGATTGGGTACCATGCAATATGACTTCAAAGGGTCTTCATTTGCTCACCGAACCTCTCCAATCCTATCACTGCTGCGTTTATGCCCCTGTACATACGATTGATTCTCTTTTGGAGACATAGCAATCCATAGGTTTTAAGATACTTACTAGTCAGGTACATTCTTAGGTGTTTAATATGGGGTGTTGAGTCCATTTCGTTGAGCAAGGAGTAGCTCTTGTCTATTCAATATTTGGCTTAAGGAAATTTATCTGTGCTCATTTCAATCTCTGGTTTTATGCAGCACCCCAACTCACCTTTCCTCTTAAGCAAGCATAAGTTGGTTTTCTAAATTTGAGACCCTGTTCTGTTTTGGAATTCAGTTCCTGTGTAGCCAAGTTTACATTCCGTGTATTAGTGATATCTTATGATGTTTCTTTTTCTGTGTGACTTATTTCAGTTAGAATCATCGTACCTGAATCCACTCATTATGCTGCTACGGGCCTGATGACTTAGATTTCATTGCTGAGTGATACTGCATTGTACGTAAGTACCACAAGTTCTTTATCCATTTTTCACTTTCTGTGATACTGAACTTGTACGGTAAACGTGGTTCTTGTAAACAGAGGCGTCCCAAACTTTGGGGTGGCTGTGTCTTTTTGATTTTAATTTCCCTAAGCTATAGGACCATAAGTGGAAGTGCCCTAGGCTCTGTTGCTTTGTTTTTTAGATGTTTCAGGAAACACCATACACTTCTCCCGAGTGTCTGTTGGCAATTTACATCCCGCCCATCAGCATAACAAGGCTCCCAGTTCTCCATGGCCTGTCCTGTCTTTCTGGATTTTACACTTTTTTCAGATGGCCCTTTTGACCAGGGGGAAGTGAGAGTTCATTGTAGAGCAGATTTCCTTTGCAAGTTTGCTAGGTTGCCCAAAAAGGGCGTATGCGTTTTTTCCTGAATATATTCAGGAAAAAACGCATACGCCCTTTTTGGCCAAGTGCATCATTGTGGACGTTCTGCCTCTTTTCCTATGCTTTCAATGCAATTCCAGTCTACCTCCTGAAATCGGTTTCCTGCAATTCTGCCCCGCTTTCAAGTCCTCTTGGCAGCCTTACTTCAGTATATTTCTTTTGACGATAGCTGTCATTTATAACTCTGCAGTTTTGTGAATTACAGTGCCCCTGAGCTCCTTTCTTCAACTCGCTTTCTTGTGAGCTGGCCGCAACACCGCAGGATGGCTTCAGGCCCTAATCTGGTTCCGCCACGGCACGCTGAGCCTTTGGTTATTTCCTCTTCCTGGTGGGAAATGAGAGTTAAATTTGCCCGTCCAGACACCTCCAGCTAGTCTCTCATTGGTTCTCGCTATTCCTGTTCATCTTCCGCAGAAATTGCAAACTGGGCCAAACAGGAGGTTAAAGGGTCTGACTCTCCAAGTCGGGAGAGTGTTAGTAAAGCGTCTGGAATGTTGCACCCGAGTACCAGGGGAGGAAAACTGAGACATATTTGAACACGTTTTCCGTTCACATGGTTGATCATACTCTGGGTTCCACATGCATGTTTTAGCTGAAGGAAGAATACCTTAAACCTGGAGAGTTGAGACCCGTGGAATGGGTACCATGCAATATGACTTCAAAGGGTCTTCATTTGCTCACCGAACCTCTCCAATCCTATCACTGCTGCGTTTATGCCCCTGTACACACGCTTGATTCTCTTTTGGAGACATACCAATCCATAGGTTTTAAGATACTTACTAGTCAGGTACATTCTTAGGCGTTTAATATGGGGTGTTGAGTCCATTTCGTTGAGCAAGGAGTAGCTCTTTTCTATTCCATATTTGGCTTAAGGAACTTTATCTGTGCTCATTTCAATCTCTGCTTTTATGCAACACCCCAACTCACCTTTCCCCTTAAGCAAGCATAAGTTGGTTTTCTAAATTTGAGACCCTCTTCTGTTTTGGAATTCAGTTCCTGTGTAGCCAAGTTTACATTCCGTGTATTAGTGATATCTTATGATGTTTCTTTTTCTGTGTGACTTATTTCAGTTAGAATCATCATACGTGAATCCACTCATTATGCTGCTATGGGCCTGATGACATAGATTTCATTGCTGAGTGATACTGCATTGTACATAAGTACCACAAGTTCTTTATCCATTTTTCACTTTCTGTGATACTGAACTTGTACGGGAAACGAGGTTCTTGTAAACAGAGGCGTCCCAAACTTTGGGGTGGCTGTGTCTTTTTGATTTTAATTTCCCTAAGCTATAGGACCATAAGTGGAAGTGCCCTAGGTTCTGTTGCTTTGTTTTTTAGATATTTCAGGAAACACCATACACTTCTCCCGAGTGTCTGTTGGCAATTTACATCCCGCCCATCAGCATAACAAGGCTCCCAGTTCTCCATGACCTGTCCTGCCTTTCTGGATTTTACACTTTTTTCAGATGGCCCTTTTGACCGGGGGGAAGTGAGACTTCATTGTAGTGCAGATTTCCTTTGCAAGTTTGCTTGGTTGGCCAAAAAGGGCGTATGCGTTTTTTCCTGAATATATTCAAGAAAAAATGCATACGCCCTTTTTGGCCAAGTGCATCATTGTGGACGTTCTGCCTCTTTTCCTATGCTTTCAATGCAATTCCAGTCTACCTCCTGAAATCGGTTTCCTGCAATTCTGTCCCGCTTTCAAGTCCTCTTGGCAGCCTTACTTCAGTATATTTTTGGACGATAGCTGTCATTTATAACTCTGCAGGTTTGTGCGTTACAGTGCCCCTGAGCTACTTTCTTCAACTCGCTTTCTTGTGACCTGGCCGCAACACCACAGGATGGCTTCAGGCCCTAATCTGGTTCGGGCACGGCACGCTGAGCCTTTGGTTAATTCCTCTTCCTGGTGGGAAATGAGAGTTAAATTTGCCCGTCCAGACACCTCCAGCTAGTCTCTCATTGGTTCTCGCTATTCCTGTTCATCTTCCGCAGAAATTGCAAACTGGGCCAAACAGGAGGTTAAAGGGACTGACTCTCCAAGTGGGGAGAGTGTTAGTAAAGCGTCTGGAATGTTGCACCCGAGTACCAGGGTACGAAAACTGAGACATATTTGAACACGTCACCCGATCACATGGTTGATCATACTCTAGGTTCCACATGCATGTTTTAGCTGAAGGAAGAATACCTTAAACCTGGGTAGTTGAAACCCGTGAAATGGGTACCATGCAATATGACTTCAAAGGATCTTCATTTGCTCACCGAACCTCTCCAATCCTATCACTGCTGCGTTTATGCCCCTGTACACACGCTTGATTCTCTTTTGGAGACATAGCAATCCCTAGGTTTTAAGATACTTACTAGTCAGGTACATTCTTAGGCGTTTAATATGCGGTGTTGAGTCCATTTCGTTGAGCAAGGAGTAGCTCTTGTCTATTCCATATTTGGCTTAAGGAACTTTATCTGTGCTCATTTCAATCTCTGGTTTTATGCAGCACCCCAACTCACCTTTCCCCTTAAGCAAGCATAAGTTGGTTTTCTAATTTGAGACCCTGTTCTGTTCTGTAATTCAGTTCCTGTGTAGCCAAGTTTACATTCCGTGTATTACTGATATCTTATGATGTTTCTTTTTCTGTGTGACTTATTTCAGTTAGAATCATCATACCTGAATCCACTCATTGTGCTGCTACGGGCCTGATGACATAGATTTCATTGCTGAGTGATATTGCATTGTACGTAAGTACCACAAGTTCTTTATCCATTTTTCACTTTCTGTGATACTGAACTTGTACGGTAAACGAGGTTCTTGTAAACAAAGGCGTCCCAAACTTTGGGGTGGCTGTGTCTTTTTTATTTTAATTTCCCTAAGCTATAGGACCATAAGTGGAAGTGCCCTAGGCTCTGTTGCTGTGTTTTTTAGATGTTTCAGGAAACACCATACACTTCTCCCGAGTGTCTGTTGGCAATTTACATCCCGCCCATCAGCATAACAAGGCTCCCAGTTCTCCATGGCCTGTTCTCCCTTTCTGGATTTTACACTTTTTTCAGATGGCCCTTTTGACCGGGGGGAAGTGAGACTTCATTGTAGTGCAGATTTCCTTTGCAAGTTTGCTTGGTTGGCCAAAAAGTGCGTATGCGTTTTTTCCTGAATATATTCAGGAAAAAACGCATACCCCCTTTTTGGCCAAGTGCATCATTGTGGACGTTCTGCCTCCTTTCCTATGCTTTCAATGCAATTCCAGTCTACCTCCTGAAATCGGTTTCCTGCAATTCTGCCCCGCTTTCAAGTCCTCTTGGCAGCCTTACTTCAGTATATTTTTGGACGATAGCTGTCATTTATAACTCTGCAGGTTTGTGAATTACAGTGCCCCTGAGCTCCTTTCTTCAACTCGTTTTCTTGTGACCTGGCCGCAACACCGCAGGATGGCTTCAGGCCCTAATCTTGTTCCGGCACGGCACGCTGAGCCTTTGTTTAATTCCTCTTCCTGGTGGCAAATGAGAGTTAAATTTGCCCGTCCAGACACCTCCAGCTAGTCTCTCATTGGTTCTCCCTATTCCTGTTCATCTTCCGCAGAAATTGCAAACTGGGCCAAACAGGAGGTTAAAGGGACTGACTCTCCAAGTCGGGAGAGTGTTAGTAAAGCGTCTGGAATGTTGCACCCGAGTACCAGGGTACGAAAACTGAGACATATTTGAACACGTCTCCCGATCACACGGTTGATCATACTCTGGGTTCCACATGCATGTTTTAGCTGAAGGAAGAATACCTTAAACCTGGGTAGTTGAAACCCGTGGAATGGGTACCATGCAATATGACTTCAAAGGGTCTTCATTTGCTCACCGAACCTCTCCAATCCTATCACTGCTGCGTTTATGCCCCTGTGCACATGCTTGATTCTCTTTCGGAGACATAGCAATCCATAGGTTTTAAGATACTTACTAGTCAGGTACATTCTTAGGCGTTTAATATGCGGTGTTGAGTCCATTTCGTTGAGCAAGGAGTAGCTCTTGTCTGTTCCATATTTGGCTTAAGGAATTTATCTGTGCTCATTTCAATCTCTGGTTTTATGCAGCACCCCAACTCACCTTTCCCCTTAAGCAAGCATAAGTTGGTTTTCTAAATTTGAGACCCTGTTCTGTTCTGTAATTCAGTTCCTGTGTAGCCAAGTTTACATTCCGTGTATTACTGATATCTTATGATGTTTCTTTTTCTGTGTGACTTATTTCAGTTAGAATCATCATACCTGAATCCACTCATTGTGCTGCTAAGGGCCTGATGACATAGATTTCATTGCTGAGTGATATTGCTTTGTAAGTAAATACCACAACTTCTTTATCCATTTTTCACTTTCTGCAATGTTGAACTTGTACTGTAAACGAGGTTCTTGTAAACAGAGCCGTTCCATACATTGGGGTGTCTGTGTCTTTTTGATTTTAATTTCCCTAAGCTATAAGACCATAAGTGGAAGTGCCCTAGGCTCTGTTGCTTTGTTTTTTAGATGTTTCAGGAAACACCATACACTTCTCCCGAGTGTCTGTTGGCAATTTACATCCCGCCCATCAGCATAACAAGGCTCCCAGTTCTCCATGGCCTGTCCTGCCTTTCTG
This sequence comes from Pseudorca crassidens, assembly GCF_039906515.1. NCBI lineage: Eukaryota > Metazoa > Chordata > Mammalia > Artiodactyla > Delphinidae > Pseudorca > Pseudorca crassidens. The sequence goes on along the minus strand of NW_027136326.1, from coordinate 478,486 downwards.
GATTTTACACTTTTTTCAGATGGCCCTTTTGACCGGGGGGAAGTGAGACTTCATTGTAGTGCAGATTTCCTTTGCAAGCTTGCTTGGTTGGCCAAAAAGGGCGTATGCGTTTTTTCCTGAATATATTCAGGAAAAAACGCATACGCCCTTTTTGGCCAAGTGCATCATTGTGGACGTTCTGCCTCTTTTTCTATGCTTTCAATGCAATTCCAGTCTACCTCCTGAAATCGGTTTCCTGCAATTCTGCCCCGCTTTCAAGTCCTCTTGGCAGCCTTACTTCAGTATATTTTTGGACGATAGCTGTCATTTATAACTCTGCAGGTTTGTGAATTACAGTGCCCCTGAGCTCCTTTCTTCAACTCGCTTTCTTGTGAGCTGGCCGCAACACCGCAGGATGGCTTCAGGCCCTAATCTGGTTCCGGCACGGCACGCTGAGCCTTTGGTTATTTCCTCTTCCTGGTGGGAAATGAGAGTTAAATTTGCCCGTCCAGACACCTCCAGCTAGTCTCTCATTGGTTCTCGCTATTCCTGTTCATCTTGCGCAGAAATTGCAAACTGGGCCAAACAGGAGGTTAAAGGCGCTGACTCTCCAAGTGGGGAGAGTGTTAGTAAAGCGTCTGGAATGTTGCACCCGAGTACCAGGGGAGGAAAACTGAGACATATTTGAACACGTCTCCCGTTCACACGGTTGATCATACTCTGGGTTCCACATGCATGTTTTTGCTGAAGGAAGAATACCTTAAACCTGGAGAGTTGAGACCCGTGGAATGGGTACAATGCAATATGACTTCAAAGGGTCTTCATTTGCTCACCGAACCGCTCCAATCCTATCACTGCTGCGTTTATGCCCCTGTACACATGCTTGATTCTCTTTTGGAGACATAGCAATCCATAGGTTTTAAGATACTTACTAGTCAGGTACATTCTTAGGCGTTTAATATGGGGTGTTGAGTCCATTTCGTTGAGCAAGGAGTACCTCTTTTCCATTCCATATTTGGCTTAAGGAACTTTATCTGTGCTCATTTCAATCTCTGGTTTTATGCAGCACCCCAACTCACCTTTCCCCTTAAGCAAGCATAAGTTGGTTTTCTAAATTTGAGACCCTGTTCTGTTTTGGAATTCAGTTCCTGTGTAGCCAAGTTTACATTCCATGTATTAGTGATATCTTATGATGTTTCTTTTTCTGTGGGACTTATTTCAGTTAGAATCATCGTACCTGAATCCACTCATTATGCTGCTATGGGCCTGATGACATAGATTTCATTGCTGAGTGATACTACATTGTACATAAGTACCACAAGTTCTTTATCCATTTTTCACTTTCTGTGATACTGAACTTGTATGGTAAACGAGGTTCTTGTAAACAGAGGCGTCCCAAACTTTGGGGTGGCTGTGTCTTTTTGATTTTAATTTCCCTAAACTATAGGACCATAAGTGGAAGTGCCCTAGGCTCTGTTGCTTTGTTTTTTAGATGTTTTAAGAAACACCATACACTTCTCCTGAGTGTTTGTTGGCAATTTACATCCCGCCCATCAGCATAACAAGGCTCCCAGTTCTCCATGGCCTGTCCTGCCTTTCTGCATTTTACACTTTTTTCAGATGGCCCTTTTGACCGGGGGGAAGTGAGACTTCATTGTAGTGCAGATTTCCTTTGCAAGCTTGCTTGGTTGGCCAAAAAGGGCGTATGCGTTTTTTCCTGAATATATTCAGGAAAAAACGCATACGCCCTTTTTGGCCAAGTGCATCATTGTGGACGTTCTGCCTCTTTTCCTATGCTTTCAATGCAATTCCAGTTTACCTCCTGAAATCGGTTTCCTGCAATTCTGCCCCGCTTTCAAGTCCTCTTGGCAGCCTTACTTCAGTATATTTTTGGACGATAGCTGTCATTTATAACTCTGCAGGTTTGTGAATTACAGTGCCCCTGAGCTCCTTTCTTCAACTCGCTTTCTTGTGAGCTGGCCGCAACACCGCAGGATGGCTTCAGGCCCTAATCTGGTTCCGGCACGGCACGCTGAGCCTTTGGTTATTTCCTCTTCCTGGTGGGAAATGAGAGTTAAATTTGCCCGTCCAGACACCTCCAGCTAGTCTCTCATTGGTTCTCCCTATTCCTGTTCATCTTCCGCAGAAATTGCAAACTGGGCCAAACAGGAGGTTAAAGGCGCTGACTCTCCAAGTGGGGAGAGTGTTAGTAAAGCGTCTGGAATGTTGCACCCGAGTACCAGGGGAGGAAAACTGAGACATATTTCAACACGTCTCCCGTTCACACGGTTGATCATACTCTGGGTTCCACATGCATGTTTTAGCTGAAGGAAGAATACCTTAAACCTGGGTAGTTGAGACCCGTGTAATGGGTACCATGCAATATGACTCCAAAGGGTCTTCATTTGCTCACCGAACCTCTCCAATCCTATCACTGCTGCGTTTATGCCCCTGTACACATGCTTGATTCTCTTTTGGAGACATAGCAATCCATAGGTTTTAAGATACTTACTAGTCAGATACATTCTTAGGCGTTTAATATGCGGTGTTGAGTCCATTTCGTTGAGCAAGGAGTAGCTCTTGTCTATTCCATATTTGGCTTAAGGAACTTTATCTGTGCTCATTTCAATCTCTGGTTTTATGCAGCACCCCAACTCACCTTTCCCCTTAAGCAAGCATAAGTTGTTTTTCTAAATTTGAGACCCTGTTCTGTTTTGGAATTCAGTTCCTTTGTAGCCAAGTTTACATTCCATGTATTAGTGATATCTTATGATGTTTCTTTTTCTGTGTGACTTATTTCAGTTAGAATCATCGTACCTGAATCCACTCATTATGCTGCTACGGGCCTGATGACATAGATTTCATTGCTGAGTGATACTGCATTGTACATAAGTACCACAAGTTCTTTATCCATTTTTCACTTTCTGTGATACTGAACTTGTACGGTAAACGAGGTTCTTGTAAACAGAGGCGTCCCAAACTTTGGGGTGGCTGTGTCTTTTTGATTTTAATTTCCCTAATCTATAGGACCATAAGTGGAAGTGCCCTAGGCTCTGTTGCTTTGTTTTCTAGATGTTTCAGGAAACAACATACACTTCTCCCGAGTGTCTGTTGGCAATTTACATCCCGCCCATCAGCATAACAAGGCTCCCAGTTCTCCATGGCCTGTCCTGCCTTTCTGGATTTTACACTTTTTTCAGATGGTCCTTTTGACCATGGGGAAGTGAGACTTCATTGTAGTGCAGATTTCCTTTGCAAGTTTGCTTGGTTGGCCAAAAAGGGCGTATGCGTTTTTTCCTGAATATATTCAGGAAAAAACGCATACGCCCTTTTTGGCCAAGTGCATCATTGTGGACGTTCTGCCTCTTTTCCTATGCTTTCAATGCAATTCCAGTCTACCTCCTGAAATCGGTTTCCTGCAATTCTGCCCCGCTTTCAAGTCCTCTTGGCAGCCTTACTTCAGTATATTTTTGGACGATAGCTGTCATTTATAACTCTGCAGGTTTGTGAATTACAGTGCCCCTGAGCTCCTTTCTTCAACTCGCTTTCTTGTGAGCTGGCCGCAACACCGCATGATGGCTTCAGGCCCTAATCTGGTTCCGGCATGGCACGCTGAGCCTTTGGTTAATTCCTCTTCCTGGTGGAAATGAGAGTTAAATTTGCCCGTCCAGACACCTCCAGCTAGTCTCTCATTGGTTCTCCCTATTCCTGTTCATCTTCCGCAGAAATTGCAAACTGGGCCAAACAGGAGGTTAAAGGGACTGACTCTCCAAGTCGGGAGAGTGTTAGTAAAGCGTGTGGAATGATGCACCCGAGTACCAGGGGAGGAAAACTGAGACATATTTGAACACTTCTCCCGTTCACTTGGTTGTTCATACTCTGGGTTCCACATGCATGTTTTTGCTGAAGGAAGAATACCTTAAACCTGGAGAGTTGAGACCCGTGGAATGGGTACCATGCAATATGACTTCAAAGGGTCTTCATTTGCTCACCGAACCTCTCCAATCCTATCACTGCTGCGTTTATGCCCCTGTACACATGCTTGATTCTCTTTTGGAGACATAGCAATCCATAGGTTTTAAGATACTTACTAGTCAGGTACATTCTTAGGCGTTTAATATGCGGTGTTGAGTCCATTTCGTTGAGCAAGGAGTAGCTCTTTTCTATTCCATATTTGGCTTAAGGAACTTTATCTGTGCTCATTTCAATCTCTGGTTTTATGCAGCACCCCAACTCACCTTTCCCCTTAAGCAAGCATAAGTTGTTTTTCTAAATTTGAGACCCTGTTCTGTTTTGGAATTCAGTTCCTGTGTAGCCAAGTTTACATTCCATGTATTAGTGATATCTTATGATGTTTCTTTTTCTGTGTGACTTATTTCAGTTAGAATCATCGTACCTGAATCCACTCATTATGCTGCTACGGGCCTGATGACATAGATTTCATTGCTGAGTGATACTGCATTGTACATAAGTACCACAAGTTCTTTATCCATTTTTCACTTTCTGTGATACTGATCTTGTACGGTAAACGAGGTTCTTGTAAACAGAGCCGTTCCAAATTTTGGGGTGGCTGTGTCTTTTTGATTTTAATTTCCCTAAGCTATAGGACCATAAGTGGAAGTGCCCTAGGCTCTGTTGCTTTGTTTTTTAGATGTTTCAGGAAACACCATACACTTCTCCCGAGTGTCTGTTGGCAATTTATATCCCGCCCATCAGCATAACAAGGCTCCCAGTTCTCCATGGCCTGTCCTGCCTTTCTGGATTTTACACTTTTTTCAGATGGCCCTTTTGACCAGGGGGAAGTGAGACTTCATTGTAGTGCAGATTTCCTTTGCAAGCTTGCTTGGTTGGCCAAAAAGGGCGTATGCGTTTTTTCCTGAATATATTCAGGAAAAAACGCATACGCCCTTTTTGGCCAAGTGCATCATTGTGGACGTTCTGCCTCTTTTCCTATGCTTTCAATGCAATTCCAGTCTACCTCCTGAAATCGGTTTCCTGCAATTCTGCCCCGCTTTCAAGTCCTCTTGGCAGCCTTACTTCAGTATATTTTTGGACGATAGCTGTCATTTATAACTCTGCAGGTTTGTGAATTACAGTGCCCCTGAGCTCCTTTCTTCAACTCGCTTTCTTGTGAGCTGGCCGCAACACCGCAGGATGGCTTCAGGCCTTAATCTGGTTCCGGCACGGCACGCTGAGCCTTTGGTTATTTCCTCTTCCTGGTGGGAAATGAGAGTTAAATTTGCCCGTCCAGACACCTCCAGCTAGTCTCTCATTGGTTCTCCCTATTCCTGTTCATCTTCCGCAGAAATTGCAAACTGGGCCAAACAGGAGGTTAAAGGCGCTGACTCTCCAAGTGGGGAGAGTGTTAGTAAAGCGCCTGGAATGTTGCACCTGAGTACCAGGGGAGGAAAACTGAGACATATTTGAACACTTCTCCCGTTCACATGGTTGTTCATACTCTGGGTTCCACATGCATGTTTTTGCTGAAGGAAGAATACCTTAAACCTGGAGAGTTGAGACCCGTGGAATGGGTACCATGCAATATGACTTCAAAGGGTCTTCATTTGCTCACCGAACCTCTCCAATCCTATCACTGCTGCGTTTATGCCCCTGTACACACGCTTGATTCTCTTTTGGAGACATAGCAATCCATAGGTTTTAAGATACTTACTAGTCAGGTACATTCTTAGGCGTTTAATATGTGGTGTTGAGTCCATTTCGTTGAGCAAGGAGTACCTCTTTTCTATTCCATATTTGGCTTAAGGAACTTTATCTGTGCTCATTTCAATCTCTGGTTTTATGCAGCACCCCAACTCACCTTTCCCCTTAAGCAAGCATAAGTTGGTTTTCTAAATTTGAGACCCTGTTCTGTTTTGGAATTCAGTTCCTGTGTAGCCAAGTTTACATTCCATGTATTAGTGATATCTTATGATGTTTCTTTTTCTGTGGGACTTATTTCAGTTAGAATCATCGTACCTGAATCCACTCATTATGCTGCTATGGGCCTGATGACATAGATTTCATTGCTGAGTGATACTACATTGTACATAAGTACCACAAGTTCTTTATCCATTTTTCACTTTCTGTGATACTGAACTTGTATGGTAAACGAGGTTCTTGTAAACAGAGGCGTCCCAAACTTTGGGGTGGCTGTGTCTTTTTGATTTTAATTTCCCTAAGCTATAGGACCATAAGTGGAAGTGCCCTAGGCTCTGTTGCTTTGTTTTTTAGATGTTTTAAGAAACAACATACACTTCTCCTGAGTGTCTGTTGGCAATTTACATCCCGCCCATCAGCATAACAAGGCTCCCAGTTCTCCATGGCCTGTCCTGCCTTTCTGCATTTTACACTTTTTTCAGATGGCCCTTTTGACCGGGGGGAAGTGAGACTTCATTGTAGTGCAGATTTCCTTTGCAAGCTTGCTTGGTTGGCCAAAAAGGGCGTATGCGTTTTTTCCTGAATATATTCAGGAAAAAACGCATACGCCCTTTTTGGCCAAGTGCATCATTGTGGACGTTCTGCCTCTTTTCCTATGCTTTCAATGCAATTCCAGTCTACCTCCTGAAATCGGTTTCCTGCAATTCTGCCCCGCTTTTTAGTCCTCTTGGCAGCCTTACTTCAGTATATTTTTGGACGATAGCTGTCATTTATAACTCTGCAGGTTTGTGAATTACAGTGCCCCTGAGCTCCTTTCTTCAACTCGCTTTCTTGTGAGCTGGCCCCAACACCGCAGGATGGCTTCAGGCCCTAATCTGGTTCCGGCACGGCACGCTGAGCCTTTGGTTATTTCCTCTTCCTGGTGGGAAATGAGAGTTAAATTTGCCCGTCCAGACACCTCCAGCTAGTCTCTCATTGGTTCTCCCTATTCCTGTTCATCTTGCGCAGAAATTGCAAACTGGGCCAAACAGGAGGTTAAAGGCGCTGACTCTCCAAGTGGGGAGAGTGTTAGTAAAGCGTCTGGAATGTTGCACCCGAGTACCAGGGGAGGAAAACTGAGACATATTTGAACACGTCTCCCGTTCACACGGTTGATCATACTCTGGGTTCCACATGCATGTTTTAGCTGAAGGAAGAATACCTTAAACCTGGGTAGTTGAGACCCGTGTAATGGGTACCATGCAATATGACTCCAAAGGGTCTTCATTTGCTCACCGAACCTCTCCAATCCTATCACTGCTGCGTTTATGCCCCTGTACACATGCTTGATTCTCTTTTGGAGACATAGCAATCCATAGGTTTTAAGATACTTACTAGTCAGATACATTCTTAGGCGTTTAATATGCGGTGTTGAGTCCATTTCGTTGAGCAAGGAGTAGCTCTTGTCTATTCCATATTTGGCTTAAGGAACTTTATCTGTGCTCATTTCAATCTCTGGTTTTATGCAGCACCCCAACTCACCTTTCCCCTTAAGCAAGCATAAGTTGTTTTTCTAAATTTGAGACCCTGTTCTGTTTTGGAATTCAGTTCCTTTGTAGCCAAGTTTACATTCCATGTATTAGTGATATCTTATGATGTTTCTTTTTCTGTGTGACTTATTTCAGTTAGAATCATCGTACCTGAATCCACTCATTATGCTGCTACGGGCCTGATGACATAGATTTCATTGCTGAGTGATACTGCATTGTACATAAGTACCACAAGTTCTTTATCCATTTTTCACTTTCTGTGATACTGAACTTGTACGGTAAACGAGGTTCTTGTAAACAGAGGCGTCCCAAACTTTGGGGTGGCTGTGTCTTTTTGATTTTAATTTCCCTAATCTATAGGACCATAAGTGGAAGTGCCCTAGGCTCTGTTGCTTTGTTTTCTAGATGTTTCAGGAAACAACATACACTTCTCCCGAGTGTCTGTTGGCAATTTACATCCCGCCCATCAGCATAACAAGGCTCCCAGTTCTCCATGGCCTGTCCTGCCTTTCTGGATTTTACACTTTTTTCAGATGGTCCTTTTGACCATGGGGAAGTGAGACTTCATTGTAGTGCAGATTTCCTTTGCAAGTTTGCTTGGTTGGCCAAAAAGGGCGTATGCGTTTTTTCCTGAATATATTCAGGAAAAAACGCATACGCCCTTTTTGGCCAAGTGCATCATTGTGGACGTTCTGCCTCTTTTCCTATGCTTTCAATGCAATTCCAGTCTACCTCCTGAAATCGGTTTCCTGCAATTCTGCCCCGCTTTCAAGTCCTCTTGGCAGCCTTACTTCAGTATATTTTTGGACGATAGCTGTCATTTATAACTCTGCAGGTTTGTGAATTACAGTGCCCCTGAGCTCCTTTCTTCAACTCGCTTTCTTGTGAGCTGGCCGCAACACCGCATGATGGCTTCAGGCCCTAATCTGGTTCCGGCATGGCACGCTGAGCCTTTGGTTAATTCCTCTTCCTGGTGGAAATGAGAGTTAAATTTGCCCGTCCAGACACCTCCAGCTAGTCTCTCATTGGTTCTCCCTATTCCTGTTCATCTTCCGCAGAAATTGCAAACTGGGCCAAACAGGAGGTTAAAGGGACTGACTCTCCAAGTCGGGAGAGTGTTAGTAAAGCGTGTGGAATGATGCACCCGAGTACCAGGGGAGGAAAACTGAGACATATTTGAACACTTCTCCCGTTCACTTGGTTGTTCATACTCTGGGTTCCACATGCATGTTTTTGCTGAAGGAAGAATACCTTAAACCTGGAGAGTTGAGACCCGTGGAATGGGTACCATGCAATATGACTTCAAAGGGTCTTCATTTGCTCACCGAACCTCTCCAATCCTATCACTGCTGCGTTTATGCCCCTGTACACATGCTTGATTCTCTTTTGGAGACATAGCAATCCATAGGTTTTAAGATACTTACTAGTCAGGTACATTCTTAGGCGTTTAATATGCGGTGTTGAGTCCATTTCGTTGAGCAAGGAGTAGCTCTTTTCTATTCCATATTTGGCTTAAGGAACTTTATCTGTGCTCATTTCAATCTCTGGTTTTATGCAGCACCCCAACTCACCTTTCCCCTTAAGCAAGCATAAGTTGTTTTTCTAAATTTGAGACCCTGTTCTGTTTTGGAATTCAGTTCCTGTGTAGCCAAGTTTACATTCCATGTATTAGTGATATCTTATGATGTTTCTTTTTCTGTGTGACTTATTTCAGTTAGAATCATCATACCTGAATCCACTCATTATGCTGCTACGGGCCTGATGACATAGATTTCATTGCTGAGTGATACTGCATTGTACATAAGTACCACAAGTTCTTTATCCATTTTTCACTTTCTGTGATACTGATCTTGTACGGTAAACGAGGTTCTTGTAAACAGAGCCGTTCCAAATTTTGGGGTGGCTGTGTCTTTTTGATTTTAATTTCCCTAAGCTATAGGACCATAAGTGGAAGTGCCCTAGGCTCTGTTGCTTTGTTTTTTAGATGTTTCAGGAAACACCATACACTTCTCCCGAGTGTCTGTTGGCAATTTATATCCCGCCCATCAGCATAACAAGGCTCCCAGTTCTCCATGGCCTGTCCTGCCTTTCTGGATTTTACACTTTTTTCAGATGGCCCTTTTGACCAGGGGGAAGTGAGACTTCATTGTAGTGCAGATTTCCTTTGCAAGCTTGCTTGGTTGGCCAAAAAGGGCGTATGCGTTTTTTCCTGAATATATTCAGGAAAAAACGCATACGCCCTTTTTGGCCAAGTGCATCATTGTGGACGTTCTGCCTCTTTTCCTATGCTTTCAATGCAATTCCAGTCTACCTCCTGAAATCGGTTTCCTGCAATTCTGCCCCGCTTTCAAGTCCTCTTGGCAGCCTTACTTCAGTATATTTTTGGACGATAGCTGTCATTTATAACTCTGCAGGTTTGTGAATTACAGTGCCCCTGAGCTCCTTTCTTCAACTCGCTTTCTTGTGAGCTGGCCGCAACACCGCAGGATGGCTTCAGGCCTTAATCTGGTTCCGGCACGGCACGCTGAGCCTTTGGTTATTTCCTCTTCCTGGTGGGAAATGAGAGTTAAATTTGCCCGTCCAGACACCTCCAGCTAGTCTCTCATTGGTTCTCCCTATTCCTGTTCATCTTCCGCAGAAATTGCAAACTGGGCCAAACAGGAGGTTAAAGGCGCTGACTCTCCAAGTGGGGAGAGTGTTAGTAAAGCGCCTGGAATGTTGCACCTGAGTACCAGGGGAGGAAAACTGAGACATATTTGAACACTTCTCCCGTTCACATGGTTGTTCATACTCTGGGTTCCACATGCATGTTTTTGCTGAAGGAAGAATACCTTAAACCTGGAGAGTTGAGACCCGTGGAATGGGTACCATGCAATATGACTTCAAAGGGTCTTCATTTGCTCACCGAACCTCTCCAATCCTATCACTGCTGCGTTTATGCCCCTGTACACACGCTTGTTTCTCTTTTGGAGACATAGCAATCCATAGGTTTTAAGATACTTACTAGTCAGGTACATTCTTAGGCGTTTAATATGTGGTGTTGAGTCCATTTCGTTGAGCAAGGAGTACCTCTTTTCTATTCCATATTTGGCTTAAGGAACTTTATCTGTGCTCATTTCAATCTCTGGTTTTATGCAGCACCCCAACTCACCTTTCCCCTTAAGCAAGCATAAGTTGGTTTTCTAAATTTGAGACCCTGTTCTGTTTTGGAATTCAGTTCCTGTGTAGCCAAGTTTACATTCCATGTATTAGTGATATCTTATGATGTTTCTTTTTCTGTGGGACTTATTTCAGTTAGAATCATCGTACCTGAATCCACTCATTATGCTGCTATGGGCCTGATGACATAGATTTCATTGCTGAGTGATACTACATTGTACATAAGTACCACAAGTTCTTTATCCATTTTTCACTTTCTGTGATACTGAACTTGTATGGTAAACGAGGTTCTTGTAAACAGAGGCGTCCCAAACTTTGGGGTGGCTGTGTCTTTTTGATTTTAATTTCCCTAAGCTATAGGACCATAAGTGGAAGTGCCCTAGGCTCTGTTGCTTTGTTTTTTAGATGTTTTAAGAAACAACATACACTTCTCCTGAGTGTCTGTTGGCAATTTACATCCCGCCCATCAGCATAACAAGGCTCCCAGTTCTCCATGGCCTGTCCTGCCTTTCTGCATTTTACACTTTTTTCAGATGGCCCTTTTGACCGGGGGGAAGTGAGACTTCATTGTAGTGCAGATTTCCTTTGCAAGCTTGCTTGGTTGGCCAAAAAGGGCGTATGCGTTTTTTCCTGAATATATTCAGGAAAAAACGCATACGCCCTTTTTGGCCAAGTGCATCATTGTGGACGTTCTGCCTCTTTTCCTATGCTTTCAATGCAATTCCAGTCTACCTCCTGAAATCGGTTTCCTGCAATTCTGCCCCGCTTTTTAGTCCTCTTGGCAGCCTTACTTCAGTATATTTTTGGACGATAGCTGTCATTTATAACTCTGCAGGTTTGTGAATTACAGTGCCCCTGAGCTCCTTTCTTCAACTCGCTTTCTTGTGAGCTGGCCCCAACACCGCAGGATGGCTTCAGGCCCTAATCTGGTTCCGGCACGGCACGCTGAGCCTTTGGTTATTTCCTCTTCCTGGTGGGAAATGAGAGTTAAATTTGCCCGTCCAGACACCTCCAGCTAGTCTCTCATTGGTTCTCCCTATTCCTGTTCATCTTGCGCAGAAATTGCAAACTGGGCCAAACAGGAGGTTAAAGGCGCTGACTCTCCAAGTGGGGAGAGTGTTAGTAAAGCGTCTGGAATGTTGCACCCGAGTACCAGGGGAGGAAAACTGAGACATATTTGAACACGTCTCCCGTTCACACGGTTGATCATACTCTGGGTTCCACATGCATGTTTTAGCTGAAGGAAGAATACCTTAAACCTGGGTAGTTGAGACCCGTGTAATGGGTACCATGCAATATGACTCCAAAGGGTCTTCATTTGCTCACCGAACCTCTCCAATCCTATCACTGCTGCGTTTATGCCCCTGTACACATGCTTGATTCTCTTTTGGAGACATAGCAATCCATAGGTTTTAAGATACTTACTAGTCAGGTACATTCTTAGGCGTTTAATATGGGGTGTTGAGTCCATTTCGTTGAGCAAGGAGTAGCTCTTTTCTATTCCATATTTGGCTTAAGGAACTTTATCTGTGCTCATTTCAATCTCTGGTTTTATGTAGCACCCCAACTCACCTTTCCCCTTAAGCAAGCATAAGTTGTTTTTCTAAATTTGAGACCCTGTTCTGTTTTGGAATTCAGTTCCTTTGTAGCCAAGTTTACATTCCATGTATTAGTGATATCTTATGATGTTTCTTTTTCTGTGTGACTTATTTCAGTTAGAATCATCGTACCTGAATCCACTCATTATGCTGCTACGGGCCTGATGACATAGATTTCATTGCTGAGTGATACTGCATTGTACATAAGTACCACAAGTTCTTTATCCATTTTTCACTTTCTGTGATACTGATCTTGTACGGTAAACGAGGTTCTTGTAAACAGAGCCGTTCCAAATTTTGGGGTGGCTGTGTCTTTTTGATTTTAATTTCCCTAAGCTATAGGACCATAAGTGGAAGTGCCCTAGGCTCTGTTGCTTTGTTTTTTAGATGTTTCAGGAAACACCATACACTTCTCCCGAGTGTCTGTTGGCAATTTATATCCCGCCCATCAGCATAACAAGGCTCCCAGTTCTCCATGGCCTGTCCTGCCTTTCTGGATTTTACACTTTTTTCAGATGGCCCTTTTGACCAGGGGGAAGTGAGACTTCATTGTAGTGCAGATTTCCTTTGCAAGCTTGCTTGGTTGGCCAAAAAGGGCGTATGCGTTTTTTCCTGAATATATTCAGGAAAAAACGCATACGCACTTTTTGGCCAAGTGCATCATTGTGGACGTTCTGCCTCTTTTCCTATGCTTTCAATGCAATTCCAGTCTACCTCCTGAAATCGGTTTCCTGCAATTCTGCCCCGCTTTCAAGTCCTCTTGGCAGCCTTACTTCAGTATATTTTTGGACGATAGCTGTCATTTATAACTCTGCAGGTTTGTGAATTACAGTGCCCCTGAGCTCCTTTCTTCAACTCGCTTTCTTGTGAGCTGGCCGCAACACCGCAGGATGGCTTCAGGCCTTAATCTGGTTCCGGCACGGCACGCTGAGCCTTTGGTTATTTCCTCTTCCTGGTGGGAAATGAGAGTTAAATTTGCCCGTCCAGACACCTCCAGCTAGTCTCTCATTGGTTCTCCCTATTCCTGTTCATCTTCCGCAGAAATTGCAAACTGGGCCAAACAGGAGGTTAAAGGCGCTGACTCTCCAAGTGGGGAGAGTGTTAGTAAAGCGCCTGGAATGTTGCACCTGAGTACCAGGGGAGGAAAACTGAGACATATTTGAACACTTCTCCCGTTCACATGGTTGTTCATACTCTGGGTTCCACATGCATGTTTTTGCTGAAGGAAGAATACCTTAAACCTGGAGAGTTGAGACCCGTGGAATGGGTACCATGCAATATGACTTCAAAGGGTCTTCATTTGCTCACCGAACCTCTCCAATCCTATCACTGCTGCGTTTATGCCCCTGTACACACGCTTGATTCTCTTTTGGAGACATAGCAATCCATAGGTTTTAAGATACTTACTAGTCAGGTACATTCTTAGGCGTTTAATATGTGGTGTTGAGTCCATTTCGTTGAGCAAGGAGTACCTCTTTTCTATTCCATATTTGGCTTAAGGAACTTTATCTGTGCTCATTTCAATCTCTGGTTTTATGCAGCACCCCAACTCACCTTTCCCCTTAAGCAAGCATAAGTTGGTTTTCTAAATTTGAGACCCTGTTCTGTTTTGGAATTCAGTTCCTGTGTAGCCAAGTTTACATTCCATGTATTAGTGATATCTTATGATGTTTCTTTTTCTGTGGGACTTATTTCAGTTAGAATCATCGTACCTGAATCCACTCATTATGCTGCTATGGGCCTGATGACATAGATTTCATTGCTGAGTGATACTACATTGTACATAAGTACCACAAGTTCTTTATCCATTTTTCACTTTCTGTGATACTGAACTTGTATGGTAAACGAGGTTCTTGTAAACAGAGGCGTCCCAAACTTTGGGGTGGCTGTGTCTTTTTGATTTTAATTTCCCTAAGCTATAGGACCATAAGTGGAAGTGCCCTAGGCTCTGTTGCTTTGTTTTTTAGATGTTTTAAGAAACAACATACACTTCTCCTGAGTGTCTGTTGGCAATTTACATCCCGCCCATCAGCATAACAAGGCTCCCAGTTCTCCATGGCCTGTCCTGCCTTTCTGCATTTTACACTTTTTTCAGATGGCCCTTTTGACCGGGGGGAAGTGAGACTTCATTGTAGTGCAGATTTCCTTTGCAAGCTTGCTTGGTTGGCCAAAAAGGGCGTATGCGTTTTTTCCTGAATATATTCAGGAAAAAACGCATACGCCCTTTTTGGCCAAGTGCATCATTGTGGACGTTCTGCCTCTTTTCCTATGCTTTCAATGCAATTCCAGTCTACCTCCTGAAATCGGTTTCCTGCAATTCTGCCCCGCTTTTTAGTCCTCTTGGCAGCCTTACTTCAGTATATTTTTGGACGATAGCTGTCATTTATAACTCTGCAGGTTTGTGAATTACAGTGCCCCTGAGCTCCTTTCTTCAACTCGCTTTCTTGTGAGCTGGCCCCAACACCGCAGGATGGCTTCAGGCCCTAATCTGGTTCCGGCACGGCACGCTGAGCCTTTGGTTATTTCCTCTTCCTGGTGGGAAATGAGAGTTAAATTTGCCCGTCCAGACACCTCCAGCTAGTCTCTCATTGGTTCTCCCTATTCCTGTTCATCTTGCGCAGAAATTGCAAACTGGGCCAAACAGGAGGTTAAAGGCGCTGACTCTCCAAGTGGGGAGAGTGTTAGTAAAGCGTCTGGAATGTTGCACCCGAGTACCAGGGGAGGAAAACTGAGACATATTTGAACACGTCTCCCGTTCACACGGTTGATCATACTCTGGGTTCCACATGCATGTTTTAGCTGAAGGAAGAATACCTTAAACCTGGGTAGTTGAGACCCGTGTAATGGGTACCATGCAATATGACTCCAAAGGGTCTTCATTTGCTCACCGAACCTCTCCAATCCTATCACTGCTGCGTTTATGCCCCTGTACACATGCTTGATTCTCTTTTGGAGACATAGCAATCCATAGGTTTTAAGATACTTACTAGTCAGATACATTCTTAGGCGTTTAATATGCGGTGTTGAGTCCATTTCGTTGAGCAAGGAGTAGCTCTTGTCTATTCCATATTTGGCTTAAGGAACTTTATCTGTGCTCATTTCAATCTCTGGTTTTATGCAGCACCCCAACTCACCTTTCCCCTTAAGCAAGCATAAGTTGTTTTTCTAAATTTGAGACCCTGTTCTGTTTTGGAATTCAGTTCCTTTGTAGCCAAGTTTACATTCCATGTATTAGTGATATCTTATGATGTTTCTTTTTCTGTGTGACTTATTTCAGTTAGAATCATCGTACCTGAATCCACTCATTATGCTGCTACGGGCCTGATGACATAGATTTCATTGCTGAGTGATACTGCATTGTACATAAGTACCACAAGTTCTTTATCCATTTTTCACTTTCTGTGATACTGAACTTGTACGGTAAACGAGGTTCTTGTAAACAGAGGCGTCCCAAACTTTGGGGTGGCTGTGTCTTTTTGATTTTAATTTCCCTAATCTATAGGACCATAAGTGGAAGTGCCCTAGGCTCTGTTGCTTTGTTTTCTAGATGTTTCAGGAAACAACATACACTTCTCCCGAGTGTCTGTTGGCAATTTACATCCCGCCCATCAGCATAACAAGGCTCCCAGTTCTCCATGGCCTGTCCTGCCTTTCTGGATTTTACACTTTTTTCAGATGGTCCTTTTGACCATGGGGAAGTGAGACTTCATTGTAGTGCAGATTTCCTTTGCAAGTTTGCTTGGTTGGCCAAAAAGGGCGTATGCGTTTTTTCCTGAATATATTCAGGAAAAAACGCATACGCCCTTTTTGGCCAAGTGCATCATTGTGGACGTTCTGCCTCTTTTCCTATGCTTTCAATGCAATTCCAGTCTACCTCCTGAAATCGGTTTCCTGCAATTCTGCCCCGCTTTCAAGTCCTCTTGGCAGCCTTACTTCAGTATATTTTTGGACGATAGCTGTCATTTATAACTCTGCAGGTTTGTGAATTACAGTGCCCCTGAGCTCCTTTCTTCAACTCGCTTTCTTGTGAGCTGGCCGCAACACCGCATGATGGCTTCAGGCCCTAATCTGGTTCCGGCATGGCACGCTGAGCCTTTGGTTAATTCCTCTTCCTGGTGGAAATGAGAGTTAAATTTGCCCGTCCAGACACCTCCAGCTAGTCTCTCATTGGTTCTCCCTATTCCTGTTCATCTTCCGCAGAAATTGCAAACTGGGCCAAACAGGAGGTTAAAGGGACTGACTCTCCAAGTCGGGAGAGTGTTAGTAAAGCGTGTGGAATGATGCACCCGAGTACCAGGGGAGGAAAACTGAGACATATTTGAACACTTCTCCCGTTCACTTGGTTGTTCATACTCTGGGTTCCACATGCATGTTTTTGCTGAAGGAAGAATACCTTAAACCTGGAGAGTTGAGACCCGTGGAATGGGTACCATGCAATATGACTTCAAAGGGTCTTCATTTGCTCACCGAACCTCTCCAATCCTATCACTGCTGCGTTTATGCCCCTGTACACATGCTTGATTCTCTTTTGGAGACATAGCAATCCATAGGTTTTAAGATACTTACTAGTCAGGTACATTCTTAGGCGTTTAATATGCGGTGTTGAGTCCATTTCGTTGAGCAAGGAGTAGCTCTTTTCTATTCCATATTTGGCTTAAGGAACTTTATCTGTGCTCATTTCAATCTCTGGTTTTATGCAGCACCCCAACTCACCTTTCCCCTTAAGCAAGCATAAGTTGTTTTTCTAAATTTGAGACCCTGTTCTGTTTTGGAATTCAGTTCCTGTGTAGCCAAGTTTACATTCCATGTATTAGTGATATCTTATGATGTTTCTTTTTCTGTGTGACTTATTTCAGTTAGAATCATCGTACCTGAATCCACTCATTATGCTGCTACGGGCCTGATGACATAGATTTCATTGCTGAGTGATACTGCATTGTACATAAGTACCACAAGTTCTTTATCCATTTTTCACTTTCTGTGATACTGATCTTGTACGGTAAACGAGGTTCTTGTAAACAGAGCCGTTCCAAATTTTGGGGTGGCTGTGTCTTTTTGATTTTAATTTCCCTAAGCTATAGGACCATAAGTGGAAGTGCCCTAGGCTCTGTTGCTTTGTTTTTTAGATGTTTCAGGAAACACCATACACTTCTCCCGAGTGTCTGTTGGCAATTTATATCCCGCCCATCAGCATAACAAGGCTCCCAGTTCTCCATGGCCTGTCCTGCCTTTCTGGATTTTACACTTTTTTCAGATGGCCCTTTTGACCAGGGGGAAGTGAGACTTCATTGTAGTGCAGATTTCCTTTGCAAGCTTGCTTGGTTGGCCAAAAAGGGCGTATGCGTTTTTTCCTGAATATATTCAGGAAAAAACGCATACGCCCTTTTTGGCCAAGTGCATCATTGTGGACGTTCTGCCTCTTTTCCTATGCTTTCAATGCAATTCCAGTCTACCTCCTGAAATCGGTTTCCTGCAATTCTGCCCCGCTTTCAAGTCCTCTTGGCAGCCTTACTTCAGTATATTTTTGGACGATAGCTGTCATTTATAACTCTGCAGGTTTGTGAATTACAGTGCCCCTGAGCTCCTTTCTTCAACTCGCTTTCTTGTGAGCTGGCCGCAACACCGCAGGATGGCTTCAGGCCTTAATCTGGTTCCGGCACGGCACGCTGAGCCTTTGGTTATTTCCTCTTCCTGGTGGGAAATGAGAGTTAAATTTGCCCGTCCAGACACCTCCAGCTAGTCTCTCATTGGTTCTCCCTATTCCTCTTCATCTTCCGCAGAAATTGCAAACTGGGCCAAACAGGAGGTTAAAGGCGCTGACTCTCCAAGTGGGGAGAGTGTTAGTAAAGCGCCTGGAATGTTGCACCTGAGTACCAGGGGAGGAAAACTGAGACATATTTGAACACTTCTCCCGTTCACATGGTTGTTCATACTCTGGGTTCCACATGCATGTTTTTGCTGAAGGAAGAATACCTTAAACCTGGAGAGTTGAGACCCGTGGAATGGGTACCATGCAATATGACTTCAAAGGGTCTTCATTTGCTCACCGAACCTCTCCAATCCTATCACTGCTGCGTTTATGCCCCTGTACACACGCTTGTTTCTCTTTTGGAGACATAGCAATCCATAGGTTTTAAGATACTTACTAGTCAGGTACATTCTTAGGCGTTTAATATGTGGTGTTGAGTCCATTTCGTTGAGCAAGGAGTACCTCTTTTCTATTCCATATTTGGCTTAAGGAACTTTATCTGTGCTCATTTCAATCTCTGGTTTTATGCAGCACCCCAACTCACCTTTCCCCTTAAGCAAGCATAAGTTGGTTTTCTAAATTTGAGACCCTGTTCTGTTTTGGAATTCAGTTCCTGTGTAGCCAAGTTTACATTCCATGTATTAGTGATATCTTATGATGTTTCTTTTTCTGTGGGACTTATTTCAGTTAGAATCATCGTACCTGAATCCACTCATTATGCTGCTATGGGCCTGATGACATAGATTTCATTGCTGAGTGATACTACATTGTACATAAGTACCACAAGTTCTTTATCCATTTTTCACTTTCTGTGATACTGAACTTGTATGGTAAACGAGGTTCTTGTAAACAGAGGCGTCCCAAACTTTGGGGTGGCTGTGTCTTTTTGATTTTAATTTCCCTAAGCTATAGGACCATAAGTGGAAGTGCCCTAGGCTCTGTTGCTTTGTTTTTTAGATGTTTTAAGAAACAACATACACTTCTCCTGAGTGTCTGTTGGCAATTTACATCCCGCCCATCAGCATAACAAGGCTCCCAGTTCTCCATGGCCTGTCCTGCCTTTCTGCATTTTACACTTTTTTCAGATGGCCCTTTTGACCGGGGGGAAGTGAGACTTCATTGTAGTGCAGATTTCCTTTGCAAGCTTGCTTGGTTGGCCAAAAAGGGCGTATGCGTTTTTTCCTGAATATATTCAGGAAAAAACGCATACGCCCTTTTTGGCCAAGTGCATCATTGTGGACGTTCTGCCTCTTTTCCTATGCTTTCAATGCAATTCCAGTCTACCTCCTGAAATCGGTTTCCTGCAATTCTGCCCCGCTTTTTAGTCCTCTTGGCAGCCTTACTTCAGTATATTTTTGGACGATAGCTGTCATTTATAACTCTGCAGGTTTGTGAATTACAGTGCCCCTGAGCTCCTTTCTTCAACTCGCTTTCTTGTGAGCTGGCCCCAACACCGCAGGATGGCTTCAGGCCCTAATCTGGTTCCGGCACGGCACGCTGAGCCTTTGGTTATTTCCTCTTCCTGGTGGGAAATGAGAGTTAAATTTGCCCGTCCAGACACCTCCAGCTAGTCTCTCATTGGTTCTCCCTATTCCTGTTCATCTTGCGCAGAAATTGCAAACTGGGCCAAACAGGAGGTTAAAGGCGCTGACTCTCCAAGTGGGGAGAGTGTTAGTAAAGCGTCTGGAATGTTGCACCCGAGTACCAGGGGAGGAAAACTGAGACATATTTGAACACGTCTCCCGTTCACACGGTTGATCATACTCTGGGTTCCACATGCATGTTTTAGCTGAAGGAAGAATACCTTAAACCTGGGTAGTTGAGACCCGTGTAATGGGTACCATGCAATATGACTCCAAAGGGTCTTCATTTGCTCACCGAACCTCTCCAATCCTATCACTGCTGCGTTTATGCCCCTGTACACATGCTTGATTCTCTTTTGGAGACATAGCAATCCATAGGTTTTAAGATACTTACTAGTCAGGTACATTCTTAGGCGTTTAATATGGGGTGTTGAGTCCATTTCGTTGAGCAAGGAGTAGCTCTTTTCTATTCCATATTTGGCTTAAGGAACTTTATCTGTGCTCATTTCAATCTCTGGTTTTATGTAGCACCCCAACTCACCTTTCCCCTTAAGCAAGCATAAGTTGTTTTTCTAAATTTGAGACCCTGTTCTGTTTTGGAATTCAGTTCCTTTGTAGCCAAGTTTACATTCCATGTATTAGTGATATCTTATGATGTTTCTTTTTCTGTGTGACTTATTTCAGTTAGAATCATCGTACCTGAATCCACTCATTATGCTGCTACGGGCCTGATGACATAGATTTCATTGCTGAGTGATACTGCATTGTACATAAGTACCACAAGTTCTTTATCCATTTTTCACTTTCTGTGATACTGAACTTGTACGGTAAACGAGGTTCTTGTAAACAGAGGCGTCCCAAACTTTGGGGTGGCTGTGTCTTTTTGATTTTAATTTCCCTAAGCTATAGGACCATAAGTGGAAGTGCCCTAGGCTCTGTTGCTTTGTTTTTTAGATGTTTCAGGAAACACCATACACTTCTCCCGAGTGTCTGTTGGCAATTTACATCCCGCCCATCAGCATAACAAGGCTCCCAGTTCTCCATGGCCTGTCCTGCCTTTCTGGATTTTACACTTTTTTCAGATGGCCCTTTTGACCGGGGGGAAGTGAGACTTCATTGTAGTGCAGATTTCCTTTGCAAGCTTGCTTGGTTGGCCAAAAAGGGCGTATGCGTTTTTTCCTGAATATATTCAGGAAAAAACGCATACGCCCTTTTTGGCCAAGTGCATCATTGTGGACGTTCTGCCTCTTTTCCTATGCTTTCAATGCAATTCCAGTCTACCTCCTGAAATCGGTTTCCTGCAATTCTGCCCCGCTTTCAAGTCCTCTTGGCAGCCTTACTTCAGTATATTTTTGGACGATAGCTGTCATTTATAACTCTGCAGGTTTGTGAATTACAGTGTCCCTGAGCTCCTTTCTTCAACTCGCTTTCTTGTGAGCTGGCCGCAACACCGCAGGATGGCTTCAGGCCCTAATCTGGTTCCGGCACGGCACGCTGAGCCTTTGGTTAATTCCTCTTCCTGGTGGGAAATGAGAGTTAAATTTGCCCATCCAGACACCTCCAGCTAGTCTCTCATTGGTTCTCCCTATTCCTGTTCATCTTCCGCAGAAATTGCAAACTGGGCCAAACAGGAGGTTAAAGGGACTGACTCTCCAAGTCGGGAGAGTGTTAGTAAAGCGTGTGGAATGTTGCACCCGAGTACCAGGGTACGAAAACTGAGACATATTTGAACACTTCTCCCGTTCACACGGTTGATCATACTCTGGGTTCCACATGCATGTTTTAGCTGAAGGAAGAATACCTTAAACCTGGAGAGTTGAGACCCGTGGAATGGGTACCATGCAATATGACTTCAAAGGGTCTTCATTTGCTCACCGAACCTCTCCAGTCCTATCACTGCTGCGTTTATGCCCCTGTACACATGCTTGATTCTCTTTCAGAGACATAGCAATCCATAGGTTTTGAGATAATTACTAGTCAGGTACATTCTTAGGCATTTAATATGGGGTGTTGAGTCCATTTCGTTGAGCAAGGAGTAGCTCTTGTCTATTCCATATTTGGCTTAAGGAACTTTATCTGTGCTCATTTCAATCTCTGGTTTTATGCAGCACCCCAACTCACCTTTCCCCTTAAGCAAGCATAAGTTGGTTTTCTAAATTTGAGACCCTGTTCTGTTTTGGAATTCAGTTCCTGTGTAGCCAAGTTTACATTCCGTGTATTACTGATATCTTATGATGTTTCTTTTTCTGTGTGACTTATTTCCGTTAGAATCATCGCACCTGAATCCACTCATTATGCTGCTACGGGCCTGATGACATAGATTTCATTGCTGAGTGATACTGCATTGTACGTAAGTACCACAAGTTCTTTTTCCATTTTTCACTTTCTGCGATGTTGAACTTGTACGGTAAACGAGGTTCTTGTAAACAGAGGCGTCCCAAACTTTGGGGTGGCTGTGTCTTTTTGATTTTAATTTCCCTAAGCTATAGGACCATAAGTGGAAGTGCCCTAGGCTCTGTTGCTTTGTTTTTTAGATGTTTCAGGAAACACCATACACTTGTCCCGAGTGTCTGTTGGCAATTTACATCCCGCCCATCAGCATAACAAGGCTCCCAGTTCTCCATGGCCTGTCCTGCCTTTCTGGATTTTACACTTTTTTCAGATGGCCCTTTTGACCGGGGGGAAGTGAGACTTCATTGTAGTGCAGATTTCCTTTGCAAGCTTGCTTGGTTGGCCAAAAAGGGCGTATGCGTTTTTTCCTGAATATATTCAGGAAAAAACGCATACGCCCTTTTTGGCCAAGTGCATCATAGTGGACGTTCTGCCTCTTTTCCTATGCTTTCAATGCAATTCCACTCTACCTCCTGAAATCGGTTTCCTGCAATTCTGCCCCGCTTTCAAGTCCTCTTGGCAGCCTTACTTCAGTATATTTTTGGACGATAGCTGTCATTTATAACTCTGCAGGTTTGTGCATTACAGTGCCCCTGAGCTTCTTTCTTCAACTCGCTTTCTTGTGACCTGGCCACAACACCGCAGGATGGCTTCAGGCCCTAATCTGGTTCCGGCACGGCACGCTGAGCCTTTGGTTAATTCCTCTTCCTGGTGGGAAATGAGAGTTAAATTTGCCCGTCCAGACACCTCCAGCTAGTCTCTCATTGGTTCTCGCTATTCCTGTTCATCTTCCGCAGAAATTGCAAACTGGGCCAAACAGGAGGTTAAAGGGACTGACTCTCCAAGTCGGGAGAGTGTTAGTAAAGCGTCTGGAATGTTGCACCCGAGTACCAGGGTACGAAAACTGAGACATATTTGAACACGTCTCCCGATCACACGGTTGATCATACTCTAGGTTCCACATGCTTGTTTTAGCTGAAGGAAGAATACCTTAAACCTGGAGAGTTGAGACCCGTGGAATGGGTACCATGCAATAAGACTTCAAAGGGTCTTCATTTGCTCACCGAACCTCTCCAATCCTATCACTGCTGCGTTTATGCCCCTGTACACACGCTTGATTCTCTTTTGGAGACATAGCAATCCATAGGTTTTAAGATACTTACTAGTCAGGTACATTCTTAGGCGTTTAATATGGGGTGTTGAGTCCATTTCGTTGAGCAAGGAGTAGCTCTTGTCTATTCCATATTTGGCTTAAGGAACTTTATCTGTGCTCATTTCAATCTCTGGTTTTATGCAGCACCCCAACTCACCTTTACCCTTAAGCAAGCATAAGTTGGTTTTCTAATTTGAGACCCTGTTCTGTTTTGGAATTCAGTTCCTGTGTAGCCAAGTTTACATTCCGTGTATTAGTGATATCTTATGATGTTTCTTTTTCTGTGTGACTTATTTCAGTTAGAATCATCGTACCTGAATCCACTCATTATGCTGCTATGGGCCTGATGACATAGATTTCATTGCTGAGTGATACTGCATTGTACATAAGTACCACAAATTCTTTATCCATTTTTCACTTTCTCTGATACTGAACTTGTACGGTAAACGAGGTTCTTGTAAACAGAGGCGTCCCAAACTTTGGGGTGGCTGTGTCTTTCTGATTTTAATTTCCCTAACTATAGGACCATAAGTGGAAGTGCCCTAGGCTCTGTTGCTTTGTTTTTTAGAAGTTTCAGGAAACACCATACACTTCTCCCGAGTGTCTGTTGGCAATTTACATCCCGCACATCAGCATAACAAGGCTCCCAGTTCTCCATGGCCTGTCCTGCCTTTCTGGAATTTACACTTTTTTCAGATGGCCCTTTTGACCGGGGGAAGTGAGACTTCATTGTAGTGCAGATTTCCTTTGCAAGTTTGCTTGGTTGGTCAAAAAGGGCGTATGCGTTTTTTCCTGAATATATTCAGGAAAAAACGCATACGCCCTTTTTGGCCAAGTGCATCATTGTGGACGTTCTGTCTCTTTTCCTATGCTTTCAATGCAATTCCAGTCTACCTCCTGAAATCGGTTTCCTGCAATTCTGCCCCGCTTTCAAGTCCTCTTGGCAGCCTTACTTCAGTATATTTTTGGACGATAGCTGTCATTTATAACTCTGCAGGTTTGTGAATTACAGTGCCCCTGAGCTCCTTTCTTCAACTCGCTTTCTTGTGAGCTGGCCGCAACACCGCAGGATGGCTTCAGGCCCTAATCTGGTTCCAGCACGGCACGCTGAGCCTTTGGTTAATTCCTCTTCCTGGTGGGAACTGAGAGTTAAATTTGCCCGTCCAGACACCTCCAGCTAGTCTCTCATTGGTTCTCGCTATTCCTGTTCATCTTCCGCAGAAATTGCAAACTGGGCCAAACAGGAGGTTAAAGGGACTGACTCTCCAAGTCGGGAGAGTGTTAGTAAAGCGTCTGGAATGTTGCACGCGAGTACCAGGTACGAAAACTGAGACATATTTGAACACGTCTCCCGATCACATGGTTGATCATACTCTACGTTCCACATGCATGTTTTAGCTGCAGGAAGAATACCTTAAACCTGGGTAGTTGAAACCCGTGGAATGCGTACCATGCAATATGACTTCAAAGGGTCTTCATTTGCTCACCGAACCTCTCCAATCCTATCACTGCTGCGTTTATGCCCCTGTACATATGCTTGATTCTCTTTCGGAGACATAGCAATCCATAGGTTTTAAGATACTTACTAGTCAGGTACATTCTTAGGCGTTTAATATGGGGTGTTGAGTCCATTTCGTTGAGCAAGGAGTAGCTCTTGTCTATTCCATATTTGGCTTAAGGAACTTTATCTGTGCTCATTTCAATCTCTGGATTCATGCAGCACCCCAAATCACCTTTCCCCTTAAGCAAGCATAAGTTGGTTTTCTAAATTTTAGACCCTTTTCTGTTCTGTAATTCAGTTCCTGTGTAGCCAAGTTTACATTCCGTGTATTACTGATATCTTATGATGTTTCTTTTTCTGTGTGACTTATTTCAGTTAGAATCATCATACCTGAATCCACTCATTGTGCTGCTAAGGGCCTGATGACATAGATTTCATTGCTGAGTGATATTTCTTTGTAAGTAAATACCACAACTTCTTTATCCATTTTTCACTTTCTGCAATGTTGAACTTGTACTGTAAACGAGGTTCTTGTAAACAATGCCGTTCCAAATTTTGGGGTGGCTGTGTCTTTTTAATTTTAATTTCCCTAAGCTATAGGACCATAAGTGGAAGTGCCCTAGGCTCTGTTGCTTTGTTTTTTAGATGTTTCAGGAAACACCATACACTTGTCCCGAGTGTCTGTTGGCAATTTACATCCCGCCCATCAGCATAACAAGGCTCCCAGTTCTCCATGGCCTGTCCTGCCTTTCTGGATTTTACACTTTTTTCAGATGGCCCTTTTGACCAGGAGGAAGTGAGACTTCATTGTAGTGCAGATTTCCTTTGCAAGCTTGCTTGGTTGGCCAAAAAGGGCGTATGCGTTTTTTCCTGAATATATTCAGGAAAAAACGCATACGCCCTTTTTGGCCAAGTGCATCATTGTGGACGTTCTGCCTCTTTTCCTATGCTTTCAATGCAATTCCAGTTTACCTCCTGAAATCGGTTTCCTGCAATTCTGCCCCGCTTTCAAGTCCTCTTGGCAGCCTTACTTCAGTATATTTTTGGATGATAGCTGTCATTTATAACTCTGCAGGTTTGTGAATTACAGTGCCCCTGAGCTCCTTTCTTCAACTCGCTTTCTTGTGAGCTGGCCGCAACACCGCAGGATGGCTTCAGGCCTTAATCTTGTTCCGGCACGGCACGCTGAGCCTTTGGTTATTTCCTCTTCCTGGTGGGAAATGAGAGTTAAATTTGCCCGTCCAGACACCTCCAGCTAGTCTCTCATTGGTTCTCCCTATTCCTGTTCATCTTCCGCAGAAATTGCAAACTGGGCCAAACAGGAGGTTAAAGGCGCTGACTCTCCAAGTGGGGAGAGTGTTAGTAAAGCGCCTGGAATGTTGCACCCGAGTACCAGGGGAGGAAAACTGAGACATATTTGAACATGTCTCCCGTTCACACGGTTGATCATACTCTGGGTTCCACATGCATGTTTTTGCTGAAGGAAGAATACCTTAAACCTGGAGAGTTGAGACCCGTGGAATGGGTACCATGCAATATGACTTCAAAGGGTCTTCATTTGCTCACCGAACCTCTCCAATCCTATCACTGCTGCGTTTATGCCCCTGTACACACGCTTGATTCTCTTTTGGAGACATAGCAATCCATAGGTTTTAAGATACTTACTAGTCAGGTACATTCTTAGGCGTTTAATATGGGGTGTTGAGTCCATTTCGTTGAGCAAGGAGTAGCTCTTGTCTATTCCATATTTGGCTTAAGGAACTTTATCTGTGCTCATTTCAATCTCTGGTTT
This sequence comes from Pseudorca crassidens, assembly GCF_039906515.1. Classification (NCBI taxonomy): domain Eukaryota; kingdom Metazoa; phylum Chordata; class Mammalia; order Artiodactyla; family Delphinidae; genus Pseudorca; species Pseudorca crassidens. The sequence continues at coordinate 452,175 of NW_027136326.1, read as the reverse complement.
TATGCAGCACCCCAACTCACCTTTCCCCTTAAGCAAGCATAAGTTGGTTTTCTAATTTGAGACCCTGTTCTGTTTTGGAATTCAGTTCCTGTGTAGCCAAGTTTACATTCCGTGTATTAGTGATATCTTATGATGTTTCTTTTTCTGTGTGACTTATTTCCGTTAGAATCATCGTACCTGAATCCACTCATTATGCTGCTACGGGCCTGATGACATAGATTTCATTGCTGAGTGATATTGCATTGTACATAAGTACCACAAATTCTTTATCCATTTTTCACTTTCTCTGATACTGAACTTGTACGGTAAACGAGGTTCTTGTAAACAGAGGCGTCCCAAACTTTGGGGTGGCTGTGTCTTTCTGATTTTAATTTCCCTAACTATAGGACCATAAGTGGAAGTGCCCTAGGCTCTGTTGCTTTGTTTTTTAGAAGTTTCAGGAAACACCATACACTTCTCCCGAGTGTCTGTTGGCAATTTACATCCCGCCCATCAGCATAACAAGGCTCCCAGTTCTCCATGGCCTGTCCTGCCTTTCTGGAATTTACACTTTTTTCAGATGGCCCTTTTGACCGGGGGGAAGTGAGACTTAATTGTAGTGCAGATTTCCTTTGCAAGTTTGCTTGGTTGGTCAAAAAGGGCGTATGCGTTTTTTCCTGAATATATTCAGGAAAAAACGCATACGCCCTTTTTGGCCAAGTGCATCATTGTGGACGTTCTGTCTCTTTTCCTATGCTTTCAATGCAATTCCAGTCTACCTCCTGAAATCGGTTTCCTGCAATTCTGCCCCGCTTTCAAGTCCTCTTGGCAGCCTTACTTCAGTATATTTTTGGACGATAGCTGTCATTTATAACTCTGCAGGTTTGTGAATTACAGTGCCCCTGAGCTCCTTTCTTCAACTCGCTTTCTTGTGACCTGGCCGAAACACCGCAGGATGGCTTCAGGCCCTAATCTTGTTCCGGCACGGCACGCTGAGCCTTTGGTTAATTCCTCTTCCTGGTGGGAAATGAGAGTTAAATTTACCGGTCCAGACACCTCCAGCTAGTCTCTCATTGGTTCTCGCTATTCCTGTTCATCTTCCGCAGAAATTGCAAACTGGGCCAAACAGGAGGTTAAAGGGACTGACTCTCCAAGTCGGGAGAGTGTTAGTAAAGCGTCTGGAATGTTGCACCCGAGTACCAGGGTACGAAAACTGAGACATATTTGAACACGTCTCCCGATCACATGGTTTATCATACTCTAGGTTCCGTATGCATGTTTTAGCTGAAGGAAGAATACCTTAAACCTGGGTAGTTGAAACCCGTGGAATGGGTACCATGCAATATGACTTCAAAGGGTCTTCATTTGCTCACCGAACCTCTCCAATCCTATCACTGCTGCGTTAATGCCCCTGTACACATGCTTGATTCTCTTTCGGAGACATAGCATTCCATAGGTTTTAAGATACTTACTAGTCAGGTACATTCTTAGGCGTTTAATATGTGGTGTTGAGTCCATTTCGTTGAGCAAGGAGTAGCTATTGTCTATTCCATATTTGGCTTAAGGAACCTTATCTGTGCTCATTTCAATCTCTGGTTTTATGCAGCACCCCAACTCACCTTTCCCCTTAAGCAAGCATAAGTTGGTTTTCTCAGTTTGAAACCCTGTTCTTTTCTGTAATTCAGTTCCTGTGTAGCCAAGTTTACATTCCGTGTATTACTGTTATCTTATGATGTTTCTTTTTCTGTGTGACTTATTTCAGTTAGAATCATCATACCTGAATCCACTCATTGTGCAGCTAAGGGCCTGATGACATAGATTTCATTGCTGAGTGATACTGCATTGTACGTAAGTACCACAAGTTCTTTATCCATTTTTCACTTTCTGTGATACTGAACTTGTACGGTAAACGAGGTTCTTGTAAACAGAGGCGTCCCAAACTTTGGGGTGGCTGTGTCTTTTTGATTTTAATTTCCCTAAGCTATAGGACCATAAGTGGAAGTGCCCTAGGCTCTGTTGCTTTGTTTTTTAGATGTTTCAGGAAACACCATACACTTCTCCCGAGTGTCTGTTGGCAATTTACATCCCGCCCATCAGCATAACAAGGCTCCCAGTTCTCCATGGCCTGTCCTGCCTTTCTGGATTTTACACTTTTTTCAGATGGCCCTTTTGACTGGGGGGAAGTGAGACTTCATTGTAGGGCAGATTTCCTTTGCAAGTTTGCTTGGTTGGCCAAAAAGGGCGTATGCGTTTTTTCCTGAATATATTCAGGAAAACACGCATACGCCCTTTTTGGCCAAGTGCATCATTGTGGACGTTCTGCCTCTTTTCCTATGCTTTCAATGCAATTCCAGTCTACCTCCTGAAATCGGTTTCCTGCAATTCTGCCCCGCTTTCAAGTCCTCTTGGCAGCCTTACTTCAGTATATTTTTGGACGATAGCTGTCATTTATAACTCTGCACGTTTGTGAATTACAGTGCCCCTGAGCTCCTTTCTTCAACTCGCTTTCTTGTGAGCTGGCCGCAACACCGCAGGATGGCTTCAGGCCCTAATCTGGTTCCGGCACGGCACGGTGAGCCTTTGGTTATTTCCTCTTCCTGGTGGGAAATGAGAGTTAAATTTGCCCGTCCAGACACCTCCAGCTAGTCTCTCATTGGTTCTCCCTATTCCTGTTCATCTTCCACAGAAATTGCAAACTGGGCCAAAGAGGAGGTTAAAGGGTCTGACTCTCCAAGTTGGGAGAGTGTTAGTAAAGCATCTGCAATGTTGCACCCGAGTACCAGGGTACGAAAACTGAGACATATTTGAACACGTCTCCCGTTCACACGGCTGATCATACTCTGGGTTCCACATGCATGTTTTAGCTGAAGGAAGAATACCTTAAACCTGGGTAGTTGAAACCCGTGGAATGGGTACCATGCAATATGACTTCAAACGGTCTTCATTTGCTCACCGAACCTCTCCAATCCTATCACTGCTGCGTTTATGCCCCTGTACACACGCTTGATTCTCTTTCGGAGACATAGCAATCCATACGTTTTCAGATATTTACTAGTCAGGTACATTCTTAGGCGTTTAATATGGGGTGTTGAGTCCATTTCGTTGAGCAAGGAGTAGCTCTTGTCTATTCCATATTTGGCTTAAGGAACTTTATCTGTGCTCATTTCAATCTCTGGTTTTATGCAGCACCCCAACTGACCTTTTCTCTTAAGCAAACATAAGTTGGTTTTCTAAATTTGAGACCCTGTTCTGTTTTGGAATTCAGTTCCTTTGTAGCCAAGTTTACATTCCGTGTATTAGTGATATCTTATGATGTTTCTTTTTCTGTGTGACTTATTTCAGTTAGAATCATCGTACCTGAATCCACTCATTATGCTGCTACGGGCCTGATGACATAGATTTCATTGCTGAGTGATACTGCATTGTACGTAAGTACCACAAGTTCTTTATCCATTTTTCACTTTCTGTGATACTGAACTTGTACGGTAAACGAGGTTCTTGTAAACAGAGGCGTCCCAAACTTTGGGGTGGCTGTGTCTTTTTGATTTTAATTTCCCTAAGCTATAGGACCATAAGTGGAAGTGCCCTAGGCTCTGTTGCTTTGTTTTTTAGATGTTTCAGGAAACACCATACACTTCTCCCGAGTGTCTGTTGGCAATTTACATCCCGCCCATCAGCATAACAAGGCTCCCAGTTCTCCATGGCCTGTCCTGCCTTTCTGGATTTTACACTTTTTTCAGATGGCCCTTTTGACCGGGGGGAAGTGAGACTTCATTGTAGTGCAGATTTCCTTTGCAAGTTTGCTTGGTTGACCAAAAAGGGCGTATGCGTTTTTTCCTGAATATATTCAGGAAAAAACGCATACGCCCTTTTTGGCCAAGTGCATCATTGAGGACGTTCTGCCTCTTTTCCTATGCTTTCAACGCAATTCCAGTCTACCTCCTGAAATGGTTTTCCTGCAATTCTGCCCCACTTTCAAGTCCTCTTGGCAGCCTTACTTCAGTATATTTTTGGACGATCGCTGTCATTTATAACTCTGCAGGTTTGTGAATTACAGTGCCCCTGAGCTCCTTTCTTCAACTCGCTTTCTTGTGAGCTGGCCGCAACACCGCAGGATGGCTTCAGACCCTAATCTGGTTCCGGCACGGCACGCTGAGCCTTTGGTTAATTCCTCTTCCTGGTGGGAAATGAGAGTTAAATTTGCCCGTCCAGACACCTCCAGCTAGTCTCTCATTGGTTCTCGCTATTCCTGTTCATCTTGCGCAGAAATTGCAAACTGGGCCAAACAGGAGGTTAAAGGGACTGACTCTCCAAGTCGGGAGAGTGTTAGTAAAGCGTCTGGAATGTTGCACGCGAGTACCAGGTACGAAAACTGAGACATATTTGAACACGTCTCCCGATCACATGGTTGATCATACTCTAGGTTCCACATGCATGTTTTAGCTGCAGGAAGAATACCTTAAACCTGGGTAGTTGAAACCCGTGGAATGGGTAACATGCAATATGACTTCAAAGGGTCTTCATTTGCTCACCGAACCTCTCCAATCCTATCACTGCTGCGTTTATGCCCCTGTACACATGCTTGATTCTCTTTCGGAGACATAGCAATCCATAGGTTTTAAGATACTTACTAGTCAGGTACATTCTTAGGCGTTTAATATGGGGTGTTGAGTCCATTTCATTGAGCAAGGAGTAGCTCTTGTCTATTCCATATTTGGCTTAAGGAACTTTATCTGTGCTCATTTCAATCTCTGGTTTTATGCAGCACCCCAACTCACCTTTACCCTTAAGCAAGCATAAGTTGGTTTTCTAAATTTGAGACCCTGTTCTGTTCTGTAATTCAGTTCCTGTGTAGCCAAGTTTACATTCCGTGTATTACTGATATCTTATGATGTTTCTTTTTCTGTGTGACTTATTTCCGTTAGAATCATCATACCTGAATCCACTCATTGTGCTGCTAAGGGCCTGATGACATAGATTTCATTGCTGAATGATATTGCTTTGTAAGTAAATACCACAACTTCTTTATTCATTTTTCAATTTCTGCGATGTTGAACTTGTACTGTAAACGAGGTTCTTGTAAACAGAGCCATTCCAAACTTTGGGGTGGCTGTGTCTTTTTGATTTTAATTTCCCTAAGCTATAGGACCATAAGTGGAAGTGCCCTAGGCTCTGTTGCTTTGTTTTTTAGATGTTTCAGGAAACACCATACACTTCTCCCGAGTGTCTGTTGGCCATTTACATCCGGCCCATCACCATAACAAGGCTCCCAGTTCTCCATGGCCTGTCCTGCCTTTCTGGATTTTACACTTTTTTCAGATGGCCCTTTTGACCGGGGGGAAGTGAGACTTCATTGTAGTGCAGATTTCCTTTGCAAGCTTGCTTGGTTGGCCAAAAAGGGCGTATGCGTTTTTTCCTGAATATATTCAGGAAAAAACGCATACGCCCTTTTTGGCCAAGTGCATCATTGTGGACGTTCTGCCTCTTTTCCTATGCTTTCAATGCAATTCCAGTCTACCTCCTGAAATCGGTTTCCTGAAATTCTGCCCCGCTTTCAAGTCCTCTTGGCAGCCTTACTTCAGTATATTTTTGGACGATAGCTGTCATTTATAACTCTGCAGGTTTGTGCATTACAGTGCCCCTGAGCTCCTTTCTTCAACTCGCTTTCTTTTGAGCTGGCCGCAACACCGCAGGATGGCTTCAGGCCCTAATCTGGTTCCGGCACGGCACGCTGAGCCTTTGGTTATTTCCTCTTCCTGGTGGGAAATGAGAGTTAAATTTGCCCGTCCAGACACCTCCAGCTAGTCTCTCATTGGTTCTCCCTATTCCTGTTCATCTTCCACAGAAATTGCAAACTGGGCCAAACAGGAGGTTAAAGGCGCTGACTCTCCAAGTGGGGAGAGTGTTAGTAAAGCGTCTGGAATGTTGCACCCGAGTACCAGGGGAGGAAAACTGAGACATATTTGAACACGTCTCCCGTTCACACGGTTGATCATACTCTGGGTTCCACATGCATGTTTTAGCTGAAGGATGAATACCTTAAACATGGAGAGTTGAGACCCATGTAATGGGTACCATGCAATATGACTTCAAAGGGTCTTCATTTGCTCACCGAACCTCTCCAATCCTATCACTGCTGCATTTATGCCCCTGTACACATGCTTGATTCTCTTCCGGAGACATAGCAATCCATAGGTTTTAAGATACTTACTAGTCAGGTACATTCTTAGGCGTTTAATATGCGGTGTTGAGTCCATTTCGTTGAGCAAGGAGTAGCTCTTGTCTATTCCATATTTGGCTTAAGGAACTTTATCTGTGCTCATTTCAATCTCTGGTTTTATGCAGCACCCCAACTCACCTTTCCCCTTAAGCAAGCATAAGTTGGTTTTCTAAATTTGAGACCCTGTTCTGTTTTGGAATTCAGTTCCTGTGTAGCCAAGTTTACATTCCGTGTATTACAGATATCTTATGATGTTTCTTTTTCTGTGTGACTTATTTCAGTTAGAATCATCATACCTGAATCCACTCATTATGCTGCTAAGGGCCTGATGACATAGATTTCATTGCTGAGTGATATTGCTTTGTAAGTAAATACCACAACTTCTTTATCCATTTTTCACTTTCTGCGATGTTGAACTTGTACTGTAAACGAGGTTCTTGTAAACAGAGGCGTCCCAAACTTTGGGGTGGCTGTGTCTTTTTGATTTTAATTTCTCTAAGCTATAGGACCATAAGTGGAAGTGCCCTAGGCTCTGTTGCTTTGTTTTTTAGATGTTTCAGGAAACACCATACACTTCTCCCGAGTGTCTGTTGGCAATTTACATCCCGCCCATCAGCATAACAAGGCTCCCAGTTCTCCATGGCCTGTCCTGCTTTTCTGGATTTTACACTTTTTTCAGATGGCCCTTTTGACCGGGGAGATGTGAGACTTAATTGTAGTGCAGATTTCCTTTGCAAGCTTGCTTGGTTGGCCAAAAGGGGCGTATGCGTTTTTTCCTGAATATATTCAGGAGAAAACGCATACGCCCTTTTAGGCCAAGTGCATCATTGTGGACGTTCTGCCTCTTTTCCTATGCTTTCAATGCAATTCCAGTCTACCTCCTGAAATCGGTTTCCTGCAATTCTGCCCCGCTTTCAAGTCCTCTTGGCAGCCTTACTTCAGTATATTTTTGGACGATAGCTGTCATTTATAACTCTGCAGGTTTGTGAATTACAGTGCCCCTGAGCTCCTTTCTTCAACTCGCTTTCTTTTGACCTGGCCGCAACACCGCAGGATGGCTTCAGGCCCTAATCTGGTTCCGGCACGGCACGCTGAGCCTTTGGTTATTTCCTCTTCCTGGTGGGAAATGAGAGTTAAATTTGCCCGTCCAGACACCTCCAGCTAGTCTGTGATTGGTTCTCCCTATTCCTGTTCATCTTCCGCAGAAATTGCAAACTGGGCCAAACAGGAGGTTAAAGGCGCTGACTCTCCAAGTGGGGAGAGTGTTAGTAAAGCGTCTGGAATGTTGCACCCGAGTACCAGGGGAGGAAAACTGAGACATATTTGAACACGTCTCCCGTTCACACGGTTGATCATACTCTGGGTTCCACATGCATGTTTTAGCTGAAGGAAGAATACCTTAAACCTGGAGAGTTGAGACCCGTGGAATGGGTATCATGCAATATGACTTCAAAGGGTCTTCATTTGGTCACCGAACCTCTCCAATCCTATCACTGCTGCGTTTATGCCCCTGTACACACGCTTGATTCTCTTTTGGAGACATAGCAATCCATCGGTTTTAAGATACTTACTAGTCAGGTACATTCTTAGGCATTTAATATGGTGTGTTGAGTCCATTTCATTGAGCAAGGAGTAGCTCTTGTCTATTCCATATTTGGCTTAAGGAACTTTATCTGTGCTCATTTCAATCTCTGGTTTTATGCAGCACCCCAACTCACCTTTCCCCTTAAGCAAGAATAAGTTGGTTTTCTAAATTTGAGACCCTGTTCTGTTCTGTAATTCAGTTCCTGTGTAGCCAAGTTTACATTCCGTGTATTACTGATATCTTATGATGTTTCTTTTTCTGTGTGACTTATTTCAGTTAGAATCATCATACCTGAATCCACTCATTGTGCTGCTAAGGGCCTGATGACATAGATTTCATTGCTGAGTGATACTGCATTGTATGTAAGTACCACAAGTTCTTTATCCATTTTTCACTTTCTGTGATACTGAACTTGTATGGTAAACGAGGTTCTTGTAAACAGAGGCGTCCCAAATTTTGGGGTGGCTGTGTCTTTTTGATTTTAATTTCCCTAAGCTATAGGACCATAAGTGGAAGTGCCCTAGGCTCTGTTGCTTTGTTTTTTAGATGTTTCAGGAAACACCATACACTTCTCCCGAGTGTCTGTTGGCAATTTACATCCCGCCCATCAGCATAACAAGGCTCCCAGTTCTCCATGGCCTGTCCTGACTTTCTGGATTTTACACTTTTTTCAGATGGCCCTTTTGACCAGGGGGAAGTGAGACTTCATTGTAGTGCAGATTTCCTTTGCAAGCTTGCTTGGTTGGCCAAAAAGGGCGTATGCGTTTTTTCCTGAATATATTCAGGAAAAAACGCATACGCCCTTTTTGGCCAAGTGCATCATTGTGGACGTTCTGCCTCTTTTCCTATGCTTTCAATGCAATTCCAGTCTACCTCCTGAAATCGGTTTCCTGCAATTCTGCCCCGCTTTCAAGTCCTCTTGGCAGCCTTACTTCAGTATATTTTTGGACGATAGCTGTCATTTATAACTCTGCAGGTTTGTGAATTACAGTGCCCCTGAGCTCCTTTCTTCAACTTGCTTTCTTGTGAGCTGGCCGCAACACCGCAGGATGGCTTCAGGCCCTAATCTGGTTCCGGCACGGCACACTGAGCCTTTGGTTATTTCGTCTTCCTGGTGGGAAATGAGAGTTAAATTTGCCCGTACAGACACCTCCAGCTAGTCTCTCATTGGTTCTCCCTATTCCTGTTCATCTTCCGCAGAAATTGCAAACTGGGCCAAACAGGAGGTTAAAGCCGATGACTCTCCAAGTGGGGAGAGTGTTAGTAAAGCGTCTGGAATGTTGCACCCGAGTACCAGGGGAGGAAAACTGAGACATATTTGAACACGTCTCCCGTTCACACGGTTGATCATACTCTGGGTTCCACATGCATGTTTTTGCTGAAGGAAGAATACCTTAAACCTGGAGAGTTGAGACCCGTGTAATGGGTACCATGAAATATGACTTCAAAGGGTCTTCATTTGCTCACCGAACCTCTCCAATCCTATCACTGCTGTGTTTATGCCCCTGTACACATGCTTGATTCTCTTTTGGAGACATAGGAATCCATAGGTTTTAAGATACTTACTAGTCAGGTACATTCTTAGGCGGTTAATATGGGGTGTTGAGTCCATTTCGTTGAGCAAGGAGTAGCTCTTGTCTATTCCATATTTGGTTTAAGGAACTTTATCTGTGCTCATTTCAATCTCTGGTTTTATGCAGCACCCCAACTCACCTTTCCCCTTAAGCAAGCATAAGTTGGTTTTCTAAATTTGAGACCCTGTTCTGTTCTGTAATTCAGTTCCTGTGTAACCAAGTTTACATTCCGTGTATTACTGATATCTTATGATGTTTCTTTTTCTGTGTGACTTATTTCCGTTAGAATCATCATACCTGAATCCACTCATTGTGCTGCTAAGGGCCTGATGACATAGATTTCATTGCTGAGTGATATTGCTTTGTAAGTAAATACCACAACTTCTTTATCCATTTTTCACTTTCTGCGATGTTGAACTTGTACTGTAAACGAGGTTCTTGTAAACAGAGCCATTCCAAACTTTGGGGTGGCTGTGTCTTTTTGATTTTAATTTCCCTAAGCTATAGGACCATAAGTGGAAGTGCCCTAGGCTCTGTTGCTTTGTTTTTTAGATGTTTCAGGAAACACCATACACTTCTCCCGAGTGTCTGTTGGCAATTTACATCCCGCCCATCAGCATAACAAGGCTCCCAGTTCTCCATGGCCTGTCCTGACTTTCTGGATTTTACACTTTTTTCAGATGGCCCTTTTGACCGGGGGGAAGTGAGACTTCATTGTAGTGCAGATTTCCTTTGCAAGCTTGCTTGGTTGGCCAAAAAGGGCGTATGCGTTTTTTCCTGAATATATTCAGGAAAAAACGCATACGCCCTTTTTGGCCAAGTGCATCATTGTGGACGTTCTGCCTCTTTTCCTATGCTTTCAATGCAATTCCAGTCTACCTCCTGAAATCGGTTTCCTGCAATTCTGCCCCGCTTTCAAGTCCTCTTGGCAGCCTTACTTCAGTATATTTTTGGACGATACCTGTCATTTATAACTCTGCAGGTTTGTGAATTACAGTGCCCCTGAGCTCCTTTCTTCAACTCGCATTCTTGTGACCTGGCCGCAACACCGCAGCATGGCTTCAGGCCCTAATCTGGTTCCGGCACGGCACGCTGAGCCTTTGGTTATTTCCCCTTCCTGGTGGGAAATAAGAGTTAAATTTGCCCGTCCAGACACCTCCAGCTAGTCTCTCATTGGTTCTCGCTATTCCTGTTCATCTTCCGCAGAAATTGCAAACTGGGCCAAACAGGAGGTTAAAGGCGCTGACTCTCCAAGTGGGGAGAGTGTTATTAAAGCGTCTGGAATGTTGCACCCGAGTACCAGGGGAGGAAAACTGAGACATATTTGAACACGTCTCCCGTTCACACGGTTGATCATACTCTGGGTTCCACATGCATGTTTTAGCTGAAGGAAGAATACCTTAAACCTGGAGAGTTGAGACCCGTGGAATGGGTACCATGCAATATGACTTCAAAGGGTCTTCATTTGCTCACCGAACCTCTCCAATCCTATCACTGCTGCGTTTATGCCCCTGTACACACGCTTGATTCTCTTTTGGAGACATAGCAATCCATCGGTTTTAAGATACTTACTAGTCAGGTACATTCTTAGGCGTTTAATATGCGGTGTTGAGTCCATTTCGTTGAGCAAGGAGTAGCTCTTTTCTATTCCATATTTGGCTTAAGGAACTTTTTCTGTGCTCATTTCAATCTCTGGTTTTATGCAGCACCCCAACTCACCTTTCCCCTTAAGCAAGCATAAGTTGGTTTTCTAAATTTGAGACCCTGTTCTGTTTTGGAATTCAGTTCCTGTGTAGCCAAGTTTACATTCCGTGTATTAGTGATATCTTATGAGGTTTCTTTTTCTGTGTGACTTATTTCAGTTAGAATCATCATACCTGAATCCACTCATTATGCTGCTACGGGCCTGATGACATAGATTTCATTGCTGAGTGGTACTGCATTGTACATAAGTACCACAAGTTCTTTATCCATTTTTCACTTTCTGTGATACTGAACTTGTACGGTAAACGAGGTTCTTGTAAACAGAGGCGTCCCAAACTTTGGGGTGGCTGTGTCTTTTTGATTTTAATTTCCCTAAGCTATAGGACCATAAGTGGAAGTGCCCTAGGCTCTGTTGCTTTGTTTTTTAGATGTTTCAGGAAACACCATACACTTCTCCCGAGTGTCTGTTGGCAATTTACATCCCGCCCATCAGCATAACAAGGCTCCCAGTTCTCCATGGCCTGTCCTGCCTTTCTGGATTTTACACTTTTTTCAGATGGCCCTTTTCACCGGGGGGAAGTGAGACTTCATTGTAGTGCAGATTTCCTTTGCAAGCTTGCTTGGTTGGCCAAAAAGGGCGTATGCGTTTTTTCCTGAATATATTCAGGAAAAAACGCATACGCCCTTTTTGGCCAAGTGCATCATTGTGGACGTTCTGCCTCTTTTCCTATGCTTTCAATGCAATTCCACTCTACCTCCTGAAATCGGTTTCCTGCAATTCTGCCCCGCTTTCAAGTCCTCTTGGCAGCCTTACTTCAGTATATTTTTGGACGATAGCTGTCATTTATAACTCTGCAGGTTTGTGAATTACAGTGCCCCTGAGCTCCTTTCTTCAACTCGCTTTCTTGTGAGCTGGCCGCAACACCGCAGGATGGCTTCAGGCCCTAATTTGGTTCCGGCACGGCACGCTGAGCCTTTGGTTATTTCCTCTTCCTGGTGGGAAATGAGAGTTAAATTTGCCCGTCCAGACACCTCCAGCTAGTCTCTCATTGGTTCTCGCTATTCCTGTTCATCTTCCGCAGAAATTGCAAACTGGGCCAAACAGGAGGTTAAAGGGACTGACTCTCCAAGTCGGGAGAGTGTTAGTAAAGCGTCTGGAATGTTGCACCCGAGTACCAGGGGAGGAAAACTGAGACATATTTGAACACGTCTCCCGATCACACGGTTGATCATACTCTAGGTTCCACATGCATGTTTTAGCTGAAGGAAGAATACCTTAAACCTGGGTAGTTGAAACCCGTGGAATGCGTACCATGCAATATGACTTCAAAGGGTCTTCATTTGCTCACCGAACCTCTCCAATCCTATCACTGCTGCGTTTATGCCCCTGTACACATGCTTGATTCTCTTTCAGAGACATAGCAATCCATAGGTTTTGAGATACTTACTAGTCAGGTACATTCTTAGGCGTTTAATATGGGGTGTTGAGTCCATTTCGTTGATAAAGGAGTAGCTCTTGTCTATTCCATATTTGGCTTAAGGAACTTTATCTGTGCTCATTTCAATCTCTGGTTTTATGCAGCACCCCAACTCACCTTTCCCCTTAAGCAAGCATAAGTTGGTTTTCTAAATTTGAGACCCTGTTCTGTTTTGGAATTCAGTTCCTGTGTAGCCAAGTTTACATTCCGTGTATTAGTGATATCTTATGAGGTTTCTTTTTCTGTGTGACTTATTTCAGTTAGAATCATCATACCTGAATCCACTCATTATGCTGCTACGGGCCTGATGACATAGATTTCATTGCTGAGTGATACTGCATTGTACATAAGTACCACAAGTTCTTTATCCATTTTTCACTTTCTGTGATACTGAACTTGTACGGTAAACGAGGTTCTTGTAAACAGAGGCGTCCCAAACTTTGGGGTGGCTGTGTCTTTTTGATTTTAATTTCCCTAAGCTATAGGACCATAAGTGGAAGTGCCCTAGGCTCTGTTGCTTTGTTTTTTAGATGTTTCAGGAAACACCATACACTTCTCCCGAGTGTCTGTTGGCAATTTACATCCCGCCCATCAGCATAACAAGGCTCCCAGTTCTCCATGGCCTGTCCTGCCTTTCTGGATTTTACACTTTTTTCAGATGGCCCTTTTGACCGGGGGGAAGTGAGACTTCATTGTAGTGCAGATTTCCTTTGCAAGCTTGCATGGTTGGCCAAAAAGGGCGTATGCGTTTTTTCCTGAATATATTCAGGAAAAAACGCATACGCCCTTTTTGGCCAAGTGCATCATTGTGGACGTTCTGCCTCTTTTCCTATGCTTTCAATGCAATTCCACTCTACCTCCTGAAATCGGTTTCCTGCAATTCTGCCCCGCTTTCAAGTCCTCTTGGCAGCCTTACTTCAGTATATTTTTGGACGATAGCTGTCATTTATAACTCTGCAGGTTTGTGAATTACAGTGCCCCTGAGCTCCTTTCTTCAACTCGCTTTCTTGTGAGCTGGCCGCAACACCGCAGGATGGCTTCAGGCCCTAATTTGGTTCCGGCACGGCACGCTGAGCCTTTGGTTATTTCCTCTTCCTGGTGGGAAATGAGAGTTAAATTTGCCCGTCCAGACACCTCCAGCTAGTCTCTCATTGGTTCTCGCTATTCCTGTTCATCTTCCGCAGAAATTGCAAACTGGGCCAAACAGGAGGTTAAAGGGACTGACTCTCCAAGTCGGGAGAGTGTTAGTAAAGCGTCTGGAATGTTGCACCCGAGTACCAGGGGAGGAAAACTGAGACATATTTGAACACGTCTCCCGATCACACGGTTGATCATACTCTAGGTTCCACATGCATGTTTTAGCTGAAGGAAGAATACCTTAAACCTGGGTAGTTGAAACCCGTGGAATGCGTACCATGCAATATGACTTCAAAGGGTCTTCATTTGCTCACCGAACCTCTCCAATCCTATCACTGCTGCGTTTATGCCCCTGTACACATGCTTGATTCTCTTTCAGAGACATAGCAATCCATAGGTTTTGAGATACTTACTAGTCAGGTACATTCTTAGGCGTTTAATATGGGGTGTTGAGTCCATTTCGTTGATAAAGGAGTAGCTCTTGTCTATTCCATATTTGGCTTAAGGAACTTTATCTGTGCTCATTTCAATCTCTGGTTTTATGCAGCACCCCAACTCACCTTTCCCCTTAAGCAAGCATAAGTTGGTTTTCTAAATTTGAGACCCTCTTCTGTTTTGGAATTCAGTTCCTGTGTAGCCAAGTTTCCATTCCGTGTATTACTGATATCTTATGATGTTTCTTTTTCTGTGTGACTTATTTCAGTTAGAATCATCGTACCTGAATCCACTCATTATGCTGCTACGAGCCTGATGACATAGATTTCATTGCTGAGTGATACTGCATTGTACGTAAGTACCACAAGTTCTTTATCCATTTTTCACTTTCTGTGATGTTGAACTTGTACGGTAAAGGAGGTTCTTGTAAACAGAGGCGTCCCAAACTTTGGGGTGGCTGTGTCTTTTTGATTTTAATTTCCGTAAGCTATAGGACCATAAGTGGAAGTGCCCTAGGCTCTGTTGCTTTGTTTTTTAGATGTTTCAGGAAACACCATACACTTCTCCCGAGTGTCTGTTGGCAATTTACATCCCGCCCATCAGCATAACAAGGCTCCCAGTTCTCCATGGCCTGTCCTGACTTTCTGGATTTTACACTTTTTTCAGATGGCCCTTTTGACCGGGGGGAAGTGAGACTTCATTGTAGTGCAGATTTCCTTTGCAAGCTTGCTTGGTTGGCCAAAAAGGGCGTATGCGTTTTTTCCTGAATATATTCAGGAAAAAACGCATACGCCCTTTTTGGCCAAGTGCATCATTGTGGACGTTCTGCCTCTTTTCCTATGCTTTCAATGCAATTCCAGTCTACCTCCTGAAATCGGTTTCCTGCAATTCTGCCCCGCTTTCAAGTCCTCTTGGCAGGCTTACTTCAGTATATTTCTTTTGACGATAGCTGTCATTTATAACTCTGCAGGTTTGTGAATTACAGTGCCCCTGAGCTCATTTCTTCAACTCGCTTTCTTGTGACCTGGCCGCAACACCGCAGGATGTCTTCAGGCCCTAATCTGGTTCTGGCACCGAACGCTGAGCCTTTGGTTAATTCCTCTTCCTGGTGGGAAATGAGAGTTAAATTTTCCCGTCCAGACACCTCCAGCTAGTCTCTCATTGGTTCTCGCTATTCCTGTTCATCTTCCGCAGAACTTGCAAACTGGGCCAAACAGGAGGTTAAAGGCGCTGACTCTCCAAGTGGGGAGAGTGTTATTAAAGCGTCTGGAATGTTGCACCCGAGTACCAGGGGATTAAAACTGAGACATATTTGAACACGTCTCCCGTTCACACGGTTGATCATACTCTGGGTTCCACATGCATGTTTTAGCTGAAGGAAGAATACCTTAAACCTGGAGAGTTGAGACCCGTGGAATGGGTACCATGCAGTATGACTTCAAAGGGTCTTTATTTGCTCACCGAACCGCTCCAATCCTATCACTGCTGCGTTTATGCCCCTGTACACACGCTTGATTCTCTTTTGGAGACATAGCAATCCATAGGTTTTAAGATACTTACTAGTCAGGTACATTCTTAGGCGTTTAATATGGGGTGTTGAGTCCATTTCGTTGAGCAAGGAGTAGCTCTTTTCTATTCCATATTTGGCTTAAGGAACTTTATCTGTGCTCATTTCAATCTCTGGTTTTATGCAGCACCCCAACTCACCTTTCCCCTTAAGCAAGCATAAGTTGGTTTTCTAAATTTGAGACCCTGTTCTGTTCTGTAATTCAGTTCCTGTGTAGCCAAGTTTTCTTTCCGTGTTTTACTGATATCTTATGATGTTTCTTTTTCTGTGTGACTTATTTCAGTTAGAATCATCATACCTGAATCCACTCATTATGCTGCTACGGGCCTGATGACATAGATTTCATTGCTGAGTGATACTGCATTGTACATAAGTACCACAAGTTCTTTATCCATTTTTCACTTTCTGTGATACTGAACTTGTACGGTAAACGAGGTTCTTGTAAACAGAGGCGTCCGAAACTTTGGGGTGGCTGTGTCTTTTTGATTTTAATTTCCCTAAGCTATAGGACCATAAGTGGAAGTGCCCTAGGCTCTGTTGCTTTGTTTTTTAGATGTTTCAGGAAACACCATACACTTCTCCCGAGTGTCTGTTGGCAATTTACATCCCGCCCATCAGCATAACAAGGCTCCCAGTTCTCCATGGCCTGTCCTGCCTTTCTGGATTTTACACTTTTTTCAGATGGCCCTTTTGACCGGGGGGAAGTGAGACTTCATTGTAGTGCAGATTTCCTTTGCAAGCTTGCTTGGTTGGCCAAAAAGGGCGTATGCGTTTTTTCCTGAATATATTCAGGAAAAAACGCATACGCCCTTTTTGGCCAAGTGCATCATTGTGGACGTTCTGCCTCTTTTCCTATGCTTTCAATGCAATTCCAGTCTACCTCCTGAAATCGGTTTCCTGCAATTCTGCCCCGCTTTCAAGTCCTCTTGGCAGCCTTACTTCAGTATATTTTTGGACGATACCTGTCATTTATAACTCTGCAGGTTTGTGAATTACAGTGCCCCTGAGCTCCTTTCTTCAACTCGCTTTCTTGTGAGCTGGCCGCAATACCGCAGGATGGCTTCAGGCCCTAATCTGATTCCGGCACTGCACGCTGAGCCTTTGGTTAATTCCTCTTCCTGGTGGGAAATGAGAGTTAAATTTGCCCGTCCAGACACCTCCAGCTAGTCTCTCATTGGTTCTCGCTATTCCTGTTCATCTTCCGCAGAAATTGCAAACTGGGCCAAACAGGAGGTTAAAGGGACTGACTCTCCAAGTCGGGAGAGTGTTAGTAAAGCGTCTGGAATGTTGCACGCGAGTACCAGGTACGAAAACTGAGATATATTTGAACACGTCTCCCGATCACATGGTTGATCATACTCTAGGTTCCACATGCATGTTTTAGCTGCAGGAAGAATACCTTAAACCTGGGTAGTTGAAACCCGTGGAATGCGTACCATGCAATATGACTTCAAAGGGTCTTCATTTGCTCACCGAACCTCTCCAATCCTATCACTGCTGCGTTTATGCCCCTGTACATATGCTTGATTCTCTTTCGGAGACATAGCAATCCATAGGTTTTAAGATACTTACTAGTCAGGTACATTCTTAGGCGTTTAATATGCGGTGTTGAGTCCATTTCGTTGAGCAAGGAGTAGCTCTTGTCTATTCCATATTTGGCTTAAGGAACTTTATCTGTGCTCATTTCAATCTCTGGTTTTATGCAGCACCCCAACTCACCTTTCCCCTTAAGCAAGCATAAGTTGGTTTTCTAAATTTGAGACCCTCTTCTGTTTTGGAATTCAGTTCCTGTGTAGCCAAGTTTACATTCTGTGTATTACTGATATCTTATGATGTTTCTTTTTCTGTGTGACTTATTTCAGTTAGAATCATCGTACCTGAATCCACTCATTATGCTGCTACGGGCCTGATGACATAGATTTCATTGCTGAGTGATACTGCATTGTACATAAGTACCACAAGTTCTTTATCCATTTTTCACTTTCTGTGATACTGAACTTGTACGGTAAACAAGGTTCTTGTAAACAGAGGCGTCCCAAACTTTGGGGTGGCTGTGTCTTTTTGATTTTAATTTCCCTAAGCTATAGGACCATAAGTGGAAGTGCCCTAGGCTCTGTTGCTTTGTTTTTTAGATGTTTCAGGAAACACCATACACTTCTCCCAAGTTTCTGTTGGCAATTTACATCCCGCCCATCAGTATAACAAGGCTCCCAGTTCTCCATGGCCTGTCCTGCCTTTCTGGATTTTACACTTTTTTCAGATGGCCCTTTTGACCGGGGGGAAGTGAGACTTCATTGTAGTGCAGATTTCCTTTGCAAGCTTGCTTGGTTGGCCAAAAAGGGCGTATGCGTTTTTTCCTGAATATATTCAGGAAAAAACGCATATGCCCTTTTTGGCCAAGTGCATCATTGTGGACGTTCTGCCTCTTTTCCTATGCTTTCAATGCAATTCCAGTCTACCTCCTGAAATTGGTTTCCTGCAATTCTGCCCCGCTTTCAAGTCCTCTTGGCAGCCTTACTTCAGTATATTTTTGGACGATAGCTGTCATTTATAACTCTGCAGGTTTGTGAATTACAGTGCCCCTGAGCTCCTTTCTTCAACTCGCATTCTTGTGACCTGGCCGCAACACCGCAGCATGGCTTCAGGCCCTAATCTGGTTCCGGCACGGCACGCTGAGCCTTTGGTTATTTCCTCTTCCTGGTGGGAAATGAGAATTAAATTTGCCCGTCCAGACACCTCCAGCTAGTCTCTCATTGGTTCTCGCTATTCCTGTTCATCTTCCGCAGAAATTGCAAACTGGGCCAAACAGGAGGTTAAAGGCGCTGACTCTCCAAGTGGGGAGAGTGTTAGTAAAGCGTCTGGAATGTTGCACCCGAGTACCAGGGGAGGAAAACTGAGACATACTTGAACACGTCTCCCGTTCACACGGTTGATCATACTCTGGGTTCCACATGCATGTTTTAGCTGAAGGAAGAATAACTTAAACCTGGAGAGTTGAGACCCGTGTAATGGGTACCATGCAATATGACTTCAAAGGGTCTTCATTTGCTCACCGAACCTCTCCAATCCTATCACTGCTGCGTTTATGCCCCTGTACACATGCTTGATTCTCTTTTGGAGACATAGCAATCCATAGGTTTTAAGATACTTACTAGTCAGGTACATTCTTAGGCGTTTAATATGCGGTGTTGAGTCCATTTCGTTGAGCAAGGAGTAGCTCTTGTCTATTCCATATTTGGCTTAAGGAACTTTATCTGTGCTCATTTCAATCTCTGGTTTTATGCAGCACCCCAACTCACCTTTACCGTTAAGAAAGCATAAGGTGGTTTTCTTAATTTGAGACCCTGTTCTGTTCTGTAATTCAGTTCCTGTGTAGCCAAGTTTACATTCCATGTATTACTGATAACTTATGATGTTTCTTTTTCTGTGGGACTTATTTCAGTTAGAATCATCATACCTGAATCCACTCATTATGCTGCTACGGGCCTGATGACATAGATTTCATTGCTGAGTGATACTGCATTGTACATAAGTACCACAAGTTCTTTATCCATTTTTCACTTTCTGTGATACTGAACTTGTACGGTAAACGAGGTTCTTGTAAACAGAGGCGTCCCAAACTTTGGGGTGGCTGTGTCTTTTTGATTTTAATTTCCCTAAGCTATAGGACCATAAGTGGAAGTGCCCTAGGCTCTGTTGCTTTGTTTTTTAGATGTTTCAGGAAACACCATACACTTCTCCCGAGTGTCTGTTGGCAATTTACATCCCGCCCATCAGCATAACAAGGCTCCCAGTTCTCCATGGCCTGTCCTGCCTTTCTGGATTTTACACTTTTTTCAGATGGCCCTTTTGACCGGGGGGAAGTGAGACTTCATTGTAGTGCAGATTTCCTTTGCAAGCTTGCTTGGTTGGCCAAAAAGGGCGTATGCGTTTTTTCCTGAATATATTCAGGAAAAAACGCATATGCCCTTTTTGTCCAAGTGCATCATTGTGGACGTTCTGCCTCTTTTCCTATGCTTTCAATGCAATTCCAGTCTACCTCCTGAAATCGGTTTCCTGCAATTCTGCCCCGCTTTCAAGTCCTCTTGGCAGCCTTACTTCAGTATATTTTTGGACGATAGCTGTCATTTATAACTCTGCAGGTTTGTGAATTACAGTGCCCCTGAGCTCCTTTCTTCAACTCGCATTCTTGTGACCTGGCCGCAACACCGCAGCATGGCTTCAGGCCCTAATCTGGTTCCGGCACGGCACGCTGAGCCTTTGGTTATTTCCTCTTCCTGGTGGGAAATGAGAATTAAATTTGCCCGTCCAGACACCTCCAGCTAGTCTCTCATTGGTTCTCGCTATTCCTGTTCATCTTCCGCAGAAATTGCAAACTGGGCCAAACAGGAGGTTAAAGGCGCTGACTCTCCAAGTGGGGAGAGTGTTAGTAAAGCGTCTGGAATGTTGCACCCGAGTACCAGGGGAGGAAAACTGAGACATACTTGAACACGTCTCCCGTTCACACGGTTGATCATACTCTGGGTTCCACATGCATGTTTTAGCTGAAGGAAGAATAACTTAAACCTGGAGAGTTGAGACCCGTGTAATGGGTACCATGCAATATGACTTCAAAGGGTCTTCATTTGCTCACCGAACCTCTCCAATCCTATCACTGCTGCGTTTATGCCCCTGTACACATGCTTGATTCTCTTTTGGAGACATAGCAATCCATAGGTTTTAAGATACTTACTAGTCAGGTACATTCTTAGGCGTTTAATATGCGGTGTTGAGTCCATTTCGTTGAGCAAGGAGTAGCTCTTGTCTATTCCATATTTGGCTTAAGGAACTTTATCTGTGCTCATTTCAATCTCTGGTTTTATGCAGCACCCCAACTCACCTTTACCGTTAAGAAAGCATAAGGTGGTTTTCTTAATTTGAGACCCTGTTCTGTTCTGTAATTCAGTTCCTGTGTAGCCAAGTTTACATTCCATGTATTACTGATACCTTATGATGTTTCTTTTTCTGTGGGACTTATTTCAGTTAGAATCATCATACCTGAATCCACTCATTATGCTGCTACGGGCCTGATGACATAGATTTCATTGCTGAGTGATACTGCATTGTACATAAGTACCACAAGTTCTTTATCCATTTTTCACTTTCTGTGATACTGAACTTGTACGGTAAACGAGGTTCTTGTAAACAGAGGCGTCCCAAACTTTGGGGTGGCTGTGTCTTTTTGATTTTAATTTCCCTAAGCTATAGGACCATAAGTGGAAGTGCCCTAGGCTCTGTTGCTTTGTTTTTTAGATGTTTCAGGAAACACCATACACTTCTCCCGAGTGTCTGTTGGCAATTTACATCCCGCCCATCAGCATAACAAGGCTCCCAGTTCTCCATGGCCTGTCCTGCCTTTCTGGATTTTACACTTTTTTCAGATGGCCCTTTTGACCTGGGGGAAGTGAGACTTCATTGTAGTGCAGATTTCCTTTGCAAGCTTGCTTGGTTGGCCAAAAAGGGCGTATGCGTTTTTTCCTGAATATATTCAGGAAAAAACGCATACGCCCTTTTTGGCCAAGTGCATCATTGTGGACGTTCTGCCTCTTTTCCTATGCTTTCAATGCAATTCCAGTCTACCTCCTGAAATCGGTTTCCTGCAATTCTGCCCCGCTTTCAAGTCCTCTTGGCAGCCTTACTTCAGTATATTTTTGGACGATACCTGTCATTTATAACTCTGCAGGTTTGTGAATTACAGTGCCCCTGAGCTCCTTTCTTCAACTCGCTTTCTTGTGAGCTGGCCGCAATACCGCAGGATGGCTTCAGGCCCTAATCTGATTCCGGCACGGCACGCTGAGCCTTTGGTTAATTCCTCTTCCTGGTGGGAAATGAGAGTTAAATTTGCCCGTGCAGACACCTCCAGCTAGTCTCTCATTGGTTCTCGCTATTCCTGTTCATCTTCCGCAGAAATTGCAAACTGGGCCAAACAGGAGGTTAAAGGGACTGACTCTCCAAGTCGGGAGAGTGTTAGTAAAGCGTCTGGAATGTTGCACCCGAGTACCAGGTACGAAAACTGAGACATATTTGAACACGTCTCCCGATCACATGGTTGATCATACTCTAGGTTTCACATGCATGTTTTAGCTGCAGGAAGAATACCTTAAACCTGGGTAGTTGAAACCCGTGGAATGCGTACCATGCAATATGACTTCAAAGGGTTTTCATTTGCTCACCGAACCTCTCCAATCCTATCACTGCTGCGTTTATGCCCCTGTACATATGCTTGATTCTCTTTCGGAGACATAGCAATCCATAGGTTTTAAGATACTTACTAGTCAGGTACATTCTTAGGCGTTTAATATGGGGTGTTGAGTCCATTTCGTTGAGCAAGGAGTAGCTCTTGTCTATTCCATATTTGGCTTAAGGAACTTTATCTGTGCTCATTTCAATCTCTGGTTTTATGCAGCACCCCAACTCACCTTTCCCCTTAAGCAAGCATAAGTTGGTTTTCTAAATTTGAGACCCTCTTCTGTTTTGGAATTCAGTTCCTGTGTAGCCAAGTTTACATTCTGTGTATTACTGATATCTTATAATGTTTCTTTTTCTGTGTGACTTATTTCAGTTAGAATCATCATACCTGAATCCACTCATTGTGCTGCTAAGGGCCTGATGACATAGATTTCATTGCTGAGTGATATTGCTTTGTAAGTAAATACCACAACTTCTTTATCCATTTTTCACTTTCTGCGATGTTGAAATTGTACTGTAAACGAGGTTCTTGTAAACAGAGTCATCCCAAACTTTGGGGTGGCTGTGTCTTTTTGATTTTAATTTCCCTAAGCTATAGGACCATAAGTGGAAGTGCCCTAGGCTCTGTTGCTTTGTTTTTTAGATGTTTCAGGAAACACCATACACTTCTCCCCAGTGGCTGTTGGCAATTTACATCCCGCCCATCAGCATAACAAGGCTCCCAGTTCTCCATGGCCTGTCCTGCCTTTCTGGATTTTACACTTTTTTCAGATGGCCCTTTTGACCGGGGGGAAGTGAGACTTCATTGTAGTGCAGATTTCCTTTGCAAGCTTGCTTGGTTGGCCAAAAAGGGCGTATGCGTTTTTTCCTGAATATATTCAGGAAAAAACGCATACGCCCTTTTTGGCCAAGTGCATCATTGTAGACGTTCTGTCTCTTCTCCAATGCTTTCAATGCAATTCCAGTCTACCTCCTGAAATCGGTTTCCTGCAATTCTGCCCCAGTTTCAAGTCCTCTTGGCAGCCTTACTTCAGTATATTTTTGGACGATCGCTGTCATTTATAACTCTGCAGGTTTGTGAATTACAGTGCCCCTGAGCTCCTTTCTTCAACTCGCTTTCTTGTGAGCTGGCCGCAACACCGCAGGATGGCTTCAGGCCCTAATCTGGTTCCGGCACGGCACGCTGAGCCTTTGGTTAATTCCTCTTCCTGGTGGGAAATGAGAGTTAAATTTGCCCGTCCAGACACCTCCAGCTAGTCTCTCATTGGTTCTCGCTATTCCTGTTCATCTTGCGCAGAAATTGCAAACTGGGCCAAACAGGAGGTTAAAGGCGCTGACTCTCCAAGTGGGGAGAGTGTTAGTAAAGCGTCTGGAATGTTGCACCCGAGTACCAGGGGAGGAAAACTGAGACATATTTGAACATGTCTCCCGTTCACACAGTTGATCATACTCTGGGTTCTACATGCATGATTTAGCTGAAGGAAGAATACCTTAAACCTGCAGAGTTGAGACCCGTGGAATGGGTACCATGCAATATGACTTCAAAGGGTCTTCATTTGCTCACCGAACCTCTCCAATCCTAACACTGCTGCGTTTATGCCCCTGTACATATGATTGATTCTCTTTTGGAGACATAGCAATCCATAGGTTTTAAGATACTTACTAGTCAGGTACATTCTTAGGCGTTTAATATGGGGTGTTGAGTCCATTTCGTTGAGCAAGGAGTAGCTCTTGTCTATTCCATATTTGGCTTAAGGAAATTTATCTGTGCTCATTTCAATCTCTGGTTTTATGCAGCACCCCAACTCACCTTTCCTCTTAAGCAAGCATAAGTTGGTTTTCTAAATTTGAGACCCTGTTCTGTTTTGGAATTCAGTTCCTGTGTAGCCAAGTTTACATTCCGTGTATTAGTGATATCTTATGATGTTTCTTTTTCTGTGTGACTTATTTCAGTTAGAATCATCGTACCTGAATCCACTCATTATGCTGCTACGGGCCTGATGACATAGATTTCATTGCTGAGTGATACTGCATTGTACGTAAGTACCACAAGTTCTTTATCCATTTTTCACTTTCTGTGATACTGAACTTGTACGGTAAACGTGGTTCTTGTAAACAGAGGCGTCCCAAACTTTGGGGTGGCTGTGTCTTTTTGATTTTAATTTCCCTAAGCTATAGGACCATAAGTGGAAGTGCCCTAGGCTCTGTTGCTTTGTTTTTTAGATGTTTCAGGAAACACCATACACTTCTCCCGAGTGTCTGTTGGCAATTTACATCCCGCCCATCAGCATAACAAGGCTCCCAGTTCTCCATGGCCTGTCCTGCCTTTCTGGATTTTACACTTTTTTCAGATGGCCCTTTTGACCGGGGGGAAGTGAGACTTCATTGTAGTGCAGATTTCCTTTGCAAGCTTGCTTGGTTGGCCAAAAAGGGCGTATGCGTTTTTTCCTGAATATATTCAGGAAAAAACGCATACGCCCTTTTTGGCCAAGTGCATCATTGTGGACGTTCTGCCTCTTTTCCTATGCTTTCAATGCAATTCCAGTCTACCTCCTGAAATCGGTTTCCTGCAATTCTGCCCCGCTTTCAAGTCCTCTTGGCAGCCTTACTTCAGTATATTTTTGGACGATACCTGTCATTTATAACTCTGCAGGTTTGTGAATTACAGTGCCCCTGAGCTCCTTTCTTCAACTCGCTTTCTTGTGAGCTGTCCGCAATACCGCAGGATGGCTTCAGGCCCTAATCTGATTCCGGCACTGCACGCTGAGCCTTTGGATAATTCCTCTTCCTGGTGGGAAATGAGAGTTAAATTTGCCCGTCCAGACACCTCCAGCTAGTCTCTCATTGGTTCTCGCTATTCCTGTTCATCTTCCGCAGAAATTGCAAACTGGGCCAAACAGGAGGTTAAAGGGACTGACTCTCCAAGTCGGGAGAGTGTTAGTAAAGCGTCTGGAATGTTGCACGCGAGTACCAGGTACGAAAACTGAGACATATTTGAACACGTCTCCCGATCACATGGTTGATCATACTCTAGGTTCCACATGCATGTTTTAGCTGCAGGAAGAATACCTTAAACCTGGGTAGTTGAAACCCGTGGAATGCGTACCATGCAATATGACTTCAAAGGGTCTTCATTTGCTCACCGAACCTCTCCAATCCTATCACTGCTGCGTTTATGCCCCTGTACATATGCTTGATTCTCTTTCGGAGACATAGCAATCCATAGGTTTTAAGATACTTACTAGTCAGGTACATTCTTAGGCGTTTAATATGCGGTGTTGGGTCCATTTCGTTGAGCAAGGAGTAGCTCTTGTCTATTCCATATTTGGCTTAAGGAACTTTATCTGTGCTCATTTCAATCTCTGGTTTTATGCAGCACCCCAACTCACCTTTCCCCTTAAGCAAGCATAAGTTGGTTTTCTAAATTTGAGACCCTCTTCTGTTTTGGAATTCAGTTCCTGTGTAGCCAAGTTTACATTCTGTGTATTACTGATATCTTATGATGTTTCTTTTTCTGTGTGACTTATTTCAGTTAGAATCATCGTACCTGAATCCACTCATTATGCTGCTACGGGCCTGATGACATAGATTTCATTGCTGAGTGATACTGCATTGTACATAAGTACCACAAGTTCTTTATCCATTTTTCACTTTCTGTGATACTGAACTTGTACGGTAAACGAGGTTCTTGTAAACAGAGGCGTCCCAAACTTTGGGGTGGCTGTGTCTTTTTGATTTTAATTTCCCTAAGCTATAGGACCATAAGTGGAAGTGCCCTAGGCTCTGTTGCTTTGTTTTTTAGATGTTTCAGGAAACACCATACACTTCTCCCAAGTTTCTGTTGGCAATTTACATCCCGCCCATCAGTATAACAAGGCTCCCAGTTCTCCATGGCCTGTCCTGCCTTTCTGGATTTTACACTTTTTTCAGATGGCCCTTTTGACCGGGGGGAAGTGAGACTTCATTGTAGTGCAGATTTCCTTTGCAAGCTTGCTTGGTTGGCCAAAAAGGGCGTATGCGTTTTTTCCTGAATATATTCAGGAAAAAACGCATATGCCCTTTTTGGCCAAGTGCATCATTGTGGACGTTCTGCCTCTTTTCCTATGCTTTCAATGCAATTCCAGTCTACCTCCTGAAATTGGTTTCCTGCAATTCTGCCCCGCTTTCAAGTCCTCTTGGCAGCCTTACTTCAGTATATTTTTGGACGATAGCTGTCATTTATAACTCTGCAGGTTTGTGAATTACAGTGCCCCTGAGCTCCTTTCTTCAACTCGCATTCTTGTGACCTGGCCGCAACAACGCAGCATGGCTTCAGGCCCTAATCTGGTTCCGGCACGGCACGCTGAGCCTTTGGTTATTTCCTCTTCCTGGTGGGAAATGAGAATTAAATTTGCCCGTCCAGACACCTCCAGCTAGTCTCTCATTGGTTCTCGCTATTCCTGTTCATCTTCCGCAGAAATTGCAAACTGGGCCAAACAGGAGGTTAAAGGCGCTGACTCTCCAAGTGGGGAGAGTGTTAGTAAAGCGTCTGGAATGTTGCACCCGAGTACCAGGGGAGGAAAACTGAGACATACTTGAACACGTCTCCCGTTCACACGGTTGATCATACTCTGGGTTCCACATGCATGTTTTAGCTGAAGGAAGAATAACTTAAACCTGGAGAGTTGAGACCCGTGTAATGGGTACCATGCAATATGACTTCAAAGGGTCTTCATTTGCTCACCGAACCTCTCCAATCCTATCACTGCTGCGTTTATGCCCCTGTACACATGCTTGATTCTCTTTTGGAGACATAGCAATCCATAGGTTTTAAGATACTTACTAGTCAGGTACATTCTTAGGCGTTTAATATGCGGTGTTGAGTCCATTTCGTTGAGCAAGGAGTAGCTCTTGTCTATTCCATATTTGGCTTAAGGAACTTTATCTGTGCTCATTTCAATCTCTGGTTTTATGCAGCACCCCAACTCACCTTTACCGTTAAGAAAGCATAAGGTGGTTTTCTTAATTTGAGACCCTGTTCTGTTCTGTAATTCAGTTCCTGTGTAGCCAAGTTTACATTCCATGTATTACTGATACCTTATGATGTTTCTTTTTCTGTGGGACTTATTTCAGTTAGAATCATCATACCTGAATCCACTCATTATGCTGCTACGGGCCTGATGACATAGATTTCATTGCTGAGTGATACTGCATTGTACATAAGTACCACAAGTTCTTTATCCATTTTTCACTTTCTGTGATACTGAACTTGTACGGTAAACGAGGTTCTTGTAAACAGAGGCGTCCCAAACTTTGGGGTGGCTGTGTCTTTTTGATTTTAATTTCCCTAAGCTATAGGACCATAAGTGGAAGTGCCCTAGGCTCTGTTGCTTTGTTTTTTAGATGTTTCAGGAAACACCATACACTTCTCCCGAGTGTCTGTTGGCAATTTACATCCCGCCCATCAGCATAACAAGGCTCCCAGTTCTCCATGGCCTGTCCTGCCTTTCTAAATTTTACACTTTTTTCAGATGGCCCTTTTGACCTGGGGGAAGTGAGACTTCATTGTAGTGCAGATTTCCTTTGCAAGCTTGCTTGGTTGGCCAAAAAGGGCGTATGCGTTTTTTCCTGAATATATTCAGGAAAAAACGCATACGCCCTTTTTGGCCAAGTGCATCATTGTGGACGTTCTGCCTCTTTTCCTATGCTTTCAATGCAATTCCAGTCTACCTCTTGAAATCGGTTTCCTGCAATTCTGCCCCGCTTTCAAGTCCTCTTGGCAGCCTTACTTCAGTATATTTTTGGACGATACCTGTCATTTATAACTCTGCAGGTTTGTGAATTACAGTGCCCCTGAGCTCCTTTCTTCAACTCGCTTTCTTGTGAGCTGTCCGCAATACCGCAGGATGGCTTCAGGCCCTAATCTGATTCCGGCACGGCACGCTGAGCCTTTGGTTAATTCCTCTTCCTGGTGGGAAATGAGAGTTAAATTTGCCCGTGCAGACACCTCCAGCTAGTCTCTCATTGGTTCTCGCTATTCCTGTTCATCTTCCGCAGAAATTGCAAACTGGGCCAAACAGGAGGTTAAAGGGACTGACTCTCCAAGTCGGGAGAGTGTTAGTAAAGCGTCTGGAATGTTGCACCCGAGTACCAGGTACGAAAACTGAGACATATTTGAACACGTCTCCCGATCACATGGTTGATCATACTCTAGGTTTCACATGCATGTTTTAGCTGCAGGAAGAATACCTTAAACCTGGGTAGTTGAAACCCGTGGAATGCGTACCATGCAATATGACTTCAAAGGGTCTTCATTTGCTCACCGAACCTCTCCAATCCTATCACTGCTGCGTTTATGCCCCTGTACATATGCTTGATTCTCTTTCGGAGACATAGCAATCCATAGGTTTTAAGATACTTACTAGTCAGGTACATTCTTAGGCGTTTAATATGGGGTGTTGAGTCCATTTCGTTGAGCAAGGAGTAGCTCTTGTCTATTCCATATTTGGCTTAAGGAACTTTATCTGTGCTCATTTCAATCTCTGGTTTTATGCAGCACCCCAACTCACCTTTCCCCTTAAGCAAGCATAAGTTGGTTTTCTAAATTTGAGACCCTCTTCTGTTTTGGAATTCAGTTCCTGTGTAGCCAAGTTTACATTCTGTGTATTACTGATATCTTATAATGTTTCTTTTTCTGTGTGACTTATTTCAGTTAGAATCATCATACCTGAATCCACTCATTGTGCTGCTAAGGGCCTGATGACATAGATTTCATTGCTGAGTGATATTGCTTTGTAAGTAAATACCACAACTTCTTTATCCATTTTTCACTTTCTGCGATGTTGAAATTGTACTGTAAACGAGGTTCTTGTAAACAGAGTCATCCCAAACTTTGGGGTGGCTGTGTCTTTTTGATTTTAATTTCCCTAAGCTATAGGACCATAAGTGGAAGTGCCCTAGGCTCTGTTGCTTTGTTTTTTAGATGTTTCAGGAAACACCATACACTTCTCCCGAGTGTCTGTTGGCAATTTACATCCCGTCCACCAGCATAACAAGGCTCCCAGTTCTCCATGGCCTGTCCTGCCTTTCTGGATTTTACACTTTTTTCAGATGGCCCTTTTGACCGGGGGGAAGTGAGACTTCATTGTAGTGCAGATTTCCTTTGCAAGCTTGCTTGGTTGGCCAAAAAGGGCGTATGCGTTTTTTCCTGAATATATTCAGGAAAAAACGCATACGCCCTTTTTGGCCAAGTGCATCATTGTAGACGTTCTGTCTCTTCTCCAATGCTTTCAATGCAATTCCAGTCTACCTCCTGAAATCGGTTTCCTGCAATTCTGCCCCAGTTTCAAGTCCTCTTGGCAGCCTTACTTCAGTATATTTTTGGACGATCGCTGTCATTTATAACTCTGCAGGTTTGTGAATTACAGTGCCCCTGAGCTCCTTTCTTCAACTCGCTTTCTTGTGAGCTGGCCGCAACACCGCAGGATGGCTTCAGGCCCTAATCTGGTTCCGGCACGGCACGCTGAGCCTTTGGTTAATTCCTCTTCCTGGTGGGAAATGAGAGTTAAATTTGCCCGTCCAGACACCTCCAGCTAGTCTCTCATTGGTTCTCGCTATTCCTGTTCATCTTGCGCAGAAATTGCAAACTGGGCCAAACAGGAGGTTAAAGGCGCTGACTCTCCAAGTGGGGAGAGTGTTAGTAAAGCGTCTGGAATGTTGCACCCGAGTACCAGGGGAGGAAAACTGAGACATATTTGAACATGTCTCCCGTTCACACAGTTGATCATACTCTGGGTTCTACATGCATGATTTAGCTGAAGGAAGAATACCTTAAATCTGCAGAGTTGAGACCCGTGGAATGGGTACCATGCAATATGACTTCAAAGGGTCTTCATTTGCTCACCGAACCTCTCCAATCCTAACACTGCTGCGTTTATGCCCCTGTACATATGATTGATTCTCTTTTGGAGACATAGCAATCCATAGGTTTTAAGATACTTACTAGTCAGGTACATTCTTAGGCGTTTAATATGGGGTGTTGAGTCCATTTCGTTGAGCAAGGAGTAGCTCTTGTCTATTCCATATTTGGCTTAAGGAAATTTATCTGTGCTCATTTCAATCTCTGGTTTTATGCAGCACCCCAACTCACCTTTCCTCTTAAGCAAGCATAAGTTGGTTTTCTAAATTTGAGACCCTGTTCTGTTTTGGAATTCAGTTCCTGTGTAGCCAAGTTTACATTCCGTGTATTAGTGATATCTTATGATGTTTCTTTTTCTGTGTGACTTATTTCAGTTAGAATCATCGTACCTGAATCCACTCATTATGCTGCTACGGGCCTGATGACATAGATTTCATTGCTGAGTGATACTGCATTGTACGTAAGTACCACAAGTTCTTTATCCATTTTTCACTTTCTGTGATACTGAACTTGTACGGTAAACGTGGTTCTTGTAAACAGAGGCGTCCCAAACTTTGGGGTGGCTGTGTCTTTTTGATTTTAATTTCCCTAAGCTATAGGACCATAAGTGGAAGTGCCATAGGCTCTGTTGCTTTGTTTTTTAGATGTTTCAGGAAACACCATACACTTCTCCCGAGTGTCTGTTGGCAATTTACATCCCGCCCATCAGCATAACAAGGCTCCCAGTTCTCCATGGCCTGTCCTGTCTTTCTGGATTTTACACTTTTTTCAGATGGCCCTTTTGACCAGGGGGAAGTGAGAGTTCATTGTAGTGCAGATTTCCTTTGCAAGTTTGCTTGGTTGCCCAAAAAGGGCGTATGCGTTTTTTCCTGAATATATTCAGGAAAAAACGCATACGCCCTTTTTGGCCAAGTGCATCATTGTGGACGTTCTGCCTCTTTTCCTATGCTTTCAATGCAATTCCAGTCTACCTCCTGAAATCGGTTTCCTGCAATTCTGCCCCGCTTTCAAGTCCTCTTGGCAGCCTTACTTCAGTATATTTCTTTTGACGATAGCTGTCATTTATAACTCTGCAGTTTTGTGAATTACAGTGCCCCTGAGCTCCTTTCTTCAACTCGCTTTCTTGTGAGCTGCCCGCAACACCGCAGGATGGCTTCAGGCCCTAATCTGGTTCCGCCACGGCACGCTGAGCCTTTGGTTATTTCCTCTTCCTGGTGGGAAATGAGAGTTAAATTTGCCCGTCCAGACACCTCCAGCTAGTCTCTCATTGGTTCTCGCTATTCCTTTTCATCTTCCGCAGAAATTGCAAACTGGGCCAAACAGGAGGTTAAAGGGACTGACTCTCCAAGTCGGGAGAGTGTTAGTAAAGCGTCTGGAATGTTGCACCCGAGTACCACGGGAGGAAAACTGAGACATATTTGAACACGTTTCCCGTTCACACGGTTGATCATACTCTGGGTTCCACATGCATGTTTTAGCTGAAGGAAGAATACCTTAAACCTGGAGAGTTGAGACCCGTGGAATGGGTACCATGCAATATGACTTCAAAGGGTCTTCATTTGCTCACCGAACCTCTCCAATCCTATCACTGCTGCGTTTATGCCCCTGTACACACGCTTGATTCTCTTTTGGAGACATAGCAATCCATAGGTTTTAAGATACTTACTAGTCAGGTACATTCTTAGGCGTTTAATATGGGGTGTTGAGTCCATTTCGTTGAGCAAGGAGTAGCTCTTTTCTATTCCATATTTGGCTTAAGGAACTTTATCTGTGCTCATTTCAATCTCTGGTTTTATGCAGCACCCCAACTCACCTTTCCCCTTAAGCAAGCATAAGTTGGTTTTCTAAATTTGAGACCCTGTTCTGTTTTGGAATTCAGTTCCTGTGTAGCCAAGTTTACATTCCGTGTATCACTGATATCTTATGATGTTTCTTTTTCTGTGTGACTTATTTCAGTTAGAATCATCGTACCTGAATCCACTCATTATGCTGCTATGGGCCTGATGACATAGATTTCATTGCTGAGTGATACTGCATTGTACATAAGTACCACAAGTTCTTTATCCATTTTTCACTTTCTGTGATACTGAACTTGTATGGGAAACGAGGTTCTTGTAAACAGAGGCGTCCCAAACTTTGGGGTGGCTGTGTCTTTTTGATTTTAATTTCCCTAAGCTATAGGACCATAAGTGGAAGTGCCCTAGGTTCTGTTGCTTTGTTTTTTAGATATTTCAGGAAACACCATACACTTCTCCCGAGTGTCTGTTGGCAATTTACATCCCGCCCATCAGCATAACAAGGCTCCCAGTTCTCCATGGCCTGTCCTGCCTTTCTGGATTTTACACTTTTTTCAGATGGCCCTTTTGACCGGGGGGAAGTGAGACTTCATTGTAGTGCAGATTTCCTTTGCAAGTTTTCTTGGTTGGCCAAAAAGTGCGTATGCGTTTTTTCCTGAATATATTCAAGAAAAAATGCATACGCCCTTTTTGGCCAAGTGCATCATTGTGGACGTTCTGCCTCTTTTCCTATGCTTTCAATGCAATTCCAGTCTACCTCCTGAAATCGGTTTCCTGCAATTCTGTCCCGCTTTCAAGTCCTCTTGGCAGCCTTACTTCAGTATATTTTTGGACGATAGCTGTCATTTATAACTCTGCAGGTTTGTGCGTTACAGTGCCCCTGAGCTACTTTCTTCAACTCGCTTTCTTGTGACCTGGCCGCAACACCACAGGATGGCTTCAGGCCCTAATCTTGTTCCGGCACGGCACGCTGAGCCTTTGGTTAATTCCTCTTCCTGGTGGGAAATGAGAGTTAAATTTGGCCGTCCAGACACCTCCAGCTAGTCTCTCATTGATTCTCGCTATTCCTGTTCATCTTCTGCAGAAATTGCAAACTGGGCCAAACAGGAGGTTAAAGGGACTGACTCTCCAAGTGGGGAGAGTGTTAGTAAAGCGTCTGGAATGTTGCACCCGAGTACCAGGGTACGAAAACTGAGACATATTTGAACACGTCTCCCGTTCACACGGTTGATCATACTCTGGGTTCCACATGCATGTTTTTGCTGAAGGAAGAATACCTTAAACCTGGAGAGTTGAGACCCGTGGAATGGGTACCATGCAATATGACTTCAAAGGGTCTTCATTTGCTCAGCGAACCGCTCCAATCGTATCACTGCTGCGTTTATGCCCCTGTACACATGCTTGATTCTCTTTCGGAGACATAGCAATCCATAGGTTTTAAGATACTTACTAGTCAGGTACATTCTTACGCGTTTAATATGCGGTGTTGAGTCCATTTCGTTGAGCAAGGAGTAGCTCTTGTCTATTCCATATTTGGCTTAAGGAACTTTATCTGTGCTCATTTCAATCTCTGGTTTTATGCAGCACCCCAACTCACCTTTCCCCTTAAGCAAGCATAAGTTGGTTTTCTAAATTTGAGACCCTCTTCTGTTTTGGAATTCAGTTCCTGTTTAGCCAAGTTTACATTCTGTGTATTACTGATATCTTATGATGTTTCTTTTTCTGTGTGACTTATTTCAGTTAGAATCATCGTACCTGAATCCACTCATTATGCTGCTACGGGCCTGATGACATAGATTTCATTGCTGAGTGATACTGCATTGTACATAAGTACCAAAATTTCTTTATCCATTTTTCACTTTCTGTGATACTGAACTTGTACGGTAAACGAGGTTCTTGTAAACAGAGGCGTCCCAAACTTTGGGGTGGCTGTGTCTTTTTGATTTTAATTTCCCTAAGCTATAGGACCATAAGTGGAAGTGCCCTAGGCTCTGTTGCTTTGTTTTTTAGATGTTTCAGGAAACACCATACACTTCTCCTTAGTGTCTGTTGGCAATTTACATCCCGCCCATCAGCATAACAAGGCTCCCAGTTCTCCATGGCCTGTCCTGCCTTTCTGGATTTTACACTTTTTTCAGATGGCCCTTTTGACTGAGGGGAAGTGAGACTTCATTGTAGTGCAGATTTCCTTTGCAAGCTTGCTTGGTTGGCCAAAAAGGGCGTATGCGTTTTTTCCTGAATATATTCAGGAAAAAACGCATACGCCCTTTTTGGCCAAGTGCATCATTGTGGACGTTCTGTCTCTTTTCCTATGCTTTCAATGCAATTCCAGTCTACCTCCTGAAATCGGTTTCCTGCAATTCTGCCCCGCTTTCAAGTCCTCTTGGCAGCCTTACTTCAGTATATTTTTGGACGATAGCTGTCATTTATAACTCTGCAGGTTTGTGAATTACAGTGCCCCTGAGCTCCTTTCTTCAACTCGCTTTCTTGTGAGCTGGCCGCAACACCACAGGATGGCTTCAGGCCCTAATCTGGTTCCGGCACGGCACGCTGAGCCTTTGGTTAATTCCTCTTCCTGGTGGGAAATGAGAGTTAAATTTGCCCGTCCAGACACCTCCAGCTAGTCTCTCATTGGTTCTCCCTATTCCTGTTCATCTTCCGCAGAAATTGCAAACTGGGCCAAACAGGAGGTTAAAGGCGCTGACTCTCCAAGTGGGGAGAGTGTTAGTAAAGCGTCTGGAATGTTGCACCCGAGTACCAGGGGAGGAAAACTGAGACATATTTGAACACGTCTCCCGTTCACACGGTTGATCATACTCTGGGTTCCACATGCATGTTTTAGCTGAAGGAAGAATACCTTAAACCTGGGTAGTTGAGATCCGTGGAATGGGTACCATGCAATATGACTTCAAAGGATCTTCATTTGCTCACCGAACCTCTCCAATCCTATCACTGCTGCGTTTATGCCCCTGTACACACGCTTGATTCTCTTTTGGAGACATAGCAATCCATAGGTTTTAAGATACTTACTAGTCAGGTACATTCTTAGGCGTTTAATATGGGGTGTTGAGTCCATTTCGTTGAGCAAGGAGTAGCTCTTGTCTATTCCATATTTGGCTTAAGGAACTTTATCTGTGCTCATTTCAATCTCTGGTTTTATGCAGCACCCCAACTCACCTTTCCCCTTAAGCAAGCATAAGTTGGTTTTCTAAATTTGAGACCCTCTTCTGTTTTGGAATTCAGTTCCTGTGTAGCCAAGTTTACATTCCATGTATTAGTGATATCTTATGATGTTTCTTTTTCTGTGTGACTTATTTCAGTTAGAATCATCGTACCTGAATCCACTCATTATGCTGCTATGGGCCTGATGACATAGATTTCATTGCTGAGTGATACTGCATTGTACGTAAGTACCACAAGTTCTTTATCCATTTTTCACTTTCTGTGATACTGAACTTGTACGGTAAACGAGGTTCTTGTAAACAAAGGCGTCCCAAACTTTGGGGTGGCTGTGTCTTTTTGATTTTAATTTCCCTAAGCTATAGGACCATAAGTGGAAGTGCCCTAGGCTCTGTTGCTGTGTTTTTTAGATGTTTCAGGAAACACCATACACTTCTCCCGAGTGTCTGTTGGCAATTTACATCCCGCCCATCAGCATAACAAGGCTCCCAGTTCTCCATGGCCTGTCCTGCCTTTCTGGATTTTACACTTTTTTCAGATGGCCCTTTTGACCAGGGGGAAGTGAGACTTCATTGTAGTGCAGATTTCCTTTGCAAGCTTGCTTGGTTGGCCAAAAAGGGCGTATGCATTTTTTCCTGAATATATTCAGGAAAAAACGCATACGCCCTTTTTGGCCAAGTGCATCATTGTGGACGTTCTGCCTCTTTTCCTATGCTTTCAATGCAATTCCAGTCTACCTCCTGAAATCGGTTTCCTGCAATTCTGCCCCGCTTTCAAGTCCTCTTGGCAGCCTTACTTCAGTATATTTTTGGACGATAGCTGTCATTTATAACTCTGCAGGTTTGTGAATTACAGTGCCCCTGAGCTCCTTTCTTCAACTCGCTTTCTTGTGAGCTGGCCGCAACACCGCAGGATGGCTTCAGGCCCTAATCTGATTCCGGCACGGCACGCTGAGCCTTTGGTTATTTCCTCTTCCTGGTGGGAAATGAGAGTTAAATTTGCCCGCCCAGACACCTCCAGCTAGTCTCTCATTGGTCCTCCCTATTCCTGTTCATCTTCCGCAGAAATTGCAAACTGGGCCAAACAGGAGGTTAAAGGCGCTGACTCTCCAAGTGGGGAGAGTGTTAGTAAAGCGTCTGGAATGTTGCACCCGAGTACCAGGGGAGGAAAACTGAGACATATTTGAACACGTCTCCCGTTCACACGGTTGATCATACTCTGGGTTCCACATGCATGTTTTAGCTGAAGGAAGAATACCTTAAACCTGGAGAGTTGAGACCCGTGGAATGGGTACCATGCAATATGACTTCAAAGGGTCTTCATTTGCTCACCGAACCTCTCCAATCCTATCACTGCTGCGTTTATGCCCCTGTACACATGCTTGATTCTCTTTCGGAGATATAGCAATCCATAGGTTTTAAGATACTTACTAGTCAGGTACATTCTTAGGCGTTTAATATGCGGTGTTGAGTCCATTTCGTTGAGCAAGGAGTAGCTCTTGTCTATTCCATATTTGGCTTAAGGAACTTTATCTGTGCTCATTTCAATCTCTGGTTTTATGCAGCACCCCAACTCACCTTTCCCCTTAAGCAAGCATAAGTTGGTTTTCTAAATTTGAGACCCTGTTCTGTTCTGTAATTCAGTTCCTGTGTAGCCAAGTTTACATTCCGTGTATTACTGATATCTTATGATGTTTCTTTTTCTGTGTGACTTATTTCAGTTAGAATCATCATACCTGAATCCACTCATTGTGCTGCTAAGGGCCTTATGACATAGATTTCATTGCTGAGTGATATTGCTTTGTAAGTAAATACCACAACTTCTTTATCCATTTTTCACTTTCTGCAATGTTGAACTTGTACTGTAAACTAGGTTGTTGTAAACAGAGCCATTCCATACTTTGGGGTGGCTGTTTCTTTTTGATTTTAATTTCCCTAAGCTATAGGACCATAAGTGGAAGTGCCCTAGGCTCTGTTGCTTTGTATTTTAGATGTTTCAGAAAACACCATACACTTCTCCCGAGTGTCTGTTGGCAATTTACATCCCGCCCATCAGCATAACAAGGCTCCCAGTTCTCCATGGCCTGTCCTGCCTTTCTGGATTTTACACTTTTTTCACATGGCCCTTTTGACTGGGGAGAAGTGAGACTTCATTGTAGTGCAGATTTCCTTTGCAAGCTTGCTTGGTTGGCCAAAAAGGGCGTATGCGTTTTTTCCTGAATATATTCAGGAAAAAACGCATACGCCCTTTTTGGCCAAGTGCATCATTGTGGACGTTCTGCCTCTTTTCCTATGCTTTCAATGCAATTCCAGTCTACCTCCTGAAATCGGTTTCCTGCAATTCTGCCCCGCTTTCAAGTCCTCTTGGCAGCCTTACTTCAGTATATTTCTTTTGACGATAGCTGTCATTTATAACTCTGCAGGTTTGTGAATTACAGTGCCCCTGAGCTCCTTTCTTCAACTCGCTTTCTTGTGAGCTGGCCGCAACACCGCAGGATGGCTTCAGGCCCTAATGTGGTTCCGGCACGGCATGCTGAGCCTTTGGTTAATTCCTCTTCCTGGTGGGAAATGAGAGTTAAATTTGCCCGTCCAGACACCTCCAGCTAGTCTCTCATTGGTTCTCCCTATTCCTGTTCATCTTCCGCAGAAATTGCAAACTGGGCCAAACAGGAGGTTAAAGGCGCTGACTCTCCAAGTGGGGAGAGTGTTAGTAAAGCGTCTGGAATGTTGCACCCGAGTACCAGGGGAGGAAAACTGAGACATATTTGAACACGTCTCCCGTTCACACGGTTGATCATACTCTGGGTTCCACATGCATGTTTTAGCTGAAGGAAGAATACCTTAAACCTGGGTAGTTGAAACCCGTGGAATGGGTACCATGCAAAATGACTTCAAAGGGTCTTCATTTGCTCACCGAACCTCTCCAATCCTATCACTGCTGCGTTTATGCCCCTGTACACATGCTTGATTCTCTTTCGGAGATATAGCAATCCATAGGTTTTAAGATACTTACTAGTCAGGTACATTCTTAGGTGTTTAATATGGGGTGTTGAGTCCATTTCGTTGAGCAAGGAGTAGCTCTTGTCTATTCCATATTTGGCTTAAGGAACTTTATCTGTTCTCATTTCAATCTCTGGTTTTATGCAGCACCCCAACTCACCTTTCCCCTTAAGCAAGCATAAGTTGGTTTTCTAAATTTGAGACCCTGTTCTGTTTTGGAATTCAGTTCCTGTGTAGCCAAGTTTACATTCCATGTATTAGTGATATCTTATGATGTTTCTTTTTCTGTGTGACTTATTTCAGTTAGAATCATCGTACCTGAATCCACTCATTATGCTGCTATGGGCCTGATGACATAGATTTCATTGCTGAGTGATACTGCATTGTACGTAAGTACCACAAGTTCTTTATCCATTTTTCACTTTCTGTGATACTGAACTTGTACGGTAAACGAGGTTCTTGTAAACAAAGGCGTCCCAAACTTTGGGGTGGCTGTGTCTTTTTGATTTTAATTTCCCTAAGCTATAGGACCATAAGTGGAAGTGCCCTAGGCTCTGTTGCTGTGTTTTTTAGATGTATCAGGAAACACCATACACTTCTCCCGAGTGTCTGTTGGCAATTTACATCCCGCCCATCAGCATAACAAGGCTCCCAGTTCTCCATGGCCTGTCCTGCCTTTCTGGATTTTACACTTTTTTCAGATGGCCCTTTTGACCAGGGGGAAGTGAGACTTCATTGTAGTGCAGATTTCCTTTGCAAGCTTGCTTGGTTGGCCAAAAAGGGCGTATGCGTTTTTTCCTGAATATATTCAGGAAAAAACGCATACGCCCTTTTTGGCCAAGTGCATCATTGTGGACGTTCTGCCTCTTTTCCTATGCTTTCAATGCAATTCCAGTCTACCTCCTGAAATCGGTTTCCTGCAATTCTGCCCCGCTTTCAAGTCCTCTTGGCAGCCTTACTTCAGTATATTTTTGGACGATAGCTGTCATTTATAACTCTGCAGGTTTGTGAATTACAGTGCCCCTGAGCTCCTTTCTTCAACTCGCTTTCTTGTGAGCTGGCCGCAACACCGCAGGATGGCTTCAGGCCCTAATCTGATTCCGGCACGGCACGCTGAGCCTTTGGTTATTTCCTCTTCCTGGTTGGAAATGAGAGTTAAATTTGCCCGTCCAGACACCTCCAGCTAGTCTCTCATTGGTTCTCCCTATTCCTGTTCATCTTCCGCAGAAATTGCAAACTGGGCCAAACAGGAGGTTAAAGGCACTGACTCTCCAAGTGGGGAGAGTGTTAGTAAAGCGTCTGGAATGTTGCACCCGAGTACCAGGGGAGGAAAACTGAGACATATTTGAACACGTCTCCCGTTCACACGGTTGATCATACTCTGGGTTCCACATGCATGTTTTAGCTGAAGGAAGAATACCTTAAACCTGGGTAGTTGAGATCCGTGGAATGGGTACCATGCAATATGACTTCAAAGGGTCTTCATTTGCTCACCGAACCTCTCCAATCCTATCACTGCTGCGTTTATGCCCCTGTACACACGCTTGATTCTCTTTTGGAGACATAGCAATCCATAGGTTTTAAGATACTTACTAGTCAGGTACATTCTTAGGCGTTTAATATGGGGTGTTGAGTCCATTTCGTTGAGCAAGGAGTAGCTCTTGTCTATTCCATATTTGGCTTAAGGAACTTTATCTGTGCTCATTTCAATCTCTGGTTTTATGCAGCACTCCAACTCACCTTTCCCCTTAAGCAAGCATAAGTTGGTTTTCTAAATTTGAGACCCTGTTCTGTTTTGGAATTCAGTTCCTGTGTAGCCAAGTTTACATTCTGTGTATTACTGATATCTTATGATGTTTCTTTTTCTGTGTGACTTATTTCAGTTACAATCATCGTACCTGAATCCACTCATTATGCTGCTACGGGCCTGATGACATAGATTTCATTGCTGAGTGATACTGCATTGTACATAAGTACCACAAGTTCTTTATCCATTTTTCACTTTCTTTGATACTGAACTTGTACGGTAAACGAGGTTCTTGTAAACAGAGGCGTCCCAAACTTTGGGGTGGCTGTGTCTTTTTGATTTTAATTTCCCTAAGCTATAGGACCATAAGTGGAAGTGCCCTAGGCTCTGTTGCTTTGTTTTTTAGATGTTTCAGGAAACACCATACACTTCTCCCGAGTGTCTGTTGGCAATTTACATCCCGCCCATCAGCATAACAAGGCTCCCAGTTCTCCATGGCCTGTCCTGCCTTTCTGGATTTTACACTTTTTTCAGATGGCCCTTTTGACCGGGGGGAAGTGAGACTTCATTGTAGTGCAGATTTCCTTTGCAAGCTTGCTTGGTTGGCCAAAAAGGGCGTATGCGTTTTTTCCTGAATATATTCAGGAAAAAACGCATACGCCCTTTTTGGCCAAGTGCATCATTGTGGACGTTCTGCCTCTTTTCCTATGCTTTCAATGCAATTCCAGTCTACCTCCTGAAATCGGTTTCCTGCAATTCTGCCCCGCATTCAAGTCCTCTTGGCAGCCTTACTTCAGTATATTTTTGGACGATAGCTGTCATTTATAACTCTGCAGGTTTGTGAATTACAGTGCCCCTGAGCTCCTTTCTTCAACTCGCTTTCTTGTGAGCTGGCCGCAACACCGCAGGATGGCTTCAGGCTCTAATCTTGTTCCAGCACGGCTCGCTGAACCCTTGGTTATTTCCTCTTCCTGGTGGGAAATGAGAGTTAAATTTGCCCGTCCAGACACCTCCAGCTAGTCTCTCATTGGTTCTCGCAATTCCTGTTCATCTTCCGCAGAAATTGCTAACTGGGCCAAACAGGAGGTTAAAGGCGCTGACTCTCCAAGTGGGGAGAGTGTTAGTAAAGCGTCTGGAATGTTGCACCCGAGTACCAGGGGAGGAAAACTGAGACATATTTGAACACGTCTCCCGTTCACACGGTTGATCATACTCTGGGTTCCACATGCATGTTTTTGCTGAAGGAAGAATACCTTAAACCTGGAGAGTTGAGACCCGTGGAATGGGTACCATGCAATATGACTTCAAAGGGTCTTCATTTGCTCAGCGAACCGCTCCAATCGTATCACTGCTGCGTTTATGCCCCTGTACACACGCTTGATTCTCTTTTGGAGACATAGCAATCCATAGGTTTTAAGATACTTACTAGTCAGGTACATTCTTAGGCGTTTAATATGGGGTGTTGAGTCCATTTCGTTGAGCAAGGAGTAGCTCTTTTCTATTCCATATTTGGCTTAAGGAACTTTATCTGTGCTCATTTCAATCTCTGGTTTTATGCAGCACCCCAACTCACCTTTCCCCTTAAGCAAGCATAAGTTGGTTTTCTAAATTTGAGACCCTCTTCTGTTTTGGAATTCATTTCCTGTGTAGCCAAGTTTACATTCTGTGTATTACTGATATCTTATGATGTTTCTTTTTCTGTGTGACTTATTTCAGTTAGAATCATCGTACCTGAATCCACTCATTATGCTGCTACGGGCCTGATGACATAGATTTCATTGCTGAGTGATACTGCATTGTACATAAGTACCACAAGTTCTTTATCCATTTTTCACTTTCTGTGATACTGAACTTGTACGGTAAACGAGGTTCTTGTAAACAGAGGCGTCCCAAACTTTGGGGTGGCTGTGTCTTTTTGATTTTAATTTCCCTAAGCTATAGGACCATAAGTGGAAGTGCCCTAGGCTCTGTTGCTTTGTTTTTTAGATGTTTCAGGAAACACCATACACTTCTCCCGAGTGTCTGTTGGCAATTTACATCCCGCCCATCAGCATAACAAGGCTCCCAGTTCTCCATGGCCTGTCCTGCCTTTCTGGATTTTACACTTTTTTCAGATGGCCCTTTTGACCAGGGGGAAGTGAGACTTCATTGTAGTGCAGATTTCCTTTGCAAGCTTGCTTGGTTGGCCAAAAAGGGCGTATGCGTTTTTTCCTGAATATATTCAGGAAAAAACGCATACGCCCTTTTTGGCCAAGTGCATCATTGTGGACGTTCTGCCTCTTTTCCTATGCTTTCAATGCAATTCCAGTCTACCTCCTGAAATCGGTTTCCTGCAATTCTGCCCCGCTTTCAAGTCCTCTTGGCAGCCTTACTTCAGTATATTTTTGGACGATAGCTGTCATTTATAACTCTGCAGGTTTGTGAATTACAGTGCCCCTGAGCTCCTTTCTTCAACTTGCTTTCTTGTGAGCTGGCCGCAACACCGCCGGATGGATTCAGGCCCTAATCTGATTCCGGCACGGCACGCTGAGCCTTTGGTTATTTCCTCTTCCTGGTTGGAAATGAGAGTTAAATTTGCCCGTCCAGACACCTCCAGCTAGTCTCTCATTGGTTCTCCCTATTCCTGTTCATCTTCCGCAGAAATTGCAAACTGGGCCAAACAGGAGGTTAAAGGCACTGACTCTCCAAGTGGGGAGAGTGTTAGTAAAGCGTCTGGAATGTTGCACCCGAGTACCAGGGGAGGAAAACTGAGACATATTTGAACACGTCTCCCGTTCACACGGTTGATCATACTCTGGGTTCCACATGCATGTTTTAGCTGAAGGAAGAATACCTTAAACCTGGGTAGTTGAGATCCGTGGAATGGGTACCATGCAATATGACTTCAAAGGGTCTTCATTTGCTCACCGAACCTCTCCAATCCTATCACTGCTGCGTTTATGCCCCTGTACACACGCTTGATTCTCTTTTGGAGACATAGCAATCCATAGGTTTTAAGATACTTACTAGTCAGGTACATTCTTAGGCGTTTAATATGGGGTGTTGAGTCCATTTCGTTGAGCAAGGAGTAGCTCTTGTCTATTCCATATTTGGCTTAAGGAACTTTATCTGTGCTCATTTCAATCTCTGGTTTTATGCAGCACCCCAACTCACCTTTCCCCTTAAGCAAGCATAAGTTGGTTTTCTAAATTTGAGACCCT
The DNA here is from genome assembly GCF_039906515.1 of Pseudorca crassidens. Taxonomy (NCBI): domain Eukaryota; kingdom Metazoa; phylum Chordata; class Mammalia; order Artiodactyla; family Delphinidae; genus Pseudorca; species Pseudorca crassidens. Next base: position 409,449 of record NW_027136326.1, on the reverse strand, counting down.
GTTCTGTTTTGGAATTCAGTTCCTGTGTAGCCAAGTTTACATTCTGTGTATTACTGATATCTTATGATGTTTCTTTTTCTGTGTGACTTATTTCAGTTACAATCATCGTACCTGAATCCACTCATTATGCTGCTACGGGCCTGATGACATAGATTTCATTGCTGAGTGATACTGCATTGTACATAAGTACCACAAGTTCTTTATCCATTTTTCACTTTCTGTGATACTGAACTTGTACGGTAAACGAGGTTCTTGTAAACAGAGGCGTCCCAAACTTTGGGGTGGCTGTGTCTTTTTGATTTTAATTTCCCTAAGCTATAGGACCATAAGTGGAAGTGCCCTAGGCTCTGTTGCTTTGTTTTTTAGATGTTTCAGGAAACACCATACACTTCTCCCGAGTGTCTGTTGGCAATTTACATCCCGCCCATCAGCATAACAAGGCTCCCAGTTCTCCATGGCCTGTCCTGCCTTTCTGGATTTTACACTTTTTTCAGATGGCCCTTTTGACCGGGGGGAAGTGAGACTTCATTGTAGTGCAGATTTCCTTTGCAAGCTTGCTTGGTTGGCCAAAAAGGGCGTATGCGTTTTTTCCTGAATATATTCAGGAAAAAACGCATACGCCCTTTTTGGCCAAGTGCATCATTGTGGACGTTCTGCCTCTTTTCCTATGCTTTCAATGCAATTCCAGTCTACCTCCTGAAATCGGTTTCCTGCAATTCTGCCCCGCATTCAAGTCCTCTTGGCAGCCTTACTTCAGTATATTTTTGGACGATAGCTGTCATTTATAACTCTGCAGGTTTGTGAATTACAGTGCCCCTGAGCTCCTTTCTTCAACTCGCTTTCTTGTGAGCTGGCCGCAACACCGCAGGATGGCTTCAGGCTCTAATCTGGTTCCGGCACGGCTCGCTGAACCCTTGGTTATTTCCTCTTCCTGGTGGGAAATGAGAGTTAAATTTGCCCGTCCAGACACCTCCAGCTAGTCTCTCATTGGTTCTCGCAATTCCTGTTCATCTTCCGCAGAAATTGCTAACTGGGCCAAACAGGAGGTTAAAGGCGCTGACTCTCCAAGTCGGGAGAGTGTTAGTAAAGCGTCTGGAATGTTGCACCCGAGTACCAGGGGAGGAAAACTGAGACATATTTGAACACGTCTCCCGTTCACACGGTTGATCATACTCTGGGTTCCACATGCATGTTTTTGCTGAAGGAAGAATACCTTAAACCTGGAGAGTTGAGACCCGTGGAATGGGTACCATGCAATATGACTTCAAAGGGTCTTCATTTGCTCAGCGAACCGCTCCAATCGTATCACTGCTGCGTTTATGCCCCTGTACACACGCTTGATTCTCTTTTGGAGACATAGCAATCCATAGGTTTTAAGATACTTACTAGTCAGGTACATTCTTAGGCGTTTAATATGGGGTGTTGAGTCCATTTCGTTGAGCAAGGAGTAGCTCTTTTCTATTCCATATTTGGCTTAAGGAACTTTATCTGTGCTCATTTCAATCTCTGGTTTTATGCAGCACCCCAACTCACCTTTCCCCTTAAGCAAGCATAAGTTGGTTTTCTAAATTTGAGACCCTCTTCTGTTTTGGAATTCATTTCCTGTGTAGCCAAGTTTACATTCTGTGTATTACTGATATCTTATGATGTTTCTTTTTCTGTGTGACTTATTTCAGTTAGAATCATCGTACCTGAATCCACTCATTATGCTGCTACGGGCCTGATGACATAGATTTCATTGCTGAGTGATACTGCATTGTACATAAGTACCACAAGTTCTTTATCCATTTTTCACTTTCTGTGATACTGAACTTGTACGGTAAACGAGGTTCTTGTAAACAGAGGCGTCCCAAACTTTGGGGTGGCTGTGTCTTTTTGATTTTAATTTCCCTAAGCTATAGGACCATAAGTGGAAGTGCCCTAGGCTCTGTTGCTTTGTTTTTTAGATGTTTCAGGAAACACCATACACTTCTCCCGAGTGTCTGTTGGCAATTTACATCCCGCCCATCAGCATAACAAGGCTCCCAGTTCTCCATGGCCTGTCCTGCCTTTCTGGATTTTACACTTTTTTCAGATGGCCCTTTTGACCAGGGGGAAGTGAGACTTCATTGTAGTGCAGATTTCCTTTGCAAGCTTGCTTGGTTGGCCAAAAAGGGCGTATGCGTTTTTTCCTGAATATATTCAGGAAAAAACGCATACGCCCTTTTTGGCCAAGTGCATCATTGTGGACGTTCTGCCTCTTTTCCTATGCTTTCAATGCAATTCCAGTCTACCTCCTGAAATCGGTTTCCTGCAATTCTGCCCCGATTTCAAGTCCTCTTGGCAGCCTTACTTCAGTATATTTTTGGACGATAGCTGTCATTTATAACTCTGCAGGTTTGTGAATTACAGTGCCCCTGAGCTCTTTTCTTCAACTCGCTTTCTTGTGAGCTGGCCGCAACACCGCAGGATGGCTTCAGGCCCTAATCTGATTCCGGCACGGCACGCTGAGCCTTTGGTTATTTCCTCTTACTGGTGGAAATGAGAGTTAAATTTGCCCGTCCAGACACCTCCAGCTAGTCTCTCATTGGTTCTCCCTATTCCTGTTCATCTTCCGCAGAAATTGCAAACTGGGCCAAACAGGAGGTTAAAGGCGCTGACTCTCCAAGTGGGGAGAGTGTTAGTAAAGCGTCTGGAATGTTGCACCCGAGTACCAGGGGAGGAAAACTGAGACATATTTGAACACGTCTCCCGTTCACACGATTGATCATACTCTTGGTTCCACATGCATGTTTTAGCTGAAGGAAGAATACCTTAAACCTGGAGAGTTGAGACCCGTGGCATGGGTACCATGCAATATGACTTCAAAGGGTCTTCATTTGCTCACCGAACCTCTCCAATCCTATCACTGCTGCGTTTATGCCCCTGTACACATGCTTGATTCTCTTTCGGAGACATAGCAATCCATAGGTTTTAAGATACTTACTAGTCAGGTACATTCTTAGGCCTTTAATATGCGGTGTTGAGTCCATTTCGTTGAGCAAGGAGTAGCTCTTGTCTATTCCATATTTGGCTTAAGGAACTTTATCTGTGCTCATTTCAATCTCTGGTTTTATGCAGCACCCCAACTCACCTTTCCCCTTAAGCAAGCATAAGTTGGTTTTCTAAATTTGAGACCCTCTTCTGTTTTGGAATTCAGTTCCTGTGTAGCCAAGTTTACATTCTGTGTATTACTGATATCTTATGATGATTCTTTTTCTGTGTGACTTATTTCAGTTAGAATCATCGTACCTGAATCCACTCATTATGCTGCTACGGGCCTGATGACATAGATTTCATTGCTGAGTGATACTGCATTGTACATAAGTACCACAAGTTCTTTATCCATTTTTCACTTTCTGTGATACTGAACTTGTACGGTAAACGAGGTTCTTGTAAACAGAGGCATCCCAAACTTTGGGGTGGCTGTGTCTTTTTGATTTTAATTTCCCTAAGCTATAGGACCATAAGTGGAAGTGCCCTAGGCTCTGTTGCTTTGTTTTTTAGATGTTTCAGGAAACACCATACACTTCTCCCGAGTGTCTGTTGGCAATTTACATCCCGCCCATCAGCATAACAAGGCTCCCAGTTCTCCATGGCCTGTCCTGCCTTTCTGGATTTTACACTTTTTTCAGATGGCCCTTTTGACTGAGGGGAAGTGAGACTTCATTGTAGTGCAGATTTCCTTTGCAAGCTTGCTTGGTTGGCCAAAAAGGGCGTATGCGTTTTTTCCTGAATATATTCAGGAAAAAACGCATACGCCCTTTTTGGCCAAGTGCATCATTGTGGACGTTCTGTCTCTTTTCCTATGCTTTCAATGCAATTCCAGTCTACCTCCTGAAATCGGTTTCCTGCAATTCTGCCCCGCTTTCAAGTCCTCTTGGCAGCCTTACTTCAGTATATTTTTGGACGATAGCTGTCATTTATAACTCTGCAGGTTTGTGAATTACAGTGCCCCTGAGCTCCTTTCTTCAACTCGCTTTCTTGTGAGCTGGCCGCAACACCGCAGGATGGCTTCAGGCCCTAATCTGGTTCCGCCACGGCACGCTGAGCCTTTGGTTAATTCCTATTCCTGGTGGGAAATGAGAGTTAAATTTGCCCGTCCAGACACCTCCAGCTAGTTTCTCATTGGTTCTCGCTATTCCTGTTCATCTTCCGCAGAAATTGCAAACTGGGCCAAACAGGAGGTTAAAGGGACTGACTCTCCAAGTCGGGAGAGTGTTAGTAAAGCGTCTGGAATGTTGCACCCAAGTACCAGGGTACGAAAACTGAGACATATTTGAACACGTCTCCCGATCACACGGTTGATCATACTCTAGGTTCCACATGCATGTTTTAGCTGAAGGAAGAATACCTTAAACCTGGGTAGTTGAAACCCGTGGAATGGGTACCATGCAATATGACTTCAAAGGGTCTTCATTTGCTCACCGAACCTCTCCAATCCTATCACTGCTGCGTTTATACCCCTGTACACATGCTTGATTCTCTTTCGGAGACATAGCAATCCATAGGTTTTAAGATACTTACTAGTCAGGTACATTCTTAGGCGTTTAATATGGGGTGTTGAGTCCATTTCGTTGAGCAAGGAGTAGCTCTTGTCTATTCCATATTTGGCTTAAGGAACTTTATCTGTGCTCATTTCAATCTCTGGATTCATGCAGCACCCCAAATCACCTTTCCCCTTAAGCAAGCATAAGTTGGTTTTCTAAATTTGAGACCCTGTTCTGTTCTGTAATTCAGTTCCTGTGTAGCCAAGTTTACATTCTGTGTATTACTGATATCTTATGATGTTTCTTTTTCTGTGTGACTTATTTCAGTTAGAATCATCATACCTGAATCCACTCATTGTGCTGCTAAGGGCCTGATGACATAGATTTCATTGCTGAGTGATATTTCTTTGTAAGTAAATACCACAACTTCTTTATCCATTTTTCACTTTCTGCAATGTGGAACTTGTACTGTAAATGAGGTTCTTGTAAACAGAGCCGTTCCAAATTTTGGGGTGGCTGTGTCTTTTTGATTTTAATTTCCCTAAGCTATAGGACCATAAGTGGAAGTGCCCTAGGCTCTGTTGCTTTGTTTTTTAGATGTTTCAGGAAACACCATACACTTGTCCCGAGTGTCTGTTGGCAATTTATATCCCGCCCATCAGCATAACAAGGCTCCCAATTCTCCATGGCCTGTCCTGCCTTTCTGGATTTTACACTTTTTTCAGATGGCCCTTTTGACCAGGGGGAAGTGAGACTTCATTGTAGTGCAGATTTCCTTTGCAAGCTTGCTTGGTTGGCCAAAAAGGGCGTATGCGTTTTTTCCTGAATATATTCAGGAAAAAACGCATACGCCCTTTTTGGCCAAGTGCATCATTGTGGACGTTCTGCCTCTTTTCCTATGCTTTCAATGCAATTCCAGTCTACCTCCTGAAATCGGTTTCCTGCAATTCTGCCCCGATTTCAAGTCCTCTTGGCAGCCTTACTTCAGTATATTTTTGGACGATAGCTGTCATTTATAACTCTGCAGGTTTGTGAATTACAGTGCCCCTGAGCTCTTTTCTTCAACTCGCTTTCTTGTGAGCTGGCCGCAACACCGCAGGATGGCTTCAGGCCCTAATCTGATTCCGGCACGGCACGCTGAGCCTTTGGTTATTTCCTCTTACTGGTGGAAATGAGAGTTAAATTTGCCCGTCCAGACACCTCCAGCTAGTCTCTCATTGGTTCTCCCTATTCCTGTTCATCTTCCGCAGAAATTGCAAACTGGGCCAAACAGGAGGTTAAAGGCGCTGACTCTCCAAGTGGGGAGAGTGTTAGTAAAGCGTCTGGAATGTTGCACCCGAGTACCAGGGGAGGAAAACTGAGACATATTTGAACACGTCTCCCGTTCACACGATTGATCATACTCTTGGTTCCACATGCATGTTTTAGCTGAAGGAAGAATACCTTAAACCTGGAGAGTTGAGACCCGTGGCATGGGTACCATGCAATATGACTTCAAAGGGTCTTCATTTGCTCACCGAACCTCTCCAATCCTATCACTGCTGCGTTTATGCCCCTGTACACATGCTTGATTCTCTTTCGGAGACATAGCAATCCATAGGTTTTAAGATACTTACTAGTCAGGTACATTCTTAGGCCTTTAATATGCGGTGTTGAGTCCATTTCGTTGAGCAAGGAGTAGCTCTTGTCTATTCCATATTTGGCTTAAGGAACTTTATCTGTGCTCATTTCAATCTCTGGTTTTATGCAGCACCCCAACTCACCTTTCCCCTTAAGCAAGCATAAGTTGGTTTTCTAAATTTGAGACCCTCTTCTGTTTTGGAATTCAGTTCCTGTGTAGCCAAGTTTACATTCTGTGTATTACTGATATCTTATGATGATTCTTTTTCTGTGTGACTTATTTCAGTTAGAATCATCGTACCTGAATCCACTCATTATGCTGCTACGGGCCTGATGACATAGATTTCATTGCTGAGTGATACTGCATTGTACATAAGTACCACAAGTTCTTTATCCATTTTTCACTTTCTGTGATACTGAACTTGTACGGTAAACGAGGTTCTTGTAAACAGAGGCATCCCAAACTTTGGGGTGGCTGTGTCTTTTTGATTTTAATTTCCCTAAGCTATAGGACCATAAGTGGAAGTGCCCTAGGCTCTGTTGCTTTGTTTTTTAGATGTTTCAGGAAACACCATACACTTCTCCCGAGTGTCTGTTGGCAATTTACATCCCGCCCATCAGCATAACAAGGCTCCCAGTTCTCCATGGCCTGTCCTGCCTTTCTGGATTTTACACTTTTTTCAGATGGCCCTTTTGACTGAGGGGAAGTGAGACTTCATTGTAGTGCAGATTTCCTTTGCAAGCTTGCTTGGTTGGCCAAAAAGGGCGTATGCGTTTTTTCCTGAATATATTCAGGAAAAAACGCATACGCCCTTTTTGGCCAAGTGCATCATTGTGGACGTTCTGTCTCTTTTCCTATGCTTTCAATGCAATTCCAGTCTACCTCCTGAAATCGGTTTCCTGCAATTCTGCCCCGCTTTCAAGTCCTCTTGGCAGCCTTACTTCAGTATATTTTTGGACGATAGCTGTCATTTATAACTCTGCAGGTTTGTGAATTACAGTGCCCCTGAGCTCCTTTCTTCAACTCGCTTTCTTGTGAGCTGGCCGCAACACCGCAGGATGGCTTCAGGCCCTAATCTGGTTCCGCCACGGCACGCTGAGCCTTTGGTTAATTCCTATTCCTGGTGGGAAATGAGAGTTAAATTTGCCCGTCCAGACACCTCCAGCTAGTTTCTCATTGGTTCTCGCTATTCCTGTTCATCTTCCGCAGAAATTGCAAACTGGGCCAAACAGGAGGTTAAAGGGACTGACTCTCCAAGTCGGGAGAGTGTTAGTAAAGCGTCTGGAATGTTGCACCCAAGTACCAGGGTACGAAAACTGAGACATATTTGAACACGTCTCCCGATCACACGGTTGATCATACTCTAGGTTCCACATGCATGTTTTAGCTGAAGGAAGAATACCTTAAACCTGGGTAGTTGAAACCCGTGGAATGGGTACCATGCAATATGACTTCAAAGGGTCTTCATTTGCTCACCGAACCTCTCCAATCCTATCACTGCTGCGTTTATACCCCTGTACACATGCTTGATTCTCTTTCGGAGACATAGCAATCCATAGGTTTTAAGATACTTACTAGTCAGGTACATTCTTAGGCGTTTAATATGGGGTGTTGAGTCCATTTCGTTGAGCAAGGAGTAGCTCTTGTCTATTCCATATTTGGCTTAAGGAACTTTATCTGTGCTCATTTCAATCTCTGGATTCATGCAGCACCCCAAATCACCTTTCCCCTTAAGCAAGCATAAGTTGGTTTTCTAAATTTGAGACCCTGTTCTGTTCTGTAATTCAGTTCCTGTGTAGCCAAGTTTACATTCCGTGTATTACTGATATCTTATGATGTTTCTTTTTCTGTGTGACTTATTTCAGTTAGAATCATCATACCTGAATCCACTCATTGTGCTGCTAAGGGCCTGATGACATAGATTTCATTGCTGAGTGATATTTCTTTGTAAGTAAATACCACAACTTCTTTATCCATTTTTCACTTTCTGCAATGTGGAACTTGTACTGTAAATGAGGTTCTTGTAAACAGAGCCGTTCCAAATTTTGGGGTGGCTGTGTCTTTTTGATTTTAATTTCCCTAAGCTATAGGACCATAAGTGGAAGTGCCCTAGGCTCTGTTGCTTTGTTTTTTAGATGTTTCAGGAAACACCATACACTTGTCCCGAGTGTCTGTTGGCAATTTATATCCCGCCCATCAGCATAACAAGGCTCCCAATTCTCCATGGCCTGTCCTGCCTTTCTGGATTTTACACTTTTTTCAGATGGCCCTTTTGACCAGGGGGAAGTGAGACTTCATTGTAGTGCAGATTTCCTTTGCAAGCTTGCTTGGTTGGCCAAAAAGGGCGTATGCGTTTTTTCCTGAATATATTCAGGAAAAAACGCATACGCCCTTTTTGGCCAAGTGCATCATTGTGGACGTTCTGCCTCTTTTCCTATGCTTTCAATGCAATTCCAGTCTACCTCCTGAAATCGGTTTCCTGCAATTCTGCCCCGCTTTCAAGTCCTCTTGGCAGCCTTACTTCAGTATATTTTTGGACGATAGCTGTCATTTATAACTCTGCAGGTTTGTGAATTACAGTGCCCCTGAGCTCCTTTCTTCAACTCGCTTTCTTGTGAGCTGGCCGCAACACCGCAGGATGGCTTCAGGCCCTAATCTGGTTCCGGCACGGCACGCTGAGCCTTTGGTTATTTCGTCTTCCTGGTGGGAAATGAGAGTTAAATTTGCCCGTCCAGACACATCCAGCTAGTCTCTCATTGGTTCTCCCTATTCCTGTTCATCTTCCGCAGAAATTGCAAACTGGGCCAAACAGGAGGTTAAAGGCGCTGACTCTCCAAGTGGGGAGAGTGTTAGTAAAGCGCCTGGAACGTTGCACCCGAGTACCAGGGTACGAAAACTGAGACATATTTGAACACGTCTCCCGTTCACACGGTTGATCATACTCTGGGTTCCACATGCATGTTTTTGCTGAAGGAAGAATACCTTAAACCTGGAGAGTTGAGACCCGTGGAATGGGTACCATGCAATATGACTTCAAAGGGTCTTCATTTGCTCAGCGAACCGCTCCAATCGTATCACTGCTGCGTTTATGCCCCTGTACACACGCTTGATTCTCTTTTGGAGACATAGCAATCCATAGGTTTTAAGATACTTACTAGTCAGGTACATTCTTAGGCGTTTAATATGGGGTGTTGAGTCCATTTCGTTGAGCAAGGAGTAGCTCTTTTCTATTCCATATTTGGCTTAAGGAACTTTATCTGTGCTCATTTCAATCTCTGGTTTTATGCAGCACCCCAACTCACCTTTCCCCTTAAGCAAGCATAAGTTGGTTTTCTAAATTTGAGACCCTGTTCTGTTCTGTAATTCAGTTCCTGTGTAGCCAAGTTTACATTCCGTGTATTACTGATATCTTATGATGTTTCTTTTTCTGTGTGACTTATTTCAGTTAGAATCATCATACCTGAATCCACTCATTGTGCTACTAAGGGCCTGATGACATAGATTTCATTGCTGAGTGATATTGCTTTGTAAGTAAATACCACAACTTCTTTATCCATTTTTCAATTTCTGCGATGTTGAACTTGTACTGTAAACGAGGTTCTTGTAAACAGAGGCGTCCCAAACTTTGGGGTGGCTGTGTCTTTTTGATTTTAATTTCCCTAAGCTATAGGACCATAAGTGGAAGTGCCCTAGGCTCTGTTGCTTTGTTTTTTAGATGTTTCTGGAAACACCATACACTTCTCCCGAGTGTCTGTTGGCAATTTACATCCCGCCCATCAGCATAACAAGGCTCCCAGTTCTCCATGGCCTGTCCTGCCTTTCTGGATTTTACACTTTTTTCAGATGGCCCTTTTGACCAGGGGGAAGTGAGACTTCATTGTAGTGCAGATTTCCTTTGCAAGCTTGCTTGGTTGGCCAAAAAGGGCGTATGCGTTTTTTCCTGAATATATTCAGGAAAAAACGCATACGCCCTTTTTGGCCAAGTGCATCATTGTGGACGTTCTGCCTCTTTTCCTATGCTTTCAATGCAATTCCAGTCTACCTCCTGAAATCGGTTTCCTGCAATTCTGCCCCGCTTTCAAGTCTTCTTGGCAGCCTTACTTCAGTATATTTTTGGACGATAGCTGTCATTTATAACTCTGCAGGTTTGTGAATTACAGTGCCCCTGAGCTCCTTTCTTCAACTCGCTTTCTTGTGAGCTGGCCGCAACACCGCAGGATGGCTTCAGGCCCTAATCTGGTTCCGGCACGGCACGCTGAGCCTTTGGTTATTTCCTCTTCCTGGTGGGAAATGAGAGTTAAATTTGCCCGTCCAGACACATCCAGCTAGTCTCTCATTGGTTCTCCCTATTCCTGTTCATCTTCCGCAGAAATTGCAAACTGGGCCAAACAGGAGGTTAAAGGCGCTGACTCTCCAAGTGGGGAGAGTGTTAGTAAAGCGCCTGGAATGTTGCACCCGAGTACCAGGGTACGAAAACTGAGACATATTTGAACACGTCTCCCGTTCACACGGTTGATCATACTCTGGGTTCCACATGCATGTTTTTGCTGAAGGAAGAATACCTTAAACCTGGAGAGTTGAGACCCGTGGAATGGGTACCATGCAATATGACTTCAAAGGGTCTTCATTTGCTCACCGAACCGCTCCAATCCTATCACTGCTGCGTTTATGCCCCTGTACACACGCTTGATTCTCTTTTGGAGACATAGCAATCCATAGGTTTTAAGATACTTACTAGTCAGGTACATTCTTAGGCGTTTAATATGGGGTGTTGAGTCCATTTCGTTGAGCAAGGAGTAGCTCTTTTCTATTCCATATTTGGCTTAAGGAACTTTATCTGTGCTCATTTCAATCTCTGGTTTTATGCAGCACCCCAACTCACCTTTCCCCTTAAGCAAGCATAAGTTGGTTTTCTAAATTTGAGACCCTGTTCTGTTCTGTAATTCAGTTCCTGTGTAGCCAAGTTTACATTCCGTGTATTACTGATATCTTATGATGTTTCTTTTTCTGTGTGACTTATTTCAGTTAGAATCATCATACCTGAATCCACTCATTGTGCTACTAAGGGCCTGATGACATAGATTTCATTGCTGAGTGATATTGCTTTGTAAGTAAATACCACAACTTCTTTATCCATTTTTCAATTTCTGCGATGTTGAACTTGTACTGTAAACGAGGTTCTTGTAAACAGAGGCGTCCCAAACTTTGGGGTGGCTGTGTCTTTTTGATTTTAATTTCCCTAAGCTATAGGACCATAAGTGGAAGTGCCCTAGGCTCTGTTGCTTTGTTTTTTAGATGTTTCAGGAAACACCATACACTTCTCCCGAGTGTCTGTTGGCAATTTACATCCCGCCCATCAGCATAACAAGGCTCCCAGTTCTCCATGGCCTGTCCTGCCTTTCTGGATTTTACACTTTTTTCAGATGGCCCTTTTGACCGGGGGGAAGTGAGACTTCATTGTAGTGCAGATTTCCTTTGCAAGCTTGCTTGGTTGGCCAAAAAGGGCGTATGCGTTTTTTCCTGAATATATTCAGGAAAAAACGCATACGCCCTTTTTGGCCAAGTGCATCATTGTGGACGTTCTGCCTCTTTTCCTATGCTTTCAATGCAATTCCACTCTACCTCCTGAAATCGGTTTCCTGCAATTCTGCCCCGCTTTCAAGTCCTCTTGGCAGCCTTACTTCAGTATATTTTTGGACGATAGCTGTCATTTATAACTCTGCAGGTTTGTGAATTACAGTGCCCCTGAGCTCCTTTCTTCAACTCGCTTTCTTGTGAGCTGGCCGCAACACCGCAGGATGGCTTCAGGCCCTAATCTGGTTCCGGCACGGCACGCTGAGCCTTTGGTTATTTCCTCTTCCTGGTGGGAAATGAGAGTTAAATTTGCCCGTCCAGACACATCCAGCTAGTCTCTCATTGGTTCTCCCTATTCCTGTTCATCTTCCGCAGAAATTGCAAACTGGGCCAAACAGGAGGTTAAAGGCGCTGACTCTCCAAGTGGGGAGAGTGTTAGTAAAGCGCCTGGAATGTTGCACCCGAGTACCAGGGGAGGAAAACTGAGACATATTTGAACACGTCTCCCGTTCACACGGTTGATCATACTCTGGGTTCCACATGCATGTTTTTGCTGAAGGAAGAATACCTTAAACCTGGAGAGTTGAGACCCGTGGAATGGGTACCATGCAATATGACTTCAAAGGGTCTTCATTTGCTCACCGAACCTCTCCAATCCTATCACTGCTGCGTTTATGCCCCTGTACACACGCTTGATTCTCTTTTGGAGACATAGCAATCCATAGGTTTTAAGATACTTACTAGTCAGGTACATTCTTAGGCGTTTAATATGGGGTGTTGAGTCCATTTCGTTGAGCAAGGAGTAGCTCTTTTCTATTCCATATTTGGCTTAAGGAACTTTATCTGTGCTCATTTCAATCTCTGGTTTTATGCAGCACCCCAACTCACCTTTCCCCTTAAGCAAGCATAAGTTGGTTTTCTAAATTTGAGACCCTGTTCTGTTCTGTAATTCAGTTCCTGTGTAGCCAAGTTTACATTCCGTGTATTACTGATATCTTATGATGTTTCTTTTTCTGTGTCTTATTTCAGTTAGAATCATCATACCTGAATCCACTCATTGTGCTACTAAGGGCCTGATGACATAGATTTCATTGCTGAGTGATATTGCTTTGTAAGTAAATACCACAACTTCTTTATCCATTTTTCAATTTCTGCGATGTTGAACTTGTACTGTAAACGAGGTTCTTGTAAACAGAGGTGTCCCAAACTTTGGGGTGGCTGTGTCTTTTTGATTTTAATTTCCCTAAGCTATAGGACCATAAGTGGAAGTGCCCTAGGCTCTGTTGCTTTGTTTTTTAGATGTTTCAGGAAACACCATACACTTCTCCCGAGTGTCTGTTGGCAATTTACATCCCGCCCATCAGCATAACAAGGCTCCCAGTTCTCCATGGCCTGTCCTGCCTTTCTGGATTTTACACTTTTTTCAGATGGCCCTTTTGACCGGGGGGAAGTGAGACTTCATTGTAGTGCAGATTTCCTTTGCAAGCTTGCTTGGTTGGCCAAAAAGGGCGTATGCGTTTTTTCCTGAATATATTCAGGAAAAAACGCATACGCCCTTTTTGGCCAAGTGCATCATTGTGGACGTTCTGCCTCTTTTCCTATGCTTTCAATGCAATTCCAGTCTACCTCCTGAAATCGGTTTCCTGCAATTCTGCCCCGCTTTCAAGTCCTCTTGGCAGCCTTACTTCAGTATATTTTTGGACGATAGCTGTCATTTATAACTCTGCAGGTTTGTGCATTACAGTGCCCCTGAGCTCCTTTCTTCAACTCGCTTTCTTGTGAGCTGGCCGCAACACCGCAGGATGGCTTCAGGCCCTAATCTGGTTCCGGCACGGCACGCTGAGCCTTTGGTTATTTCGTCTTCCTGGTGGGAAATGAGAGTTAAATTTGCCCGTCCAGACACCTCCAGCTAGTCTCTCATTGGTTCTCGCTATTCCTGTTCATCTTGCGCAGAAATTGCAAACTGGGCCAAACAGGAGGTTAAAGGGACTGACTCTCCAAGTCGGGAGAGTGTTAGTAAAGCGCCTGGAATGTTGCACCCGAGTACCAGGGTACGAAAACTGAGACATATTTGAACACGTCTCCCGTTCACACGGTTGATCATACTCTGGGTTCCACATGCATGTTTTTGCTGAAGGAAGAATACCTTAAACCTGGAGAGTTGAGACCCGTGGAATGGGTACCATGCAATATGACTTCAAAGGGTCTTCATTTGCTCACCGAACCGCTCCAATCCTATCACTGCTGCGTTTATGCCCCTGTACACACGCTTGATTCTCTTTTGGAGACATAGCAATCCCTAGGTTTTAAGATACTTACTAGTCAGGTACATTCTTAGGCGTTTAATATGGGGTGTTGAGTCCATTTCGTTGAGCAAGGAGTAGCTCTTTTCTATTCCATATTTGGCTTAAGGAACATTATCTGTGCTCATTTCAATCTCTGGTTTTATGCAGCACCCCAACTCACCTTTCCCCTTAAGCAAGCATAAGTTGGTTTTCTAAATTTGAGACCCTGTTCTGTTCTGTAATTCAGTTCCTGTGTAGCCAAGTTTACATTCCGTGTATTACTGATATCTTATGATGTTTCTTTTTCTGTGTGACTTATTTCAGTTAGAATCATCATACCTGAATCCACTCATTGTGCTACTAAGGGCCTGATGACATAGATTTCATTGCTGAGTGATATTGCTTTGTAAGTAAATACCACAACTTCTTTATCCATTTTTCACTTTCTGCGATGTTGAACTTGTACTGTAAACGAGGTTCTTGTAAACAGAGGCGTCCCAAACTTTGGGGTGGCTGTGTCTTTTTTATTTTAATTTCCCTAAGCTATAGGACCATAAGTGGAAGTGCCCTAGGCTCTGTTGCTTTGTTTTTTAGATGTTTCAGGAAACACCATACACTTCTCCCGAGTGTCTGTTGGCAATTTACATCCCGCCCATCAGCATAACAAGGCTCCCAGTTCTCCATGGCCTGTCCTGCCTTTCTGGATTTTACACTTTTTTCAGATGGCCCTTTTGACCGGGGGGAAGTGAGACTTCATTGTAGTGCAGATTTCCTTTGCAAGCTTGCTTGGTTGGCCAAAAAGGGCGTATGCGTTTTTTCCTGAATATATTCAGGAAAAAACGCATACGCCCTTTTTGGCCAAGTGCATCATTGTGGACGTTCTGCCTCTTTTCCTATGCTTTCAATGCAATTCCAGTCTACCTCCTGAAATCGGTTTCCTGCAATTCTGCCCCGCTTTCAAGTCCTCTTGGCAGCCTTACTTCAGTATATTTTTGGACGATAGCTGTCATTTATAACTCTGCAGGTTTGTGCATTACAGTGCCCCTGAGCTCCTTTCTTCAACTCGCTTTCTTGTGAGCTGGCCGCAACACCGCAGGATGGCTTCAGGCCCTAATCTGGTTCCGGCACGGCACGCTGAGCCTTTGTTTATTTCGTCTTCCTGGTGGGAAATGAGAGTTAAATTTGCCCGTCCAGACACCTCCAGCTAGTCTCTCATTGGTTCTCGCTATTCCTGTTCATCTTGCGCAGAAATTGCAAACTGGGCCAAACAGGAGGTTAAAGGGACTGACTCTCCAAGTCGGGAGAGTGTTAGTAAAGCGTCTGGAATGTTGCACCCGAGTACCAGGGTACGAAAACTGAGACATATTTGAACACGTCTCCCGATCACATGGTTGATCATACTCTAGGTTCCACATGCATGTTTTAGCTGCAGGAAGAATACCTTAAACCTGGGTAGTTGAAACCCGTGGAATGGGTACCATGCAATATGACTTCAAAGGGTCTTCATTTGCTCACCGAACCTCTCCAATCCTATCACTGCTGCATTTATGCCCCTGTACACACGCTTGATTCTCTTTTGGAGACATAGCAATCCATAGGTTTTAAGATACTTACTAGTCAGGTACATTCTTAGGCGTTTAATATGCGGTGTTGAGTCCATTTCGTTGAGCAAGGAGTAGCTCTTGTCTATTCCATATTTGGCTTAAGGAACTTTATCTGTGCTCATTTCAATCTCTGGTTTTATGCAGCACCCCAACTCACCTTTACCCTTAAGCAAGCATAAGTTGGTTTTCTAAATTTGAGACCCTGTTCTGTTCTGTAATTCAGTTCCTGTGTAGCCAAGTTTACATTCCGTGTATTACTGATATCTTATGATGTTTCTTTTTCTGTGTGACTTATTTCAGTTAGAATCATCATACCTGAATCCACTCATTATGCTGCTAAGGGCCTGATGACATAGATTTCATTGCTGAGTGATATTGCTTTGTAAGTAAATACCACAACTTCTTTATCCATTTTTCACTTTCTGCGATGTTGAACTTGTACTGTAAACGATGTTCTTGTAAACAGAGCCATCCCAAACTTTGGGGTGGCTGTGTCTTTTTGATTTTGATTTCCCTAAGCTATAGGACCATAAGTGGAAGTGCCCTAGGCTCTGTTGCTTTGTTTTTTAGATGTTTCAGGAAACACCATACACTTCTCCCGAGTGTCTGTTGGCAATTTACATCCCGCCCATCAGCATAACAAGGCTCCCAGTTCTCCATGGCCTGTCCTGCCTTTCTGGATTTTACACTTTTTTCAGATGGCCCTTTTGACCGGGGGGAAGTGAGACTTCATTGTAGTGCAGATTTCCTTTGCAAGCTTGCTTGGTTGGCCAAAAAGGGCGTATGCGTTTTTTCCTGAATATATTCAGGAAAAAACACATACGCCCTTTTTGGCCAAGTGCATCATTTTGGACGTTCTGCCTCTTTTCCTATGCTTTCAATGCAATTCCAGTCTACCTCCTGAAATCGGTTTCCTGCAATTCTGCCCCGCTTTCAAGTCCTCTTGGCAGCCTTACTTCAGTATATTTTTGGACGATAGCTGTCATTTATAACTCTGCAGGTTTGTGAATTACAGTGCCCCTGAGCTCATTTCTTCAACTCGTTTTCTTTTGCGCTGGCCGCAACACAGCAGGATGGCTTCAGGCCCTAATCTGGTTCCGGCACGGCACGCTGAGCCTTTGGTTATTTCCTCTTCCTGGTGGGAAATGAGAGTTAAATTTGCCCGTCCAGACACCTCCAGCTAGTCTCTCATTGGTTCTCCCTATTCCTGTTCATCTTCCGCAGAAATTGCAAACTGGGCCAAACAGGAGGTTAAAGGGACTGACTCTCCAAGTCGGGAGAGTGTTAGTAAAGCGTCTGGAATGTTGCACCCGAGTACCAGGGTACGAAAACTGAGACATATTTGAACACGTCTCCCGATCACATGGTTGATCATACTCTAGGTTCCACATGCATGTTTTAGCTGCAGGAAGAATACCTTAAACCTGGGTAGTTGAAACCCGTGGAATGGGTACCATGCAATATGACTTCAAAGGGTCTTCATTTGCTCACCGAACCTCTCCAATCCTATCACTGCTGCGTTTATGCCCCTGTACACACGCTTGATTCTCTTTTGGAGACATAGCAATCCATAGGTTTTAAGATACTTACTAGTCAGGTACATTCTTAGGCGTTTAATATGCGGTGTTGAGTCCATTTCGTTGAGCAAGGAGTAGCTCTTGTCTATTCCATATTTGGCTTAAGGAACTTTATCTGTGCTCATTTCAATCTCTGGTTTTATGCAGCACCCCAACTCACCTTTCCCCTTAAGCAAGCATAAGTTGGTTTTCTAAATTTGAGACCCTGTTCTGTTCTGTAATTCAGTTCCTGTGTAGCCAAGTTTACATTCCGTGTATTACTGATATCTTATGATGTTTCTTTTTCTGTGTGACTTATTTCAGTTAGAATCATCATACCTGAATCCACTCATTATGCTGCTAAGGGCCTGATGACATATATTTCATTGCTGAGTGATATTGCTTTGTAAGTAAATACCACAACTTCTTTATCCATTTTTCACTTTCTGCGATGTTGAACTTGTACTGTAAACGATGTTCTTGTAAACAGAGCCATCCCAAACTTTGGGGTGGCTGTGTCTTTTTGATTTTAATTTCCCTAAGCTATAGGACCATAAGTGGAAGTGCCCTAGGCTCTGTTGCTTTGTTTTTTAGATGTTTCAGGAAACAACATACACTTCTCCCGAGTGTCTGTTGGCAATTTACATCCCGCCCATCAGCATAACAAGGCTCCCAGTTCTCCATGGCCTGTCCTGCCTTTCTGGATTTTACACTTTTTTCAGATGGTCCTTTTGACCATGGGGAAGTGAGACTTCATTGTAGTGCAGATTTCCTTTGCAAGTTTGCTTGGTTGGCCAAAAAGGGCGTATGCGTTTTTTCCTGAATATATTCAGGAAAAAACGCATACGCCCTTTTTGGCCAAGTGCATCATTGTGGACGTTCTGCCTCTTTTCCTATGCTTTCAATGCAATTCCAGTCTACCTCCTGAAATCGGTTTCCTGCAATTCTGCCCCACTTTCAAGTCCTCTTGGCAGCCTTACTTCAGTATATTTTTGGACGATAGCTGTCATTTATAATTCTGCAGGTTTGTGAATTACAGTGCCCCTGAGCTCCTTTCTTCAACTCGCTTTCTTGTGAGCTGGCCGCAACACCGCAGGATGGCTTCAGGCCCTAATCTGGTTCCGGCACGGCACGCTGAGCCTTTGGTTATTTCCTCTTCCTGGTGGAAATGAGAGTTAAATTTGCCCGTCCAGACACCTCCAGCTAGTCTCTCATTGGTTCTCCCTATTCCTGTTCATCTTCCGCAGAAATTGCAAACTGGGCCAAACAGGAGGTTAAAGGGACTGACTCTCCAAGTCGGGAGAGTGTTAGTAAAGCGTGTGGAATGTTGCACCCGAGTACCAGGGGAGGAAAACTGAGACATATTTGAACACTTCTCCCGTTCACATGGTTGTTCATACTCTGGGTTCCACATGCATGTTTTAGCTGAAGGAAGAATACCTTAAACCTGGAGAGTTGAGACCCGTGGAATGGGTACCATGCAATATGACTTCAAAGGGTCTTCATTTGCTCACCGAACCTCTCCAATCCTATCACTGCTGCGTTTATGCCCCTGTACACACGCTTGATTCTCTTTTGGAGACATAGCAATCCATAGGTTTTAAGATACTTACTAGTCAGGTACATTCTTAGGCGTTTAATATGTGGTGTTGAGTCCATTTCGTTGAGCAAGGAGTAGCTCTTGTCTATTCCATATTTGGCTTAAGGAACTTTATCTGTGCTCATTTCAATCTCTGGTTTTATGCAGCACCCCAACTCACCTTTCCCCTTAAGCAAGCATAAGTTGGTTTTCTAAATTTGAGACCCTGTTCTGTTTTGGAATTCAGTTCCTGTGTAGCCAAGTTTACATTCCGTGTATTACTGATATCTTATGATGTTTCTTTTTCTGTGTGACTTATTTCCGTTAGAATCATCGTACCTGAATCCACTCATTATGCTACTAAGGGCCTGATGACATAGATTTCATTGCTGAGTGATACTGCATTGTACGTAAGTACCACAAGTTCTTTTTCCATTTTTCACATTCTGCGATGTTGAACTTGTACTGTAAACGAGGTTCTTGTAAACAGAGGCGTCCCAAACTTTGGGGTGGCTGTGTCTTTTTGATTTTAATTTCCCTAAGCTATAGGACCATAAGTGGAAGTGCCCTAGGCTCTGTTGCTTTGTTTTTTAGATGTTTCAGGAAACACCATACACTTCTCCCGAGTGTCTGTTGGCAATTTACATCCCGCCCATCAGCATAACAAGGCTCCCAGTTCTCCATGGCCTGTCCTGCCTTTCTGGATTTTACACTTTTTTCAGATGGCCCTTTTGACCGGGGGGAAGTGAGACTTCATTGTAGTGCAGATTTCCTTTGCAAGTTTGCTTGGTTGGCCAAAAAGGGCGTATGCGTTTTTTCCTGAATATATTCAGGAAAAAACGCATACGCCCTTTTTGGCCAAGTGCATCATTGTGGACGTTCTGCCTCTTTTCCTATGCTTTCAATGCAATTCCAGTCTACCTCCTGAAATCGGTTTCCTGCAATTCTGCCCCGCTTTCAAGTCCTCTTGGCAGCCTTACTTCAGTATATTTTTGGACGATAACTGTCATTTATAACTCTGCAGGTTTGTGCATTACAGTGCCCCTGAGCTCCTTTCTTCAACTCGCTTTCTTGTGACCTGGCCGCAACACCGCAGGATGGCTTCAGGCCCTAATCTGGTTCCGGCACGGCACGCTGAGTCTTTGGTTAATTCCTCTTCCTGGTGGGAAATGAGAGTTAAATTTGCCCGTCCAGACACCTCCAGCTAGTCTCTCATTGGTTCTCGCTATTCCTGTTCATCTTCCGCAGAAATTGCAAACTGGGCCAAACAGGAGGTTAAAGGGACTGACTCTCCAAGTCGGGAGAGTGTTAGTAAAGCGTCTGGAATGTTGCACCCGAGTACCAGGGTACGAAAACTGAGACATATTTGAACACGTCTCCCGATCACACGGTTGATCATACTCTAGGTTCCACATGCATGTTTTAGCTGAAGGAAGAATACCTTAAACCTGGAGAGTTGAGACCCGTGGAATGGGTACCATGCAATAAGACTTCAAAGGTTCTTCATTTGCTCACCGAACCTCTCCAATCCTATCACTGCTGCGTTTATGCCCCTGTACACACGCTTGATTCTCTTTTGGAGACATAGCAATCCATAGGTTTTAAGATACTTACTAGTCAGGTACATTCTTAGGCGTTTAATATGGGGTGTTGAGTCCATTTCGTTGAGCAAGGAGTAGCTCTTGTCTATTCCATATTTGGCTTAAGGAACTTTATCTGTGCTCATTTCAATCTCTGGTTTTATGCAGCACCCCAACTCACCTTTCCCCTTAAGCAAGCATAAGTTGGTTTTCTAATTTGAGACCCTGTTCTGTTTTGGAATTCAGTTCCTGTGTAGCCAAGTTTACATTCCGTGTATTAGTGATATCTTATGATGTTTCTTTTTCTGTGTGACTTATTTCAGTTAGAATCATCGTACCTGAATCCACTCATTATGCTGCTATGGGCGTGATTACATAGATTTCATTGCTGAGTGATACTGCATTGTACATAAGTACCACAAATTCTTTATCCATTTTTCACTTTCTCTGATACTGAACTTGTACGGTAAACGAGGTTCTTGTAAACAGAGGCGTCCCAAACTTTGGGGTGGCTGTGTCTTTCTGATTTTAATTTCCCTAACTATAGGACCATAAGTGGAAGTGCCCTAGGCTCTGTTGCTTTGTTTTTTAGAAGTTTCAGGAAACACCATACACTTCTCCCGAGTGTCTGTTGGCAATTTACATCCCGCCCATCAGCATAACAAGGCTCCCAGTTCTCCATGGCCTGTCCTGCCTTTCTGGATTTTACACTTTTTTCAGATGGCCCTTTTGACCGGGGGGAAGTGAGACTTCATTGTAGTGCAGATTTCCTTTGCAAGTTTGCTTGGTTGGTCAAAAAGGGCGTATGCGTTTTTTCCTGAATATATTCAGGAAAAAACGCATACCCCCTTTTTGGCCAAGTGCATCATTGTGGACGTTCTGCCTCTTTTCCTATGCTTTCAATGCAATTCCAGTCTACCTCCTGAAATCGGTTTCCTGCAATTCTGCCCCACTTTCAAGTCCTCTTGGCAGCCTAACTTCAGTATATTTTTGGACGATAGCTGTCATTTATAATTCTGCAGGTTTGTGAATTACAGTGCCCCTGAGCTCCTTTCTTCAACTCGCTTTCTTGTGAGCTGGCCGCAACACCGCAGGATGGCTTCAGGCCCTAATCTGGTTCCGGCACGGCACGCTGAGCCTTTGGTTATTTCCTCTTCCTGGTGGAAATGAGAGTTAAATTTGCCCGTCCAGACACCTCCAGCTAGTCTCTCATTGGTTCTCCCTATTCCTGTTCATCTTCCGCAGAAATTGCAAACTGGGCCAAACAGGAGGTTAAAGGGACTGACTCTCCAAGTCGGGAGAGTGTTAGTAAAGCGTGTGGAATGTTGCACCCGAGTACCAGGGGAGGAAAACTGAGACATATTTGAACACTTCTCCCGTTCACATGGTTGTTCATACTCTGGGTTCCACATGCATGTTTTAGCTGAAGGAAGAATACCTTAAACCTGGAGAGTTGAGACCCGTGGAATGGGTACCATGCAATATGACTTCAAAGGGTCTTCATTTGCTCACCGAACCTCTCCAATCCTATCACTGCTGCGTTTATGCCCCTGTACACACGCTTGATTCTCTTTTGGAGACATAGCAATCCATAGGTTTTAAGATACTTACTAGTCAGGTACATTCTTAGGCGTTTAATATGTGGTGTTGAGTCCATTTCGTTGAGCAAGGAGTAGCTCTTGTCTATTCCATATTTGGCTTAAGGAACTTTATCTGTGCTCATTTCAATCTCTGGTTTTATGCAGCACCCCAACTCACCTTTCCCCTTAAGCAAGCATAAGTTGGTTTTCTAAATTTGAGACCCTGTTCTGTTTTGGAATTCAGTTCCTGTGTAGCCAAGTTTACATTCCGTGTATTACTGATATCTTATGATGTTTCTTTTTCTGTGTGACTTATTTCCGTTAGAATCATCGTACCTGAATCCACTCATTATGCTACTAAGGGCCTGATGACATAGATTTCATTGCTGAGTGATACTGCATTGTACGTAAGTACCACAAGTTCTTTTTCCATTTTTCACATTCTGCGATGTTGAACTTGTACTGTAAACGAGGTTCTTGTAAACAGAGGCGTCCCAAACTTTGGGGTGGCTGTGTCTTTTTGATTTTAATTTCCCTAAGCTATAGGACCATAAGTGGAAGTGCCCTAGGCTCTGTTGCTTTGTTTTTTAGATGTTTCAGGAAACACCATACACTTCTCCCGAGTGTCTGTTGGCAATTTACATCCCGCCCATCAGCATAACAAGGCTCCCAGTTCTCCATGGCCTGTCCTGCCTTTCTGGATTTTACACTTTTTTCAGATGGCCCTTTTGACCGGGGGGAAGTGAGACTTCATTGTAGTGCAGATTTCCTTTGCAAGTTTGCTTGGTTGGCCAAAAAGGGCGTATGCGTTTTTTCCTGAATATATTCAGGAAAAAACGCATACGCCCTTTTTGGCCAAGTGCATCATTGTGGACGTTCTGCCTCTTTTCCTATGCTTTCAATGCAATTCCAGTCTACCTCCTGAAATCGGTTTCCTGCAATTCTGCCCCGCTTTCAAGTCCTCTTGGCAGCCTTACTTCAGTATATTTTTGGACGATAACTGTCATTTATAACTCTGCAGGTTTGTGCATTACAGTGCCCCTGAGCTCCTTTCTTCAACTCGCTTTCTTGTGACCTGGCCGCAACACCGCAGGATGGCTTCAGGCCCTAATCTGGTTCCGGCACGGCACGCTGAGCCTTTGGTTAATTCCTCTTCCTGGTGGGAAATGAGAGTTAAATTTGCCCGTCCAGACACCTCCAGCTAGTCTCTCATTGGTTCTCGCTATTCCTGTTCATCTTCCGCAGAAATTGCAAACTGGGCCAAACAGGAGGTTAAAGGGACTGACTCTCCAAGTCGGGAGAGTGTTAGTAAAGCGTCTGGAATGTTGCACCCGAGTACCAGGGTACGAAAACTGAGACATATTTGAACACGTCTCCCGATCACACGGTTGATCATACTCTAGGTTCCACATGCATGTTTTAGCTGAAGGAAGAATACCTTAAACCTGGAGAGTTGAGACCCGTGGAATGGGTACCATGCAATAAGACTTCAAAGGTTCTTCATTTGCTCACCGAACCTCTCCAATCCTATCACTGCTGCGTTTATGCCCCTGTACACACGCTTGATTCTCTTTTGGAGACATAGCAATCCATAGGTTTTAAGATACTTACTAGTCAGGTACATTCTTAGGCGTTTAATATGGGGTGTTGAGTCCATTTCGTTGAGCAAGGAGTAGCTCTTGTCTATTCAATATTTGGCTTAAGGAACTTTATCTGTGCTCATTTCAATCTCTGGTTTTATGCAGCACCCCAACTCACCTTTCCCCTTAAGCAAGCATAAGTTGGTTTTCTAATTTGAGACCCTGTTCTGTTTTGGAATTCAGTTCCTGTGTAGCCAAGTTTACATTCCGTGTATTAGTGATATCTTATGATGTTTCTTTTTCTGTGTGACTTATTTCAGTTAGAATCATCGTACCTGAATCCACTCATTATGCTGCTATGGGCGTGATTACATAGATTTCATTGCTGAGTGATACTGCATTGTACATAAGTACCACAAATTCTTTATCCATTTTTCACTTTCTCTGATACTGAACTTGTACGGTAAACGAGGTTCTTGTAAACAGAGGCGTCCCAAACTTTGGGGTGGCTGTGTCTTTTTGATTTTAATTTCCCTAAGCTATAGGACCATAAGTGGAAGTGCCCTAGGCTCTGTTGCTTTGTTTTTTAGATGTTTCAGGAAACACCATACACTTCTCCCGAGTGTCTGTTGGCAATTTACATCCCGCCCATCAGCATAACAAGGCTCCCAGTTCTCCATGGCCTGTCCTGCCTTTCTGGATTTTACACTTTTTTCAGATGGCCCTTTTGACCGGGAGGAAGTGAGACTTCATTGTAGTGCAGATTTCCTTTGCAAGCTTGCTTGGTTGGCCAAAAAGGGCGTATGCGTTTTTTCCTGAATATATTCAGGAAAAAACGCATACGCCCTTTTTGGCCAAGTGCATCATTGTGGACGTTCTGCCTCTTTTCCTATGCTTTCAATGCAATTCCAGTCTACCTCCTGAAATCGGTTTCCTGCAATTCTGCCCCGCTTTCAAGTCCTCTTGGCAGCCTTACTTCAGTATATTTTTGGACGATAGCTGTCATTTATAACTCTGCAGGTTTGTGAATTACAGTGCCCCTGAGCTCCTTTCTTCAACTCGCTTTCTTGTGAGCTGGCCGCAATACCGCAGGATGGCTTCAGGCCCTAATCTGGTTCCGGCACGGCACGCTGAGCCTTTGGTTAATTCCTCTTCCTGGTGGGAAATGAGAGTTAAATTTGCCCGTCCAGACACCTCCAGCTAGTCTCTCATTGGTTCTCGCTATTCCTGTTCATCTTGCGCAGAAATTGCAAACTGGGCCAAACAGGAGGTTAAAGGGACTGACTCTCCAAGTCGGGAGAGTGTTAGTAAAGCGTCTGGAATGTTGCACGCGAGTACCAGGTACGAAAACTGAGACATATTTGAACACGTCTCCCGATCACCTGGTTGATCATACTCTAGGTTCCACATGCATGTTTTAGCTGCAGGAAGAATACCTTAAACCTGGGTAGTTGAAACCCGTGGAATGCGTACCATGCAATATGACTTCAAAGGGTCTTCATTTGCTCACCGAACCTCTCCAATCCTATCACTGCTGCGTTTATGCCCCTGTACATATGCTTGATTCTCTTTCGGAGACATAGCAATCCATAGGTTTTAAGATACTTACTAGTCAGGTACATTCTTAGGCGTTTAATATGGGGTGTTGAGTCCATTTTGTTGAGCAAGGAGTAGCTCTTGTCTATTCCATATTTGGCTTAAGGAACTTTATCTGTGCTCATTTCAATCTCTGGTTTTATGCAGCACCCCAACTCACCTTTACCCTTAAGCAAGCATAAGTTGGTTTTCTAAATTTGAGACCCTGTTCTGTTCTGTAATTCAGTTCCTGTGTAGCCAAGTTTACATTCCGTGTATTACTGATATCTTATGATGTTTCTTTTTCTGTGTGACTTATTTCAGTTAGAATCATCATACCTGAATCCACTCATTGTGCTACTAAGGGCCTGATGACATATATTTCATTGCTGAGTGATATTGCTTTGTAAGTAAATACCACAACTTCTTTATCCATTTTTCACTTTCTGCAATGTTGAACTTGTACTGTAAACGATGATCTTGTAAACATAGCCATCCCAAACTTTGGGGTGGCTGTGTCTTTTGATTTTAATTTCCCTAAGCTATAGGACCATAAGTGGAAGTGCCCTAGGCTCTGTTGCTTTGTTTTTTAGATGTTTCAGGAAACACCATACACTTCTCCCGAGTGTCTGTTGGCAATTTACATCCCGCCCATCAGCATAACAAGGCTCCCAGTTCTCCATTGCCTGTCCTGACTTTCTGGATTTTACACTTTTTTCAGATGGCCCTTTTGACTGGGGGGAAGTGAGACTTCATTGTAGTGCAGATTTCCTTTGCAAGCTTGCTTGGTTGGCCAAAAAGGGCGTATGCGTTTTTTCCTGAATATATTCAGGAAAAAACGCATACGCCCTTTTTGGCCAAGTGCATCATTGTGGACGTTCTGCCTCTTTTCCTATGCTTTCAATGCAATTCCAGTCTACCTCCTGAAATCGGTTTCCTGCAATTCTGCCCCGCTTTCAAGTCCTCTTGGCAGCCTTACTTCAGTATATTTTTGGACGATAGCTGTCATTTATAACTCTGCAGGTTTGTGAATTACAGTGCCCCTGAGCTCCTTTCTTCAACTCGCTTTCTTTTGAGCTGGCCGCAACACAGCAGGATGGCTTCAGGCCCTAGTCTGGTTCCGGCACGGCACGCTGAGCCTTTGGTTAATTCCTCTTCCTGGTTGGAAATGAGAGTTAAATTTGCCCGTCCAGACACCTCCAGCTAGTCTCTCATTGGTTCTCCCTATTCCTGTTCATCTTCCGCAGAAATTGCAAACTGGGCCAAACAGGAGGTTAAAGGCGCTGACTCTCCAAGTGGGGAGAGTGTTAGTAAAGCGTCTGGAATGTTGCACCCGAGTACCAGGGTACGAAAACTGAGACATATTTGAACACGTCTCCCGATCACATGGTTGATCATACTCTAGGTTCCACATGCATGTTTTAGCTGCAGGAAGAATACCTTAAACCTGGGTAGTTGAAACCCGTGGAATCGGTACCATGCAATATGACTTCAAAGGGTCTTCATTTGCTCACCGAACCTCTCCAATCCTATCACTGCTGCGTTTATGCCCCTGTACACACGCTTGATTCTCTTTTGGAGACATAGCAATCCATAGGTTTTAAGATACTTACTAGTCAGGTACATTCTTAGGCGTTTAATATGGGGTGTTGAGTCCATTTCGTTGAGCAAGGAGTAGCTCTTGTCTATTCCATATTTGGCTTAAGGAACTTTATCTGTGCTCATTTCAATCTCTGGTTTTATGCAGCACCCCAACTCACCTTTACCCTTAAGCAAGCATAAGTTGGTTTTCTAAATTTGAGACCCTGTTCTGTTCTGTAATTCAGTTCCTGTGTAGCCAAGTTTACATTCCGTGTATTACTGATATCTTATGATGTTTCTTTTTCTGTGTGACTTATTTCAGTTAGAATCATCATACCTGAATCCACTCATTGTGCTGCTAAGGGCCTGATGACATAGATTTCATTGCTGAGTGATATTGCTTTGTAAGTAAATACCACAACTTCTTTATCCATTTTTCACTTTCTGTGATTCTGAACTTGTACGGTAAATGAGGTTCTTGTAAACAGAGGCATCCCAAATTTTGGGGTGGCTGTGTCTTTTTGATTTTAATTTCCCTAAGCTTTAGGACCATAAGTGGAAGTGCCCTAGGCTCTGTTGCTTTGTTTTTTAGATGTTTCAGGAAACACCATACACTTCTCCCGAGTGTCTGTTGGCAATTTACATCCCGCCCATCAGCATAACAAGGCTCCCAGTTCTCCATGGCCTGTCCTGCCTTTCTGGATTTTACACTTTTTTCAGATGGCCCTTTTGACCGGGAGGAAGTGAGACTTCATTGTAGTGCAGATTTCCTTTGCAAGCTTGCTTGGTTGGCCAAAAAGGGCGTATGCGTTTTTTCCTGAATATATTCAGGAAAAAACGCATACGCCCTTTTTGGCCAAGTGCATCATTGTGGACGTTCTGCCTCTTTTCCTATGCTTTCAATGCAATTCCAGTCTACCTCCTGAAATCGGTTTCCTGCAATTCTGCCCCGCTTTCAAGTCCTCTTGGCAGGCTTACTTCAGTATATTTTTGGACGATAGCTGTCATTTATAACTCTGCAGGTTTGTGAATTACAGTGCCCCTGAGCTCCTTTCTTCAACTCGCTTTCTTTTGAGCTGGCCGCAACACCGCAGGATGGCTTCAGGCCCTAATCTGGTTCCGGCACGGCACGCTGAGCCTTTGGTTATTTCCTCTTCCTGGTGGGAAATGAGAGTTAAATTTGCCCGTCCAGACACCTCCAGCTAGTCTCTCATTGGTTCTCGCTATTCCTGTTCATCTTCCGCAGAAATTGCAAACTGGGCCAAACAGGAGGTTAAAGGCGCTGACTCTCCAAGTGGGGAGAGTGTTAGTAAAGCGTCTGGAATGTTGCACCCGAGTACCAGGGGAGGAAAACTGAGACATATTTGAACACATCTCCCGTTCACACGGTTGATCATACTCTGGGTTCCACATGCATGTTTTAGCTGAAGGATGAATACCTTAAACCTGGAGAGTTGAGACCCATGTAATGGGTACCATGCAATATGACTTCAAAGGGTCTTCATTTGCTCACCGAACCTCTCCAATCCTATCACTGCTGCGTTTATGCCCCTGTACACATGCTTGATTCTCTTCCAGAGACATAGCAATCCATAGGTTTTAAGATACTTACTAGTCAGGTACATTCTTAGGCGTTTAATATGCGGTGTTGAGTCCATTTCGTTGAGCAAGGAGTAGCTCTTGTCTATTCCATATTTGGCTTAAGGAACTTTATCTGTGCTCATTTCAATCTCTGGTTTTATGCAGCACCCCAACTCACCTTTCCCCTTAAGCAAGCATAAGTTGGTTTTCTAAATTTGAGACCCTGTTCTGTTCTGTAATTCAGTTCCTGTGTAGCCAAGTTTACATTCCGTGTATTAGTGATACCTTATGATGTTTCTTTTTCTGTGTGACTTATTTCCGTTAGAATCATCATACCTGAATCCACTCATTGTGCTGCTAAGGGCCTGATGACATAGATTTCATTGCTGAGTGATATTGCTTTGTAAGTAAATACCACAACTTCTTTATCCATTTTTCAATTTCTGCGATGTTGAACTTGTACTGTAAACGAGGTTCTTGTAAACAGAGCCATTCCAAACTTTGGGGTGGCTGTGTCTTTTTGATTTTAATTTCCCTAAGCTATAGGACCATAAGTGGAAGTGCCCTAGGCTCTGTTGCTTTGTTTTTTAGATGTTTCAGGAAACACCATACACTTCTCCTGAGTGTCTGTTGGCAATTTACATCCCGCCCATCAGCATAACAAGGCTCCCAGTTCTCCATGGCCTGTCCTGCCTTTCTGGATTTTACACTTTTTTCAGATGGCCCTTTTGACCGGGAGGAAGTGAGACTTCATTGTAGGGCAGATTTCCTTTGCAAGCTTGCTTGGTTGGCCAAAAAGGGCGTATGCGTTTTTTCCTGAATATATTCAGGAAAAAATGCATACGCCCGTTTTGGCCAAGTGCATCATTGTGGACGTTCTGCCTCTTTTCCTATGCTTTCAATGCAATTCCAGTCTACCTCCTGAACTCGGTTTCCTGCAATTCTGCCCCGCTTTCAAGTCCTCTTGGCCGCCTTACTTCAGTATATTTTTGGACGATAGCTGTCATTTATAACTCTGCAGGTTTGTGAATTACAGTGCCCCTGATCTCCTTTCTTCAACTCGCTTTCTTTTGAGCTGTCCGCAACACCGCCGGATGGATTCAGGCCCTAATCTGGTTCCGGCACGGCATGCTGAGCCTTTGCTTATTTCCTCTTCCTGGTGGGAAATGAGAGTTAAATTTGCCCGTCCAGACACCTCCAGCTAGTCTCTCATTGGTTCTCCCTATTCCTGTTCATCTTGCGCAGAAATTGCAAACTGGGCCAAACAGGAGGTTAAAGGGACTGACTGTCCAAGTCGGGAGAGTGTTAGTAAAGCGTGTGGAATGTTGCACCCGAGTACCAGGGGAGGAAAACTGAGACATATTTGAACACTTCTCCCGTTCACATGGTTGTTCATACTCTGGGTTCCACATGCATGTTTTAGCTGAAGGAAGAATACCTTAAACCTGGAGAGTTGAGACCCGTGGAATGGGTACCATGCAATATGACTTCAAAGGGTCTTCATTTGCTCACCGAACCTCTCCAATCCTATCACTGCTGCGTTTATGCCCCTGTACACACGCTTGATTCTCTTTTGGAGACATAGCAATCCATAGGTTTTAAGATACTTACTAGTCAGGTACATTCTTAGGCGTTTAATATGTGGTGTTGAGTCCATTTCGTTGAGCAAGGAGTAGCTCTTGTCTATTCCATATTTGGCTTAAGGAACTTTATCTGTGCTCATTTCAATCTCTGGTTTTATGCAGCACCCCAACTCACCTTTCCCCTTAAGCAAGCATAAGTTGGTTTTCTAAATTTGAGACCCTGTTCTGTTTTGGAATTCAGTTCCTGTGTAGCCAAGTTTACATTCCGTGTATTACTGATATCTTATGATGTTTCTTTTTCTGTGTGACTTATTTCCGTTAGAATCATCGTACCTGAATCCACTCATTATGCTACTAAGGGCCTGATGACATAGATTTCATTGCTGAGTGATACTGCATTGTACGTAAGTACCACAAGTTCTTTTTCCATTTTTCACATTCTGCGATGTTGAACTTGTACTGTAAACGAGGTTCTTGTAAACAGAGGCGTCCCAAACTTTGGGGTGGCTGTGTCTTTTTGATTTTAATTTCCCTAAGCTATAGGACCATAAGTGGAAGTGCCCTAGGCTCTGTTGCTTTGTTTTTTAGATGTTTCAGGAAACACCATACACTTCTCCCGAGTGTCTGTTGGCAATTTACATCCCGCCCATCAGCATAACAAGGCTCCCAGTTCTCCATGGCCTGTCCTGCCTTTCTGGATTTTACACTTTTTTCAGATGGCCCTTTTGACCGGGGGGAAGTGAGACTTCATTGTAGTGCAGATTTCCTTTGCAAGTTTGCTTGGTTGGCCAAAAAGGGCGTATGCGTTTTTTCCTGAATATATTCAGGAAAAAACGCATACGCCCTTTTTGGCCAAGTGCATCATTGTGGACGTTCTGCCTCTTTTCCTATGCTTTCAATGCAATTCCAGTCTACCTCCTGAAATCGGTTTCCTGCAATTCTGCCCCGCTTTCAAGTCCTCTTGGCAGCCTTACTTCAGTATATTTTTGGACGATAACTGTCATTTATAACTCTGCAGGTTTGTGCATTACAGTGCCCCTGAGCTCCTTTCTTCAACTCGCTTTCTTGTGACCTGGCCGCAACACCGCAGGATGGCTTCAGGCCCTAATCTGGTTCCGGCACGGCACGCTGAGCCTTTGGTTAATTCCTCTTCCTGGTGGGAAATGAGAGTTAAATTTGCCCGTCCAGACACCTCCAGCTAGTCTCTCATTGGTTCTCGCTATTCCTGTTCATCTTCCGCAGAAATTGCAAACTGGGCCAAACAGGAGGTTAAAGGGACTGACTCTCCAAGTCGGGAGAGTGTTAGTAAAGCGTCTGGAATGTTGCACCCGAGTACCAGGGTACGAAAACTGAGACATATTTGAACACGTCTCCCGATCACACGGTTGATCATACTCTAGGTTCCACATGCATGTTTTAGCTGAAGGAAGAATACCTTAAACCTGGAGAGTTGAGACCCGTGGAATGGGTACCATGCAATAAGACTTCAAAGGTTCTTCATTTGCTCACCGAACCTCTCCAATCCTATCACTGCTGCGTTTATGCCCCTGTACACACGCTTGATTCTCTTTTGGAGACATAGCAATCCATAGGTTTTAAGATACTTACTAGTCAGGTACATTCTTAGGCGTTTAATATGGGGTGTTGAGTCCATTTCGTTGAGCAAGGAGTAGCTCTTGTCTATTCAATATTTGGCTTAAGGAACTTTATCTGTGCTCATTTCAATCTCTGGTTTTATGCAGCACCCCAACTCACCTTTACCCTTAAGCAAGCATAAGTTGGTTTTCTAAATTTGAGACCCTGTTCTGTTCTGTAATTCAGTTCCTGTGTAGCCAAGTTTACATTCCGTGTATTACTGATATCTTATGATGTTTCTTTTTCTGTGTGACTTATTTCAGTTAGAATCATCATACCTGAATCCACTCATTGTGCTGCTAAGGGCCTGATGACATAGATTTCATTGCTGAGTGATATTGCTTTGTAAGTAAATACCACAACTTCTTTATCCATTTTTCACTTTCTGTGATTCTGAACTTGTACGGTAAATGAGGTTCTTGTAAACAGAGGCATCCCAAATTTTGGGGTGGCTGTGTCTTTTTGATTTTAATTTCCCTAAGCTTTAGGACCATAAGTGGAAGTGCCCTAGGCTCTGTTGCTTTGTTTTTTAGATGTTTCAGGAAACACCATACACTTCTCCCGAGTGTCTGTTGGCAATTTACATCCCGCCCATCAGCATAACAAGGCTCCCAGTTCTCCATGGCCTGTCCTGCCTTTCTGGATTTTACACTTTTTTCAGATGGCCCTTTTGACCGGGAGGAAGTGAGACTTCATTGTAGTGCAGATTTCCTTTGCAAGCTTGCTTGGTTGGCCAAAAAGGGCGTATGCGTTTTTTCCTGAATATATTCAGGAAAAAACGCATACGCCCTTTTTGGCCAAGTGCATCATTGTGGACGTTCTGCCTCTTTTCCTATGCTTTCAATGCAATTCCAGTCTACCTCCTGAAATCGGTTTCCTGCAATTCTGCCCCGCTTTCAAGTCCTCTTGGCAGGCTTACTTCAGTATATTTTTGGACGATAGCTGTCATTTATAACTCTGCAGGTTTGTGAATTACAGTGCCCCTGAGCTCCTTTCTTCAACTCGCTTTCTTTTGAGCTGGCCGCAACACCGCAGGATGGCTTCAGGCCCTAATCTGGTTCCGGCACGGCACGCTGAGCCTTTGGTTATTTCCTCTTCCTGGTGGGAAATGAGAGTTAAATTTGCCCGTCCAGACACCTCCAGCTAGTCTCTCATTGGTTCTCGCTATTCCTGTTCATCTTCCGCAGAAATTGCAAACTGGGCCAAACAGGAGGTTAAAGGCGCTGACTCTCCAAGTGGGGAGAGTGTTAGTAAAGCGTCTGGAATGTTGCACCCGAGTACCAGGGGAGGAAAACTGAGACATATTTGAACACATCTCCCGTTCACACGGTTGATCATACTCTGGGTTCCACATGCATGTTTTAGCTGAAGGATGAATACCTTAAACCTGGAGAGTTGAGACCCATGTAATGGGTACCATGCAATATGACTTCAAAGGGTCTTCATTTGCTCACCGAACCTCTCCAATCCTATCACTGCTGCGTTTATGCCCCTGTACACATGCTTGATTCTCTTCCAGAGACATAGCAATCCATAGGTTTTAAGATACTTACTAGTCAGGTACATTCTTAGGCGTTTAATATGCGGTGTTGAGTCCATTTCGTTGAGCAAGGAGTAGCTCTTGTCTATTCCATATTTGGCTTAAGGAACTTTATCTGTGCTCATTTCAATCTCTGGTTTTATGCAGCACCCCAACTCACCTTTCCCCTTAAGCAAGCATAAGTTGGTTTTCTAAATTTGAGACCCTGTTCTGTTCTGTAATTCAGTTCCTGTGTAGCCAAGTTTACATTCCGTGTATTAGTGATACCTTATGATGTTTCTTTTTCTGTGTGACTTATTTCCGTTAGAATCATCATACCTGAATCCACTCATTGTGCTGCTAAGGGCCTGATGACATAGATTTCATTGCTGAGTGATATTGCTTTGTAAGTAAATACCACAACTTCTTTATCCATTTTTCAATTTCTGCGATGTTGAACTTGTACTGTAAACGAGGTTCTTGTAAACAGAGCCATTCCAAACTTTGGGGTGGCTGTGTCTTTTTGATTTTAATTTCCCTAAGCTATAGGACCATAAGTGGAAGTGCCCTAGGCTCTGTTGCTTTGTTTTTTAGATGTTTCAGGAAACACCATACACTTCTCCTGAGTGTCTGTTGGCAATTTACATCCCGCCCATCAGCATAACAAGGCTCCCAGTTCTCCATGGCCTGTCCTGCCTTTCTGGATTTTACACTTTTTTCAGATGGCCCTTTTGACCGGGAGGAAGTGAGACTTCATTGTAGGGCAGATTTCCTTTGCAAGCTTGCTTGGTTGGCCAAAAAGGGCGTATGCGTTTTTTCCTGAATATATTCAGGAAAAAATGCATACGCCCGTTTTGGCCAAGTGCATCATTGTGGACGTTCTGCCTCTTTTCCTATGCTTTCAATGCAATTCCAGTCTACCTCCTGAACTCGGTTTCCTGCAATTCTGCCCCGCTTTCAAGTCCTCTTGGCCGCCTTACTTCAGTATATTTTTGGACGATAGCTGTCATTTATAACTCTGCAGGTTTGTGAATTACAGTGCCCCTGATCTCCTTTCTTCAACTCGCTTTCTTTTGAGCTGTCCGCAACACCGCCGGATGGATTCAGGCCCTAATCTGGTTCCGGCACGGCATGCTGAGCCTTTGCTTATTTCCTCTTCCTGGTGGGAAATGAGAGTTAAATTTGCCCGTCCAGACACCTCCAGCTAGTCTCTCATTGGTTCTCCCTATTCCTGTTCATCTTGCGCAGAAATTGCAAACTGGGCCAAACAGGAGGTTAAAGGGACTGACTGTCCAAGTCGGGAGAGTGTTAGTAAAGCGTGTGGAATGTTGCACCCGAGTACCAGGGGAGGAAAACTGAGACATATTTGAACACTTCTCCCGTTCACATGGTTGTTCATACTCTGGGTTCCACATGCATGTTTTAGCTGAAGGAAGAATACCTTAAACCTGGAGAGTTGAGACCCGTGGAATGGGTACCATGCAATATGACTTCAAAGGGTCTTCATTTGCTCACCGAACCTCTCCAATCCTATCACTGCTGCGTTTATGCCCCTGTACACACGCTTGATTCTCTTTTGGAGACATAGCAATCCATAGGTTTTAAGATACTTACTAGTCAGGTACATTCTTAGGCGTTTAATATGTGGTGTTGAGTCCATTTCGTTGAGCAAGGAGTAGCTCTTGTCTATTCCATATTTGGCTTAAGGAACTTTATCTGTGCTCATTTCAATCTCTGGTTTTATGCAGCACCCCAACTCACCTTTCCCCTTAAGCAAGCATAAGTTGGTTTTCTAAATTTGAGACCCTGTTCTGTTTTGGAATTCAGTTCCTGTGTAGCCAAGTTTACATTCCGTGTATTACTGATATCTTATGATGTTTCTTTTTCTGTGTGACTTATTTCCGTTAGAATCATCGTACCTGAATCCACTCATTATGCTACTAAGGGCCTGATGACATAGATTTCATTGCTGAGTGATACTGCATTGTACGTAAGTACCACAAGTTCTTTTTCCATTTTTCACATTCTGCGATGTTGAACTTGTACTGTAAACGAGGTTCTTGTAAACAGAGGCGTCCCAAACTTTGGGGTGGCTGTGTCTTTTTGATTTTAATTTCCCTAAGCTATAGGACCATAAGTGGAAGTGCCCTAGGCTCTGTTGCTTTGTTTTTTAGATGTTTCAGGAAACACCATACACTTCTCCCGAGTGTCTGTTGGCAATTTACATCCCGCCCATCAGCATAACAAGGCTCCCAGTTCTCCATGGCCTGTCCTGCCTTTCTGGATTTTACACTTTTTTCAGATGGCCCTTTTGACCGGGGGGAAGTGAGACTTCATTGTAGTGCAGATTTCCTTTGCAAGTTTGCTTGGTTGGCCAAAAAGGGCGTATGCGTTTTTTCCTGAATATATTCAGGAAAAAACGCATACGCCCTTTTTGGCCAAGTGCATCATTGTGGACGTTCTGCCTCTTTTCCTATGCTTTCAATGCAATTCCAGTCTACCTCCTGAAATCGGTTTCCTGCAATTCTGCCCCGCTTTCAAGTCCTCTTGGCAGCCTTACTTCAGTATATTTTTGGACGATAACTGTCATTTATAACTCTGCAGGTTTGTGCATTACAGTGCCCCTGAGCTCCTTTCTTCAACTCGCTTTCTTGTGACCTGGCCGCAACACCGCAGGATGGCTTCAGGCCCTAATCTGGTTCCGGCACGGCACGCTGAGCCTTTGGTTAATTCCTCTTCCTGGTGGGAAATGAGAGTTAAATTTGCCCGTCCAGACACCTCCAGCTAGTCTCTCATTGGTTCTCGCTATTCCTGTTCATCTTCCGCAGAAATTGCAAACTGGGCCAAACAGGAGGTTAAAGGGACTGACTCTCCAAGTCGGGAGAGTGTTAGTAAAGCGTCTGGAATGTTGCACCCGAGTACCAGGGTACGAAAACTGAGACATATTTGAACACGTCTCCCGATCACACGGTTGATCATACTCTAGGTTCCACATGCATGTTTTAGCTGAAGGAAGAATACCTTAAACCTGGAGAGTTGAGACCCGTGGAATGGGTACCATGCAATAAGACTTCAAAGGTTCTTCATTTGCTCACCGAACCTCTCCAATCCTATCACTGCTGCGTTTATGCCCCTGTACACACGCTTGATTCTCTTTTGGAGACATAGCAATCCATAGGTTTTAAGATACTTACTAGTCAGGTACATTCTTAGGCGTTTAATATGGGGTGTTGAGTCCATTTCGTTGAGCAAGGAGTAGCTCTTGTCTATTCCATATTTGGCTTAAGGAACTTTATCTGTGCTCATTTCAATCTCTGGTTTTATGCAGCACCCCAACTCACCTTTCCCCTTAAGCAAGCATAAGTTGGTTTTCTAATTTGAGACCCTGTTCTGTTTTGGAATTCAGTTCCTGTGTAGCCAAGTTTACATTCCGTGTATTAGTGATATCTTATGATGTTTCTTTTTCTGTGTGACTTATTTCAGTTAGAATCATCGTACCTGAATCCACTCATTATGCTGCTATGGGCGTGATTACATAGATTTCATTGCTGAGTGATACTGCATTGTACATAAGTACTACAAATTCTTTATCCATTTTTCACTTTCTCTGATACTGAACTTGTACGGTAAACGAGGTTCTTGTAAACAGAGGCGTCCCAAACTTTGGGGTGGCTGTGTCTTTCTGATTTTAATTTCCCTAACTATAGGACCATAAGTGGAAGTGCCCTAGGCTCTGTTGCTTTGTTTTTTAGAAGTTTCAGGAAACACCATACACTTCTCCCGAGTGTCTGTTGGCAATTTACATCCCGCCCATCAGCATAACAAGGCTCCCAGTTCTCCATGGCCTGTCCTGCCTTTCTGGATTTTACACTTTTTTCAGATGGCCCTTTTGACCGGGGGGAAGTGAGACTTCATTGTAGTGCAGATTTCCTTTGCAAGTTTGCTTGGTTGGTCAAAAAGGGCGTATGCGTTTTTTCCTGAATATATTCAGGAAAAAACGCATACCCCCTTTTTGGCCAAGTGCATCATTGTGGACGTTCTGTCTCTTTTCCTATGCTTTCAATGCAATTCCAGTCTACCTCCTGAAATGGGTTTCCTGCAATTCTGCCCCGCTTTCAAGTCCTCTTGGCAGCCTTACTTCGGTATATTTTTGGACGATAGCTGTCATTTATAACTCTGCAGTTTTGTGAATTACAGTGCCCCTGAGCTCCTTTCTTCAACTCGCTTTCTTGTGAGCTGGCCGCAACACAGCAGGATGGCTTCAGGCCCTAATCTGGTTCCGGCACGGCACGCTGAGCCTTTGGTTAATTCCTCTTCCTGGTGGGAAATGAGAGTTAAATTTGCCCGTCCAGACTCCTCCAGCTAGTCTCTCATTGGTTCTCGCTATTCCTGTTCATCTTCCGCAGAAATTGCAAACTGGGCCAAACAGGAGGTTAAAGGGACTGACTCTCCAAGTCGGGAGAGTGTTAGTAAAGCATCTGGAATGTTGCACCCGAGTACCAGGGTACGAAAACTGAGACATATTTGAACACGTCTCCCGATCACACGGTTGATCATACTCTAGGTTCCACATGCATGTTTTAGCTGCAGGAAGAATACCTTAAACCTGGGTAGTTGAAACCCGTGGAATGGGTACCATGCAATATGACTTCAAAGGGTCTTCATTTGCTCACCGAACCTCTCCAATCCTATCACTGCTGCGTTTATGCACCTGTACACATGCTTGATTCTCTTTTGGAGACATAGCAATCCATAGGTTTTAAGATACTTACTAGTCAGGTACATTCTTAGGCGTTTAATATGGGGTGTTGAGTCCATTTCGTTGAGCAAGGAGTAGCTCTTGTCTATTCCATATTTGGCTTAAGGAACTTTATCTGTGCTCATTTCAATCTCTGGTTTTATGCAGCACCCCAACTCACCTTTCCCCTTAAGCAAGCATAAGTTGGTTTTCTAAATTTGAGACCCTGTTCTGTTCTGTAATTCAGTTCCTGTGTAGCCAAGGTTACATTCCGTGTATTAGTGATATCTTATGATGTTTCTTTTTCTGTGTGACTTATTTCAGTTAGAATCACCATACCTGAATCCACTCATTGTGCTACTAAGGGCCTGATGACATAGATTTCATTGCTTAGTGATATTGCTTTGTAAGTAAATACCACAACTTTATCCATTTTTCACTTTCTGCGATGTTGAACTTGTACTGTAAACGAGGTTCTTGTAAACAGAGGCGTCCCAAACTTTGGGGTGGCTGTGTCTTTTTGATTTTAATTTCCCTAAGCTATAGGACCATAAGTGGAAGTGCCCTAGGCTCTGTTGCTTTGTTTTTTAGATGTTTCAGGAAACACCATACACTTCTCCCGAGTGTCTGTTGGCAATTTACATCCCGCCCATCAGCATAACAAGGCTCCCAGTTCTCCATGGCCTGTCCTGCCTTTCTGGATTTTACACTTTTTTCAGATGGCCCTTTTGACCGGGGGGAAGTGAGACTTCATTGTAGTGCAGATTTCCTTTGCAAGCTTGCTTGGTTGGCCAAAAAGGGCGTATGCGTTTTTTCCTGAATATATTCAGGAAAAAACGCATACGCCCTTTTTGGCCAAGTGCATCATTGTGGACGTTCTGCCTCTTTTCCTATGCTTTCAATGCAATTCCAGTCTACCTCCTGAAATCGGTTTCCTGCAATTCTGCCCCGCTTTCAAGTCCTCTTGGCAGCCTTACTTCAGTATATTTTTGGACGATAGCTGTCATTTATAACTCTGCAGGTTTGTGAATTACAGTGCCCCTGAGCTCCTTTCTTCAACTCGCTTTCTTGTGAGCTGGCCGCAATACCGCAGGATGGCTTCAGGCCCTAATCTGGTTCCGGCACGGCACGCTGAGCCTTTGGTTAATTCCTCTTCCTGGTGGGAAATGAGAGTTAAATTTGCCCGTCCAGACACCTCCAGCTAGTCTCTCATTGGTTCTCGCTATTCCTGTTCATCTTCCGCAGAAATTGCAAACTGGGCCAAACAGGAGGTTAAAGGGACTGACTCTCCAAGTCGGGAGAGTGTTAGTAAAGCGTCTGGAATGTTGCACGCGAGTACCAGGTACGAAAACTGAGACATATTTGAACACGTCTCCCGATCACATGGTTGATCATACTCTAGGTTCCACATGCATGTTTTAGCTGCAGGAAGAATACCTTAAACCTGGGTAGTTGAAACCCGTGGAATGCGTACCATGCAATATGACTTCAAAGGGTCTTCATTTGCTCACCGAACCTCTCCAATCCTATCACTGCTGCGTTTATGCCCCTGTACATATGCTTGATTCTCTTTCGGAGACATAGCAATCCATAGGTTTTAAGATACTTACTAGTCAGGTACATTCTTAGGCGTTTAATATGGGGTGTTGAGTCCATTTTGTTGAGCAAGGAGTAGCTCTTGTCTATTCCATATTTGGCTTAAGGAACTTTATCTGTGCTCATTTCAATCTCTGGTTTTATGCAGCACCCCAACTCACCTTTACCCTTAAGCAAGCATAAGTTGGTTTTCTAAATTTGAGACCCTGTTCTGTTCTGTAATTCAGTTCCTGTGTAGCCAAGTTTACATTCCGTGTATTACTGATATCTTATGATGTTTCTTTTTCTGTGTGACTTATTTCAGTTAGAATCATCATACCTGAATCCACTCATTGTGCTACTAAGGGCCTGATGACATATATTTCATTGCTGAGTGATATTGCTTTGTAAGTAAATACCACAACTTCTTTATCCATTTTTCACTTTCTGCAATGTTGAACTTGTACTGTAAACGATGATCTTGTAAACATAGCCATCCCAAACTTTGGGGTGGCTGTGCCTTTTGATTTTAATTTCCCTAAGCTATAGGACCATAAGTGGAAGTGCCCTAGGCTCTGTTGCTTTGTTTTTTAGATGTTTCAGGAAACACCATACACTTCTCCCGAGTGTCTGTTGGCAATTTACATCCCGCCCATCAGCATAACAAGGCTCCCAGTTCTCCATTGCCTGTCCTGACTTTCTGGATTTTACACTTTTTTCAGATGGCCCTTTTGACTGGGGGGAAGTGAGACTTCATTGTAGTGCAGATTTCCTTTGCAAGCTTGCTTGGTTGGCCAAAAAGGGCGTATGCGTTTTTTCCTGAATATATTCAGGAAAAAACGCATACGCCCTTTTTGGCCAAGTGCATCATTGTGGACGTTCTGCCTCTTTTCCTATGCTTTCAATGCAATTCCAGTCTACCTCCTGAAATCGGTTTCCTGCAATTCTGCCCCGCTTTCAAGTCCTCTTGGCAGCCTTACTTCAGTATATTTTTGGACGATAGCTGTCATTTATAACTCTGCAGGTTTGTGAATTACAGTGCCCCTGAGCTCCTTTCTTCAACTCGCTTTCTTTTGAGCTGGCCGCAACACAGCAGGATGGCTTCAGGCCCTAGTCTGGTTCCGGCACGGCACGCTGAGCCTTTGGTTAATTCCTCTTCCTGGTTGGAAATGAGAGTTAAATTTGCCCGTCCAGACACCTCCAGCTAGTCTCTCATTGGTTCTCCCTATTCCTGTTCATCTTCCGCAGAAATTGCAAACTGGGCCAAACAGGAGGTTAAAGGCGCTGACTCTCCAAGTGGGGAGAGTGTTAGTAAAG
Source organism: Pseudorca crassidens (assembly GCF_039906515.1). NCBI lineage: Eukaryota > Metazoa > Chordata > Mammalia > Artiodactyla > Delphinidae > Pseudorca > Pseudorca crassidens. The sequence goes on along the minus strand of NW_027136326.1, from coordinate 368,878 downwards.
CGTCTGGAATGTTGCACCCGAGTACCAGGGTACGAAAACTGAGACATATTTGAACACGTCTCCCGATCACATGGTTGATCATACTCTAGGTTCCACATGCATGTTTTAGCTGCAGGAAGAATACCTTAAACCTGGGTAGTTGAAACCCGTGGAATCGGTACCATGCAATATGACTTCAAAGGGTCTTCATTTGCTCACCGAACCTCTCCAATCCTATCACTGCTGCGTTTATGCCCCTGTACACACGCTTGATTCTCTTTTGGAGACATAGCAATCCATAGGTTTTAAGATACTTACTAGTCAGGTACATTCTTAGGCGTTTAATATGCGGTGTTGAGTCCATTTCGTTGAGCAAGGAGTAGCTCTTGTCTATTCCATATTTGGCTTAAGGAACTTTATCTGTGCTCATTTCAATCTCTGGTTTTATGCAGCACCCCAACTCACCTTTACCCTTAAGCAAGCATAAGTTGGTTTTCTAAATTTGAGACCCTGTTCTGTTCTGTAATTCAGTTCCTGTGTAGCCAAGTTTACATTCCGTGTATTACTGATATCTTATGATGTTTCTTTTTCTGTGTGACTTATTTCAGTTAGAATCATCATACCTGAATCCACTCATTGTGCTGCTAAGGGCCTGATGACATAGATTTCATTGCTGAGTGATATTGCTTTGTAAGTAAATACCACAACTTCTTTATCCATTTTTCACTTTCTGTGATTCTGAACTTGTACGGTAAATGAGGTTCTTGTAAACAGAGGCATCCCAAATTTTGGGGTGGCTGTGTCTTTTTGATTTTAATTTCCCTAAACTTTAGGACCATAAGTGGAAGTGCCCTAGGCTCTGTTGCTTTGTTTTTTAGATGTTTCAGGAAACACCATACACTTCTCCCGAGTGTCTGTTGGCAATTTACATCCCGCCCATCAGCATAACAAGGCTCCCAGTTCTCCATGGCCTGTCCTGCCTTTCTGGATTTTACACTTTTTTCAGATGGCCCTTTTGACCGGGAGGAAGTGAGACTTCATTGTAGTGCAGATTTCCTTTGCAAGCTTGCTTGGTTGGCCAAAAAGGGCGTATGCGTTTTTTCCTGAATATATTCAGGAAAAAACGCATACGCCCTTTTTGGCCAAGTGCATCATTGTGGACGTTCTGCCTCTTTTCCTATGCTTTCAATGCAATTCCAGTCTACCTCCTGAAATCGGTTTCCTGCAATTCTGCCCCGCTTTCAAGTCCTCTTGGCAGCCTTACTTCAGTATATTTTTGGACGATAGCTGTCATTTATAACTCTGCAGGTTTGTGAATTACAGTGCCCCTGAGCTCCTTTCTTCAACTCGCTTTCTTTTGAGCTTGCCGCAACACCGCAGGATGGCTTCAGGCCCTAATCTGGTTCCGGCACGGCACGCTGAGCCTTTGGTTATTTCCTCTTCCTGGTGGGAAATGAGAGTTAAATTTGCCCGTCCAGACACCTCCAGCTAGTCTCTCATTGGTTCTCCCTATTCCTGTTCATCTTCCGCAGAAATTGCAAACTGGGCCAAACAGGAGGTTAAAGGCGCTGACTCTCCAAGTGGGGAGAGTGTTAGTAAAGCGTCTGGAATGTTGCACCCGAGTACCAGGGGAGGAAAACTGAGACATATTTGAACACATCTCCCGTTCACACGGTTGATCATACTCTGGGTTCCACATGCATGTTTTAGCTGAAGGATGAATACCTTAAACCTGGAGAGTTGAGACCCATGTAATGGGTACCATGCAATATGACTTCAAAGGGTCTTCATTTGCTCACCAAACCTCTCCAATCCTATCACTGCTGCGTTTATGCCCCTGTACACATGCTTGATTCTCTTCCGGAGACATAGCAATCCATAGGTTTTAAGATACTTACTAGTCAGGTACATTCTTAGGCGTTTAATATGCGGTGTTGAGTCCATTTCGTTGAGCAAGGAGTAGCTCTTGTCTATTCCATATTTGGCTTAAGGAACTTTATCTGTGCTCATTTCAATCTCTGGTTTTATGCAGCACCCCAACTCACCTTTCCCCTTAAGCAAGCATAAGTTGGTTTTCTAAATTTGAGACCCTGTTCTGTTCTGTAATTCAGTTCCTGTGTAGCCAAGTTTACATTCCGTGTATTAGTGATATCTTATGATGTTTCTTTTTCTGTGTGACTTATTTCCGTTAGAATCATCATACCTGAATCCACTCATTGTGCTGCTAAGGGCCTGATGACATAGATTTCATTGCTGAGTGATATTGCTTTGTAAGTAAATACCACAACTTCTTTATCCATTATTCAATTTCTGCGATGTTGAACTTGTACTGTAAACGAGGTTCTTGTAAACAGAGCCATTCCAAACTTTGGGGTGGCTGTGTCTTTTTGATTTTAATTTCCCTAAGCTATAGGACCATAAGTGGAAGTGCCCTAGGCTCTGTTGCTTTGTTTTTTAGATGTTTCAGGAAACACCATACACTTCTCCTGAGTGTCTGTTGGCAATTTACATCCCGCCCATCAGCATAACAAGGCTCCCAGTTCTCCATGGCCTGTCCTGCCTTTCTGGATTTTACACTTTTTTCAGATGGCCCTTTTGACCGGGAGGAAGTGAGACTTCATTGTAGTGCAGATTTCCTTTGCAAGCTTGCTTGGTTGGCCAAAAAGGGCGTATGCGTTTTTTCCTGAATATATTCAGGAAAAAATGCATACGCCCGTTTTGGCCAAGTGCATCATTGTGGACGTTCTGCCTCTTTTCCTATGCTTTCAATGCAATTCCAGTCTACCTCCTGAACTCGGTTTCCTGCAATTCTGCCCCGCTTTCAAGTCCTCTTGGCAGCCTTACTTCAGTATATTTTTGGACGATAGCTGTCATTTATAACTCTGCAGGTTTGTGAATTACAGTGCCCCTGATCTCCTTTCTTCAACTCGCTTTCTTTTGAGCTGTCCGCAACACCGCCGGATGGATTCAGGCCCTAATCTGGTTCCGGCACGGCATGCTGAGCCTTTGCTTATTTCCTCTTCCTGGTGGGAAATGAGAGTTAAATTTGCCCGTCCAGACACCTCCAGCTAGTCTCTCATTGGTTCTCCCTATTCCTGTTCATCTTCCACAGAAATTGCAAACTGGGCCAAACAGGAGGTTAAAGGCGCTGACTCTCCAAGTGGGGAGAGTGTTAGTAAAGCGTCTGGAATGTTGCACCCGAGTACCAGGGGAGGAAAACTGAGACATATTTGAACACGTCTCCCGTTCACACGGTTGATCATACTCTGGGTTCCACATGCATGTTTTAGCTGAAGGATGAATACCTTAAACCTGGAGAGTTGAGACCCATGTAATGGGTACCATGCAATATGACTTCAAAGGGTCTTCATTTGCTCACCGAACCTCTCCAATCCTATCACTGCTGCATTTATGCCCCTGTACACATGCTTGATTCTCTTCCGGAGACATAGCAATCCATAGGTTTTAAGATACTTACTAGTCAGGTACATTCTTAGGCGTTTAATATGCGGTGTTGAGTCCATTTCGTTGAGCAAGGAGTAGCTCTTGTCTATTCCATATTTGGCTTAAGGAACTTTATCTGTGCTCATTTCAATCTCTGGTTTTATGCAGCACCCCAACTCACCTTTCCCCTTAAGCAAGCATAAGTTGGTTTTCTAAATTTGAGACCCTGTTCTGTTTTGGAATTCAGTTCCTGTGTAGCCAAGTTTACATTCCGTGTATTAGTGATATCTTATGATGTTTCTTTTTCTGTGTGACTTATTTCAGTTAGAATCATCATACCTGAATCCACTCATTATGCTGCTAAGGGCCTGATGACATAGATTTCATTGCTGAGTGATATTGCTTTGTAAGTAAATACCACAAATTCTTTATCCATTTTTCACTTTCTGCGATGTTGAACTTCTACTGTAAACGAGGTTCTTGTAAACAGAGGCGTCCCAAACTTTGGGGTGGCTGTGTCTTTTTGATTTTAATTTCCCTAAGCTATAGGACCATAAGTGGAAGTGCCCTAGGCTCTGTTGCTTTGTTTTTTAGATGTTTCAGGAAACACCATACACTTCTCCCGAGTGTCTGTTGGCAATTTACATCCCGCCCATCAGCATAACAAGGCTCCCAGTTCTCCATGGCCTGTCCTGCCTTTCTGGATTTTACACTTTTTTCAGATGGCCCTTTTGACCAGGGGGAAGTGAGACTTCATTGTAGTGCAGATTTCCTTTGCAAGCTTGCTTGGTTGGCCAAAAAGGGCATATGCGTTTTTTCCTGAATATATTCAGGAAAAAACGCATACGCCCTTTTAGGCCAAGTGCATCATTGTGGACGTTCTGCCTCTTTTCCTATGCTTTCAATGCAATTCCAGTCTACCTCCTGAAATCGGTTTCCTGCAATTCTGCCCCGCTTTCAAGTCCTCTTGGCAGCCTTACTTCAGTATATTTTTGGACGATAGCTGTCATTTATAACTCTGCAGGTTTGTGAATTACAGTGCCCCTGAGCTCCTTTCTTCAACTCACTTTCTTGTGAGCTGGCCGCAACACTGCAGGATGGCTTCAGGCCCTAATCTGGTTCCGGCACGGCACGCTGAGCCTTTGGTTATTTGCTCTTCCTGGTGGGAAATGAGAGTTAAATTTGCCCGTCCAGACACCTCCAGCTAGTCTCTCATTGGTTCTCCCTATTCCTGTTCATCTTCCGCAGAAATTGCAAACTGGGCCAAACAGGAGGTTAAAGGCGCTGACTCTCCAAGTCGGGAGAGTGTTAGTAAAGCGTCTGGAATGTTGCACCCGAGTACCAGGGGAGGAAAACTGAGACATATTTGAACACGTCTCCCGTTCACACGGTTGATCATACTCTGGGTTCCACATGCATGTTTTAGCTGAAGGAAGAATACCTTAAACCTGGGTAGTTGAGACCCGTGTAATGGGTACCATGCAATATGACTTCAAAGGGTCTTCATTTGCTCACCGAACCTCTCCAATCCTATCACTGCTGCGTTTATGCCCCTGTACACATGCTTGATTCTCTTTTGGAGACATAGCAATCCATAGGTTTTAAGATACTTACTAGTCAGGTACATTCTTAGGCGTTTAATATGGGGTGTTGAGTCCATTTCGTTGAGCAAGGAGTAGCTCTTGTCTATTCCATATTTGGCTTAAGGAACTTTATCTGTGCTCATTTCAATCTCTGGTTTTATGCAGCACCCCAACTCACCTTTCCCCTTAAGCAAGCATAAGTTGGTTTTCTAAATTTGAGACCCTGTTCTGTTTTGGAATTCAGTTCCTGTGTAACCAAGTTTACATTCCGTGTATTACTGATATCTTATGATGTTTCTTTTTCTGTGTGACTTATTTCCGTTAGAATCATCATACCTGAATCCACTCATTGTGCTGTTAAGGGCCTGATGACATAGATTTCATTGCTGAGTGATATTGCTTTGTAAGTAAATACCACAACTTCTTTATCCATTTTTCACTTTCTGCGATGTTGAACTTGTACTGTAAACGAGGTTCTTGTAAACAGAGCGATTCCAAACTTTGGGGTGGCTGTGTCTTTTTGATTTTAATTTCCCTAAGCTATAGGACCATAAGTGGAAGTGCCCTAGCCTCTGTTGCTTTGTTTTTTAGATGTTTCAGGAAACACCATACACTTCTCCCGAGTGTCTGTTGGCAATTTACATCCCGCCCATCAGCATAACAAGGCTCCCAGTTCTCCATGGCCTGTCCTGACTTTCTGGATTTTACACATTTTTCAGATGGCCCTTTTGACCAGGGGGAAGTGAGACTTCATTGTAGTGCAGATTTCCTTTGCAAGCTTGCTTGGTTGGCCAAAAAGGGCGTATGCGTTTTTTCCTGAATATATTCAGGAAAAAACGCATACGCCCTTTTTGGCCAAGTGCATCATTGTGGACGTTCTGCCTCTTTTCCTATGCTTTCAATGCAATTCCAGTCTACCTCCTGAAATCGGTTTCCTGCAATTCTGCCCCGCTTTCAAGTCCTCTTGGCAGCCTTACTTCAGTATATTTTTGGACGATAGCTGTCATTTATAACTCTGCAGGTTTGTGAATTACAGTGCCCCTGAGCTCCTTTCTTCAACTCGCATTCTTGTGACCTGGCCGCAACACCGCAGCATGGCTTCAGGCCCTAATCTGGTTCCGGCACGGCACGCTGAGCCTTTGGTTATTTCCTCTTCCTGGTGGGAAATGAGAGTTAAATTTGCCCGTCCAGACACCTCCAGCTAGTCTATCATTGGTTCTCGCTATTCCTGTTCATCTTCCGCAGAAATTGCAAATTGGGCCAAACAGGAGGTTAAAGGCGCTGACTCTCCAAGTGGGGAGAGTGTTATTAAAGCGTCTGGAATGTTGCACCCGAGTACCAGGGGATTAAAACTGAGACATATTTGAACACGTCTCCCGTTAACACGGTTGATCATACTCTGGGTTCCACATGCATGTTTTAGCTGAAGGAAGAATACCTTAAACCTGGAGAGTTGAGACCCGTGGAATGGGTACCATGCAATATGACTTCAAAGGGTCTTCATTTGCTCACCGAACCGCTCCAATCCTATCACTGCTGCGTTTATGCCCCTGTACACACGCTTGATTCTCTTTTGGAGACATAGCAATCCATAGGTTTTAAGAAACTTACTAGTCAGGTACATTCTTAGGCGTTTAATATGGGGTGTTGAGTCCATTTCGTTGAGCAAGGAGTAGCTCTTTTCTATTCCATATTTGGCTTAAGGAACTTTATCTGTGCTCATTTCAATCTCTGGTTTTATGCAGCACCCCAACTCACCTTTCCCCTTAAGCAAGCATAAGTTGGTTTTCTAAATTTGAGACCCTGTTCTGTTTTGGAATTCAGTTCCTGTGTAGCCAAGTTTACATTCCGTGTATTAGTGATATCTTATGAGGTTTCTTTTTCTGTGTGACTTATTTCAGTTAGAATCATCATACCTGAATCCACTCATTATGCTGCTACGGGCCTGATGACATAGATTTCATTGCTGAGTGATACTGCATTGTACATAAGTACCACAAGTTCTTTATCCATTTTTCACTTTCTGTGATACTGAACTTGTACGGTAAACGAGGTTCTTGTAAACAGAGGCGTCCCAAACTTTGGGGTGGCTGTGTCTTTTTGATTTTAATTTCCCTAAGCTATAGGACCATAAGTGGAAGTGCCCTAGGCTCTGTTGCTTTGTTTTTTAGATGTTTCAGGAAACACCATACACTTCTCCCGAGTGTCTGTTGGCAATTTACATCCCGCCCATCAGCATAACAAGGCTCCCAGTTCTCCATGGCCTGTCCTGCCTTTCTGGATTTTACACTTTTTTCAGATGGCCCTTTTGACCGGGGGGAAGTGAGACTTCATTGTAGTGCAGATTTCCTTTGCAAGCTTGCTTGGTTGGCCAAAAAGGGCATATGCGTTTTTTCCTGAATATATTCAGGAAAAAACGCATACGCCCTTTTAGGCCAAGTGCATCATTGTGGACGTTCTGCCTCTTTTCCTATGCTTTCAATGCAATTCCAGTCTACCTCCTGAAATCGGTTTCCTGCAATTCTGCCCCGCTTTCAAGTCCTCTTGGCAGCCTTACTTCAGTATATTTTTGGACGATAGCTGTCATTTATAACTCTGCAGGTTTGTGAATTACAGTGCCCCTGAGCTCCTTTCTTCAACTCGCTTTCTTGTGAGCTGGCCGCAACACTGCAGGATGGCTTCAGGCCCTAATCTGGTTCCGGCACGGCACGCTGAGCCTTTGGTTATTTCCTCTTCCTGGTGGGAAATGAGAGTTAAATTTGCCCGTCCAGACACCTCCAGCTAGTCTCTCATTGGTTCTCCCTATTCCTGTTCATCTTCCGCAGAAATTGCAAACTGGGCCAAACAGGAGGTTAAAGGCGCTGACTCTCCAAGTCGGGAGAGTGTTAGTAAAGCGTCTGGAATGTTGCACCCGAGTACCAGGGGAGGAAAACTGAGACATATTTGAACACGTCTCCCGTTCACACGGTTGATCATACTCTAGGTTCCACATGCATGTTTTAGCTGAAGGAAGAATACCTTAAACCTGGGTAGTTGAGACCCGTGTAATGGGTACCATGCAATATGACTTCAAAGGGTCTTCATTTGCTCACCGAACCTCTCCAATCCTATCACTGCTGCGTTTATGCCCCTGTACACATGCTTGATTCTCTTTTGGAGACATAGCAATCCATAGGTTTTAAGATACTTACTAGTCAGGTACATTCTTAGGCGTTTAATATGGGGTGTTGAGTCCATTTCGTTGAGCAAGGAGTAGCTCTTGTCTATTCCATATTTGGCTTAAGGAACTTTATCTGTGCTCATTTCAATCTCTGGTTTTATGCAGCACCCCAACTCACCTTTCCCCTTAAGCAAGCATAAGTTGGTTTTCTAAATTTGAGACCCTGTTCTGTTCTGTAATTCAGTTCCTGTGTAACCAAGTTTACATTCCATGTATTACTGATATCTTATGATGTTTCTTTTTCTGTGTGACTTATTTCCGTTAGAATCATCATACCTGAATCCACTCATTGTGCTGCTAAGGGCCTGATGACATAGATTTCATTGCTGAGTGATATTGCTTTGTAAGTAAATACCACAACTTCTTTATCCATTTTTCACTTTCTGCGATGTTGAACTTGTACTGTAAACGAGGTTCTTGTAAACAGAGCGATTCCAAACTTTGGGGTGGCTGTGTCTTTTTGATTTTAATTTCCCTAAGCTATAGGACCATAAGTGGAAGTGCCCTAGGCTCTGTTGCTTTGTTTTTTAGATGTTTCAGGAAACACCATACACTTCTCCCGAGTGTCTGTTGGCAATTTACATCCCGCCCATCAGCATAACAAGGCTCCCAGTTCTCCATGGCCTGTCCTGACTTTCTGGATTTTACACATTTTTCAGATGGCCCTTTTGACCAGGGGGAAGTGAGACTTCATTGTAGTGCAGATTTCCTTTGCAAGCTTGCTTGGTTGGCCAAAAAGGGCGTATGCGTTTTTTCCTGAATATATTCAGGAAAAAACGCATACGCCCTTTTTGGCCAAGTGCATCATTGTGGACGTTCTGCCTCTTTTCCTATGCTTTCAATGCAATTCCAGTCTACCTCCTGAAATCGGTTTCCTGCAATTCTGCCCCGCTTTCAAGTCCTCTTGGCAGCCTTACTTCAGTATATTTTTGGACGATAGCTGTCATTTATAACTCTGCAGGTTTGTGAATTACAGTGCCCCTGAGCTCCTTTCTTCAACTCGCATTCTTGTGACCTGGCCGCAACACCGCAGCATGGCTTCAGGCCCTAATCTGGTTCCGGCACGGCACGCTGAGCCTTTGGTTATTTCCTCTTCCTGGTGGGAAATGAGAGTTAAATTTGCCCGTCCAGACACCTCCAGCTAGTCTATCATTGGTTCTCACTATTCCTGTTCATCTTCCGCAGAAATTGCAAATTGGGCCAAACAGGAGGTTAAAGGCGCTGACTCTCCAAGTGGGGAGAGTGTTATTAAAGCGTCTGGAATGTTGCACCCGAGTACCAGGGGATTAAAACTGAGACATATTTGAACACGTCTCCCGTTAACACGGTTGATCATACTGTGGGTTCCACATGCATGTTTTAGCTGAAGGAAGAATACCTTAAACCTGGAGAGTTGAGACCCGTGGAATGGGTACCATGCAATATGACTTCAAAGGGTCTTCATTTGCTCACCGAACCGCTCCAATCCTATCACTGCTGCGTTTATGCCCCTGTACACACGCTTGATTCTCTTTTGGAGACATAGCAATCCATAGGTTTTAAGATACTTACTAGTCAGGTACATTCTTAGGCGTTTAATATGGGGTGTTGAGTCCATTTCGTTGAGCAAGGAGTAGCTCTTTTCTATTCCATATTTGGCTTAAGGAACTTTATCTGTGCTCATTTCAATCTCTGGTTTTATGCAGCACCCCAACTCACCTTTCCCCTTAAGCAAGCATAAGTTGGTTTTCTAAATTTGAGACCCTGTTCTGTTTTGGAATTCAGTTCCTGTGTAGCCAAGTTTACATTCCGTGTATTAGTGATATCTTATGAGGTTTCTTTTTCTGTGTGACTTATTTCAGTTAGAATCATCATACCTGAATCCACTCATTATGCTGCTACGGGCCTGATGACATAGATTTCATTGCTGAGTGATACTGCATTGTACATAAGTACCACAAGTTCTTTATCCATTTTTCACTTTCTGTGATACTGAACTTGTACGGTAAACGAGGTTCTTGTAAACAGAGGCGTCCCAAACTTTGGGGTGGCTGTGTCTTTTTGATTTTAATTTCCCTAAGCTATAGGACCATAAGTGGAAGTGCCCTAGGCTCTGTTGCTTTGTTTTTTAGATGTTTCAGGAAACACCATACACTTCTCCCGAGTGTCTGTTGGCAATTTACATCCCGCCCATCAGCATAACAAGGCTCCCAGTTCTCCATGGCCTGTCCTGCCTTTCTGGATTTTACACTTTTTTCAGATGGCCCTTTTGACCAGGGGGAAGTGAGACTTCATTGTAGTGCAGATTTCCTTTGCAAGCTTGCTTGGTTGGCCAAAAAGGGCATATGCGTTTTTTCCTGAATATATTCAGGAAAAAACGCATACGCCCTTTTAGGCCAAGTGCATCATTGTGGACGTTCTGCCTCTTTTCCTATGCTTTCAATGCAATTCCAGTCTACCTCCTGAAATCGGTTTCCTGCAATTCTGCCCCGCTTTCAAGTCCTCTTGGCAGCCTTACTTCAGTATATTTTTGGACGATAGCTGTCATTTATAACTCTGCAGGTTTGTGAATTACAGTGCCCCTGAGCTCCTTTCTTCAACTCGCTTTCTTGTGAGCTGGCCGCAACACTGCAGGATGGCTTCAGGCCCTAATCTGGTTCCGGCACGGCACGCTGAGCCTTTGGTTATTTCCTCTTCCTGGTGGGAAATGAGAGTTAAATTTGCCCGTCCAGACACCTCCAGCTTGTCTCTCATTGGTTCTCCCTATTCCTGTTCATCTTCCGCAGAAATTGCAAACTGGGCCAAACAGGAGGTTAAAGGCGCTGACTCTCCAAGTCGGGAGAGTGTTAGTAAAGCGTCTGGAATGTTGCACCCGAGTACCAGGGGAGGAAAACTGAGACATATTTGAACACGTCTCCCGTTCACACGGTTGATCATACTCTGGGTTCCACATGCATGTTTTAGCTGAAGGAAGAATACCTTAAACCTGGGTAGTTGAGACCCGTGTAATGGGTACCATGCAATATGACTTCAAAGGGTCTTCATTTGCTCACCGAACCTCTCCAATCCTATCACTGCTGCGTTTATGCCCCTGTACACATGCTTGATTCTCTTTTGGAGACATAGCAATCCATAGGTTTTAAGATACTTACTAGTCAGGTACATTCTTAGGCGTTTAATATGGGGTGTTGAGTCCATTTCGTTGAGCAAGGAGTAGCTCTTGTCTATTCCATATTTGGCTTAAGGAACTTTATCTGTGCTCATTTCAATCTCTGGTTTTATGCAGCACCCCAACTCACCTTTCCCCTTAAGCAAGCATAAGTTGGTTTTCTAAATTTGAGACCCTGTTCTGTTCTGTAATTCAGTTCCTGTGTAACCAAGTTTACATTCCGTGTATTACTGATATCTTATGATGTTTCTTTTTCTGTGTGACTTATTTCCGTTAGAATCATCATACCTGAATCCACTCATTGTGCTGCTAAGGGCCTGATGACATAGATTTCATTGCTGAGTGATATTGCTTTGTAAGTAAATACCACAACTTCTTTATCCATTTTTCACTTTCTGCGATGTTGAACTTGTACTGTAAACGAGGTTCTTGTAAACAGAGCGATTCCAAACTTTGGGGTGGCTGTGTCTTTTTGATTTTAATTTCCCTAAGCTATAGGACCATAAGTGGAAGTGCCCTAGGCTCTGTTGCTTTGTTTTTTAGATGTTTCAGGAAACACCATACACTTCTCCCGAGTGTCTGTTGGCAATTTACATCCCGCCCATCAGCATAACAAGGCTCCCAGTTCTCCATGGCCTGTCCTGACTTTCTGGATTTTACACTTTTTTCAGATGGCCCTTTTGACCGGGGGGAAGTGAGACTTCATTGTAGTGCAGATTTCCTTTGCAAGCTTGCTTGGTTGGCCAAAAAGGGCGTATGCGTTTTTTCCTGAATATATTCAGGAAAAAACGCATACGCCCTTTTTGGCCAAGTGCATCATTGTGGACGTTCTGCCTCTTTTCCTATGCTTTCAATGCAATTCCAGTCTACCTCCTGAAATCGGTTTCCTGCAATTCTGCCCCGCTTTCAAGTCCTCTTGGCAGCCTTACTTCAGTATATTTTTGGACGATAGCTGTCATTTATAACTCTGCAGGTTTGTGAATTACAGTGCCCCTGAGCTCATTTCTTCAACTCGCTTTCTTGTGACCTGGCCGCAACACCGCAGGATGGCTTCAGGCCCTAATCTGGTTCCGGCACGGCACGCTGAGCCTTTGGTTAATTCCTCTTCCTGGTGGGAAATGAGAGTTAAATTTGCCCGTCCAGACACCTCCAGCTAGTCTCTCATTGGTTCTCCCTATTCCTGTTCATTTTCCGCAGAAATTGCAAACTGGGCCAAACAGGAGGTTAAAGGCGCTGACTCTCCAAGTGGGGAGAGTGTTAGTAAAGCATCTGGAATGTTGCACCCGAGTACCAGGGGAGGAAAACTGAGACATTTGAACACGTCTCCCGTTCACACGGTTGATCATACTCTGGGTTCCACATGCATGTTTTAGCTGAAGGAAGAATACCTTAAACCTGGAGAGTTGAAACCCGTGGAATGGGTACCATGCAATATGCCTTCAACGGGTTTTCATTTGCTCACCGAACCTCTCCAATCCTATCACTGCTGCGTTTATGCCCCTGTACACACGCTTGATTCTCTTTTGGAGACAGAACAATCCATAGGTTTTAAGATACTTACTAGTCAGGTACATTCTGAGGCGTTTAATATGCGGTGTTGAGTCCATTTCGTTGAGCAAGGAGTAGCTCTTGTCTATTCCATATTTGGCTTAAGGAACTTTATCTGTGCTCATTTCAATCTCTGGTTTAATGCAGCACACCAACTCACCTTTACCCTTAAGCAAGCATAAGTTGGTTTTCTAAATTTGAGACCCTGTTCTGTTCTGTAATTCAGTTCCTGTGTAGCCAAGTTTACATTCCGTGTATTACTGATATCTTATGATGTTTCTTTTTCTGTGTGACTTATTTCAGTTAGAATCATCATACCTGAATCCACTCATTGTGCTGCTAAGGGCCTGATGACATAGATTTCATTGCTGAGTGATATTGCTTTGTAAGTAAATACCACAACTTCTTTATCCATTTTTCAATTTCTGCGATGTTGAACTTGTAGTGTAAACGAGGTTCTTGTAAACAGAGGCGTCCCAAACTTTGGGGTGGCTGTGTCTTTTTGATTTTAATTTCCCTAAGCTATAGGACCATAAGTGGAAGTGCCCTAGGCTCTGTTGCTTTGTTTTTTAGATGTTTCAGGAAACACCATACACTTCTCCCGAGTGTCTGTTGGCAATTTACATCCCGCCCATCAGCATAACAAGGCTCCCAGTTCTCCATGGCCTGTCCTGCCTTTCTGGATTTTACACTTTCTTCAGATGGCCCTTTTGACCGGGGGGAAGTGAGACTTCATTGTAGTGCAGATTTTCTTTGCAAGCTTGCTTGGTTGGCCAAAAAGTGCGTATGCGTTTTTTCCTGAATATATTCAGGAAAAAATGCATACGCCCTTTTTGGCCAAGTGCATCATTGTAGACGTTCTGTCTCTTCTCCAATGCTTTCAATGCAATTCCAGTCTACCTCCTGAAATCGGTTTCCTGCAATTCTGCCCCGCTTTCAAGTCCTCTTGGCAGCCTTACTTCAGTATATTTTTGGACGATAGCTGTCATTTATAACTCTGCAGGTTTGTGAATTACAGTGCCCCTGAGCTCCTTTCTTCAACTCGCTTTCTTGTGAGCTGGCCGCAACACCGCAGGATGGCTTCAGGCCCTAATCTGGTTCCGGCACGGCACGCTGAGCCTTTGGTTATTTCCTCTTCCTGGTGGGAAATGAGAGTTAAATTTCCCCGTCCAGACACCTCCAGCTAGTCTCTCATTGGTTCTCGCTATTCCTGTTCATCTTGCGCAGAAATTGCAAACTGGGCCAAACAGGAGGTTAAAGGCGCTGACTCTCCAAGTGGGGAGAGTGTTAGTAAAGCGTCTGGAATGTTGCACCCGAATACCAGGGGAGGAAAACTGAGACATATTTGAACATGTCTCCCGTTCACACAGTTGATCATACTCTGGGCTCTACATGCATGATTTAGCTGAAGGAAGAATACCTTAAACCTGCAGAGTTGAGACCCGTGGAATGGGTACCATGCAATATGACTTCAAAGGGTCTTCATTTGCTCACCGAACCTCTCCAATCCTATCACTGCTGCGTTTATGCCCCTGTACACACGCTTGATTCTCTTTTGGGGACATAGCAATCCATAGGTTTTAAGATACTTACTAGTCAGGTACATTCTTAGGCGTTTAATATGGGGTGTTGAGTCCATTTCGTTGAGCAAGGAGTAGCTCTTGTCTATTCCATATTTGGCTTAAGGAACTTTATCTGTGCTCATTTCAATCTCTGGTTTTATGCAGCACCCCAACTCACCTTTCCCCTTAAGCAAGCATAAGTTGGTTTTCTAAATTTGAGACCCTGTTCTGTTTTGGAATTCAGTTCCTGTGTAGCCAAGTTTACATTCCGTGTATTACTGATATCTTATGATGTTTCTTTTTCTGTGTGACTTATTTCAGTTAGAATCATCATACCTGAATCCACTCATTATGCTGCTACGAGTCTGATGACATAGATTTCATTGCTGAGTGATACTGCATTGTACGTAAGTACCACAAGTTCTTTATCCATTTTTCACTTTCTGTGATGTTGAACTTGTACGGTAAAGGAGGTTCTTGTAAACAGAGGCGTCCCAAACTTTGGGGTGGCTGTGTCTTTTTGATTTTAATTTCCGTAAGCTATAGGACCATAAGTGGAAGTGCCCTAGGCTCTGTTGCTTTGTTTTTTAGATGTTTCAGGAAACACCATACACTTCTCCCGAGTGTCTGTTGGCAATTTACATCCCGCCCATCAGCATAACAAGGCTCCCAGTTCTCCATGGCCTGTCCTGACTTTCTGGATTTTACACTTTTTTCAGATGGCCCTTTTGACCGGGGGGAAGTGAGACTTCATTGTAGTGCAGATTTCCTTTGCAAGCTTGCTTGGTTGGCCAAAAAGGGCGTATGCGTTTTTTCCTGAATATATTCAGGAAAAAACGCATACGCCCTTTTTGGCCAAGTGCATCATTGTGGACGTTCTGCCTCTTTTCCTATGCTTTCAATGCAATTCCAGTCTACCTCCTGAAATCGGTTTCCTGCAATTCTGCCCCGCTTTCAAGTCCTCTTGGCAGCCTTACTTCAGTATATTTTTGGACGATAGCTGTCATTTATAACTCTGCAGGTTTGTGAATTACAGTGCCCCTGAGCTCATTTCTTCAACTCGCTTTCTTGTGACCTGGCCGCAACACCGCAGGATGGCTTCAGGCCCTAATCTGGTTCCGGCACGGCACGCTGAGCCTTTGGTTAATTCCTCTTCCTGGTGGGAAATGAGAGTTAAATTTGCCCGTCCAGACACCTCCAGCTAGTCTCTCATTGGTTCTCCCTATTCCTGTTCATTTTCCGCAGAAATTGCAAACTGGGCCAAACAGGAGGTTAAAGGCGCTGACTCTCCAAGTGGGGAGAGTGTTAGTAAAGCATCTGGAATGTTGCACCCGAGTACCAGGGGAGGAAAACTGAGACATTTGAACACGTCTCCCGTTCACACGGTTGATCATACTCTGGGTTCCACATGCATGTTTTAGCTGAAGGAAGAATACCTTAAACCTGGAGAGTTGAAACCCGTGGAATGGGTACCATGCAATATGCCTTCAACGGGTTTTCATTTGCTCACCGAACCTCTCCAATCCTATCACTGCTGCGTTTATGCCCCTGTACACACGCTTGATTCTCTTTTGGAGACAGAACAATCCATAGGTTTTAAGATACTTACTAGTCAGGTACATTCTTAGGCGTTTAATATGCGGTGTTGAGTCCATTTCGTTGAGCAAGGAGTAGCTCTTGTCTATTCCATATTTGGCTTAAGGAACTTTATCTGTGCTCATTTCAATCTCTGGTTTAATGCAGCACACCAACTCACCTTTACCCTTAAGCAAGCATAAGTTGGTTTTCTAAATTTGAGACCCTGTTCTGTTCTGTAATTCAGTTCCTGTGTAGCCAAGTTTACATTCCGTGTATTACTGATATCTTATGATGTTTCTTTTTCTGTGTGACTTATTTCAGTTAGAATCATCATACCTGAATCCACTCATTGTGCTGCTAAGGGCCTGATGACATAGATTTCATTGCTGAGTGATATTGCTTTGTAAGTAAATACCACAACTTCTTTATCCATTTTTCAATTTCTGCGATGTTGAACTTGTAGTGTAAACGAGGTTCTTGTAAACAGAGGCGTCCCAAACTTTGGGGTGGCTGTGTCTTTTTGATTTTAATTTCCCTAAGCTATAGGACCATAAGTGGAAGTGCCCTAGGCTCTGTTGCTTTGTTTTTTAGATGTTTCAGGAAACACCATACACTTCTCCCGAGTGTCTGTTGGCAATTTACATCCCGCCCATCAGCATAACAAGGCTCCCAGTTCTCCATGGCCTGTCCTGCCTTTCTGGATTTTACACTTTCTTCAGATGGCCCTTTTGACCGGGGGGAAGTGAGACTTCATTGTAGTGCAGATTTTCTTTGCAAGCTTGCTTGGTTGGCCAAAAAGTGCGTATGCGTTTTTTCCTGAATATATTCAGGAAAAAATGCATACGCCCTTTTTGGCCAAGTGCATCATTGTAGACGTTCTGTCTCTTCTCCAATGCTTTCAATGCAATTCCAGTCTACCTCCTGAAATCGGTTTCCTGCAATTCTGCCCCGCTTTCAAGTCCTCTTGGCAGCCTTACTTCAGTATATTTTTGGACGATAGCTGTCATTTATAACTCTGCAGGTTTGTGAATTACAGTGCCCCTGAGCTCCTTTCTTCAACTCGCTTTCTTGTGAGCTGGCCGCAACACCGCAGGATGGCTTCAGGCCCTAATCTGGTTCCGGCACGGCACGCTGAGCCTTTGGTTATTTCCTCTTCCTGGTGGGAAATGAGAGTTAAATTTCCCCGTCCAGACACCTCCAGCTAGTCTCTCATTGGTTCTCGCTATTCCTGTTCATCTTGCGCAGAAATTGCAAACTGGGCCAAACAGGAGGTTAAAGGCGCTGACTCTCCAAGTGGGGAGAGTGTTAGTAAAGCGTCTGGAATGTTGCACCCGAATACCAGGGGAGGAAAACTGAGACATATTTGAACATGTCTCCCGTTCACACAGTTGATCATACTCTGGGCTCTACATGCATGATTTAGCTGAAGGAAGAATACCTTAAACCTGCAGAGTTGAGACCCGTGGAATGGGTACCATGCAATATGACTTCAAAGGGTCTTCATTTGCTCACCGAACCTCTCCAATCCTATCACTGCTGCGTTTATGCCCCTGTACACACGCTTGATTCTCTTTTGGGGACATAGCAATCCATAGGTTTTAAGATACTTACTAGTCAGGTACATTCTTAGGCGTTTAATATGGGGTGTTGAGTCCATTTCGTTGAGCAAGGAGTAGCTCTTGTCTATTCCATATTTGGCTTAAGGAAATTTATCTGTGCTCATTTCAATCTCTGGTTTTATGCAGCACCCCAACTCACCTTTCTTCTTAAGCAAGCATAAGTTGGTTTTCTAAATTTGAGACCCTGTTCTGTTTTGGAATTCAGTTCCTGTGTAGCCAAGTTTACATTCCGTGTATTAGTGATATCTTATGATGTTTCTTTTTCTGTGTGACTTATTTCAGTTAGAATCATCGTACCTGAATCCACTCATTATGCTGCTACGGGCCTGATGACATAGATTTCATTGCTGAGTGATACTGCATTGTACGTAAGTACCACAAGTTCTTTATCCATTTTTCACTTTCTGTGATACTGAACTTGTACGGTAAACGTGGTTCTTGTAAACAGAGGCGTCCCAAACTTTGGGGTGGCTGTGTCTTTTTGATTTTAATTTCCCTAAGCTATAGGACCATAAGTGGAAGTGCCCTAGGCTCTGTTGCTTTGTTTTTTAGATGTTTCAGGAAACACCATACACTTCTCCCGAGTGTCTGTTGGCAATTTACATCCCGCCCATCAGCATAACAAGGCTCCCAGTTCTCCATGGCCTGTCCTGTCTTTCTGGATTTTACACTTTTTTCAGATGGCCCTTTTGACCAGGGGGAAGTGAGAGTTCATTGTAGTGCAGATTTCCTTTGCAAGTTTGCTTGGTTGCCCAAAAAGGGCGTATGCGTTTTTTCCTGAATATATTCAGGAAAAAACGCATACGCCCTTTTTGGCCAAGTGCATCATTGTGGACGTTCTGCCTCTTTTCCTATGCTTTCAATGCGATTCCAGTCTACCTGCTGAAATGGGTTTCCTGCAATTCTGCCCCGCTTTCAAGTCCTCTTGGCAGCCTTACTTCAGTATATTTCTTTTGACGATAGCTGTCATTTATAACTCTGCAGTTTTGTGAATTACAGTGCCCCTGAGCTCCTTTCTTCAACTCGCTTTCTTGTGAGCTGCCCGCAACACCGCAGGTTGGCTTCAGGCCCTAATCTGGTTCCGCCACGGCACGCTGAGCCTTTGGTTATTTCCTCTTCCTGGTGGGAAATGAGAGTTAAATTTGCCCGTCCAGACACCTCCAGCTAGTCTCTCATTGGTTCTCGCTATTCCTGTTCATCTTCCGCAGAAATTGCAAACTGGGCCAAACAGGAGGTTAAAGGGACTGACTCTCCAAGTGGGGAGAGTGTTAGTAAAGCATCTGGAATGTTGCACCCGAGTACCAGGGTACGAAAACTGAGACATATTTGAACACGTCACCCGATCACATGGTTGATCATACTCTAGGTTCCACATGCATGTTTTAGCTGAAGGAAGAATACCTTAAACCTGGGTAGTTGAAACCCGTGAAATGGGTACCATGCAATATGACTTTAAAGGGTCTTCATTTGCTCACCAAACCTCTCCAATCCTATCACTGCTGCGTTTATGCCCCTGTACACACGCTTGATTCTCTTTTGGGGACATAGCAATCCATAGGTTTTAAGATACTTACTAGTCAGGTACATTCTTAGGCGTTTAATATGGGGTGTTGAGTCCATTTCGTTGAGCAAGGAGTAGCTCTTGTCTATTCCATATTTGGCTTAAGGAAATTTATCTGTGCTCATTTCAATCTCTGGTTTTATGCAGCACCCCAACTCACCTTTCTTCTTAAGCAAGCATAAGTTGGTTTTCTAATTTGAGACCCTGTTCTGTTCTGTAATTCAGTTCCTGTGTAGCCAAGTTTACATTCCGTGTATTACTGATATCTTATGATGTTTCTTTTTCTGTGTGACTTATTTCAGTTAGAATCATCATACCTGAATCCACTCATTGTGCTGCTAAGGGCCTGATGACATAGATTTCATTGCTGAGTGATATTGCTTTGTAAGTAAATACCACAACTTCTTTATCCATTTTTCACTTTCTGCGATGTTGAACTTGTACTGTAAACGAGGTTCTTGTAAACAGAGCCATCCCAAATTTTGGGGTGGCTGTGTCTTTTTGATTTTAATTTCCCTAAGCTATAGGACCATAAGTGGAAGTGCCCTAGGCTCTGTTGCTTTGTTTTTTAGATGTTTCAGGAAACACCATACACTTCTCCCGAGTGTCTGTTGGCAATTTACATCCCGCCCATCAGCATAACAAGGCTCCCAGTTCTCCATGGCCTGTCCTGCCTTTCTGGATTTTACACTTTTTTCAGATGGCCCTTTTGACCGGGGGGAAGTGAGACTTCATTGTAGTGCAGATTTCCTTTGCAAGCTTACTTGGTTGGCCAAAAAGGGCGTATGCGTTTTTTCCTGAATATATTCAGGAAAAAACGCATACGCCCTTTTTGGCCAAGTGCATCATTGTGGACGTTCTGCCTCTTTTCCTATGCTTTCAATGCAATTCCAGTCTACCTCCTGAAATCGGTTTCCTGCAATTCTGCCCTGCTTTCAAGTCCTCTTGGCAGCCTTACTTCAGTATATTTTTGGACGATAGCTGTCATTTATAACTCTGCAGGTTTGTGAATTACAGTGCCCCTGAGCTCCTTTCTTCAACTCGCTTTCTTTTGAGCTGGCCGCAACACCGCCGGATGGATTCAGGCCCTAATCTGGTTCCGGCACGGCATGCTGAGCCTTTGCTTATTTCCTCTTCCTGGTGGGAAATGAGAGTTAAATTTGCCCGTCCAGACACCTCCAGCTAGTCTCTCATTGGTTCTCCCTATTCCTGTTCATCTTCCGCAGAAATTGCAAACTGGGCCAAACAGGAGGTTAAAGGTGCTGACTCTCCAAGTGGGGAGAGTGTTAGTAAAGCGTCTGGAATGTTGCACCCGAGTACCAGGGGTGGAAAACTGAGACATATTTGAACACGTCTCCCGTTCACACAGTTGATCATACTCTTGGTTCCACATGCATGTTTTAGCTGAAGGAAGAATACCTTAAACCTGGGTAGTTGAAACCCGTGGAATGGGTACCATGCAATATGACTTCAAAGGATCTTCATTTGCTCACCGAACCTCTCCAATCCTATCACTGCTGCGTTTATGCCCCTGTACACACGCTTGATTCTCTTTTGGAGACATAGCAATCCCTAGGTTTTAAGATACTTACTAGTCAGGTACATTCTTAGGCGTTTAATATGCGGTGTTGAGTCCATTTCGTTGAGCAAGGAGTAGCTCTTGTCTATTCCATATTTGGCTTAAGGAACTTTATCTGTGCTCATTTCAATCTCTGGTTTTATGCAGCACCCCAACTCACCTTTCCCCTTAAGCAAGCATAAGTTGGTTTTCTAATTTGAGACCCTGTTCTGTTCTGTAATTCAGTTCCTGTGTAGCCAAGTTTACATTCCGTGTATTACTGATATCTTATGAGGTTTCTTTTTCTGTGTGACTTATTTCAGTTAGAATCATCATACCTGAATCCATTCATTGTGCTGCTACGGGCCTGATGACATAGATTTCATTGCTGAGTGATATTGCATTGTACGTAAGTACCACAAGTTCTTTATCCATTTTTCACTTTCTGTGATACTGAACTTGTACGGTAAACGAGGTTCTTGTAAACAAAGGCGTCCCAAACTTTGGGGTGGCTGTGTCTTTTTGATTTTAATTTCCCTAAGCTATAGGACCATAAGTGGAAGTGCCCTAGGCTCTGTTGCTGTGTTTTTTAGATGTTTCAGGAAACACCATACACTTCTCCCGAGTGTCTGTTGGCAATTTACATCCCGCCCATCAGCATAACAAGGCTCCCAGTTCTCCATGGCCTGTCCTGCCTTTCTGGATTTTACACTTTTTTCAGATGGCCCTTTTGACCGGGGGGAAGTGAGACTTCATTGTAGTGCAGATTTCCTTTGCAAGCTTGCTTGGTTGGCCAAAAAGGGCGTATGCGTTTTTTCCTGAATATATTCAGGAAAAAACGCATACGCCCTTTTTGGCCAAGTGCATCATTGTGGACGTTCTGCCTCTTTTTCTATGCTTTCAATGCAATTCCAGTCTACCTCCTGAAATCGGTTTCCTGCAATTCTGCCCCGCTTTCAAGTCTTCTTGGCAGCCTTACTTCAGTATATTTTTGGACGATAGCTGTCATTTATAACTCTGCAGGTTTGTGAATTACAGTGCCCCTGAGCTCCTTTCTTCAACTCGCTTTCTTGTGAGCTGGCCGCAACACCGCAGGATGGCTTCAGGCCCTAATCTGGTTCCGGCACGGCACGCTGAGCCTTTGGTTATTTCCTCTTCCTGGTGGGAAATGAGAGTTAAATTTGCCCGTCCAGACACCTCCAGCTAGTCTCTCATTGGTTCTCGCTATTCCTGTTCATGTTGCGCAGAAATTGCAAACTGGGCCAAACAGGAGGTTAAAGGCGCTGACTCTCCAAGTGGGGAGAGTGTTAGTAAAGCGTCTGGAATGTTGCACCCGAGTACCAGGGGAGGAAAACTGAGACATATTTGAACACGTCTCCCGTTCACACGGTTGATCATACTCTGGGTTCCACATGCATGTTTTAGCTGAAGGAAGAATACCTTAAACCTGGAGAGTTGAGACCCGTGGAATGGGTACCATGCAATATGACTTCAAAGGGTCTTCATTTGCTCAGCGAACCGCTCCAATCCTATCACTGCTGCGTTTATGCCCCTGTACACACGCTTGATTCTCTTTTGGAGACATAGCAATCCATAGGTTTTAAGATACTTACTAGTCAGGTACATTCTTAGGCGTTTAATATGGGGTGTTGAGTCCATTTCGTTGAGCAAGGAGTAGCTCTTTTCTATTCCATATTTGGCTTAAGGAACTTTATCTGTGCTCATTTCAATCTCTGGTTTTATGCAGCACCCCAACTCACCTTTCCCCTTAAGCAAGCATAAGTTGGTTTTCTAAATTTGAGACCCTGTTCTGTTTTGGAATTCAGTTCCTGTGTAGCCAAGTTTACATTCCATGTATTAGTGATATCTTATGATGTTTCTTTTTCTGTGTGACTTATTTCAGTTAGAATTATCGTACCTGAATCCACTCATTATGCTGCTACGGGCCTGATGACATAGATTTCATTGCTGAGTGATACTGCATTGTACATAAGTACCACAAGTTCTTTATCCATTTTTCACTTTCTGTGATACTGAACTTGTATGGTAAACGAGGTTCTTGTAAACAGAGGCGTCCCAAACTTTGGGGTGGCTGTGTCTTTTTGATTTTAATTTCCCTAAGCTATAGGACCATAAGTGGAAGTGCCCTAGGCTCTGTTGCTTTGTTTTTTACATGTTTCAAGAAACAACATACACTTCTCCTGAGTGTCTGTTGGCAATTTACATCCCGCCCATCAGCATAACAAGG
Source organism: Pseudorca crassidens (assembly GCF_039906515.1). Lineage (NCBI taxonomy): Eukaryota > Metazoa > Chordata > Mammalia > Artiodactyla > Delphinidae > Pseudorca > Pseudorca crassidens. Next base: position 345,830 of record NW_027136326.1, on the reverse strand, counting down.
CTCCCAGTTCTCCATGGCCTGTCCTGCCTTTCTGGATTTTACACTTTTTTCAGATGGCCATTTTGACCGGGGGGAAGTGAGACTTCATTGTAGTGCAGATTTCCTTTGCAAGCTTGCTTGGTTGGCCAAAAAGGGCGTATGCGTTTTTTCCTGAATATATTCAGGAAAAAACGCATACGCCCTTTTTGGCCAAGTGCATCATTGTGGACGTTCTGCCTCTTTTCCTATGCTTTCAATGCAATTCCAGTTTACCTCCTGAAATCGGTTTCCTGCAATTCTGCCCCGCTTTCAAGTCCTCTTGGCAGCCTTACTTCAGTACATTTTTGGACGATAGCTGTCATTTATAACTCTGCAGGTTTGTGAATTACAGTGCCCCTGAGCTCCTTTCTTCAACTCGCTTTCTTGTGAGCTGGCCGCAGCACCGCAGGATGGCTTCAGGCCCTAATCTGGTTCCGGCACGGCATGCTGAGCCTTTGGTTATTTCCTCTTCCTGGTGGGAAATGAGAGTTAAATTTGCCCGTCCAGACACCTCCAGCTAGTCTCTCATTGGTTCTCCCTATTCCTGTTCATCTTCCGCAGAAATTGCAAACTGGGCCAAACAGGAGGTTAAAGGCGCTGACTCTCCAAGTGGGGAGAGTGTTAGTAAAGCGTCTGGAATGTTGCACCCGAGTACCAGGGGAGGAAAACTGAGACATATTTGAACACGTCTCCCATTCACACGGTTGATCATACTCTGGGTTCCACATGCATGTTTTAGCTGAAGGAAGAATACCTTAAACCTGGAGAGTTGAGACCCGTGTAATGGGTACCATGCAATATGACTCCAAAGGGTCTTCATTTGCTCACCGAACCTCTCCAATCCTATCACTGCTGCGTTTATGCCCCTGTACACATGCTTGATTCTCTTTTGGAGACATAGAAATCCATAGGTTTTAAGATACTTACTAGTCAGGTACATTCTTAGGTGTTTAATATGCGGTGTTGAGTCCATTTCGTTGAGCAAGGAGTAGCTCTTGTCTATTCCATATTTGGCTTAAGGAACTTTATCTGTGCTCATTTCAATCTCTGGTTTTATGCAGAACCCCAACTCACCTTTCCCCTTAAGCAAGCATAAGTTGGTTTTCTAAATTTGAGACCCTCTTCTGTTTTGGAATTCATTTCCTGTGTAGCCAAGTTTACATTCTGTGTATTACTGATATCTTATGATGTTTCTTTTTCTGTGTGACTTATTTCATTTAGAATCATCGTACCTGAATCCACTCATTATGCTGCTACGGGCCTGATGACATAGATTTCATTGCTGAGTGATACTGCATTGTACATAAGTACCACAAGTTCTTTATCCATTTTTCACTTTCTGTGATACTGAACTTGTACGGTAAACGATGTTCTTGTAAACAGAGGCGTCCCAAACTTTGGGGTGGCTGTGTCTTTTTGATTTTAATTTCCCTAAGCTATAGGACCATAAGTGGAAGTGCCCTAGGCTCTGTTGCTTTGTTTTTTAGATGTTTCAGGAAACACCATACACTTCTCCCGAGTGTCTGTTGGCAATTTACATCCCGCCCATCAGCATAACAAGGCTCCCAGTTCTCCATGGCCTGTCCTGCCTTTCTGGATTTTACACTTTTTTCAGATGGCCCTTTTGACCGGGGGAAGTGAGACTTCATTGTAGTGCAGATTTCCTTTGCAAGCTTGCTTGGTTGGCCAAAAAGGGCGTATGCGTTTTTTCCTGAATATATTCAGGAAAAAACACATACGCCCTTTTTGGCCAAGTGCATCATTGTGGACGTTCTGCCTCTTTTCCTATGCTTTCAATGCAATTCCAGTCTACCTCCTGAAATCGGTTTCCTGCAATTCTGCCCCGCATTCAAGTCCTCTTGGCAGCCTTACTTCAGTATATTTTTGGACGATAGCTGTCATTTATAACTCTGCAGGTTTGTGAATTACAGTGCCCCTGAGCTCCTTTCTTCAACTCGCTTTCTTGTGAGCTGGCCGCAACACCGCAGGATGGCTTCAGGCCCTAATCTGGTTCCGGCACGGCTCGCTGAGCCCTTGGTTATTTCCTCTTCCTGGTGGGAAATGAGAGTTAAATTTGCCCGTCCAGACACCTCCAGCTAGTCTCTCATTGGTTCTCCCTATTCCTGTTCATCTTCCGCAGAAATTGCAAACTGGTCCAAACAGGAGGTTAAAGGCGCTGACTCTCCAAGTGGGGAGAGTGTTAGTAAAGCGTCTGGAATGTTGCACCCGAGTACCAGGGGAGGAAAACTGAGACATATTTGAAGACGTCTCCCGTTCACACGGTTGATCATACTCTGGGTTCCACATGCATGTTTTAGCTGAAGGAAGAATACCTTAAACCTGGAGAGTTGAGACCCGTGGAATGGGTACCATGCAATATGACTTCAAAGGGTCTTCATTTGCTCACCGAACCTCTCCAATCCTATCACTGCTGCGTTTATGCCCCTGTGCACATGCTTGATTCTCTTTCGGAGACATAGCAATCCATAGGTTTTAAGATACTAGTCAGGTACATTCTTAGGCGTTTAATATGCGGTGTTGAGTCCATTTCGTTGAGCAAGGAGTAGCTCTTGTCTATTCCATATTTGGCTTAAGGAACTTTATCTGTGCTCATTTCAATCTCTGGTTTTATGCAGCACCCCAACTCACCTTTCCCCTTAAGCAAGCATAAGTTGGTTTTCTAAATTTGAGACCCTGTTCTGTTCTGTAATTCAGTTCCTGTGTAGCCAAGTTTACATTCCGTGTATTACTGATATCTTATGATGTTTCTTTTTCTGTGTGACTTATTTCAGTTAGAATCATCATACCTGAATCCACTCATTGTGCTGCTAAGGGCCTGATGACATAGATTTCATTGCTGAGTGATATTGCTTTGTAAGTAAATACCACAAGTTCTTTATCCATTTTTCACTTTCTGCAATGTTGAACTTGTACTGTAAACGAGGTTCTTGTAAACAGAGCCGTTCCATACTTTGGGGTGGCTGTGTCTTTTTGATTTTAATTTCCCTAAGCTATAGGACCATAAGTGGAAGTGCCCTAGGCTCTGTTGCTTTGTTTTTTAGATGTTTCAGGAAACACCATACACTTCTCCCGAGTGTCTGTTGGCAATTTACATCCCGCCCATCAGCATAACAAGGCTCCCAGTTCTCCATGGCCTGTCCTGCCTTTCTGGATTTTACACTTTTTTCAGATGGCCCTTTTGACCGGGGGGAAGTGAGACTTCATTGTAGTGCAGATTTCCTTTGCAAGCTTGCTTGGTTGGCCAAAAAGGGCGTATGCGTTTTTTCCTGAATATATTCAGGAAAAAACGCATACGCCCTTTTTGGCCAAGTGCATCATTGTGGACGTTCTGCCTCTTTTTCTATGCTTTCAATGCAATTCCAGTCTGCCTCCTGAAATCGGTTTCCTGCAATTCTGCCCCGCTTTCAAGTCCTCTTGGCAGCCTTACTTCAGTATATTTTTGGACGATAGCTGTCATTTATAACTCTGCAGGTTTGTGAATTACAGTGCCCCTGAGCTCCTTTCTTCAACTCGCTTTCTTGTGAGCTGGCCGCAACACCGCAGGATGGCTTCAGGCCCTAATGTGGTTCCGGCACGGCATGCTGAGCCTTTGGTTAATTCCTCTTCCTGGTGGGAAATGAGAGTTAAATTTGCCCGTCCAGACACCTCCAGCTAGTCTCTCATTGGTTCTCCCTATTCCTGTTCATCTTCCGCAGAAATTGCAAACTGGGCCAAACAGGAGGTTAAAGGCGCTGACTCTCCAAGTGGGGAGAGTGTTAGTAAAGCGTCTGGAATGTTGCACCCGAGTACCAGGGGAGGAAAACTGAGACATATTTGAACACGTCTCCCGTTCACACGGTTGATCATACTCTGGGTTCCACATGCATGTTTTAGCTGAAGGAAGAATACCTTAAACCTGGGTAGTTGAGATCCGTGGAATGGGTACCATGCAATATGACTTCAAAGGATCTTCATTTGCTCACCGAACCTCTCCAATCCTATCACTGCTGCGTTTATGCCCCTGTACACACGCTTGATTCTCTTTTGGAGACATAGCAATCCATAGGTTTTAAGATACTTACTAGTCAGGTACATTCTTAGGCGTTTAATATGGGGTGTTGAGTCCATTTCGTTGAGCAAGGAGTAGCTCTTGTCTATTCCATATTTGGCTTAAGGAACTTTATCTGTGCTCATTTCAATCTCTGGTTTTATGCAGCACCCCAACTCACCTTTCCCCTTAAGCAAGCATAAGTTGGTTTTCTAAATTTGAGACCCTGTTCTGTTTTGGAATTCAGTTCCTGTGTAGCCAAGTTTACATTCTGTGTATTACTGATATCTTTTGATGTTTCTTTTTCTGTGTGACTTATTTCAGTTAGAATCATCGTACCTGAATCCACTCATTATGCTGCTACGGGCCTGATGACATAGATTTCATTGCTGAGTGATACTGCATTGTACATAAGTACCACAAGTTCTTTATCCATTTTTCACTTTCTGTGATACTGAACTTGTACGGTAAACGAGGTTCTTGTAAACAGAGGCGTCCCAAACTTTGGGGTGGCTGTGTCTTTTTGATTTTAATTTCCCTAAGCTATAGGACCATAAGTGGAAGTGCCCTAGGCTCTGTTGCTTTGTTTTTTAGATGTTTCAGGAAACACCATACACTTCTCCCGAGTGTCTGTTGGCAATTTACATCCCGCCCATCAGCATAACAAGGCTCCCAGTTCTCCATGGCCTGTCCTGCCTTTCTGGATTTTACACTTTCTTCAGATGGCCCTTTTGACCGGGGGGAAGTGAGACTTCATTGTAGTGCAGATTTCCTTTGCAAGCTTGCTTGGTTGGCCAAAAAGGGCGTATGCGTTTTTTCCTGAATATATTCAGGAAAAAACGCATACGCCCTTTTTGGCCAAGTGCATCATTGTGGACGTTCTGCCTCTTTTCCTATGCTTTCAATGCAATTCCAGTCTACCTCCTGAAATCGGTTTCCTGCAATTCTGCCCCGCTTTCAAGTCCTCTTGGCAGCCTTACTTCAGTATATTTTTGGACGATAGCTGTCATTTATAACTCTGCAGGTTTGTGAATTACAGTGTCCCTGAGCTCCTTTCTTCAACTCGCTTTCTTGTGAGCTGGCCGCAACACCGCAGGATGGCTTCAGACCCTAATCTGGTTCCAGCACGGCATGCTGAGCCTTTGGTTAATTCCTCTTCCTGGTGGGAAATGAGAGTTAAATTTGCCCGTCCAGACACCTCCAGCTAGTCTCTCATTGGTTCTCCCTATTCCTGTTCATCTTCCGCAGAAATTGCAAACTGGGCCAAACAGGAGGTTAAAGGCGCTGACTCTCCAAGTGGGGAGAGTGTTAGTAAAGCGTCTGGAATGTTGCACCCGAGTACCAGGGGAGGAAAACTGAGACATATTTGAACACGTCTCCCGTTCACACGGTTGATCATACTCTGGGTTCCACATGCATGTTTTAGCTGAAGGAAGAATACCTTAAACCTGGGTAGTTGAGATCCGTGGAATGGGTACCATGCAATATGACTTCAAAGGATCTTCATTTGCTCACCGAACCTCTCCAATCCTATCACTGCTGCGTTTATGCCCCTGTACACACGCTTGATTCTCTTTTGGAGACATAGCAATCCATAGGTTTTAAGATCCTTACTAGTCAGGTACATTCTTAGGCGTTTAATATGGGGTGTTGAGTCCATTTCGTTGAGCAAGGAGTAGCTCTTGTCTATTCCATATTTGGCTTAAGGAAATTTATCTGTGCTCATTTCAATCTCTGGTTTTATGCAGCACCCCAACTCACCTTTCCCCTTAAGCAAGCATAAGTTGGTTTTCTAAATTTGAGACCCTGTTCTGTTTTGGAATTCAGTTCCTGTGTAGCCAAGTTTACATTCCGTGTATTACTGATATCTTATGATGTTTCTTTTTCTGTGTGACTTATTTCAGTTAGAATCATCGTACCTGAATCCACTCATTATGCTGCTACGGGCCTGATGACATAGATTTCATTGCTGAGTGATACTGCATTGTACATAAGTACCACAAGTTCTTTATCCATTTTTCACTTTCTGTGATACTGAACTTGTACGGTAAACGAGGTTCTTGTAAACAAAGGCGTCCCAAACTTTGGGGTGGCTGTGTCTTTTTGATTTTAATTTCCCTAAGCTATAGGACCATAAGTGGAAGTGCCCTAGGCTCTGTTGCTTTGTTTTTTAGATGTTTCAGGAAACACCATACACTTCTCCCGAGTGTCTGTTGGCAATTTACATCCCGCCCATCAGCATAACAAGGCTCCCAGTTCTCCATGGCCTGTCCTGCCTTTCTGGATTTTACACTTTTTTCAGATGGCCCTTTTGACCGGGGGGAAGTGAGACTTCATTGTAGTGCAGATTTCCTTTGCAAGCTTGCTTGGTTGGCCAAAAAGGGCGTATGCGTTTTTTCCTGAATATATTCAGGAAAAAACGCATACGCCCTTTTTGGCCAAGTGCATCATTGTGGACGTTCTGCCTCTTTTCCTATGCTTTCAATGCAATTCCAGTCTACCTCCTGAAATCGGTTTCCTGCAATTCTGCCCCGCTTTCAAGTCCTCTTGGCAGCCTTACTTCAGTATATTTCTTTTGACGATAGCTGTCATTTATAACTCTGCAGGTTTGTGAATTACAGTGCCCCTGAGCTCCTTTCTTCAACTCGCTTTCTTGTGAGCTGGCCGCAACACCGCAGGATGGCTTCAGGCCCTAATCTGGTTCCGGCATGGCATGCTGAGCCTTTGGTTAATTCCTCTTCCTGGTGGGAAATGAGAGTTAAATTTGCCCGTCCAGACACCTCCAGCTAGTCTCTCATTGGTTCTCCCTATTCCTGTTCATCTTGCGCAGAAATTGCAAACTGGGCCAAACAGGAGGTTAAAGGCGCTGACTCTCCAAGTGGGGAGAGTGTTAGTAAAGCGTCTGGAATGTTGCACCCGAGTACCAGGGGAGGAAAACTGAGACATATTTGAACACGTCTCCCGTTCACACGGTTGATCATACTCTTGGTTCCACATGCATGTTTTAGCTGAAGGAAGAATACCTTAAACCTGGAGAGTTGAGACCCGTGGAATGGGTACCATGCAATATGACTTCAAAGGGTCTTCATTTGCTCACCGAACCTCTCCAATCCTATCACTGCTGCGTTTATGCCCCTGTACACATGCTTGATTCTCTTTCAGAGACATAGCAATCCATAGGTTTTAAGATACTTACTAGTCAGGTACATTCTTAGGCGTTTAATATGCGGTGTTGAGTCCATTTCGTTGAGCAAGGAGTAGCTCTTGTCTATTCCATATTTGGCTTAAGGAACTTTATCTGTGCTCATTTCAATCTCTGGTTTTATGCAGCACCCCAACTCACCTTTCCCCTTAAGCAAGCATAAGTTGGTTTTCTAAATTTGAGACCCTCTTCTGTTTTGGAATTCAGTTCCTGTGTAGCCAAGTTTACATTCTGTGTATTACTGATATCTTATGATGTTTCTTTTTCTGTGTGACTTATTTCAGTTAGAATCATCGTACCTGAATCCACTCATTATGCTGCTACGGGCCTGATGACATAGATTTCATTGCTGAGTGATACTGCATTGTACATAAGTACCACAAGTTCTTTATCCATTTTTCACTTTCTGTGATACTGAACTTGTACGGTAAACGAGGTTCTTGTAAACAGAGGCGTCCCAAACTTTGGGGTGGCTGTGTCTTTTTGATTTTAATTTCCCTAAGCTATAGGACCATAAGTGGAAGTGCCCTAGGCTCTGTTGCTTTGTTTTTTAGATGTTTCAGGAAACACCATACACTTCTCCCGAGTGTCTGTTGGCAATTTACATCCCGCCCATCAGCATAACAAGGCTCCCAGTTCTCCATGGCCTGTCCTGCCTTTCTGGATTTTACACTTTTTTCAGATGGCCCTTTTGACTGAGGGGAAGTGAGACTTCATTGTAGTGCAGATTTCCTTTGCAAGCTTGCTTGGTTGGTCAAAAAGGGCGTATGCGTTTTTTCCTGAATATATTCAGGAAAAAACGCATACGCCCTTTTTGGCCAAGTGCATCATTGTGGACGTTCTGTCTCTTTTCCTATGCTTTCAATGCAATTCCAGTCTACCTCCTGAAATCGGTTTCCTGCAATTCTGCCCCGCTTTCAAGTCCTCTTGGCAGCCTTACTTCAGTATATTTTTGGACGATAGCTGTCATTTATAACTCTGCAGGTTTGTGAATTACAGTGCCCCTGAGCTCCTTTCTTCAACTCGCTTTCTTGTGAGCTGGCCGCAACACCACAGGATGGCTTCAGGCCCTAATCTGGTTCCGGCACGGCTCGCTGAGCCTTTGGTTATTTCGTCTTCCTGGTGGGAAATGAGAGTTAAATTTGCCCGTCCAGACACCTCCAGCTAGTCTCTCATTGGTTCTCCCTATTCCTGTTCATCTTCCGCAGAAATTGCAAACTGGGCCAAACAGGAGGTTAAAGGCGCTGACTCTCCAAGTGGGGAGAGTGTTAGTAAAGCGTCTGGAATGTTGCACCCGAGTACCAGGGGAGGAAAACTGAGACATATTTGAAGACGTCTCCCGTTCACACGGTTGATCATACTCTGGGTTCCACATGCATGTTTTAGCTGAAGGAAGAATACCTTAAACCTGGAGAGTTGAGACCCGTGGAATGGGTACCAAGCAATATGACTTCAAAGGATCTTCATTTGCTCACCGAACCTCTCCAATCCTATCACTGCTGCGTTTATGCCCCTGTACACATGCTTGATTCTCTTTTGGAGACATAGCAATCCATAGGTTTTAAGATACTTACTAGTCAGGTACATTCTTAGGCGTTTAATATGGGGTGTTGAGTCCATTTCGTTGAGCAACGAGTAGCTCTTGTCTATTCCGTATTTGGCTTAAGGAACTTTATCTGTGCTCATTTCAATCTCTGGCTTTATGCAGCACCCCAACTCATCTTTCCCCTTAAGCAAGCATAAGTTGGTTTTCTAAATTTGAGACCCTGTTCTGTTTTGGAATTCAGTTCCTGTGTAGCCAAGTTTACATTCCGTGTATTACTGATATCTTATGATGTTTCTTTTTCTGTGTGAATTATTTCAGTTAGAATCATCGTACCTGAATCCAGTCATTATGCGGCTACGGGCCTGATGACATAGATTTCATTGCTGAGTGATACTGCATTTTACATAAGTACCACAAGTTCTTTATCCATTTTTCACTTTCTGTGATACTGAACTTGTATGGTAAACGAGGTTCTTGTAAACAGAGGCGTCCCAAACTTTGGGGTGGCTGTGTCTTTTTGATTTTAATTTCCCTAAGCTATAGGACCATAAGTGGAAGTGCCCTAGGCTCTGTTGCTTTGTTTTTTAGATGTTTCAGGAAACAACATACACTTCTCCCGAGTGTCTGTTGGCAATTTACATCCCGCCCATCAGCATAACAAGGCTCCCAGTTCTCCATGGCCTGTCCTGCCTTTCTGGATTTTACACTTTTTTCAGATGGCCCTTTTGACCATGGGGAAGTGAGACTTCATTGTAGTGCAGATTTCCTTTGCAAGTTTGCTTGGTTGGCCAAAAAGGGCGTATGCGTTTTTTCCTGAATATATTCAGGAAAAAACGCATACGCCCTTTTTGGCCAAGTGCATCATTGTGGACGTTCTGCCTCTTTTCCTATGCTTTCAATGCAATTCCAGTCTACCTCCTGAAATTGGTTTCCTGCAATTCTGCCCCAATTTCAAGTCCTCTTGGCAGCCTTACTTCAGTATATTTTTGGACGATAGCTGTCATTTATAACTCTGCAGGTTTGTGAATTACAGTGCCCCTGAGCTCCTTTCTTCAACTCGCTTTCTTGTGAGCTGGCCGCAACACCGCAGGATGGCTTCAGGCCCTAATCTGGTTCCGGCACGGCACGCTGAGCCTTTGGTTAATTCCTCTTCCTGGTGGGAAATGAGAGTTAAATTTGCCCGTCCAGACACCTCCAGCTAGTCTCTCATTGGTTCTCCCTATTCCTGTTCATCTTCCGCAGAAATTGCAAACTGGGCCAAACAGGAGGTTAAAGGCGCTGACTCTCCAAGTGGGGAGAGTGTTAGTAAAGCGTCTGGAATGTTGCACCCGAGTACCAGGGGAGGAAAACTGAGACATATTTGAACACGTCTCCCGTTCACACGGTTGATCATACTCTGGGTTCCACATGCATGTTTTAGCTGAAGGAAGAATACCTTAAACCTGGGTAGTTGAGATCCGTGGAATGGGTACCATGCAATATGACTTCAAAGGATCTTCATTTGCTCACCGAACCTCTCCAATCCTATCACTGCTGCGTTTATGCCCCTGTACACACGCTTGATTCTCTTTTGGAGACATAGCAATCCATAGGTTTTAAGATACTTACTAGTCAGGTACATTCTTAGGCGTTTAATATGGGGTGTTGAGTCCATTTCGTTGAGCAAGGAGTAGCTCTTGTCTATTCCATATTTGGCTTAAGGAACTTTATCTGTGCTCATTTCAATCTCTGGTTTTATGCAGCACCCCAACTCACCTTTCCCCTTAAGCAAGCATAAGTTGGTTTTCTAAATTTGAGACCCTGTTCTGTTTTGGAATTCAGTTCCTGTGTAGCCAAGTTTACATTCTGTGTATTACTGATATCTTATGATGTTTCTTTTTCTGTGTGACTTATTTCAGTTAGAATCATCGTACCTGAATCCACTCATTATGCTGCTACGGGCCTGATGACATAGATTTCATTGCTGAGTGATACTGCATTGTACATAAGTACCACAAGTTCTTTATCCATTTTTCACTTTCTGTGATACTGAACTTGTACGGTAAACGAGGTTCTTGTAAACAGAGGCGTCCCAAACTTTGGGGTGGCTGTGTCTTTTTGATTTTAATTTCCCTAAGCTATAGGACCATAAGTGGAAGTGCCCTAGGCTCTGTTGCTTTGTTTTTTAGATGTTTCAGGAAACACCATACACTTCTCCCGAGTGTCTGTTGGCAATTTACATCCCGCCCATCAGCATAACAAGGCTCCCAGTTCTCCATGGCCTGTCCTGCCTTTCTGGATTTTACACTTTTTTCAGATGGCCCTTTTGACCGGGGGGAAGTGAGACTTCATTGTAGTGCAGATTTCCTTTGCAAGCTTGCTTGGTTGGCCAAAAAGGGCGTATGCGTTTTTTCCTGAATATATTCAGGAAAAAACGCATACGCCCTTTTTGGCCAAGTGCATCATTGTGGACGTTCTGCCTCTTTTCCTATGCTTTCAATGCAATTCCAGTCTACCTCCTGAAATCGGTTTCCTGCAATTCTGCCCCGCTTTCAAGTCCTCTTGGCAGCCTTACTTCAGTATATTTTTGGACGATAGCTGTCATTTATAACTCTGCAGGTTTGTGAATTACAGTGCCCCTGAGCTCTTTTCTTCAACTCGCTTTCTTGTGAGCTGGCCGCAACACCGCAGGATGGCTTCAGGCCCTAATCTGATTCCGGCACGGCACGCTGAGCCTTTGGTTATTTCCTCTTACTGGTGGAAATGAGAGTTAAATTTGCCCGTCCAGACACCTCCAGCTAGTCTCTCATTGGTTCTCCCTATTCCTGTTCATCTTCCGCAGAAATTGCAAACTGGGCCAAACAGGAGGTTAAAGGCGCTGACTCTCCAAGTGGGGAGAGTGTTAGTAAAGCGTCTGGAATGTTGCACCCGAGTACCAGGGGAGGAAAACTGAGACATATTTGAACACGTCTCCCGTTCACACGGTTGATCATACTCTGGGTTCCACATGCATGTTTTAGCTGAAGGAAGAATACCTTAAACCTGGAGAGTTGAGACCCGTGGAATGGGTACCAAGCAATATGACTTCAAAGGATCTACATTTGCTCACCGAACCTCTCCAATCCTATCACTGTTGCGTTTATGCCCCTGTACACATGCTTGATTCTGTTTTGGAGACATAGCAATCCATAGGTTTTAAGATACTTACTAGTCAGGTACATTCTTAGGCGTTTAATATGGGGTGTTGAGTCCATTTCGTTGAGCAACGAGTAGCTCTTGTCTATTCCATATTTGGCTTAAGGAACTTTATCTGTGCTCATTTCAATCTCTGGTTTTATGCAGCACCCCAACTCACCTTTCCCCTTAAGCAAGCATAAGTTGGTTTTCTAAATTTGAGACCCTGTTCTGTTTTGGAATTCAGTTCCTGTGTAGCCAAGTTTACATTCTGTGTATTACTGATATCTTATGATGTTTCTTTTTCTGTGTGAATTATTTCAGTTAGAATCATCGTACCTGAATCCAGTCATTATGCGGCTACGGGCCTGATGACATAGATTTCATTGCTGAGTGATACTGCATTTTACATAAGTACCACAAGTTCTTTATCCATTTTTCACTTTCTGTGATACTGAACTTGCACGGTAAACGAGGTTCTTGTAAACAGAGGCGTCCCAAACTTTGGGGTGGCTGTGTCTTTTTGATTTTAATTTCCCTAAGCTATAGGACCATAAGTGGAAGTGCCCTAGGCTCTGTTGCTTTGTTTTTTAGATGTTTCAGGAAACAACATACACTTCTCCCGAGTGTCTGTTGGCAATTTACATCCCGCCCATCAGCATAACAAGGCTCCCAGTTCTCCATGGCCTGTCCTGCCTTTCTGGATTTTACACTTTTTTCAGATGGTCCTTTTGACCATGGGGAAGTGAGACTTCATTGTAGTGCAGATTTCCTTTGCAAGTTTGCTTGGTTGGCAAAAAAGGGCGTATGCGTTTTTTCCTGAATATATTCAGGAAAAAACGCATACGCCCTTTTTGGCCAAGTGCATCATTGTGGACGTTCTGCCTCTTTTCCTATGCTTTCAATGCAATTCCAGTCTACCTCCTGAAATCGGTTTCCTGCAATTCTGCTCCACTTTCAAGTCCTCTTGGCAGCCTTACTTCAGTATATTTTTGGTCGATAGCTGTCATTTATAACTCTGCAGGTTTGTGAATTACAGTGCCCCTGAGCTCCTTTCTTCAACTCGCTTTCTTGTGAGCTGGCCGCAACACCGCAGGATGGCTTCAGGCCCTAATCTGGTTCCGGCACGGCATGCTGAGCCTTTGGTTAATTCCTCTTCCTGGTGGGAAATGAGAGTTAAATTTGCCCGTCCAGACACCTCCAGCTAGTCTCTCATTGGTTCTCCCTATTCCTGTTCATCTTCCGCAGAAATTGCAAACTGGGCCAAACAGGAGGTTAAAGGCGCTGACTCTCCAAGTGGGGAGAGTGTTAGTAAAGCGTGTGGAATGTTGCACCCGAGTACCAGGGGAGGAAAACTGAGACATATTTGAACACGTCTCCCGTTCACACGGTTGATCATACTCTGGGTTCCACATGCATGTTTTAGCTGAAGGAAGAATACCTTAAACCTGGGTAGTTGAGATCCGTGGAATGGGTACCATGCAATATGACTTCAAAGGATCTTCATTTGCTCACCGAACCTCTCCAATCCTATCACTGCTGCGTTTATGCCCCTGTACACACGCTTGATTCTCTTTTGGAGACATAGCAATCCATAGGTTTTAAGATACTTACTAGTCAGGTACATTCTTAGGCGTTTAATATGGGGTGTTGAGTCCATTTCGTTGAGCAAGGAGTAGCTCTTGTCTGTTCCATATTTGGCTTAAGGAACTTTATCTGTGCTCATTTCAATCTCTGGTTTTATGCAGCACCCCAACTCACCTTTCCCCTTAAGCAAGCATAAGTTGGTTTTCTAAATTTGAGACCCTCTTCTGTTTTGGAATTCAGTTCCTGTGTAGCCAAGTTTACATTCTGTGTATTACTGATATCTTATGATGTTTCTTTTTCTGTGTGACTTATTTCAGTTAGAATCATCGTACCTGAATCCACTCATTATGCTGCTACGGGCCTGATGACATAGATTTCATTGCTGAGTGATACTGCATTGTACATAAGTACCACAAGTTCTTTATCCATTTTTCACTTTCTGTGATACTGAACTTGTACGGTAAACGAGGTTCTTGTAAACAGAGGCGTCCCAAACTTTGGGGTGGCTGTGTCTTTTTGATTTTAATTTCCCTAAGCTATAGGACCATAAGTGGAAGTGCCCTAGGCTCTGTTGCTTTGTTTTTTAGATGTTTCAGGAAACACCATACACTTCTCCCGAGTGTCTGTTGGCAATTTACATCCCGCCCATCAGCATAACAAGGCTCCCAGTTCTCCATGGCCTGTCCTGCCTTTCTGGATTTTACACTTTTTTCAGATGGCCCTTTTGACCGGGGGGAAGTGAGACTTCATTGTAGTGCAGATTTCCTTTGCAAGCTTGCTTGGTTGGCCAAAAAGGGCGTATGCGTTTTTTCCTGAATATATTCAGGAAAAAACGCATACGCCCTTTTTGGCCAAGTGCATCATTGTGGACGTTCTGCCTCTTTTCCTATGCTTTCAATGCAATTCCACTCTACCTCCTGAAATCGGTTTCCTGCAATTCTGCCCCGCTTTCAAGTCCTCTTGGCAGCCTTACTTCAGTATATTTTTGGACGATAGCTGTCATTTATAACTCTGCAGGTTTGTGAATTACAGTGCCCCTGAGCTCTTTTCTTCAACTCGCTTTCTTGTGAGCTGGCCGCAACACCGCAGGATGGCTTCAGGCCCTAATCTGATTCCGGCACGGCACGCTGAGCCTTTGGTTATTTCCTCTTACTGGTGGAAATGAGAGTTAAATTTGCCCGTCCAGACACCTCCAGCTAGTCTCTCATTGGTTCTCCCTATTCCTGTTCATCTTCCGCAGAAATTGCAAACTGGGCCAAACAGGAGGTTAAAGGCGCTGACTCTCCAAGTGGGGAGAGTGTTAGTAAAGCGTCTGGAATGTTGCACCCGAGTACCAGGGGAGGAAAACTGAGACATATTTGAACACGTCTCCCGTTCACACGGTTGATCATACTCTTGGTTCCACATGCATGTTTTAGCTGAAGGAAGAATACCTTAAACCTGGAGAGTTGAGACCCGTGGAATGGGTACCATGCAATATGACTTCAAAGGGTCTTCATTTGCTCACCGAACCTCTCCAATCCTATCACTGCTGCGTTTATGCCCCTGTACACATGCTTGATTCTCTTTCGGAGACATAGCAATCCATAGGTTTTAAGATACTTACTAGTCAGGTACATTCTTAGGCGTTTAATATGCGGTGTTGAGTCCATTTCGTTGAGCAAGGCGTAGCTCTTGTCTATTCCATATTTGGCTTAAGGAACTTTATCTGTGCTCATTTCAATCTCTGGTTTTATGCAGCACCCCAACTCACCTTTCCCCTTAAGCAAGCATAAGTTGGTTTTCTAAATTTGAGACCCTCTTCTGTTTTGGAATTCAGTTCCTGTGTAGCCAAGTTTACATTCTGTGTATTACTGATATCTTATGATGTTTCTTTTTCTGTGTGACTTATTTCAGTTAGAATCATCGTACCTGAATCCACTCATTATGCTGCTACGGGCCTGATGACATAGATTTCATTGCTGAGTGATACTGCATTGTACATAAGTACCACAAGTTCTTTATCCATTTTTCACTTTCTGTGATACTGAACTTGTACGGTAAACGAGGTTCTTGTAAACAGAGGCGTCCCAAACTTTGGGGTGGCTGTGTCTTTTTGATTTTAATTTCCCTAAGCTATAGGACCATAAGTGGAAGTGCCCTAGGCTCTGTTGCTTTGTTTTTTAGATGTTTCAGGAAACACCATACACTTGTCCCGAGTGTCTGTTGGCAATTTATATCCCGCCCATCAGCATAACAAGGCTCCCAGTTCTCCATGGCCTGTCCTGCCTTTCTGGATTTTACACTTTTTTCAGATGGCCCTTTTGACCAGGGGGAAGTGAGACTTTATTGTAGTGCAGATTTCCTTTGCAAGCTTGCTTGGTTGGCCAAAAAGGGCGTATGCGTTTTTTCCTGAATATATTCAGGAAAAAACGCATACGCCCTTTTTGGCCAAGTGCATCATTGTGGACGTTCTGCCTCTTTTCCTATGCTTTCAATGCAATTCCAGTCTACCTCCTGAAATCGGTTTCCTGCAATTCTGCCCCGCTTTCAAGTCCTCTTGGCAGCCTTACTTCAGTATATTTTTGGACGATAGCTGTCATTTATAACTCTGCAGGTTTGTGAATTACAGTGCCCCTGAGCTCCTTTCTTCAACTCGCTTTCTTGTGAGCTGGCCGCAACACCGCAGGATGGCTTCAGGCCCTAATCTGGTTCCGGCACGGCACGCTGAGCCTTTGGTTATTTCCTCTTCCTGGTGGGAAATGAGAGTTAAATTTGCCCGTCCAGACACATCCAGCTAGTCTCTCATTGGTTCTCCCTATTCCTGTTCATCTTCCGCAGAAATTGCAAACTGGGCCAAACAGGAGGTTAAAGGCGCTGACTCTCCAAGTGGGGAGAGTGTTAGTAAAGCGCCTGGAATGTTGCACCCGAGTACCAGGGGAGGAAAACTGAGACATATTTGAACACGTCTCCCGTTCACACGGTTGATCATACTCTGGGTTCCACATGCATGTTTTAGCTGAAGGAAGAATACCTTAAACCTGGAGAGTTGAGACCCGTGGAATGGGTACCATGCAATATGACTTCAAAGGGTCTTCATTTGCTCACCGAACCTCTCCAATCCTATCACTGCTGCGTTTATGCCCCTGTACACACGCTTGATTCTCTTTTGGAGACATAGCAATCCATAGGTTTTAAGATCCTTACTAGTCAGGTACATTCTTAGGCGTTTAATATGGGGTGTTGAGTCCATTTCGTTGAGCAAGGAGTAGCTCTTGTCTATTCCATATTTGGCTTAAGGAACTTTATCTGTGCTCATTTCAATCTCTGGTTTTATGCAGCACCCCAACTCACCTTTCCCCTTAAGCAAGCATAAGTTGGTTTTCTAAATTTGAGACCCTGTTCTGTTCTGTAATTCAGTTCCTGTGTAGCCAAGTTTACATTCCGTGTATTACTGATATCTTATGATGTTTCTTTTTCTGTGTGACTTATTTCAGTTAGAATCATCATACCTGAATCCACTCATTGTGCTACTAAGGGCCTGATGACATAGATTTCATTGCTGAGTGATATTGCTTTGTAAGTAAATACCACAACTTCTTTATCCATTTTTCACTTTCTGCGATGTTGAACTTGTACTGTAAACGAGGTTCTTGTAAACAGAGGCGTCCCAAACTTTGGGGTGGCTGTGTCTTTTTGATTTTAATTTCCCTAAGCTATAGGACCATAAGTGGAAGTGCCCTAGGCTCTGTTGCTTTGTTTTTTAGATGTTTCAGGAAACACCATACACTTCTCCCGAGTGTCTGTTGGCAATTTACATCCCGCCCATCAGCATAACAAGGCTCCCAGTTCTCCGTGGCCTGTCCTGCCTTTCTGGATTTTACACTTTTTTCAGATGGCCCTTTTGACCGGGGGGAAGTGAGACTTCATTGTAGTGCAGATTTCCTTTGCAAGCTTGCTTGGTTGGCCAAAAAGGGCGTATGCGTTTTTTCCTGAATATATTCAGGAAAAAACGCATACGCCCTTTTTGGCCAAGTGCATCATTGTGGACGTTCTGCCTCTTTTCCTATGCTTTCAATGCAATTCCAGTCTACCTCCTGAAATCGGTTTCCTGCAATTCTGCCCCGCTTTCAAGTCCTCTTGGCAGCCTTACTTCAGTATATTTTTGGACGATAGCTGTCATTTATAACTCTGCAGGTTTGTGCATTACAGTGCCCCTGAGCTCCTTTCTTCAACTCGCTTTCTTGTGAGCTGGCCGCAACACCGCAGGATGGCTTCAGGCCCTAATCTGGTTCCGGCACGGCACGCTGAGCCTTTGGTTAATTCCTCTTCCTGGTGGGAAATGAGAGTTAAATTTGCCCGTCCAGACACCTCCAGCTAGTCTCTCATTGGTTCTCGCTATTCCTGTTCATCTTCCGCAGAAATTGCAAACTGGGCCAAACAGGAGGTTAAAGGGACTGACTCTCCAAGTGGGGAGAGTGTTAGTAAAGCGTCTGGAATGTTGCACCCGAGTACCAGGGTACGAAAACTGAGACATATTTGAACACGTCTCCCGTTCACACGGTTGATCATACTCTGGGTTCCACATGCATGTTTTTGCTGAAGGAAGAATACCTTAAACCTGGAGAGTTGAGACCCGTGGAATGGGTACCATGCAATATGACTTCAAAGGGTCTTCATTTGCTCAGCGAACCGCTCCAATCCTATCACTGCTGCGTTTATGCCCCTGTACACACGCTTGATTCTCTTTTGGAGACATAGCAATCCATAGGTTTTAAGATACTTACTAGTCAGGTACATTCTTAGGCGTTTAATATGGGGTGTTCAGTCCATTTCGTTGAGCAAGGAGTAGCTCTTTTCTATTCCATATTTGGCTTAAGGAACTTTATCTGTGCTCATTTCAATCTCTGGTTTTATGCAACACCCCAACTCACCTTTCCCCTTAAGCAAGCATAAGTTGGTTTTCTAAATTTGAGACCCTGTTCTGTTTTGGAATTCAGTTCCTGTGTAGCCAAGTTTACATTCCGTGTATTACTGATATCTTATGATGTTTCTTTTTCTGTGTGACTTATTTCATTTAGAATCATCGTACCTGAATCCACTCATTATGCTGCTACGGGCCTGATGACATAGATTTCATTGCTGAGTGATACTGCATTGTACATAAGTACCACAACTTCTTTATCCATTTTTCACTTTCTGTGATACTGAACTTGTACGGTAAACGAGGTTCTTGTAAACAGAGGCGTCCCAAACTTTGGGGTGGCTGTGTCTTTTTGATTTTAATTTCCCTAAGCTATAGGACCATAAGTGGAAGTGCCCTAGGCTCTGTTGCTTTGTTTTTTAGATGTTTCAGGAAACACCATACACTTGTCCCGAGTGTCTGTTGGCAATTTACATCCCGCCCATCAGCATAACAAGGCTCCCAGTTCTCCATGGCCTGTCCTGCCTTTCTGGATTTTACACTTTTTTCAGATGGCCCTTTTGACCAGGGGGAAGTGAGACTTCATTGTAGTGCAGATTTCCTTTGCAAGCTTGCTTGGTTGGCCAAAAAGGGCGTATGCGTTTTTTCCTGAATATATTCAGGAAAAAACGCATACGCACTTTTTGGCCAAGTGCATCATTGTGGACGTTCTGCCTCTTTTCCTATGCTTTCAATGCAATTCCAGTCTACCTCCTGAAATCGGTTTCCTGCAATTCTGCCCCGCTTTCAAGTCCTCTTGGCAGCCTTACTTCAGTATATTTTTGGACGATAGCTGTCATTTATAACTCTGCAGGTTTGTGAATTACAGTGCCCCTGAGCTCCTTTCTTCAACTCGCTTTCTTGTGAGCTGGCCGCAACACCGCAGGATGGCTTCAGGCCCTAATCTGATTCCGGCACGGCACGCTGAGCCTTTGGTTATTTCCTCTTCCTGGTGGGAAATGAGAGTTAAATTTGCCCGTCCAGACACCTCCAGCTAGTCTCTCATTGGTTCTCCCTATTCCTGTTCATCTTCCGCAGAAATTGCAAACTGGGCCAAACAGGAGGTTAAAGGCGCTGACTCTCCAAGTGGGGAGAGTGTTAGTAAAGCATCTGGAATGTTGCACCCGAGTACCAGGGGAGGAAAACTGAGACATATTTGAACACGTCTCCCGTTCACACGGTTGATCATACTCTGGGTTCCATATGCATGTTTTAGCTGAAGGAAGAATACCTTAAACCTGGAGAGTTGAGACCCGTGGAATGGGTACCATGCAATATGACTTCAAAGGGTCTTCATTTGCTCACCGAACCTCTCCAATCCTATCACTGCTGCGTTTATGCCCCTGTACACATGCTTGATTCTCTTTCGGAGACATAGCAATCCCTAGGTTTTAAGATACTTACTAGTCAGGTACATTCTTAGGCGTTTAATATGCGGTGTTGAGTCCATTTCATTGAGCAAGGAGTA
Organism: Pseudorca crassidens; assembly: GCF_039906515.1. Taxonomy (NCBI): domain Eukaryota; kingdom Metazoa; phylum Chordata; class Mammalia; order Artiodactyla; family Delphinidae; genus Pseudorca; species Pseudorca crassidens. The sequence continues at coordinate 325,866 of NW_027136326.1, read as the reverse complement.
GCTCTTGTCTATTCCATATTTGGCTTAAGGAACTTTATCTGTGCTCATTTCAATCTCTGGTTTTATGCAGCACCCCAACTCACCTTTCCCCTTAAGCAAGCATAAGTTGGTTTTCTAAATTTGAGACCCTGTTCTGTTCTGTAATTCAGTTCCTGTGTAGCCAAGTTTACATTCCGTTTATTACTGATATCTTATGATGTTTCTTTTTCTGTGTGACTTATTTCAGTTAGAATCATCATACCTGAATCCACTCATTGTGCTGCTAAGGGCCTGATGACATAGATTTCATTGCTGAGTGATATTGCTTTGTAAGTAAATACCACAACTTCTTTATCCATTTTTCACTTTCTGCGATGTTGAACTTGTACTGTAAACTAGGTTGTTGTAAACAGAGCCATTCCATACTTTGGGGTGGCTGTTTCTTTTTGATTTTAATTTCCGTAAGCTATAGGACCATAAGTGGAAGTGCCCTAGGCTCTGTTGCTTTGTATTTTAGATGTTTCAAGAAACTCCATACACTTATCCCGAGTGTCTGTTGGCAATTTACATCCCGCCCATCAGCATAACAAGGCTCCCAGTTCTCCATGGCCTGTCCTGCCTTTCTGGATTTTACACTTTTTTCAGATGGCCCTTTTGACCGGGGAGAAGTGAGACTTCATTGTAGTGCAGATTTCCTTTGCAAGCTTGCTTGGTTGGCCAAAAAGGGCGTATGCGTTTTTTCCTGAATATATTCAGGAAAAAACGCATACGCCCTTTTTGGCCAAGTGCATCATTGTGGACGTTCTGCCTCTTTTCCTATGCTTTCAATGCAATTCCAGTCTACCTCCTGAAATCGGTTTCCTGCAATTCTGCCCCGCTTTCAAGTCCTCTTGGCAGCCTTACTTCAGTATATTTTTGGACGATAGCTGTCATTTATAACTCTGCAGGTTTGTGAATTACAGTGCCCCTGAGCTCCTTTCTTCAACTCGCTTTCTTGTGAGCTGGCCGAAACACCGCAGGATGGCTTCAGGCCCTAATCTGGTTCCGGCACGGCACGCTGAGCCTTTGGTTAATTCCTCTTCCTGGTGGGAAATGAGAGTTAAATTTGCCCGTCCAGACACATCCAGGTAGTCTCTCATTGGTTCTCCCTATTCCTGTTCATCTTCCGCAGAAATTGCAAACTGGGCCAAACAGGAGGTTAAAGGCGCTGACTCTCCAAGTGGGGAGAGTGTTAGTAAAGCGCCTGGAATGTTGCACCCGAGTACCAGGGGAGGAAAACTGAGACATATTTGAACACGTCTCCCGTTCACACGGTTGATCATACTCTGGGTTCCACATGCATGTTTTAGCTGAAGGAAGAATACCTTAAACCTGGAGAGTTGAGACCCGTGGAATGGGTACCATGCAATATGACTTCAAAGGGTCTTCATTTGCTCACCGAACCTCTCCAATCCTATCACTGCTGCGTTTATGCCCCTGTACACACGCTTGATTCTCTTTTGGAGACATAGCAATCCATAGGTTTTAAGATACTTACTAGTCAGGTACATTCTTAGGCGTTTAATATGGGGTGTTGAGTCCATTTCGTTGAGCAAGGAGTAGCTCTTGTCTATTCCATATTTGGCTTAAGGAAATTTATCTGTGCTCATTTCAATCTCTGGTTTTATGCAGCACCCCAACTCACCTTTCCCCTTAAGCAAGCATAAGTTGGTTTTCTAAATTTGAGACCCTGTTCTGTTTTGGAATTCAGTTCCTGTGTAGCCAAGTTTACATTCCGTGTATTACTGATATCTTATGATGTTTCTTTTTCTGTGTGACTTATTTCAGTTAGAATCATCGTACCTGAATCCACTCATTATGCTGCTACGGGCCTGATGACATAGATTTCATTGCTGAGTGATACTGCATTGTACATAAGTACCACAAGTTCTTTATCCATTTTTCACTTTCTGTGATACTGAACTTGTACGGTAAACGAGGTTCTTGTAAACAGAGGCGTCCCAAACTTTGGGGTGGCTGTGTCTTTTTGATTTTAATTTCCCTAAGCTATAGGACCATAAGTGGAAGTGCCCTAGGCTCTGTTGCTTTGTTTTTTAGATGTTTCAGGAAACACCATACACTTCTCCCGAGTGTCTGTTGGCAATTTACATCCCGCCCATCAGCATAACAAGGCTCCCAGTTCTCCATGGCCTGTCCTGCCTTTCTGGATTTTACACTTTTTTCACATGGCCCTTTTGACTGAGGGGAAGTGAGAGTTCATTGTAGTGCAGATTTCCTTTGCAATCTTGCTTGGTTGGCCAAAAAGGGCGTATGCGTTTTTTCCTGAATATATTCAGGAAAAAACGCATACGCCCTTTTTGGCCAAGTGCATCATTGTGGACGTTCTGTCTCTTTTCCTATGCTTTCAATGCAATTCCAGTCTACCTCCTGAAATCGGTTTCCTGCAATTCTGCCCCACTTTCAAGTCCTCTTGGCAGCCTTACTTCAGTATATTTTTGGACGATAGCTGTCATTTATAACTCTGCAGGTTTGTGAATTACAGTGCCCCTGAGCTCCTTTCTTCAACTCGCTTTCTTGTGAGCTGGCCGCAACACCGCAGGATGGCTTCAGGCCCTAATCTTGTTCCGGCACGGCTCGCTGAGCCTTTGGTTATTTCGTCTTCCTGGTGGGAAATGAGAGTTAAATTTGCCCGTCCAGACACCTCCAGCTAGTCTCTCATTGGTTCTCGCTATTCCTGTTCATCTTCCGCAGAAATTGCAAACTGGGCCAAACAGGAGGTTAAAGGGACTGACTCTCCAAGTCGGGAGAGTGTTAGTAAAGCGTCTGGAATGTTGCACCCGAGTACCAGGGTACGAAAACTGAGACATATTTGAACACGTCTCCCGATCACACGGTTGATCATACTCTAGGTTCCACATGCATGTTTTAGCTGAAGGAAGAATACCTTAAACCTGGGTAGTTGAAACCCGTGGAATGGGTACCATGCAATATGACTTCAAAGGGTCTTCATTTGCTCACCGAACCTCTCCAATCCTATCACTGCTGCGTTTATGCCCGTGTACACATGCTTGATTCTCTTCCGGAGACATAGCAATCCATAGGTTTTAAGATACTTATTAGTCAGGTACATTCTTAGGCGTTTAATATGCGGTGTTGAGTCCATTTCGTTGAGCAAGGAGTAGCTCTTGTCTATTCCATATTTGGCTTAAGGAACTTTATCTGTGCTCATTTCAATCTCTGGATTCATGCAGCACCCCAAATCACCTTTCCCCTTAAACAAGCATAAGTTGGTTTTCTAAATTTGAGACCCTGTTCTGTTCTGTAATTCAGTTCCTGTGTAGCCAAGTTTACATTCCGTGTATTACTGATATCTTATGATGTTTCTTTTTCTGTGTGACTTATTTCAGTTAGAATCATCATACCTGAATCCACTCATTGTGCTGCTAAGGGCCTGATGACATAGATTTCATTGCTGAGTGATATTTCTTTGTAAGTAAATACCACAACTTCTTTATCCATTTTTCACTTTCTGCAATGTGGAACTTGTACTGTAAACGAGGTTCTTGTAAACAGAGCCGTTCCAAATTTTGGGGTGGCTGTGTCTTTTTTATTTTAATTTCCCTAAGCTATAGGACCATAAGTGGAAGTGCCCTAGGCTCTGTTGCTTTGTTTTTTAGATGTTTCAGGAAACACCATACACTTCTCCCGAGTGTCTGTTGGCAATTTACATCCCGCCCATCAGCATAACAAGGCTCCCAGTTCTCCATGGCCTGTCCTGCCTTTCTGGATTTTACACTTTTTTCAGATGGCCCTTTTGACCGGGGGGAAGTGAGACTTCATTGTAGTGCAGATTTCCTTTGCAAGCTTGCTTGGTTGGCCAAAAAGGGCGTATGCGTTTTTTCCTGAATATATTCAGGAAAAAACGCATACGCCCTTTTTGGCCAAGTGCATCATTGTGGACGTTCTGCCTCTTTTCCTATGCTTTCAATGCAATTCCAGTCTACCTCCTGAAATCGGTTTCCTGCAATTCTGCCCCGCTTTCAAGTCCTCTTGGCAGCCTTACTTCAGTATATTTTTGGACGATAGCTGTCATTTATAACTCTGCAGGTTTGTGAATTACAGTGCCCCTGAGCTACTTTCTTCAACTCGCTTTCTTTTGAGCTGGCCGCAACACAGCAGGATGGCTTCAGGCCCTAATCTGGTTCCGGCACGGCATGCTGAGCCTTTGGTTAATTCCTCTTCCTGGTGGGAAATGAGAGTTAAATTTGCCCGTCCAGACACCTCCAGCTAGTCTCTCATTGGTTCTCGCTATTCCTGTTCATCTTCCGCAGAAATTGCAAACTGGGCCAAACAGGAGTTTAAAGGGACTGACTCTCCAAGTCGGGAGAGTGTTAGTAAAGCGTCTGGAATGTTGCACCCGAGTACCAGGGTACGAAAACTGAGACATATTTGAACACGTCTCCCGTTCACACGGTTGATCATACTCTGGGTTCCACATGCATGTTTTAGCTGAAGGATGAATACCTTAAACCTGGAGAGTTGAGACCCATGTAATGGGTACCATGCAATATGACTTGAAAGGGTCTTCATTTGCTCACCGAACCTCTCCAATCCTATCACTGCTGCGTTTATGCCCCTGTACACATGCTTGATTCTCTTCCGGAGACATAGCAATCCATAGGTTTTAAGATACTTACTAATCAGGTACATTCTTAGGCGTTTAATATGCGGTGTTGAGTCCATTTCGTTGAGCAAGGAGTAGCTCTTGTCTATTCCATATTTGGCTTAAGGAACTTTATCTGTGCTCATTTCAATCTCTGGTTTTATGCAGCACCCCAACTCACCTTTCCCCTTAAGCAAGCATAAGTTGGTTTTCTAAATTTGAGACCCTGTTCTGTTCTGTAATTCAGTTCCTGTGTAGCCAAGTTTACATTCCGTGTATTACTGATATCTTATGATGTTTCTTTTTCTGTGTGACTTATTTCAGTTAGAATCATCACACCTGAGTCCACTCATTATGCTGCTAAGGGCCTGATGACATATATTTCATTGCTGAGTGATATTGCTTTGTAAGTAAATACCACAACTTCTTTATCCATTTTTCACTTTCTGCGATGTTGAACTTGTACTGTAAACGATGTTCTTGTAAACAGAGCCATCCCAAACTTTGGGGTGGCTGTGTCTTTTTGATTTTGATTTCCCTAAGCTATAGGACCATAAGTGGAAGTGCCCTAGGCTCTGTTGCTTTGTTTTTTAGATGTTTCAGGAAACACCATACACTTCTCCAGAGTGTCTGTTGGCAATTTACATCCCGCCCATCAGCATAACAAGGCTCCCAGTTCTCCATGGCCTGTCCTGACTTTCTGGATTTTACACTTTTGTCAGATGGCCCTTTTGACCGGGGGGAAGTGAGACTTCATTGTAGTGCAGATTTCCTTTGCAAGCTTGCTTGGTTGGCCAAAAAGGGCGTATGCGTTTTTTCCTGAATATATTCAGGAAAAAACGCATACGCCCTTTTTGGCCAAGTGCATCATTGTGGACGTTCTGCCCCTTTTCCTATGCTTTCAATGCAATTCCAGTCTACCTCCTGAAATCGGTTTCCTGCAATTCTGCCCCGCTTTCAAGTCCTCTTGGCAGCCTTACTTCAGTATATTTTTGGACGATAGCTGTCATTTATAACTCTGCAGGTTTGTGAATTACAGTGCCCCTGAGCTACTTTCTTCAACTCGCTTTCTTTTGAGCTGGCCGCAACACAGCAGGATGGCTTCAGGCCCTAATCTGGTTCCGGCACGGCACGCTGAGCCTTTGGTTAATTCCTCTTCCTGGTGGGAAATGAGAGTTAAATTTGCCCGTCCAGACACCTCCAGCTAGTCTCTCATTGGTTCTCGCTATTCCTGTTCATCTTGCGCAGAAATTGCAAACTGGGCCAAACAGGAGGTTAAAGGGACTGACTCTCCAAGTCGGGAGAGTGTTAGTAAAGCGTCTGGAATGTTGCACCCGAGTACCAGGGTACGAAAACTGAGACATATTTGAACACGTCTCCCGATCACATGGTTGATCATACTCTAGGTTCCACATGCATGTTTTAGCTGCAGGAAGAATACCTTAAACCTGGGTAGTTGAAACCCGTGGAATGGGTACCATGCAATATGAATTCAAAGGGTCTTCATTTGCTCACCGAACCTCTCCAATCCTATCACTGCTGCGTTTATGCCCCTGTACACATGCTTGATTCTCTTTCGGAGACATAGCAATCCATAGGTTTTAAGATACTTACTAGTCAGGTACATTCTTAGGCGTTTAATATGCGGTGTTGAGTCCATTTCGTTGAGCAAGGAGTAGCTCTTGTCTATTCCATATTTGGCTTAAGGAACTGTATCTGTGCTCATTTCAATCTCTGGTTTTATGCAGCACTCCAACTCACCTTTACCCTTAAGCAAGCATAAGTTGGTTTTCTAAATTTGAGACCCTGTTCTGTTCTGTAATTCAGTTCCTGTGTAGCCAAGTTTACATTCCGTGTATTAGTGATATCTTATGATGTTTCTTTTTCTGTGTGACTTATTTCCGTTAGAATCATCATACCTGAATCCACTCATTGTGCTGCTAAGGGCCTGATGACATAGATTTCATTGCTGAGTGATATTGCTTTGTAAGTAAATACCACAACTTCTTTATCCATTTTTCAAATTCTGCGATGTTGAACTTGTACTGTAAACGCAGTTCTTGTAAACAGAGCCATTCCAAACTTTGGGGTGGCTGTGTCTTTTTGATTTTAATTTCCCTAAGCTATAGGACCATAAGTGGAAGTGCCCTAGGCTCTGTTGCTTTGTTTTTTAGATGTTTCAGGAAACACCATACACTTCTCCCGAGTGTCTGTTGGCAATTTACATCCCGCCCATCAGCATAACAAGGCTCCCAGTTCTCCATGGCCTGTCCTGCCTTTCTGGATTTTACACTTTTATCAGATGGCCCTTTTGACCGGGGGGAAGTGAGACTTCATTGTAGTGCAGATTTCCTTTGCAAGCTTGCTTGGTTGGCCAAAAAGGGCGTATGCGTTTTTTCCTGAATATATTCAGGAAAAAACGCATACGCCCTTTTTGGCCAAGTGCATCATTGTGGACGTTCTGCCTCTTTTCCTATGCTTTCAATGCAATTCCAGTCTACCTCCTGAAATCGGTTTCCTGCAATTCTGCCCCGCTTTCAAGTCCTCTTGGCAGCCTTACTTCAGTATATTTCTTTTGACGATAGCTGTCATTTATAACTCTGCAGGTTTGTGAATTACAGTGCCCCTGAGCTCCTTTCTTCAACTCGCTTTCTTGTGAGCTGGCCGCAACACCGCAGGATGGCTTCAGGCCTTAATCTGGTTCCGGCATGGCATGCTGAGCCTTTGGTTAATTCCTCTTCCTGGTGGGAAATGAGAGTTAAATTTGCCCGTCCAGACACCTCCAGCTAGTCTCTCATTGGTTCTCCCTATTCCTGTTCATCTTCCGCAGAAATTGCAAACTGGGCCAAACAGGAGGTTAAAGGCGCTGACTCTCCAAGTGGGGAGAGTGTTAGTAAAGCGTCTGGAATGTTGCACCCGAGTACCAGGGGAGGAAAACTGAGACATATTTGAACACGTCTCCCGTTCACACGGTTAATCATACTCTGGGTTCCACATGCATGTTTTAGCTGAAGGAAGAATACCTTAAACCTGGAGAGTTGAGACCCGTGGAATGGGTACCATGCAATATGACTTCAAAGGGTCTTCATTTGCTCACCGAACCTCTCCAATCCTATCACTGCTGCGTTTATGCCCCTGTACACATGCTTGATTCTCTTTCAGAGACATAGCAATCCATAGGTTTTAAGATACTTACTAGTCAGGTACATTCTTAGGCGTTTAATATGCGGTGTTGAGTCCATTTCGTTGAGCAAGGAGTAGCTCTTGTCTATTCCATATTTGGCTTAAGGAACTTTATCTGTGCTCATTTCAATCTCTGGTTTTATGCAGCACCCCAACTCACCTTTCCCCTTAAGCAAGCATAAGTTGGTTTTCTAAATTTGAGACCCTCTTCTGTTTTGGAATTCAGTTCCTGTGTAGCCAAGTTTACATTCTGTGTATTACTGATATCTTATGATGTTTCTTTTTCTGTGTGACTTATTTCAGTTAGAATCATCGTACCTGAATCCACTCATTATGCTGCTACGGGCCTGATGACATAGATTTCATTGCTGAGTGATACTGCATTGTACATAAGTACCACAAGTTCTTTATCCATTTTTCACTTTCTGTGATACTGAACTTGTACGGTAAACGAGGTTCTTGTAAACAGAGGCGTCCCAAACTTTGGGGTGGCTGTGTCTTTTTGATTTTAATTTCCCTAAGCTATAGGACCATAAGTGGAAGTGCCCTAGGCTCTGTTGCTTTGTTTTTTAGATGTTTCAGGAAACACCATACACTTCTCCCGAGTGTCTGTTGGCAATTTACATCCCGCCCATCAGCATAACAAGGCTCCCAGTTCTCCATGGCCTGTCCTGCCTTTCTGGATTTTACACTTTTTTCAGATGGCCCTTTTGACTGAGGGGAAGTGAGACTTCATTGTAGTGCAGATTTCCTTTGCAAGCTTGCTTGGTTGGCCAAAAAGGGCGTATGCGTTTTTTCCTGAATATATTCAGGAAAAAACGCATACGCCCTTTTTGGCCAAGTGCATCATTGTGGACGTTCTGTCTCTTTTCCTATGCTTTCAATGCAATTCCAGTCTACCTCCTGAAATCGGTTTCCTGCAATTCTGCCCCGCTTTCAAGTCCTCTTGGCAGCCTTACTTCAGTATATTTTTGGACGATAGCTGTCATTTATAACTCTGCAGGTTTGTGAATTACAGTGCCCCTGAGCTCCTTTCTTCAACTCGCTTTCTTGTGAGCTGGCCGCAACACCACAGGATGGCTTCAGGCCCTAATCTGGTTCCGGCACGGCTCGCTGAGCCTTTGGTTATTTCGTCTTCCTGGTGGGAAATGAGAGTTAAATTTGCCCGTCCAGACACCTCCAGCTAGTCTCTCATTGGTTCTCCCTATTCCTGTTCATCTTCCGCAGAAATTGCAAACTGGGCCAAACAGGAGGTTAAAGGCGCTGACTCTCCAAGTGGGGAGAGTGTTAGTAAAGCGTCTGGAATGTTGCACCCGAGTACCAGGGGAGGAAAACTGAGACATATTTGAACACGTCTCCCGTTCACACGGTTGATCATACTCTGGGTTCCACATGCATGTTTTAGCTGAAGGAAGAATACCTTAAACCTGGAGAGTTGAGACCCGTGGAATGGGTACCATGCAATATGACTTCAAAGGATCTTCATTTGCTCACCGAACCTCTCCAATCCTATCACTGCTGCGTTTATGCCCCTGTACACACGCTTGATTCTCTTTTGGAGACATAGCAATCCATAGGTTTTAAGATACTTACTAGTCAGGTACATTCTTAGGCGTTTAATATGGGGTGTTGAGTCCATTTCGTTGAGCAAGGAGTAGCTCTTGTCTATTCCATATTTGGCTTAAGGAACTTTATCTGTGCTCATTTCAATCTCTGGTTTTATGCAGCACCCCAACTCACCTTTCCCCTTAAGCAAGCATAAGTTGGTTTTCTAAATTTGAGACCCTCTTCTGTTTTGGAATTCAGTTCCTGTGTAGCCAAGTTTACATTCTGTGTATTACTGATATCTTATGATGTTTCTTTTTCTGTGTGACTTATTTCAGTTAGAATCATCGTACCTGAATCCACTCATTATGCTGCTACGGGCCTGATGACATAGATTTCATTGCTGAGTGATACTGCATTGTACATAAGTACCACAAGTTCTTTATCCATTTTTCACTTTCTGTGATACTGAACTTGTACGGTAAACGAGGTTCTTGTAAACAGAGGCGTCCCAAACTTTGGGGTGGCTGTGTCTTTTTGATTTTAATTTCCCTAAGCTATAGGACCATAAGTGGAAGTGCCCTAGGCTCTGTTGCTTTGTTTTTTAGATGTTTCAGGAAACACCATACACTTCTCCCGAGTGTCTGTTGGCAATTTACATCCCGCCCATCAGCATAACAAGGCTCCCAGTTCTCCATGGCCTGTCCTGCCTTTCTGGATTTTACACATTTTTCAGATGGCCCTTTTGACCGGGGGGAAGTGAGACTTCATTGTAGTGCAGATTTCCTTTGCAAGCTTGCTTGGTTGGCCAAAAAGGGCGTATGCGTTTTTTCCTGAATATATTCAGGAAAAAACGCATACGCCCTTTTTGGCCAAGTGCATCATTGTGGACGTTCTGTCTCTTTTCCTATGCTTTCAATGCAATTCCAGTCTACCTCCTGAAATCGGTTTCCTGCAATTCTGCCCCGCTTTCAAGTCCTCTTGGCAGCCTTACTTCAGTATATTTTTGGACGATAGCTGTCATTTATAACTCTGCAGGTTTGTGAATTACAGTGCCCCTGAGCTCTTTTCTTCAACTCGCTTTCTTGTGAGCTGGCCGCAACACCGCAGGATGGCTTCAGGCCCTAATCTGATTCCGGCACGGCACGCTGAGCCTTTGGTTATTTCCTCTTACTGGTGGAAATGAGAGTTAAATTTGCCCGTCCAGACACCTCCAGCTAGTCTCTCATTGGTTCTCCCTATTCCTGTTCATCTTGCGCAGAAATTGCAAACTGGGCCAAACAGGAGGTTAAAGGCGCTGACTCTCCAAGTGGGGAGAGTGTTAGTAAAGCGTCTGGAATGTCGCACCCGAGTACCAGGGGAGGAAAACTGAGACATATTTGAACACGTCTCCCGTTCACACGGTTGATCATACTCTTGGTTCCACATGCATGTTTTAGCTGAAGGAAGAATACCTTAAACCTGGAGAGTTGAGACCCGTGGAATGGGTACCATGCAATATGACTTCAAAGGGTCTTCATTTGCTCACCGAACCTCTCCAATCCTATCACTGCTGCGTTTATGCCCCTGTACACATGCTTGATTCTCTTTCAGAGACATAGCAATCCATAGGTTTTAAGATACTTACTAGTCAGGTACATTCTTAGGCGTTTAATATGCGGTGTTGAGTCCATTTCGTTGAGCAAGGAGTAGCTCTTGTCTATTCCATATTTGGCTTAAGGAACTTTATCTGTGCTCATTTCAATCTCTGGTTTTATGCAGCACCCCAACTCACCTTTCCCCTTAAGCAAGCATAAGTTGGTTTTCTAAATTTGAGACCCTCTTCTGTTTTGGAATTCAGTTCCTGTGTAGCCAAGTTTACATTCTGTGTATTACTGATATCTTATGATGTTTCTTTTTCTGTGTGACTTATTTCAGTTAGAATCATCGTACCTGAATCCACTCATTATGCTGCTACGGGCCTGATGACATAGATTTCATTGCTGAGTGATACTGCATTGTACATAAGTACCACAAGTTCTTTATCCATTTTTCACTTTCTGTGATACTGAACTTGTACGGTAAACGAGGTTCTTGTAAACAGAGGCGTCCCAAACTTTGGGGTGGCTGTGTCTTTTTGATTTTAATTTCCCTAAGCTATAGGACCATAAGTGGAAGTGCCCTAGGCTCTGTTGCTTTGTTTTTTAGATGTTTCAGGAAACACCATACACTTCTCCCGAGTGTCTGTTGGCAATTTACATCCTGCCCATCAGCATAACAAGGCTCCCAGTTCTCCATGGCCTGTCCTGCCTTTCTGGATTTTACACTTTTTTCAGATGGCCCTTTTGACTGAGGGGAAGTGAGACTTCATTGTAGTGCAGATTTCCTTTGCAAGCTTGCTTGGTTGGCCAAAAAGGGCGTATGCGTTTTTTCCTGAATATATTCAGGAAAAAACGCATACGCCCTTTTTGGCCAAGTGCATCATTGTGGACGTTCTGTCTCTTTTCCTATGCTTTCAATGCAATTCCAGTCTACCTCCTGAAATCGGTTTCCTGCAATTCTGCCCCACTTTCAAGTCCTCTTGGCAGCCTTACTTCAGTATATTTTTGGACGATAGCTGTCATTTATAACTCTGCAGGTTTGTGAATTACAGTGCCCCTGAGCTCCTTTCTTCAACTCGCTTTCTTGTGAGCTGGCCGCAACACCGCAGGATGGCTTCAGGCCCTAATCTGGTTCCGGCACGGCACGCTGAGCCTTTGGTTAATTCCTCTTCCTGGTGGGAAATGAGAGTTAAATTTGCCCGTCCAGACACCTCCAGCTAGTCTCTCATTGGTTCTCCCTATTCCTGTTCATCTTCCGCAGAAATTGCAAACTGGGCCAAACAGGAGGTTAAAGGCGCTGACTCTCCAAGTGGGGAGAGTGTTAGTAAAGCGTCTGGAATGTTGCACCCGAGTACCAGGGGAGGAAAACTGAGACATATTTGAACACGTCTCCCGTTCACACGGTTGATCATACTCTGGGTTCCACATGCATGTTTTTGCTGAAGGAAGAATACCTTAAACCTGGAGAGTTGAGACCCGTGGAATGGGTACCATGCAATATGACTTCAAAGGGTCTTCATTTGCTCACCGAACCTCTCCAATCCTATCACTGCTGCGTTTATGCCCCGTACACACGCTTGATTCTCTTTTGGAGACATAGCAATCCATAGGTTTTAAGATACTTACTAGTCAGGTACATTCTTAGGCGTTTAATATGGGGTGTTGAGTCCATTTCGTTGAGCAAGGAGTAGCTCTTTTCTATTCCATATTTGGCTTAAGGAACTTTATCTGTGCTCATTTCAATCTCTGGTTTTATGCAGCACCCCAACTCACCTTTCCCCTTAAGCAAGCATAAGTTGGTTTTCTAAATTTGAGACCCTCTTCTGTTTTGGAATTCAGTTCCTGTGTAGCCAAGTTTACATTCTGTGTATTACTGATATCTTATGATGTTTCTTTTTCTGTGTGACTTATTTCAGTTAGAATCATCGTACCTGAATCCACTCATTATGCTGCTACGGGCCTGATGACATAGATTTCATTGCTGAGTGATATTGCATTGTATGTACGTACCACAACTTCTTTATCCATTTTTCACTTTCTGCGATATTGAACTTGCACCGTAAACGAGGTTCTTGTAAACAGAGGCGTCCCAAACTTTGGGGTGGCTGTGTCTTTTTGATTTTAATTTCCCTAAGCTATAGGACCATAAGTGGAAGTGCCCTAGGCTCTGTTGCTTTGTTTTTTAGATGTTTCAGGAAACAACATACACTTCTCCCGAGTGTCTGTTGGCAATTTACATCCCGCCCATCAGCATAACAAGGCTCCCAGTTCTCCATGGCCTGTCCTGCCTTTCTGGATTTTACACTTTTTTCAGATGGTCCTTTTGACCATGGGGAAGTGAGACTTCAATGTAGTGCAGATTTCCTTTGCAAATTTGCTTGGTTGGCCAAAAAGGGCGTATGCGTTTTTTCCTGAATATATTCAGGAAAAAACGCATACGCCCTTTTTGGCCAAGTGCATCATTGTGGACGTTCTGCCTCTTTTCCTATGCTTTCAATGCAATTCCAGTCTACCTCCTGAAATCGGTTTCCTGCAATTCTGCCCCACTTTCAAGTCCTCTTGGCAGCCTTACTTCAGTATATTTTTGTTCGATAGCTGTCATTTATAACTCTGCAGGTTTGTGAATTACAGTGCCCCTGAGCTCCTTTCTTCAACTCGCTTTCTTGTGAGCTGGCCGCAACACCGCAGGATGGCTTCAGGCCCTAATCTGGTTCCGGCACGGCATGCTGAGCCTTTGGTTAATTCCTCTTCCTGGTGGGAAATGAGAGTTAAATTTGCCCGTCCAGACACCTCCAGCTAGTCTCTCATTGGTTCTCCCTATTCCTGTTCATCTTCCGCAGAAATTGCAAACTGGGCCAAACAGGAGGTTAAAGGCGCTGACTCTCCAAGTGGGGAGAGTGTTAGTAAAGCGTCTGGAATGTTGCACCCGAGTACCAGGGGAGGAAAACTGAGACATATTTGAACACGTCTCCCGTTCACACGGTTGATCATACTCTGGGTTCCACATGCATGATTTAGCTGAAGGAAGAATACCTTAAACCTGGGTAGTTGAGATCCGTGGAATGGGTACCATGCAATATGACTTCAAAGGATCTTCATTTGCTCACCGAACCTCTCCAATCCTATCACTGCTGCGTTTATGCCCCTGTACACACGCTTGATTCTCTTTTGGAGACATAGCAATCCATAGGTTTTAAGATACTTACTAGTCAGGTACATTCTTAGGCGTTTAATATGGGGTGTTGAGTCCATTTCGTTGAGCAAGGAGTAGCTCTTGTCTGTTCCATATTTGGCTTAAGGAACTTTATCTGTGCTCATTTCAATCTCTGGTTTTATGCAGCACCCCAACTCACCTTTCCCCTTAAGCAAGCATAAGTTGGTTTTCTAAATTTGAGACCCTGTTCTGTTTTGGAATTCAGTTCCTGTGTAGCCAAGTTTACATTCTGTGTATTACTGATATCTTATGATGTTTCTTTTTCTGTGTGACTTATTTCAGTTAGAATCATCGTACCTGAATCCACTCATTATGCTGCTACGGGCCTGATGACATAGATTTCATTGCTGAGTGATACTGCATTGTACATAAGTACCACAAGTTCTTTATCCATTTTTCACTTTCTGTGATACTGAACTTGTACGGTAAACGAGGTTCTTGTAAACAGAGGCGTCCCAAACTTTGGGGTGGCTGTGTCTTTTTGATTTTAATTTCCCTAAGCTATAGGACCATAAGTGGAAGTGCCCTAGGCTCTGTTGCTTTGTTTTTTAGATGTTTCAGGAAACACCATACACTTCTCCCGAGTGTCTGTTGGCAATTTACATCCCGCCCATCAGCATAACAAGGCTCCCAGTTCTCCATGGCCTGTCCTGCCTTTCTGGATTTTACACATTTTTCAGATGGCCCTTTTGACCGGGGGGAAGTGAGACTTCATTGTAGTGCAGATTTCCTTTGCAAGCTTGCTTGGTTGGCCAAAAAGGGCGTATGCGTTTTTTCCTGAATATATTCAGGAAAAAACGCATACGCCCTTTTTGGCCAAGTGCATCATTGTGGACGTTCTGTCTCTTTTCCTATGCTTTCAATGCAATTCCAGTCTACCTCCTGAAATCGGTTTCCTGCAATTCTGCCCCGCTTTCAAGTCCTCTTGGCAGCCTTACTTCAGTATATTTTTGGACGATAGCTGTCATTTATAACTCTGCAGGTTTGTGAATTACAGTGCCCCTGAGCTCTTTTCTTCAACTCGCTTTCTTGTGAGCTGGCCGCAACACCGCAGGATGGCTTCAGGCCCTAATCTGATTCCGGCACGGCACGCTGAGCCTTTGGTTATTTCCTCTTACTGGTGGAAATGAGAGTTAAATTTGCCCGTCCAGACACCTCCAGCTAGTCTCTCATTGGTTCTCCCTATTCCTGTTCATCTTGCGCAGAAATTGCAAACTGGGCCAAACAGGAGGTTAAAGGCGCTGACTCTCCAAGTGGGGAGAGTGTTAGTAAAGCGTCTGGAATGTTGCACTCGAGTACCAGGGGAGGAAAACTGAGACATATTTGAACACGTCTCCCGTTCACACGGTTGATCATACTCTGGGTTCCACATGCATGTTTTAGCTGAAGGAAGAATACCTTAAACCTGGAGAGTTGAGACCCGTGGAATGGGTACCATGCAATATGACTTCAAAGGGTCTTCATTTGCTCAGCGAACCACTCCAATCGTATCACTGCTGCGTTTATGCCCCTGTACACACGCTTGATTCTCTTTTGGAGACATAGCAATCCATAGGTTTTAAGATACTTACTAGTCAGGTACATTCTTAGGCGTTTAATATGGGGTGTTGAGTCCATTTCGTTGAGCAAGGAGTAGCTCTTTTCTATTCCATATTTGGCTTAAGGAACTTTATCTGTGCTCATTTCAATCTCTGGTTTTATGCAGCACCCCAACTCACCTTTCCCCTTAAGCAAGCATAAGTTGGTTTTCTAAATTTGAGACCCTGTTCTGTTTTGGAATTCATTTCCTGTGTAGCCAAGTTTACATTCTGTGTATTACTGATATCTTATGATGTTTCTTTTTCTGTGTGAATTATTTCAGTTAGAATCATCGTACCTGAATCCACTCATTATGCTGCTACGGGCCTGATGACATAGATTTCATTGCTGAGTGATACTGCATTGTACATAAGTACCACAAGTTCTTTATCCATTTTTCACTTTCTGTGATACTGAACTTGTACGGTAAATGAGGTTCTTGTAAACAGAGGCGTCCCAAACTTTGGGGTGGCTGTGTCTTTTTGATTTTAATTTCCCTAAGCTATAGGACCATAAGTGGAAGTGCCCTAGGCTCTGTTGCTTTGTTTTTTAGATGTTTCAGGAAACACCATACACTTCTCCCGAGTGTCTGTTGGCAATTTACATCCCGCCCATCAGCATAACAAGGCTCCCAGTTCTCCATGGCCTGTCCTGCCTTTCTGGATTTTACACTTTTATCAGATGGCCCTTTTGACCGGGGGGAAGTGAGACTTCATTGTAGTGCAGATTTCCTTTGCAAGCTTGCTTGGTTGGCCAAAAAGGGCGTATGCGTTTTTTCCTGAATATATTCAGGAAAAAACGCATACGCCCTTTTTGGCCAAGTGCATCATTGTGGACGTTCTGCCTCTTTTCCTATGCTTTCAATGCAATTCCAGTCTACCTCCTGAAATCGGTTTCCTGCAATTCTGCCCCGCTTTCAAGTCCTCTTGGCAGCCTTACTTCAGTATATTTCTTTTGACGATAGCTGTCATTTATAACTCTGCAGGTTTGTGAATTACAGTGCCCCTGAGCTCCTTTCTTCAACTCGCTTTCTTGTGAGCTGGCCGCAACACCGCAGGATGGCTTCAGGCCTTAATCTGGTTCCGGCACGGCATGCTGAGCCTTTGGTTAATTCCTCTTCCTGGTGGGAAATGAGAGTTAAATTTGCCCGTCCAGACACCTCCAGCTAGTCTCTCATTGGTTCTCCCTATTCCTGTTCATCTTCCGCAGAAATTGCAAACTGGGCCAAACAGGAGGTTAAAGGCGCTGACTCTCCAAGTGGGGAGAGTGTTAGTAAAGCGTCTGGAATGTTGCACCCGAGTACCAGGGGAGGAAAACTGAGACATATTTGAACACGTCTCCCGTTCACACGGTTAATCATACTCTGGGTTCCACATGCATGTTTTAGCTGAAGGAAGAATACCTTAAACCTGGGTAGTTGAGATCCGTGGAATGGGTACCATGCAATATGACTTCAAAGGATCTTCATTTGCTCACCGAACCTCTCCAATCCTATCACTGCTGCGTTTATGCCCCTGTACACACGCTTGATTCTCTTTTGGAGACATAGCAATCCATAGGTTTTACGATACTTACTAGTCAGGTACATTCTTAGGCGTTTAATATGCGGTGTTGAGTCCATTTCGTTGAGCAAGGAGTAGCTCTTGTCTATTCCATATTTGGCTTAAGGAACTTTATCTGTGCTCATTTCAATCTCTGGTTTTATGCAGCACCCCAACTCACCTTTCCCCTTAAGCAAGCATAAGTTGGTTTTCTAAATTTGAGACCCTCTTCTGTTTTGGAATTCAGTTCCTGTGTAGCCAAGTTTACATTCTGTGTATTACTGATATCTTATGATGTTTCTTTTTCTGTGTGACTTATTTCATTTAGAATCATCGTACCTGAATCCACTCATTATGCTGCTACGGGCCTGATGACATAGATTTCATTGCTGAGTGATACTGCATTGTACATAAGTACCACAAGTTCTTTATCCATTTTTCACTTTCTGTGATACTGAACTTGTACGGTAAATGAGGTTCTTGTAAACAGAGGCGTCCCAAACTTTGGGGTGGCTGTGTCTTTTTGATTTTAATTTCCCTAAGCTATAGGACCATAAGTGGAAGTGCCCTAGGCTCTGTTGCTTTGTTTTTTAGATGTTTCAGGAAACACCATACACTTCTCCCGAGTGTCTGTTGGCAATTTACATCCCGCCCATCAGCATAACAAGGCTCCCAGTTCTCCATGGCCTGTCCTGCCTTTCTGGATTTTACACATTTTTCAGATGGCCCTTTTGACCGGGGGGAAGTGAGACTTCATTGTAGTGCAGATTTCCTTTGCAAGCTTGCTTGGTTGGCCAAAAAGGGCGTATGCGTTTTTTCCTGAATATATTCAGGAAAAAACGCATACGCCCTTTTTGGCCAAGTGCATCATTGTGGACGTTCTGTCTCTTTTCCTATGCTTTCAATGCAATACCAGTCTACCTCCTGAAATCGGTTTCCTGCAATTCTGCCCCGCTTTCAAATCCTCTTGGCACCCTTACTTCAGTATATTTTTGGACGATGGCTGTCATTTATAACTCTGCAGGTTTGTGAATTACAGTGCCCCTGAGCTCTTTTCTTCAACTCGCTTTCTTGTGAGCTGGCCGCAACACCGCAGGATGGCTTCAGGCCCTAATCTGATTCCGGCACGGCACGCTGAGCCTTTGGTTATTTCCTCTTACTGGTGGAAATGAGAGTTAAATTTGCCCGTCCAGACACCTCCAGCTAGTCTCTCATTGGTTCTCCCTATTCCTGTTCATCTTGCGCAGAAATTGCAAACTGGGCCAAACAGGAGGTTAAAGGCGCTGACTCTCCAAGTGGGGAGAGTGTTAGTAAAGCGTCTGGAATGTTGCACCCGAGTACCAGGGGAGGAAAACTGAGACATATTTGAACACGTCTCCCGTTCACACGGTTGATCATACTCTTGGTTCCACATGCATGTTTTAGCTGAAGGAAGAATACCTTAAACCTGGAGAGTTGAGACCCGTGGAATGGGTACCATGCAATATGACTTCAAAGGGTCTTCATTTGCTCACCGAACCTCTCCAATCCTATCACTGCTGCGTTTATGCCCCTGTACACATGCTTGATTCTCTTTCAGAGACATAGCAATCCATAGGTTTTAAGATACTTACTAGTCAGGTACATTCTTAGGCGTTTAATATGCGGTGTTGAGTCCATTTCGTTGAGCAAGGAGTAGCTCTTGTCTATTCCATATTTGGCTTAAGGAACTTTATCTGTGCTCATTTCAATCTCTGGTTTTATGCAGCACCCCAACTCACCTTTCCCCTTAAGCAAGCATAAGTTGGTTTTCTAAATTTGAGACCCTCTTCTGTTTTGGAATTCAGTTCCTGTGTAGCCAAGTTTACATTCTGTGTATTACTGATATCTTATGATGTTTCTTTTTCTGTGTGACTTATTTCAGTTAGAATCATCGTACCTGAATCCACTCATTATGCTGCTACGGGCCTGATGACATAGATTTCATTGCTGAGTGATACTGCATTGTACATAAGTACCACAAGTTCTTTATCCATTTTTCACTTTCTGTGATACTGAACTTGTACGGTAAACGAGGTTCTTGTAAACAGAGGCGTCCCAAACTTTGGGGTGGCTGTGTCTTTTTGATTTTAATTTCCCTAAGCTATAGGACCATAAGTGGAAGTGCCCTAGGCTCTGTTGCTTTGTTTTTTAGATGTTTCAGGAAACACCATACACTTCTCCCGAGTGTCTGTTGGCAATTTACATCCCGCCCATCAGCATAACAAGGCTCCCAGTTCTCCATGGCCTGTCCTGCCTTTCTGGATTTTACACTTTTTTCAGATGGCCCTTTTGACTGAGGGGAAGTGAGACTTCATTGTAGTGCAGATTTCCTTTGCAAGCTTGCTTGGTTGGCCAAAAAGGGCGTATGCGTTTTTTCCTGAATATATTCAGGAAAAAACGCATACGCCCTTTTTGGCCAAGTGCATCATTGTGGACGTTCTGTCTCTTTTCCTATGCTTTCAATGCAATTCCAGTCTACCTCCTGAAATCGGTTTCCTGCAATTCTGCCCCGCTTTCAAGTCCTCTTGGCAGCCTTACTTCAGTATATTTTTGGACGATAGCTGTCATTTATAACTCTGCAGGTTTGTGAATTACAGTGCCCCTGAGCTCCTTTCTTCAACTCGCTTTCTTGTGAGCTGGCCGCAACACCACAGGATGGCTTCAGGCCCTAATCTGGTTCCGGCACGGCTCGCTGAGCCTTTGGTTATTTCGTCTTCCTAGTGGGAAATGAGAGTTAAATTTGCCCGTCCAGACACCTCCAGCTAGTCTCTCATTGGTTCTCCCTATTCCTGTTCATCTTCCGCAGAAATTGCAAACTGGGCCAAACAGGAGGTTAAAGGCGCTGACTCTCCAAGTGGGGAGAGTGTTAGTAAAGCGTCTGGAATGTTGCACCCGAGTACCAGGGGAGGAAAACTGAGACATATTTGAACACGTCTCCCGTTCACACGGTTGATCATACTCTGGGTTCCACATGCATGTTTTAGCTGAAGGAAGAATACCTTAAACCTGGAGAGTTGAGACCCGTGGAATGGGTACCATGCAATATGACTTCAAAGGATCTTCATTTGCTCACCGAACCTCTCCAATCCTATCACTGCTGCGTTTATGCCCCGTACACACGCTTGATTCTCTTTTGGAGACATAGCAATCCATAGGTTTTAAGATACTTACTAGTCAGGTACATTCTTAGGCGTTTAATATGGGGTGTTGAGTCCATTTCGTTGAGCAAGGAGTAGCTCTTGTCTATTCCATATTTGGCTTAAGGAACTTTATCTGTGCTCATTTCAATCTCTGGTTTTATGCAGCACCCCAACTCACCTTTCCCCTTAAGCAAGCATAAGTTGGTTTTCTAAATTTGAGACCCTCTTCTGTTTTGGAATTCAGTTCCTGTGTAGCCAAGTTTACATTCTGTGTATTACTGATATCTTATGATGTTTCTTTTTCTGTGTGACTTATTTCAGTTAGAATCATCGTACCTGAATCCACTCATTATGCTGCTACGGGCCTGATGACATAGATTTCATTGCTGAGTGATACTGCATTGTACATAAGTACCACAAGTTCTTTATCCATTTTTCACTTTCTGTGATACTGAACTTGTACGGTAAACGAGGTTCTTGTAAACAGAGGCGTCCCAAACTTTGGGGTGGCTGTGTCTTTTTGATTTTAATTTCCCTAAGCTATAGGACCATAAGTGGAAGTGCCCTAGGCTCTGTTGCTTTGTTTTTTAGATGTTTCAGGAAACACCATACACTTCTCCCGAGTGTCTGTTGGCAATTTACATCCCGCCCATCAGCATAACAAGGCTCCCAGTTCTCCATGGCCTGTCCTGCCTTTCTGGATTTTACACATTTTTCAGATGGCCCTTTTGACCGGGGGGAAGTGAGACTTCATTGTAGTGCAGATTTCCTTTGCAAGCTTGCTTGGTTGGCCAAAAAGGGCGTATGCGTTTTTTCCTGAATATATTCAGGAAAAAATGCATACGCCCTTTTTGGCCAAGTGCATCATTGTGGACGTTCTGTCTCTTTTCCTATGCTTTCAATGCAATTCCAGTCTACCTCCTGAAATCGGTTTCCTGCAATTCTGCCCCGCTTTCAAGTCCTCTTGGCAGCCTTACTTCAGTATATTTTTGGACGATAGCTGTCATTTATAACTCTGCAGGTTTGTGAATTACAGTGCCCCTGAGCTCTTTTCTTCAACTCGCTTTCTTGTGAGCTGGCCGCAACACCGCAGGATGGCTTCAGGCCCTAATCTGATTCCGGCACGGCACGCTGAGCCTTTGGTTATTTCCTCTTACTGGTGGAAATGAGAGTTAAATTTGCCCGTCCAGACACCTCCAGCTAGTCTCTCATTGGTTCTCCCTATTCCTGTTCATCTTGCGCAGAAATTGCAAACTGGGCCAAACAGGAGGTTAAAGGCGCTGACTCTCCAAGTGGGGAGAGTGTTAGTAAAGCGTCTGGAATGTTGCACCCGAGTACCAGGGGAGGAAAACTGAGACATATTTGAACACGTCTCCCGTTCACACGGTTGATCATACTCTGGGTTCCACATGCATGTTTTAGCTGAAGGAAGAATACCTTAAACCTGGAGAGTTGAGACCCGTGGAATGGGTACCATGCAATATGACTTCAAAGGGTCTTCATTTGCTCAGCGAACCACTCCAATCGTATCACTGCTGCGTTTATGCCCCTGTACACACGCTTGATTCTCTTTTGGAGACATAGCAATCCATAGGTTTTAAGATACTTACTAGTCAGGTACATTCTTAGGCGTTTAATATGGGGTGTTGAGTCCATTTCGTTGAGCAAGGAGTAGCTCTTTTCTATTCCATATTTGGCTTAAGGAACTTTATCTGTGCTCATTTCAATCTCTGGTTTTATGCAGCACCCCAACTCACCTTTCCCCTTAAGCAAGCATAAGTTGGTTTTCTAAATTTGAGACCCTGTTCTGTTTTGGAATTCATTTCCTGTGTAGCCAAGTTTACATTCTGTGTATTACTGATATCTTATGATGTTTCTTTTTCTGTGTGAATTATTTCAGTTAGAATCATCGTACCTGAATCCACTCATTATGCTGCTACGGGCCTGATGACATAGATTTCATTGCTGAGTGATACTGCATTGTACATAAGTACCACAAGTTCTTTATCCATTTTTCACTTTCTGTGATACTGAACTTGTACGGTAAATGAGGTTCTTGTAAACAGAGGCGTCCCAAACTTTGGGGTGGCTGTGTCTTTTTGATTTTAATTTCCCTAAGCTATAGGACCATAAGTGGAAGTGCCCTAGGCTCTGTTGCTTTGTTTTTTAGATGTTTCAGGAAACACCATACACTTCTCCCGAGTGTCTGTTGGCAATTTACATCCCGCCCATCAGCATAACAAGGCTCCCAGTTCTCCATGGCCTGTCCTGCCTTTCTGGATTTTACACTTTTATCAGATGGCCCTTTTGACCGGGGGGAAGTGAGACTTCATTGTAGTGCAGATTTCCTTTGCAAGCTTGCTTGGTTGGCCAAAAAGGGCGTATGCGTTTTTTCCTGAATATATTCAGGAAAAAACGCATACGCCCTTTTTGGCCAAGTGCATCATTGTGGACGTTCTGCCTCTTTTCCTATGCTTTCAATGCAATTCCAGTCTACCTCCTGAAATCGGTTTCCTGCAATTCTGCCCCGCTTTCAAGTCCTCTTGGCAGCCTTACTTCAGTATATTTCTTTTGACGATAGCTGTCATTTATAACTCTGCAGGTTTGTGAATTACAGTGCCCCTGAGCTCCTTTCTTCAACTCGCTTTCTTGTGAGCTGGCCGCAACACCGCAGGATGGCTTCAGGCCTTAATCTGGTTCCGGCACGGCATGCTGAGCCTTTGGTTAATTCCTCTTCCTGGTGGGAAATGAGAGTTAAATTTGCCCGTCCAGACACCTCCAGCTAGTCTCTCATTGGTTCTCCCTATTCCTGTTCATCTTCCGCAGAAATTGCAAACTGGGCCAAACAGGAGGTTAAAGGCGCTGACTCTCCAAGTGGGGAGAGTGTTAGTAAAGCGTCTGGAATGTTGCACCCGAGTACCAGGGGAGGAAAACTGAGACATATTTGAACACGTCTCCCGTTCACACGGTTAATCATACTCTGGGTTCCACATGCATGTTTTAGCTGAAGGAAGAATACCTTAAACCTGGGTAGTTGAGATCCGTGGAATGGGTACCATGCAATATGACTTCAAAGGATCTTCATTTGCTCACCGAACCTCTCCAATCCTATCACTGCTGCGTTTATGCCCCTGTACACACGCTTGATTCTCTTTTGGAGACATAGCAATCCATAGGTTTTACGATACTTACTAGTCAGGTACATTCTTAGGCGTTTAATATGCGGTGTTGAGTCCATTTCGTTGAGCAAGGAGTAGCTCTTGTCTATTCCATATTTGGCTTAAGGAACTTTATCTGTGCTCATTTCAATCTCTGGTTTTATGCAGCACCCCAACTCACCTTTCCCCTTAAGCAAGCATAAGTTGGTTTTCTAAATTTGAGACCCTCTTCTGTTTTGGAATTCAGTTCCTGTGTAGCCAAGTTTACATTCTGTGTATTACTGATATCTTATGATGTTTCTTTTTCTGTGTGACTTATTTCATTTAGAATCATCGTACCTGAATCCACTCATTATGCTGCTACGGGCCTGATGACATAGATTTCATTGCTGAGTGATACTGCATTGTACATAAGTACCACAAGTTCTTTATCCATTTTTCACTTTCTGTGATACTGAACTTGTACGGTAAATGAGGTTCTTGTAAACAGAGGCGTCCCAAACTTTGGGGTGGCTGTGTCTTTTTGATTTTAATTTCCCTAAGCTATAGGACCATAAGTGGAAGTGCCCTAGGCTCTGTTGCTTTGTTTTTTAGATGTTTCAGGAAACACCATACACTTCTCCCGAGTGTCTGTTGGCAATTTACATCCCGCCCATCAGCATAACAAGGCTCCCAGTTCTCCATGGCCTGTCCTGCCTTTCTGGATTTTACACATTTTTCAGATGGCCCTTTTGACCGGGGGGAAGTGAGACTTCATTGTAGTGCAGATTTCCTTTGCAAGCTTGCTTGGTTGGCCAAAAAGGGCGTATGCGTTTTTTCCTGAATATATTCAGGAAAAAACGCATACGCCCTTTTTGGCCAAGTGCATCATTGTGGACGTTCTGTCTCTTTTCCTATGCTTTCAATGCAATACCAGTCTACCTCCTGAAATCGGTTTCCTGCAATTCTGCCCCGCTTTCAAATCCTCTTGGCACCCTTACTTCAGTATATTTTTGGACGATGGCTGTCATTTATAACTCTGCAGGTTTGTGAATTACAGTGCCCCTGAGCTCTTTTCTTCAACTCGCTTTCTTGTGAGCTGGCCGCAACACCGCAGGATGGCTTCAGGCCCTAATCTGATTCCGGCACGGCACGCTGAGCCTTTGGTTATTTCCTCTTACTGGTGGAAATGAGAGTTAAATTTGCCCGTCCAGACACCTCCAGCTAGTCTCTCATTGGTTCTCCCTATTCCTGTTCATCTTGCGCAGAAATTGCAAACTGGGCCAAACAGGAGGTTAAAGGCGCTGACTCTCCAAGTGGGGAGAGTGTTAGTAAAGCGTCTGGAATGTTGCACCCGAGTACCAGGGGAGGAAAACTGAGACATATTTGAACACGTCTCCCGTTCACACGGTTGATCATACTCTTGGTTCCACATGCATGTTTTAGCTGAAGGAAGAATACCTTAAACCTGGAGAGTTGAGACCCGTGGAATGGGTACCATGCAATATGACTTCAAAGGGTCTTCATTTGCTCACCGAACCTCTCCAATCCTATCACTGCTGCGTTTATGCCCCTGTACACATGCTTGATTCTCTTTCAGAGACATAGCAATCCATAGGTTTTAAGATACTTACTAGTCAGGTACATTCTTAGGCGTTTAATATGCGGTGTTGAGTCCATTTCGTTGAGCAAGGAGTAGCTCTTGTCTATTCCATATTTGGCTTAAGGAACTTTATCTGTGCTCATTTCAATCTCTGGTTTTATGCAGCACCCCAACTCACCTTTCCCCTTAAGCAAGCATAAGTTGGTTTTCTAAATTTGAGACCCTGTTCTGTTTTGGAATTCAGTTCCTGTGTAGCCAAGTTTACATTCTGTGTATTACTGATATCTTATGATGTTTCTTTTTCTGTGTGACTTATTTCAGTTAGAATCATCGTACCTGAATCCACTCATTATGCTGCTACGGGCCTGATGACATAGATTTCATTGCTGAGTGATACTGCATTGTACATAAGTACCACAAGTTCTTTATCCATTTTTCACTTTCTGTGATACTGAACTTGTACGGTAAACGAGGTTCTTGTAAACAGAGGCGTCCCAAACTTTGGGGTGGCTGTGTCTTTTTGATTTTAATTTCCCTAAGCTATAGGACCATAAGTGGAAGTGCCCTAGGCTCTGTTGCTTTGTTTTTTAGATGTTTCAGGAAACACCATACACTTCTCCCGAGTGTCTGTTGGCAATTTACATCCCGCCCATCAGCATAACAAGGCTCCCAGTTCTCCATGGCCTGTCCTGCCTTTCTGGATTTTACACTTTTTTCAGATGGCCCTTTTGACTGAGGGGAAGTGAGACTTCATTGTAGTGCAGATTTCCTTTGCAAGCTTGCTTGGTTGGCCAAAAAGGGCGTATGCGTTTTTTCCTGAATATATTCAGGAAAAAACGCATACGCCCTTTTTGGCCAAGTGCATCATTGTGGACGTTCTGTCTCTTTTCCTATGCTTTCAATGCAATTCCAGTCTACCTCCTGAAATCGGTTTCCTGCAATTCTGCCCCGCTTTCAAGTCCTCTTGGCAGCCTTACTTCAGTATATTTTTGGACGATAGCTGTCATTTATAACTCTGCAGGTTTGTGAATTACAGTGCCCCTGAGCTTCTTTCTTCAACTCGCTTTCTTGTGAGCTGGCCGCAACACCACAGGATGGCTTCAGGCCCTAATCTGGTTCCGGCACGGCTCGCTGAGCCTTTGGTTATTTCGTCTTCCTAGTGGGAAATGAGAGTTAAATTTGCCCGTCCAGACACCTCCAGCTAGTCTCTCATTGGTTCTCCCTATTCCTGTTCATCTTCCGCAGAAATTGCAAACTGGGCCAAACAGGAGGTTAAAGGCGCTGACTCTCCAAGTGGGGAGAGTGTTAGTAAAGCGTCTGGAATGTTGCACCCGAGTACCAGGGGAGGAAAACTGAGACATATTTGAACACGTCTCCCGTTCACACGGTTGATCATACTCTGGGTTCCACATGCATGTTTTAGCTGAAGGAAGAATACCTTAAACCTGGAGAGTTGAGACCCGTGGAATGGGTACCATGCAATATGACTTCAAAGGATCTTCATTTGCTCACCGAACCTCTCCAATCCTATCACTGCTGCGTTTATGCCCCGTACACACGCTTGATTCTCTTTTGGAGACATAGCAATCCATAGGTTTTAAGATACTTACTAGTCAGGTACATTCTTAGGCGTTTAATATGGGGTGTTGAGTCCATTTCGTTGAGCAAGGAGTAGCTCTTGTCTATTCCATATTTGGCTTAAGGAACTTTATCTGTGCTCATTTCAATCTCTGGTTTTATGCAGCACCCCAACTCACCTTTCCCCTTAAGCAAGCATAAGTTGGTTTTCTAAATTTGAGACCCTCTTCTGTTTTGGAATTCAGTTCCTGTGTAGCCAAGTTTACATTCTGTGTATTACTGATATCTTATGATGTTTCTTTTTCTGTGTGACTTATTTCAGTTAGAATCATCGTACCTGAATCCACTCATTATGCTGCTACGGGCCTGATGACATAGATTTCATTGCTGAGTGATACTGCATTGTACATAAGTACCACAAGTTCTTTATCCATTTTTCACTTTCTGTGATACTGAACTTGTACGGTAAACGAGGTTCTTGTAAACAGAGGCGTCCCAAACTTTGGGGTGGCTGTGTCTTTTTGATTTTAATTTCCCTAAGCTATAGGACCATAAGTGGAAGTGCCCTAGGCTCTGTTGCTTTGTTTTTTAGATGTTTCAGGAAACACCATACACTTCTCCCGAGTGTCTGTTGGCAATTTACATCCCGCCCATCAGCATAACAAGGCTCCCAGTTCTCCATGGCCTGTCCTGCCTTTCTGGATTTTACACATTTTTCAGATGGCCCTTTTGACCGGGGGGAAGTGAGACTTCATTGTAGTGCAGATTTCCTTTGCAAGCTTGCTTGGTTGGCCAAAAAGGGCGTATGCGTTTTTTCCTGAATATATTCAGGAAAAAATGCATACGCCCTTTTTGGCCAAGTGCATCATTGTGGACGTTCTGTCTCTTTTCCTATGCTTTCAATGCAATTCCAGTCTACCTCCTGAAATCGGTTTCCTGCAATTCTGCCCCGCTTTCAAGTCCTCTTGGCAGCCTTACTTCAGTATATTTTTGGACGATAGCTGTCATTTATAACTCTGCAGGTTTGTGAATTACAGTGCCCCTGAGCTCTTTTCTTCAACTCGCTTTCTTGTGAGCTGGCCGCAACACCGCAGGATGGCTTCAGGCCCTAATCTGATTCCGGCACGGCACGCTGAGCCTTTGGTTATTTCCTCTTACTGGTGGAAATGAGAGTTAAATTTGCCCGTCCAGACACCTCCAGCTAGTCTCTCATTGGTTCTCCCTATTCCTGTTCATCTTGCGCAGAAATTGCAAACTGGGCCAAACAGGAGGTTAAAGGCGCTGACTCTCCAAGTGGGGAGAGTGTTAGTAAAGCGTCTGGAATGTTGCACCCGAGTACCAGGGGAGGAAAACTGAGACATATTTGAACACGTCTCCCGTTCACACGGTTGATCATACTCTGGGTTCCACATGCATGTTTTAGCTGAAGGAAGAATACCTTAAACCTGGGTAGTTGAGATCCGTGGAATGGGTACCATGCAATATGACTTCAAAGGATCTTCATTTGCTCACCGAACCTCTCCAATCCTATCACTGCTGCGTTTATGCCCCTGTACACACGCTTGATTCTCTTTTGGAGACATAGCAATCCATAGGTTTTAAGATACTTACTAGTCAGGTACATTCTTAGGCGTTTAATATGGGGTGTTGAGTCCATTTCGTTGAGCAAGGAGTAGCTCTTGTCTATTCCATATTTGGCTTAAGGAACTTTATCTGTGCTCATTTCAATCTCTGGTTTTATGCAGCACCCCAACTCACCTTTCCCCTTAAGCAAGCATAAGTTGGTTTTCTAAATTTGAGACCCTCTTCTGTTTTGGAATTCAGTTCCTGTGTAGCCAAGTTTACATTCTGTGTATTACTGATATCTTATGATGTTTCTTTTTCTGTGTGACTTATTTCAGTTAGAATCATCGTACCTGAATCCACTCATTATGCTGCTACGGGCCTGATGACATAGATTTCATTGCTGAGTGATACTGCATTGTACATAAGTACCACAAGTTCTTTATCCATTTTTCACTTTCTGTGATACTGAACTTGTACGGTAAACGAGGTTCTTGTAAACAGAGGCGTCCCAAACTTTGGGGTGGCTGTGTCTTTTTGATTTTAATTTCCCTAAGCTATAGGACCATAAGTGGAAGTGCCCTAGGCTCTGTTGCTTTGTTTTTTAGATGTTTCAGGAAACACCATACACTTCTCCCGAGTGTCTGTTGGCAATTTACATCCCGCCCATCAGCATAACAAGGCTCCCAGTTCTCCATGGCCTGTCCTGCCTTTCTGGATTTTACACATTTTTTAGATGGCCCTTTTGACCGGGGGGAAGTGAGACTTCATTGTAGTGCAGATTTCCTTTGCAAGCTTGCTTGGTTGGCCAAAAAGGGCGTATGCGTTTTTTCCTGAATATATTCAGGAAAAAACGCATACGCCCTTTTTGGCCAAGTGCATCATTGTGGACGTTCTGTCTCTTTTCCTATGCTTTCAATGCAATTCCAGTCTACCTCCTGAAATCGGTTTCCTGCAATTCTGCCCCGCTTTCAAGTCCTCTTGGCAGCCTTACTTCAGTATATTTTTGGACGATAGCTGTCATTTATAACTCTGCAGGTTTGTGAATTACAGTGCCCCTGAGCTCTTTTCTTCAACTCGCTTTCTTGTGAGCTGGCCGCAACACCGCAGGATGGCTTCAGGCCCTAATCTGATTCCGGCACGGCACGCTGAGCCTTTGGTTATTTCCTCTTACTGGTGGAAATGAGAGTTAAATTTGCCCGTCCAGACACCTCCAGCTAGTCTCTCATTGGTTCTCCCTATTCCTGTTCATCTTGCGCAGAAATTGCAAACTGGGCCAAACAGGAGGTTAAAGGCGCTGACTCTCCAAGTGGGGAGAGTGTTAGTAAAGCGTCTGGAATGTCGCACCCGAGTACCAGGGGAGGAAAACTGAGACATATTTGAACACGTCTCCCGTTCACACGGTTGATCATACTCTTGGTTCCACATGCATGTTTTAGCTGAAGGAAGAATACCTTAAACCTGGAGAGTTGAGACCCGTGGAATGGGTACCATGCAATATGACTTCAAAGGATCTTCATTTGCTCACCGAACCTCTCCAATCCTATCACTGCTGCGTTTATGCCCCTGTACACATGCTTGATTCTCTTTCAGAGACATAGCAATCCATAGGTTTTAAGATACTTACTAGTCAGGTACATTCTTAGGCGTTTAATATGCGGTGTTGAGTCCATTTCGTTGAGCAAGGAGTAGCTCTTGTCTATTCCATATTTGGCTTAAGGAACTTTATCTGTGCTCATTTCCATCTCTGGTTTTATGCAGCACCCCAACTCACCTTTCCCCTTAAGCAAGCATAAGTTGGTTTTCTAAATTTGAGACCCTCTTCTGTTTTGGAATTCAGTTCCTGTGTAGCCAAGTTTACATTCTGTGTATTACTGATATCTTATGATGTTTCTTTTTCTGTGTGACTTATTTCAGTTAGAATCATCGTACCTGAATCCACTCATTATGCTGCTACGGGCCTGATGACATAGATTTCATTGCTGAGTGATACTGCATTGTACATAAGTACCACAAGTTCTTTATCCATTTTTCACTTTCTGTGATACTGAACTTGTACGGTAAACGAGGTTCTTGTAAACAGAGGCGTCCCAAACTTTGGGGTGGCTGTGTCTTTTTGATTTTAATTTCCCTAAGCTATAGGACCATAAGTGGAAGTGCCCTAGGCTCTGTTGCTTTGTTTTTTAGATGTTTCAGGAAACACCATACACTTCTCCCGAGTGTCTGTTGGCAATTTACATCCCGCCCATCAGCATAACAAGGCTCCCAGTTCTCCATGGCCTGTCCTGCCTTTCTGGATTTTACACTTTTTTCAGATGGCCCTTTTGACTGAGGGGAAGTGAGACTTCATTGTAGTGCAGATTTCCTTTGCAAGCTTGCTTGGTTGGCCAAAAAGGGCGTATGCGTTTTTTCCTGAATATATTCAGGAAAAAACGCATACGCCCTTTTTGGCCAAGTGCATCATTGTGGACGTTCTGTCTCTTTTCCTATGCTTTCAATGCAATTCCAGTCTACCTCCTGAAATCGGTTTCCTGCAATTCTGCCCCACTTTCAAGTCCTCTTGGCAGCCTTACTTCAGTATATTTTTGGACGATAGCTGTCATTTATAACTCTGCAGGTTTGTGAATTACAGTGCCCCTGAGCTCCTTTCTTCAACTCGCTTTCTTGTGAGCTGGCCGCAACACCGCAGGATGGCTTCAGGCCCTAATCTGGTTCCGGCACGGCACGCTGAGCCTTTGGTTAATTCCTCTTCCTGGTGGGAAATGAGAGTTAAATTTGCCCGTCCAGACACCTCCAGCTAGTCTCTCATTGGTTCTCCCTATTCCTGTTCATCTTC
This sequence comes from Pseudorca crassidens, assembly GCF_039906515.1. Lineage (NCBI taxonomy): Eukaryota > Metazoa > Chordata > Mammalia > Artiodactyla > Delphinidae > Pseudorca > Pseudorca crassidens. Next base: position 294,705 of record NW_027136326.1, on the reverse strand, counting down.
CGCAGAAATTGCAAACTGGGCCAAACAGGAGGTTAAAGGCGCTGACTCTCCAAGTGGGGAGAGTGTTAGTAAAGCGTCTGGAATGTTGCACCCGAGTACCAGGGGAGGAAAACTGAGACATATTTGAACACGTCTCCCGTTCACACGGTTGATCATACTCTGGGTTCCACATGCATGTTTTTGCTGAAGGAAGAATACCTTAAACCTGGAGAGTTGAGACCCGTGGAATGGGTACCATGCAATATGACTTCAAAGGGTCTTCATTTGCTCACCGAACCTCTCCAATCCTATCACTGCTGCGTTTATGCCCCGTACACACGCTTGATTCTCTTTTGGAGACATAGCAATCCATAGGTTTTAAGATACTTACTAGTCAGGTACATTCTTAGGCGTTTAATATGGGGTGTTGAGTCCATTTCGTTGAGCAAGGAGTAGCTCTTTTCTATTCCATATTTGGCTTAAGGAACTTTATCTGTGCTCATTTCAATCTCTGGTTTTATGCAGCACCCCAACTCACCTTTCCCCTTAAGCAAGCATAAGTTGGTTTTCTAAATTTGAGACCCTCTTCTGTTTTGGAATTCAGTTCCTGTGTAGCCAAGTTTACATTCTGTGTATTACTGATATCTTATGATGTTTCTTTTTCTGTGTGACTTATTTCAGTTAGAATCATCGTACCTGAATCCACTCATTATGCTGCTACGGGCCTGATGACATAGATTTCATTGCTGAGTGATATTGCATTGTATGTACGTACCACAACTTCTTTATCCATTTTTCACTTTCTGCGATATTGAACTTGCACCGTAAACGAGGTTCTTGTAAACAGAGGCGTCCCAAACTTTGGGGTGGCTGTGTCTTTTTGATTTTAATTTCCCTAAGCTATAGGACCATAAGTGGAAGTGCCCTAGGCTCTGTTGCTTTGTTTTTTAGATGTTTCAGGAAACAACATACACTTCTCCCGAGTGTCTGTTGGCAATTTACATCCCGCCCATCAGCATAACAAGGCTCCCAGTTCTCCATGGCCTGTCCTGCCTTTCTGGATTTTACACATTTTTCAGATGGCCCTTTTGACCGGGGGGAAGTGAGACTTCATTGTAGTGCAGATTTCCTTTGCAAGCTTGCTTGGTTGGCCAAAAAGGGCGTATGCGTTTTTTCCTGAATATATTCAGGAAAAAACGCATACGCCCTTTTTGGCCAAGTGCATCATTGTGGACGTTCTGTCTCTTTTCCTATGCTTTCAATGCAATACCAGTCTACCTCCTGAAATCGGTTTCCTGCAATTCTGCCCCGCTTTCAAATCCTCTTGGCAGCCTTACTTCAGTATATTTTTGGACGATGGCTGTCATTTATAACTCTGCAGGTTTGTGAATTACAGTGCCCCTGAGCTCTTTTCTTCAACTCGCTTTCTTGTGAGCTGGCCGCAACACCGCAGGATGGCTTCAGGCCCTAATCTGATTCCGGCACGGCACGCTGAGCCTTTGGTTATTTCCTCTTACTGGTGGAAATGAGAGTTAAATTTGCCCGTCCAGACACCTCCAGCTAGTCTCTCATTGGTTCTCCCTATTCCTGTTCATCTTGCGCAGAAATTGCAAACTGGGCCAAACAGGAGGTTAAAGGCGCTGACTCTCCAAGTGGGGAGAGTGTTAGTAAAGCGTCTGGAATGTTGCACCCGAGTACCAGGGGAGGAAAACTGAGACATATTTGAACACGTCTCCCGTTCACACGGTTGATCATACTCTTGGTTCCACATGCATGTTTTAGCTGAAGGAAGAATACCTTAAACCTGGAGAGTTGAGACCCGTGGAATGGGTACCATGCAATATGACTTCAAAGGGTCTTCATTTGCTCACCGAACCTCTCCAATCCTATCACTGCTGCGTTTATGCCCCTGTACACATGCTTGATTCTCTTTCAGAGACATAGCAATCCATAGGTTTTAAGATACTTACTAGTCAGGTACATTCTTAGGCGTTTAATATGCGGTGTTGAGTCCATTTCGTTGAGCAAGGAGTAGCTCTTGTCTATTCCATATTTGGCTTAAGGAACTTTATCTGTGCTCATTTCAATCTCTGGTTTTATGCAGCACCCCAACTCACCTTTCCCCTTAAGCAAGCATAAGTTGGTTTTCTAAATTTGAGACCCTCTTCTGTTTTGGAATTCAGTTCCTGTGTAGCCAAGTTTACATTCTGTGTATTACTGATATCTTATGATGTTTCTTTTTCTGTGTGACTTATTTCAGTTAGAATCATCGTACCTGAATCCACTCATTATGCTGCTACGGGCCTGATGACATAGATTTCATTGCTGAGTGATACTGCATTGTACATAAGTACCACAAGTTCTTTATCCATTTTTCACTTTCTGTGATACTGAACTTGTACGGTAAACGAGGTTCTTGTAAACAGAGGCGTCCCAAACTTTGGGGTGGCTGTGTCTTTTTGATTTTAATTTCCCTAAGCTATAGGACCATAAGTGGAAGTGCCCTAGGCTCTGTTGCTTTGTTTTTTAGATGTTTCAGGAAACACCATACACTTCTCCCGAGTGTCTGTTGGCAATTTACATCCCGCCCATCAGCATAACAAGGCTCCCAGTTCTCCATGGCCTGTCCTGCCTTTCTGGATTTTACACTTTTTTCAGATGGCCCTTTTGACTGAGGGGAAGTGAGACTTCATTGTAGTGCAGATTTCCTTTGCAAGCTTGCTTGGTTGGCCAAAAAGGGCGTATGCGTTTTTTCCTGAATATATTCAGGAAAAAACGCATACGCCCTTTTTGGCCAAGTGCATCATTGTGGACGTTCTGTCTCTTTTCCTATGCTTTCAATGCAATTCCAGTCTACCTCCTGAAATCGGTTTCCTGCAATTCTGCCCCGCTTTCAAGTCCTCTTGGCAGCCTTACTTCAGTATATTTTTGGACGATAGCTGTCATTTATAACTCTGCAGGTTTGTGAATTACAGTGCCCCTGAGCTCCTTTCTTCAACTCGCTTTCTTGTGAGCTGGCCGCAACACCACAGGATGGCTTCAGGCCCTAATCTGGTTCCGGCACGGCTCGCTGAGCCTTTGGTTATTTCGTCTTCCTGGTGGGAAATGAGAGTTAAATTTGCCCGTCCAGACACCTCCAGCTAGTCTCTCATTGGTTCTCCCTATTCCTGTTCATCTTCCGCAGAAATTGCAAACTGGGCCAAACAGGAGGTTAAAGGCGCTGACTCTCCAAGTGGGGAGAGTGTTAGTAAAGCGTCTGGAATGTTGCACCCGAGTACCAGGGGAGGAAAACTGAGACATATTTGAACACGTCTCCCGTTCACACGGTTGATCATACTCTGGGTTCCACATGCATGTTTTAGCTGAAGGAAGAATACCTTAAACCTGGAGAGTTGAGACCCGTGGAATGGGTACCATGCAATATGACTTCAAAGGATCTTCATTTGCTCACCGAACCTCTCCAATCCTATCACTGCTGCGTTTATGCCCCGTACACACGCTTGATTCTCTTTTGGAGACATAGCAATCCATAGGTTTTAAGATACTTACTAGTCAGGTACATTCTTAGGCGTTTAATATGGGGTGTTGAGTCCATTTCGTTGAGCAAGGAGTAGCTCTTGTCTATTCCATATTTGGCTTAAGGAACTTTATCTGTGCTCATTTCAATCTCTGGTTTTATGCAGCACCCCAACTCACCTTTCCCCTTAAGCAAGCATAAGTTGGTTTTCTAAATTTGAGACCCTCTTCTGTTTTGGAATTCAGTTCCTGTGTAGCCAAGTTTACATTCTGTGTATTACTGATATCTTATGATGTTTCTTTTTCTGTGTGACTTATTTCAGTTAGAATCATCGTACCTGAATCCACTCATTATGCTGCTACGGGCCTGATGACATAGATTTCATTGCTGAGTGATACTGCATTGTACATAAGTACCACAAGTTCTTTATCCATTTTTCACTTTCTGTGATACTGAACTTGTACGGTAAACGAGGTTCTTGTAAACAGAGGCGTCCCAAACTTTGGGGTGGCTGTGTCTTTTTGATTTTAATTTCCCTAAGCTATAGGACCATAAGTGGAAGTGCCCTAGGCTCTGTTGCTTTGTTTTTTAGATGTTTCAGGAAACACCATACACTTCTCCCGAGTGTCTGTTGGCAATTTACATCCCGCCCATCAGCATAACAAGGCTCCCAGTTCTCCATGGCCTGTCCTGCCTTTCTGGATTTTACACATTTTTCAGATGGCCCTTTTGACCGGGGGGAAGTGAGACTTCATTGTAGTGCAGATTTCCTTTGCAAGCTTGCTTGGTTGGCCAAAAAGGGCGTATGCGTTTTTTCCTGAATATATTCAGGAAAAAATGCATACGCCCTTTTTGGCCAAGTGCATCATTGTGGACGTTCTGTCTCTTTTCCTATGCTTTCAATGCAATTCCAGTCTACCTCCTGAAATCGGTTTCCTGCAATTCTGCCCCGCTTTCAAGTCCTCTTGGCAGCCTTACTTCAGTATATTTTTGGACGATAGCTGTCATTTATAACTCTGCAGGTTTGTGAATTACAGTGCCCCTGAGCTCTTTTCTTCAACTCGCTTTCTTGTGAGCTGGCCGCAACACCGCAGGATGGCTTCAGGCCCTAATCTGATTCCGGCACGGCACGCTGAGCCTTTGGTTATTTCCTCTTACTGGTGGAAATGAGAGTTAAATTTGCCCGTCCAGACACCTCCAGCTAGTCTCTCATTGGTTCTCCCTATTCCTGTTCATCTTGCGCAGAAATTGCAAACTGGGCCAAACAGGAGGTTAAAGGCGCTGACTCTCCAAGTGGGGAGAGTGTTAGTAAAGCGTCTGGAATGTCGCACCCGAGTACCAGGGGAGGAAAACTGAGACATATTTGAACACGTCTCCCGTTCACACGGTTGATCATACTCTTGGTTCCACATGCATGTTTTAGCTGAAGGAAGAATACCTTAAACCTGGAGAGTTGAGACCCGTGGAATGGGTACCATGCAATATGACTTCAAAGGGTCTTCATTTGCTCACCGAACCTCTCCAATCCTATCACTGCTGCGTTTATGCCCCTGTACACATGCTTGATTCTCTTTCAGAGACATAGCAATCCATAGGTTTTAAGATACTTACTAGTCAGGTACATTCTTAGGCGTTTAATATGCGGTGTTGAGTCCATTTCGTTGAGCAAGGAGTAGCTCTTGTCTATTCCATATTTGGCTTAAGGAACTTTATCTGTGCTCATTTCAATCTCTGGTTTTATGCAGCACCCCAACTCACCTTTCCCCTTAAGCAAGCATAAGTTGGTTTTCTAAATTTGAGACCCTCTTCTGTTTTGGAATTCAGTTCCTGTGTAGCCAAGTTTACATTCTGTGTATTACTGATATCTTATGATGTTTCTTTTTCTGTGTGACTTATTTCAGTTAGAATCATCGTACCTGAATCCACTCATTATGCTGCTACGGGCCTGATGACATAGATTTCATTGCTGAGTGATACTGCATTGTACATAAGTACCACAAGTTCTTTATCCATTTTTCACTTTCTGTGATACTGAACTTGTACGGTAAACGAGGTTCTTGTAAACAGAGGCGTCCCAAACTTTGGGGTGGCTGTGTCTTTTTGATTTTAATTTCCCTAAGCTATAGGACCATAAGTGGAAGTGCCCTAGGCTCTGTTGCTTTGTTTTTTAGATGTTTCAGGAAACACCATACACTTCTCCCGAGTGTCTGTTGGCAATTTACATCCCGCCCATCAGCATAACAAGGCTCCCAGTTCTCCATGGCCTGTCCTGCCTTTCTGGATTTTACACTTTTTTCAGATGGCCCTTTTGACCATGGGGAAGTGAGACTTCATTGTAGTGCAGATTTCCTTTGCAAGCTTGCTTGGTTGGCCAAAAAGGGCGTATGCGTTTTTTCCTGAATATATTCAGGAAAAAACGCATACGCCCTTTTTGGCCAAGTGCATCATTGTGGACGTTCTGTCTCTTTTCCTATGCTTTCAATGCAATTCCAGTCTACCTCCTGAAATCGGTTTCCTGCAATTCTGCCCCGCTTTCAAGTCCTCTTGGCAGCCTTACTTCAGTATATTTTTGGACGATAGCTGTCATTTATAACTCTGCAGGTTTGTGAATTACAGTGCCCCTGAGCTCCTTTCTTCAACTCGCTTTCTTGTGAGCTGGCCGCAACACCGCAGGATGGCTTCAGGCCCTAATCTGGTTCCGGCACGGCTCGCTGAGCCTTTGGTTATTTCCTCTTCCTGGTGGGAAATGAGAGTTAAATTTGCCCGTCCAGACACCTCCAGCTAGTCTCTCATTGGTTCTCCCTATTCCTGTTCATCTTCCGCAGAAATTGCAAACTGGGCCAAACAGGAGGTTAAAGGCGCTGACTCTCCAAGTGGGGAGAGTGTTAGTAAAGCGTCTGGAATGTTGCACCCGAGTACCAGGGGAGGAAAACTGAGACATATTTGAACACGTCTCCCGTTCACACGGTTGATCATACTCTGGGTTCCACATGCATGTTTTAACTGAAGGAAGAATACCTTAAACCTGGAGAGTTGAGACCCGTGGAATGGGTACCATGCAATATGACTTCAAAGGATCTTCATTTGCTCACCGAACCTCTCCAATCCTATCACTGCTGCGTTTATGCCCCGTACACACGCTTGATTCTCTTTTGGAGACATAGCAATCCATAGGTTTTAAGATACTTACTAGTCAGGTACATTCTTAGGCGTTTAATATGGGGTGTTGAGTCCATTTCGTTGAGCAAGGAGTAGCTCTTGTCTATTCCATATTTGGCTTAAGGAACTTTATCTGTGCTCATTTCAATCTCTGGTTTTATGCAGCACCCCAACTCACCTTTCCCCTTAAGCAAGCATAAGTTGGTTTTCTAAATTTGAGACCCTCTTCTGTTTTGGAATTCAGTTCCTGTGTAGCCAAGTTTACATTCTGTGTATTACTGATATCTTATGATGTTTCTTTTTCTGTGTGACTTATTTCAGTTAGAATCATCGTACCTGAATCCACTCATTATGCTGCTACGGGCCTGATGACATAGATTTCATTGCTGAGTGATACTGCATTGTACATAAGTACCACAAGTTCTTTATCCATTTTTCACTTTCTGTGATACTGAACTTGTACGGTAAACGAGGTTCTTGTAAACAGAGGCGTCCCAAACTTTGGGGTGGCTGTGTCTTTTTGATTTTAATTTCCCTAAGCTATAGGACCATAAGTGGAAGTGCCCTAGGCTCTGTTGCTTTGTTTTTTAGATGTTTCAGGAAACACCATACACTTCTCCCGAGTGTCTGTTGGCAATTTACATCCCGCCCATCAGCATAACAAGGCTCCCAGTTCTCCATGGCCTGTCCTGCCTTTCTGGATTTTACACATTTTTCAGATGGCCCTTTTGACCGGGGGGAAGTGAGACTTCATTGTAGTGCAGATTTCCTTTGCAAGCTTGCTTGGTTGGCCAAAAAGGGCGTATGCGTTTTTTCCTGAATATATTCAGGAAAAAATGCATACGCCCTTTTTGGCCAAGTGCATCATTGTGGACGTTCTGTCTCTTTTCCTATGCTTTCAATGCAATTCCAGTCTACCTCCTGAAATCGGTTTCCTGCAATTCTGCCCCGCTTTCAAGTCCTCTTGGCAGCCTTACTTCAGTATATTTTTGGACGATAGCTGTCATTTATAACTCTGCAGGTTTGTGAATTACAGTGCCCCTGAGCTCTTTTCTTCAACTCGCTTTCTTGTGAGCTGGCCGCAACACCGCAGGATGGCTTCAGGCCCTAATCTGATTCCGGCACGGCACGCTGAGCCTTTGGTTATTTCCTCTTACTGGTGGAAATGAGAGTTAAATTTGCCCGTCCAGACACCTCCAGCTAGTCTCTCATTGGTTCTCCCTATTCCTGTTCATCTTGCGCAGAAATTGCAAACTGGGCCAAACAGGAGGTTAAAGGCGCTGACTCTCCAAGTGGGGAGAGTGTTAGTAAAGCGTCTGGAATGTTGCACCCGAGTACCAGGGGAGGAAAACTGAGACATATTTGAACACGTCTCCCGTTCACACGGTTGATCATACTCTGGGTTCCACATGCATGTTTTAGCTGAAGGAAGAATACCTTAAACCTGGGTAGTTGAGATCCGTGGAATGGGTACCATGCAATATGACTTCAAAGGATCTTCATTTGCTCACCGAACCTCTCCAATCCTATCACTGCTGCGTTTATGCCCCTGTACACACGCTTGATTCTCTTTTGGAGACATAGCAATCCATAGGTTTTAAGATACTTACTAGTCAGGTACATTCTTAGGCGTTTAATATGGGGTGTTGAGTCCATTTCGTTGAGCAAGGAGTAGCTCTTGTCTATTCCATATTTGGCTTAAGGAACTTTATCTGTGCTCATTTCAATCTCTGGTTTTATGCAGCACCCCAACTCACCTTTCCCCTTAAGCAAGCATAAGTTGGTTTTCTAAATTTGAGACCCTGTTCTGTTTTGGAATTCAGTTCCTGTGTAGCCAAGTTTACATTCTGTGTATTACTGATATCTTATGATGTTTCTTTTTCTGTGTGACTTATTTCAGTTAGAATCATCGTACCTGAATCCACTCATTATGCTGCTACGGGCCTGATGACATAGATTTCATTGCTGAGTGATACTGCATTGTACATAAGTACCACAAGTTCTTTATCCATTTTTCACTTTCTGTGATACTGAACTTGTACGGTAAACGAGGTTCTTGTAAACAGAGGCGTCCCAAACTTTGGGGTGGCTGTGTCTTTTTGATTTTAATTTCCCTAAGCTATAGGACCATAAGTGGAAGTGCCCTAGGCTCTGTTGCTTTGTTTTTTAGATGTTTCAGGAAACACCATACACTTCTCCCGAGTGTCTGTTGGCAATTTACATCCCGCCCATCAGCATAACAAGGCTCCCAGTTCTCCATGGCCTGTCCTGCCTTTCTGGATTTTACACATTTTTTAGATGGCCCTTTTGACCGGGGGGAAGTGAGACTTCATTGTAGTGCAGATTTCCTTTGCAAGCTTGCTTGGTTGGCCAAAAAGGGCGTATGCGTTTTTTCCTGAATATATTCAGGAAAAAACGCATACGCCCTTTTTGGCCAAGTGCATCATTGTGGACGTTCTGTCTCTTTTCCTATGCTTTCAATGCAATTCCAGTCTACCTCCTGAAATCGGTTTCCTGCAATTCTGCCCCGCTTTCAAGTCCTCTTGGCAGCCTTACTTCAGTATATTTTTGGACGATAGCTGTCATTTATAACTCTGCAGGTTTGTGAATTACAGTGCCCCTGAGCTCTTTTCTTCAACTCGCTTTCTTGTGAGCTGGCCGCAACACCGCAGGATGGCTTCAGGCCCTAATCTGATTCCGGCACGGCACGCTGAGCCTTTGGTTATTTCCTCTTACTGGTGGAAATGAGAGTTAAATTTGCCCGTCCAGACACCTCCAGCTAGTCTCTCATTGGTTCTCCCTATTCCTGTTCATCTTGCGCAGAAATTGCAAACTGGGCCAAACAGGAGGTTAAAGGCGCTGACTCTCCAAGTGGGGAGAGTGTTAGTAAAGCGTCTGGAATGTCGCACCCGAGTACCAGGGGAGGAAAACTGAGACATATTTGAACACGTCTCCCGTTCACACGGTTGATCATACTCTTGGTTCCACATGCATGTTTTAGCTGAAGGAAGAATACCTTAAACCTGGAGAGTTGAGACCCGTGGAATGGGTACCATGCAATATGACTTCAAAGGGTCTTCATTTGCTCACCGAACCTCTCCAATCCTATCACTGCTGCGTTTATGCCCCTGTACACATGCTTGATTCTCTTTCAGAGACATAGCAATCCATAGGTTTTAAGATACTTACTAGTCAGGTACATTCTTAGGCGTTTAATATGCGGTGTTGAGTCCATTTCGTTGAGCAAGGAGTAGCTCTTGTCTATTCCATATTTGGCTTAAGGAACTTTATCTGTGCTCATTTCAATCTCTGGTTTTATGCAGCACCCCAACTCACCTTTCCCCTTAAGCAAGCATAAGTTGGTTTTCTAAATTTGAGACCCTCTTCTGTTTTGGAATTCAGTTCCTGTGTAGCCAAGTTTACATTCTGTGTATTACTGATATCTTATGATGTTTCTTTTTCTGTGTGACTTATTTCAGTTAGAATCATCGTACCTGAATCCACTCATTATGCTGCTACGGGCCTGATGACATAGATTTCATTGCTGAGTGATACTGCATTGTACATAAGTACCACAAGTTCTTTATCCATTTTTCACTTTCTGTGATACTGAACTTGTACGGTAAACGAGGTTCTTGTAAACAGAGGCGTCCCAAACTTTGGGGTGGCTGTGTCTTTTTGATTTTAATTTCCCTAAGCTATAGGACCATAAGTGGAAGTGCCCTAGGCTCTGTTGCTTTGTTTTTTAGATGTTTCAGGAAACACCATACACTTCTCCCGAGTGTCTGTTGGCAATTTACATCCCGCCCATCAGCATAACAAGGCTCCCAGTTCTCCATGGCCTGTCCTGCCTTTCTGGATTTTACACTTTTTTCAGATGGCCCTTTTGACCGTGGGGAAGTGAGACTTCATTGTAGTGCAGATTTCCTTTGCAAGTTTGCTTGGTTGGCCAAAAAGGGCGTATGCGTTTTTTCCTGAATATATTCAGGAAAAAACGCATACGCCCTTTTTGGCCAAGTGCATCATTGTGGACGTTCTGTCTCTTTTCCTATGCTTTCAATGCAATTCCAGTCTACCTCCTGAAATCGGTTTCCTGCAATTCTGCCCCGCATTCAAGTCCTCTTGGCAGCCTTACTTCAGTATATTTTTGGACGATAGCTGTCATTTATAACTCTGCAGGTTTGTGAATTACAGTGCCCCTGAGCTCCTTTCTTCAACTCGCTTTCTTGTGAGCTGGCCGCAACACCGCAGGATGGCTTCAGGCCCTAATCTGGTTCCGGCACGGCACGCTGAGCCCTTGGTTATTTCCTCTTCCTGGTGGGAAATGAGAGTTAAATTTGCCCGTCCAGACACCTCCAGCTAGTCTCTCATTGGTTCTCGCAATTCCTGTTCATCTTCCACAGAAATTGCAAACTGGGCCAAACAGGAGGTTAAAGGCGCTGACTCTCCAAGTGGGGAGAGTGTTAGTAAAGCGTCTGGAATGTTGCACCCGAGTACCAGGGGAGGAAAACTGAGACATATTTGAACACGTCTCCCGTTCACACGGTTGATCATACTCTGGGTTCCACATGCATGTTTTTGCTGAAGGAAGAATACCTTAAACCTGGAGAGTTGAGACCCGTGGAATGGGTACCATGCAATATGACTTCAAAGGGTCTTCATTTGCTCAGCGAACCGCTCCAATCGTATCACTGCTGCGTTTATGCCCCTGTACACACGCTTGATTCTCTTTTGGAGACATAGCAATCCATAGGTTTTAAGATACTTACTAGTCAGGTACATTCTTAGGCGTTTAATATGGGGTGTTGAGTCCATTTCGTTGAGCAAGGAGTAGCTCTTTTCTATTCCATATTTGGCTTAAGGAACTTTATCTGTGCTCATTTCAATCTCTGGTTTTATGCAGCACCCCAACTCACCTTTCCCCTTAAGCAAGCATAAGTTGGTTTTCTAAATTTGAGACCCTCTTCTGTTTTGGAATTCAGTTCCTGTGTAGCCAAGTTTACATTCTGTGTATTACTGATATCTTATGATGTTTCTTTTTCTGTGTGACTTATTTCAGTTAGAATCATCGTACCTGAATCCACTCATTATGCTGCTACGGGCCTGATGACATAGATTTCATTGCTGAGTGATACTGCATTGTACATAAGTACCACAAGTTCTTTATCCATTTTTCACTTTCTGTGATACTGAACTTGTACGGTAAACGAGGTTCTTGTAAACAGAGGCGTCCCAAACTTTGGGGTGGCTGTGTCTTTTTGATTTTAATTTCCCTAAGCTATAGGACCATAAGTGGAAGTGCCCTAGGCTCTGTTGCTTTGTTTTTTAGATGTTTCAGGAAACACCATACACTTCTCCCGAGTGTCTGTTGGCAATTTACATCCCGCCCATCAGCATAACAAGGCTCCCAGTTCTCCATGGCCTGTCCTGCCTTTCTGGATTTTACACTTTTTTCAGATGGCCCTTTTGACCGGGGGGAAGTGAGACTTCATTGTAGTGCAGATTTCCTTTGCAAGCTTGCTTGGTTGGCCAAAAAGGGCGTATGCGTTTTTTCCTGAATATATTCAGGAAAAAACGCATACGCCCTTTTTGGCCAAGTGCATCATTGTGGACGTTCTGCCTCTTTTCCTATGCTTTCAATGCAATTCCAGTCTACCTCCTGAAATCGGTTTCCTGCAATTCTGCCCCGCTTTCAAGTCCTCTTGGCAGCCTTACTTCAGTATATTTCTTTTGACGATAGCTGTCATTTATAACTCTGCAGGTTTGTGAATTACAGTGCCCCTGAGCTCCTTTCTTCAACTCGCTTTCTTGTGAGCTGGCCGCAACACCGCAGGATGGCTTCAGGCCCTAATCTGGTTCCGGCATGGCATGCTGAGCCTTTGGTTAATTCCTCTTCCTGGTTGGAAATGAGAGTTAAATTTGCCCGTCCAGACACCTCCAGCTAGTCTCTCATTGGTTCTCCCTATTCCTGTTCATCTTCCGCAGAAATTGCAAACTGGGCCAAACAGGAGGTTAAAGGCGCTGACTCTCCAAGTGGGGAGAGTGTTAGTAAAGCGTCTGGAATGTTGCACCCGAGTACCAGGGGAGGAAAACTGAGACATATTTGAACACGTCTCCCGTTCACACGGTTGATCATACTCTGGGTTCCACATGCATGTTTTAGCTGAAGGAAGAATACCTTAAACCTGGGTAGTTGAGATCCGTGGAATGGGTACCATGCAATATGACTTCAAAGGATCTTCATTTGCTCACCGAACCTCTCCAATCCTATCACTGCTGCGTTTATGCCCCTGTACACACGCTTGATTCTCTTTTGGAGACATAGCAATCCATAGGTTTTAAGATACTTACTAGTCAGGTACATTCTTAGGCGTTTAATATGGGGTGTTGAGTCCATTTCGTTGAGCAAGGAGTAGCTCTTGTCTGTTCCATATTTGGCTTAAGGAACTTTATCTGGCTCATTTCAATCTCTGGTTTTATGCAGCACCCCAACTCACCTTTCCCCTTAAGCAAGCATAAGTTGGTTTTCTAAATTTGAGACCCTGTTCTGTTTTGGAATTCAGTTCCTCTGTAGCCAAGTTTACATTCTGTGTATTACTGATATCTTATGATGTTTCTTTTTCTGTGTGACTTATTTCAGTTAGAATCATCGTACCTGAATCCACTCATTATGCTGCTACGGGCCTGATGACATAGATTTCATTGCTGAGTGATACTGCATTGTACATAAGTACCACAAGTTCTTTATCCATTTTTCACTTTCTGTGATACTGAACTTGTACGGTAAACGAGGTTCTTGTAAACAGAGGCGTCCCAAATTTTGGGGTGGCTGTGTCTTTTTGATTTTAATTTCCCTAAGCTATAGGACCATAAGTGGAAGTGCCCTAGGCTCTGTTGCTTTGTTTTTTAGATGTTTCAGGAAACACCATACACTTCTCCCGAGTGTCTGTTGGCAATTTACATCCCGCCCATCAGCATAACAAGGCTCCCAGTTCTCCATGGCCTGTCCTGCCTTTCTGGATTTTACACATTTTTCAGATGGCCCTTTTGACCGGGGGGAAGTGAGACTTCATTGTAGTGCAGATTTCCTTTGCAAGCTTGCTTGGTTGGCCAAAAAGGGCGTATGCGTTTTTTCCTGAATATATTCAGGAAAAAACGCATACGCCCTTTTTGGCCAAGTGCATCATTGTGGACGTTCTGTCTCTTTTCCTATGCTTTCAATGCAATTCCAGTCTACCTCCTGAAATCGGTTTCCTGCAATTCTGCCCCGCTTTCAAGTCCTCTTGGCAGCCTTACTTCAGTATATTTTTGGACGATAGCTGTCATTTATAACTCTGCAGGTTTGTGAATTACAGTGCCCCTGAGCTCTTTTCTTCAACTCGCTTTCTTGTGAGCTGGCCGCAACACCGCAGGATGGCTTCAGGCCCTAATCTGATTCCGGCACGGCACGCTGAGCCTTTGGTTATTTCCTCTTACTGGTGGAAATGAGAGTTAAATTTGCCCGTCCAGACACCTCCAGCTAGTCTCTCATTGGTTCTCCCTATTCCTGTTCATCTTGCGCAGAAATTGCAAACTGGGCCAAACAGGAGGTTAAAGGCGCTGACTCTCCAAGTGGGGAGAGTGTTAGTAAAGCGTCTGGAATGTTGCACCCGAGTACCAGGGGAGGAAAACTGAGACATATTTGAACACGTCTCCCGTTCACACGGTTGATCATACTCTTGGTTCCACATGCATGTTTTAGCTGAAGGAAGAATACCTTAAACCTGGAGAGTTGAGACCCGTGGAATGGGTACCATGCAATATGACTTCAAAGGGTCTTCATTTGCTCACCGAACCTCTCCAATCCTATCACTGCTGCGTTTATGCCCCTGTACACATGCTTGATTCTCTTTCAGAGACATAGCAATCCATAGGTTTTAAGATACTTACTAGTCAGGTACATTCTTAGGCGTTTAATATGCGGTGTTGAGTCCATTTCGTTGAGCAAGGAGTAGCTCTTGTCTATTCCATATTTGGCTTAAGGAACTTTATCTGTGCTCATTTCAATCTCTGGTTTTATGCAGCACCCCAACTCACCTTTCCCCTTAAGCAAGCATAAGTTGGTTTTCTAAATTTGAGACCCTCTTCTGTTTTGGAATTCAGTTCCTGTGTAGCCAAGTTTACATTCCGTGTATTACTGATATCTTATGATGTTTCTTTTTCTGTGTGACTTATTTCAGTTAGAATCATCGTACCTGAATCCACTCATTATGCTGCTACGGGCCTGATGACATAGATTTCATTGCTGAGTGATACTGCATTGTACATAAGTACCACAAGTTCTTTATCCATTTTTCACTTTCTGTGATACTGAACTTGTACGGTAAACGAGGTTCTTGTAAACAGAGGCGTCCCAAACTTTGGGGTGGCTGTGTCTTTTTGATTTTAATTTCCCTAAGCTATAGGACCATAAGTGGAAGTGCCCTAGGCTCTGTTGCTTTGTTTTTTAGATGTTTCAGGAAACACCATACACTTCTCCCGAGTGTCTGTTGGCAATTTACATCCCGCCCATCAGCATAACAAGGCTCCCAGTTCTCCATGGCCTGTCCTGCCTTTCTGGATTTTACACTTTTTTCAGATGGCCCTTTTGACTGAGGGGAAGTGAGACTTCATTGTAGTGCAGATTTCCTTTGCAAGTTTGCTTGGTTGGCCAAAAAGGGCGTATGCGTTTTTTCCTGAATATATTCAGGAAAAAACGCATACGCCCTTTTTGGCCAAGTGCATCATTGTGGACGTTCTGTCTCTTTTCCTATGCTTTCAATGCAATTCCAGTCTACCTCCTGAAATCGGTTTCCTGCAATTCTGCCCCGCATTCAAGTCCTCTTGGCAGCCTTACTTCAGTATATTTTTGGATGATAGCTGTCATTTATAACTCTGCAGGTTTGTGAATTACAGTGCCCCTGAGCTCCTTTCTTCAACTCGCTTTCTTGTGAGCTGGCCGCAACACCGCAGGATGGCTTCAGGCCCTAATCTGGTTCCGGCACGGCACGCTGAGCCCTTGGTTATTTCCTCTTCCTGGTGGGAAATGAGAGTTAAATTTGCCCGTCCAGACACCTCCAGCTAGTCTCTCATTGGTTCTCGCAATTCCTGTTCATCTTCCGCAGAAATTGCTAACTGGGCCAAACAGGAGGTTAAAGGCGCTGACTCTCCAAGTGGGGAGAGTGTTAGTAAAGCGTCTGGAATGTTGCACCCGAGTACCAGGGGAGGAAAACTGAGACATATTTGAACACATCTCCCGTTCACACGGTTGATCATACTCTGGGTTCCACATGCATGTTTTTGCTGAAGGAAGAATACCTTAAACCTGGAGAGTTGAGACCCGTGGAATGGGTACCATGCAATATGACTTCAAAGGGTCTTCATTTGCTCAGCGAACCGCTCCAATCGTATCACTGCTGCGTTTATGCCCCTGTACACACGCTTGATTCTCTTTTGGAGACATAGCAATCCATAGGTTTTAAGATACTTACTAGTCAGGTACATTCTTAGGCGTTTAATATGGGGTGTTGAGTCCATTTCGTTGAGCAAGGAGTAGCTCTTTTCTATTCCATATTTGGCTTAAGGAACTTTATCTGTGCTCATTTCAATCTCTGGTTTTATGCAGCACCCCAACTCACCTTTCCCCTTAAGCAAGCATAAGTTGGTTTTCTAAATTTGAGACCCTCTTCTGTTTTGGAATTCATTTCCTGTGTAGCCAAGTTTACATTCTGTGTATTACTGATATCTTATGATGTTTCTTTTTCTGTGTGACTTATTTCAGTTAGAATCATCGTACCTGAATCCACTCATTATGCTGCTACGGGCCTGATGACATAGATTTCATTGCTGAGTGATACTGCATTGTACATAAGTACCACAAGTTCTTTATCCATTTTTCACTTTCTGTGATACTGAACTTGTACGGTAAACGAGGTTCTTGTAAACAGAGGCGTCCCAAACTTTGGGGTGGCTGTGTCTTTTTGATTTTAATTTCCCTAAGCTATAGGACCATAAGTGGAAGTGCCCTAGGCTCTGTTGCTTTGTTTTTTAGATGTTTCAGGAAACACCATACACTTCTCCCGAGTGTCTGTTGGCAATTTACATCCCGCCCATCAGCATAACAAGGCTCCCAGTTCTCCATGGCCTGTCCTGCCTTTCTGGATTTTACACATTTTTCAGATGGCCCTTTTGACCGGGGGGAAGTGAGACTTCATTGTAGTGCAGATTTCCTTTGCAAGCTTGCTTGGTTGGCCAAAAAGGGCGTATGCGTTTTTTCCTGAATATATTCAGGAAAAAACGCATACGCCCTTTTTGGCCAAGTGCATCATTGTGGACGTTCTGCCTCTTTTCCTATGCTTTCAATGCAATTCCACTCTACCTCCTGAAATCGGTTTCCTGCAATTCTGCCCCGCTTTCAAGTCCTCTTGGCAGCCTTACTTCAGTATATTTCTTTTAACGATAGCTGTCATTTATAACTCTGCAGGTTTGTGAATTACAGTGCCCCTGAGCTCCTTTCTTCAACTCGCTTTCTTGTGAGCTGGCCGCAACACCGCAGGATGGCTTCAGGCCCTAATCTGGTTCCGGCATGGCATGCTGAGCCTTTGGTTAATTCCTCTTCCTGGTGGGAAATGAGAGTTAAATTTGCCCGTCCAGACACCTCCAGCTAGTCTCTCATTGGTTCTCCCTATTCCTGTTCATCTTGCGCAGAAATTGCAAACTGGGCCAAACAGGAGGTTAAAGGCGCTGACTCTCCAAGTGGGGAGAGTGTTAGTAAAGCGTCTGGAATGTTGCACCCGAGTACCAGGGGAGGAAAACTGAGACATATTTGAACACGTCTCCCGTTCACACGGTTAATCATACTCTGGGTTCCACATGCATGTTTTAGCTGAAGGAAGAATACCTTAAACCTGGGTAGTTGAGATCCGTGGAATGGGTACCATGCAATATGACTTCAAAGGATCTTCATTTGCTCACCGAACCTCTCCAATCCTATCACTGCTGCGTTTATGCCCCTGTACACACGCTTGATTCTCTTTTGGAGACATAGCAATCCATAGGTTTTAAGATACTTACTAGTCAGGTACATTCTTAGGCGTTTAATATGGGGTGTTGAGTCCATTTCGTTGAGCAAGGAGTAGCTCTTGTCTATTCCATATTTGGCTTAAGGAACTTTATCTGTGCTCATTTCAATCTCTGGTTTTATGCAGCACCCCAACTCACCTTTCCCCTTAAGCAAGCATAAGTTGGTTTTCTAAATTTGAGACCCTCTTCTGTTTTGGAATTCAGTTCCTGTGTAGCCAAGTTTACATTCTGTGTATTACTGATATCTTATGATGTTTCTTTTTCTGTGTGACTTATTTCAGTTAGAATCATCGTACCTGAATCCACTCATTATGCTGCTACGGGCCTGATGACATAGATTTCATTGCTGAGTGATACTGCATTGTACATAAGTACCACAAGTTCTTTATCCATTTTTCACTTTCTGTGATACTGAACTTGTACGGTAAACGAGGTTCTTGTAAACAGAGGCGTCCCAAACATTGGGGTGGCTGTGTCTTTTTGATTTTAATTTCCCTAAGCTATAGGACCATAAGTGGAAGTGCCCTAGGCTCTGTTGTTTTGTTTTTTAGATGTTTCAGGAAACACCATACACTTCTCCCGAGTGTCTGTTGGCAATTTACATCCCGCCCATCAGCATAACAAGGCTCCCAGTTCTCCATGGCCTGTCCTGCCTTTCTGGATTTTACACATTTTTCAGATGGCCCTTTTGACCGGGGGGAAGTGAGACTTCATTGTAGTGCAGATTTCCTTTGCAAGCTTGCTTGGTTGGCCAAAAAGGGCGTATGCGTTTTTTCCTGAATATATTCAGGAAAAAACGCATACGCCCTTTTTGGCCAAGTGCATCATTGTGGACGTTCTGTCTCTTTTCCTATGCTTTCAATGCAATTCCAGTCTACCTCCTGAAATCGGTTTCCTGCAATTCTGCCCCGCTTTCAAATCCTCTTGGCAGCCTTACTTCAGTATATTTTTGGACGATAGCTGTCATTTATAACTCTGCAGGTTTGTGAATTACAGTGCCCCTGAGCTCTTTTCTTCAACTCGCTTTCTTGTGAGCTGGCCGCAACACCGCAGGATGGCTTCAGGCCCTAATCTGATTCCGGCACGGCACGCTGAGCCTTTGGTTATTTCCTCTTACTGGTGGAAATGAGAGTTAAATTTGCCCGTCCAGACACCTCCAGCTAGTCTCTCATTGGTTCTCCCTATTCCTGTTCATCTTGCGCAGAAATTGCAAACTGGGCCAAACAGGAGGTTAAAGGCGCTGACTCTCCAAGTGGGGAGAGTGTTAGTAAAGCGTCTGGAATGTTGCACCCGAGTACCAGGGGAGGAAAACTGAGACATATTTGAACACGTCTCCCGTTCACACGGTTGATCATACTCTTGGTTCCACATGCATGTTTTAGCTGAAGGAAGAATACCTTAAACCTGGAGAGTTGAGACCCGTGGAATGGGTACCATGCAATATGACTTCAAAGGGTCTTCATTTGCTCACCGAACCTCTCCAATCCTATCACTGCTGCGTTTATGCCCCTGTACACATGCTTGATTCTCTTTCAGAGACATAGCAATCCATAGGTTTTAAGATACTTACTAGTCAGGTACATTCTTAGGCGTTTAATATGCGGTGTTGAGTCCATTTCGTTGAGCAAGGAGTAGCTCTTGTCTATTCCATATTTGGCTTAAGGAACTTTATCTGTGCTCATTTCAATCTCTGGTTTTATGCAGCACCCCAACTCACCTTTCCCCTTAAGCAAGCATAAGTTGGTTTTCTAAATTTGAGACCCTCTTCTGTTTTGGAATTCAGTTCCTGTGTAGCCAAGTTTACATTCTGTGTATTACTGATATCTTATGATGTTTCTTTTTCTGTGTGACTTATTTCAGTTAGAATCATCGTACCTGAATCCACTCATTATGCTGCTACGGGCCTGATGACATAGATTTCATTGCTGAGTGATACTGCATTGTACATAAGTACCACAAGTTCTTTATCCATTTTTCACTTTCTGTGATACTGAACTTGTACGGTAAACGAGGTTCTTGTAAACAGAGGCGTCCCAAACTTTGGGGTGGCTGTGTCTTTTTGATTTTAATTTCCCTAAGCTATAGGACCATAAGTGGAAGTGCCCTAGGCTCTGTTGCTTTGTTTTTTAGATGTTTCAGGAAACACCATACACTTCTCCCGAGTGTCTGTTGGCAATTTACATCCCGCCCATCAGCATAACAAGGCTCCCAGTTCTCCATGGCCTGTCCTGCCTTTCTGGATTTTACACTTTTTTCAGATGGCCCTTTTGACTGAGGGGAAGTGAGACTTCATTGTAGTGCAGATTTCCTTTGCAAGCTTGCTTGGTTGGCCAAAAAGGGCGTATGCGTTTTTTCCTGAATATATTCAGGAAAAAACGCATACGCCCTTTTTGGCCAAGTGCATCATTGTGGACGTTCTGTCTCTTTTCCTATGCTTTCAATGCAATTCCAGTCTACCTCCTGAAATCGGTTTCCTGCAATTCTGCCCCACTTTCAAGTCCTCTTGGCAGCCTTACTTCAGTATATTTTTGGACGATAGCTGTCATTTATAACTCTGCAGGTTTGTGAATTACAGTGCCCCTGAGCTCCTTTCTTCAACTCGCTTTCTTGTGAGCTGGCCGCAACACCACAGGATGGCTTCAGGCCCTAATCTGGTTCCGGCACGGCTCGCTGAGCCTTTGGTTATTTCGTCTTCCTGGTGGGAAATGAGAGTTAAATTTGCCCGTCCAGACACCTCCAGCTAGTCTCTCATTGGTTCTCCTTATTCCTGTTCATCTTCCGCAGAAATTGCAAACTGGGCCAAACAGGAGGTTAAAGGCGCTGACTCTCCAAGTGGGGAGAGGGTTAGTAAAGCGTCTGGAATGTTGCACCCGAGTACCAGGGGAGGAAAACTGAGACATATTTGAACACGTCTCCCGTTCACACGGTTGATCATACTCTGGGTTCCACATGCATGTTTTAGCTGAAGGAAGAATACCTTAAACCTGGAGAGTTGAGACCCGTGGAATGGGTACCATGCAATATGACTTCAAAGGATCTTCATTTGCTCACCGAACCTCTCCAATCCTATCACTGCTGCGTTTATGCCCCTGTACACACGCTTGATTCTCTTTTGGAGACATAGCAATCCATAGGTTTTAAGATACTTACTAGTCAGGTACATTCTTAGGCGTTTAATATGGGGTGTTGAGTCCATTTCGTTGAGCAAGGAGTAGCTCTTGTCTATTCCATATTTGGCTTAAGGAACTTTATCTGTGCTCATTTCAATCTCTGGTTTTATGCAGCACCCCAAATCACCTTTCCCCTTAAGCAAGCATAAGTTGGTTTTCTAAATTTGAGACCCTCTTCTGTTTTGGAATTCAGTTCCTGTGTAGCCAAGTTTACATTCTGTGTATTACTGATATCTTATGATGTTTCTTTTTCTGTGTGACTTATTTCAGTTAGAATCATCGTACCTGAATCCACTCATTATGCTGCTACGGGCCTGATGACATAGATTTCATTGCTGAGTGATACTGCATTGTACATAAGTACCACAAGTTCTTTATCCATTTTTCACTTTCTGTGATACTGAACTTGTACGGTAAACGAGGTTCTTGTAAACAGAGGCGTCCCAAACATTGGGGTGGCTGTGTCTTTTTGATTTTAATTTCCCTAAGCTATAGGACCATAAGTGGAAGTGCCCTAGGCTCTGTTGTTTTGTTTTTTAGATGTTTCAGGAAACACCATACACTTCTCCCGAGTGTCTGTTGGCAATTTACATCCCGCCCATCAGCATAACAAGGCTCCCAGTTCTCCATGGCCTGTCCTGCCTTTCTGGATTTTACACATTTTTCAGATGGCCCTTTTGACCGGGGGGAAGTGAGACTTCATTGTAGTGCAGATTTCCTTTGCAAGCTTGCTTGGTTGGCCAAAAAGGGCGTATGCGTTTTTTCCTGAATATATTCAGGAAAAAACGCATACGCCCTTTTTGGCCAAGTGCATCATTGTGGACGTTCTGTCTCTTTTCCTATGCTTTCAATGCAATTCCAGTCTACCTCCTGAAATCGGTTTCCTGCAATTCTGCCCCACTTTCAAGTCCTCTTGGCAGCCTTACTTCAGTATATTTTTGGACGATAGCTGTCATTTATAACTCTGCAGGTTTGTGAATTACAGTGCCCCTGAGCTCCTTTCTTCAACTCGCTTTCTTGTGAGCTGGCCGCAACACCACAGGATGGCTTCAGGCCCTAATCTGGTTCCGGCACGGCTCGCTGAGCCTTTGGTTATTTCGTCTTCCTGGTGGGAAATGAGAGTTAAATTTGCCCGTCCAGACACCTCCAGCTAGTCTCTCATTGGTTCTCCTTATTCCTGTTCATCTTCCGCAGAAATTGCAAACTGGGCCAAACAGGAGGTTAAAGGCGCTGACTCTCCAAGTGGGGAGAGGGTTAGTAAAGCGTCTGGAATGTTGCACCCGAGTACCAGGGGAGGAAAACTGAGACATATTTGAACACGTCTCCCGTTCACACGGTTGATCATACTCTGGGTTCCACATGCATGTTTTAGCTGAAGGAAGAATACCTTAAACCTGGAGAGTTGAGACCCGTGGAATGGGTACCATGCAATATGACTTCAAAGGATCTTCATTTGCTCACCGAACCTCTCCAATCCTATCACTGCTGCGTTTATGCCCCTGTACACACGCTTGATTCTCTTTTGGAGACATAGCAATCCATAGGTTTTAAGATACTTACTAGTCAGGTACATTCTTAGGCGTTTAATATGCGGTGTTGAGTCCATTTCGTTGAGCAAGGAGTAGCTCTTGTCTATTCCATATTTGGCTTAAGGAACTTTATCTGTGCTCATTTCAATCTCTGGTTTTATGCAGCACCCCAACTCACCTTTCCCCTTAAGCAAGCATAAGTTGGTTTTCTAAATTTGAGACCCTCTTCTGTTTTGGAATTCAGTTCCTGTGTAGCCAAGTTTACATTCTGTGTATTACTGATATCTTATGATGTTTCTTTTTCTGTGTGACTTATTTCAGTTAGAATCATCATACCTGAATCACTCATTATGCTGCTACGGGCCTGATGACATAGATTTCATTGCTGAGTGATACTGCATTGTACATAAGTACCACAAGTTCTTTATCCATTTTTCACTTTCTGTGATACTGAACTTGTACGGTAAACGAGGTTCTTGTAAACAGAGGCGTCCCAAACTTTGGGGTGGCTGTGTCTTTTTGATTTTAATTTCCCTAAGCTATAGGACCATAAGTGGAAGTGCCCTAGGCTCTGTTGCTTTGTTTTTTAGATGTTTCAGGAAACACCATACACTTCTCCCGAGTGTCTGTTGGCAATTTACATCCCGCCCATCAGCATAACAAGGCTCCCAGTTCTCCATGGCCTGTCCTGCCTTTCTGGATTTTACACATTTTTCAGATGGCCCTTTTGACCGGGGGGAAGTGAGACTTCATTGTAGTGCAGATTTCCTTTGCAAGCTTGCTTGGTTGGCCAAAAAGGGCGTATGCGTTTTTTCCTGAATATATTCAGGAAAAAACGCATACGCCCTTTTTGGCCAAGTGCATCATTGTGGACGTTCTGTCTCTTTTCCTATGCTTTCAATGCAATTCCAGTCTACCTCCTGAAATCGGTTTCCTGCAATTCTGCCCCGCTTTCAAGTCCTCTTGGCAGCCTTACTTCAGTATATTTTTGGACGATAGCTGTCATTTATAACTCTGCAGGTTTGTGAATTACAGTGCCCCTGAGCTCTTTTCTTCAACTCGCTTTCTTGTGAGCTGGCCGCAACACCGCAGGATGGCTTCAGGCCCTAATCTGATTCCGGCACGGCACGCTGAGCCTTTGGTTATTTCCTCTTACTGGTGGAAATGAGAGTTAAATTTGCCCGTCCAGACACCTCCAGCTAGTCTCTCATTGGTTCTCCCTATTCCTGTTCATCTTGCGCAGAAATTGCAAACTGGGCCAAACAGGAGGTTAAAGGCGCTGACTCTCCAAGTGGGGAGAGTGTTAGTAAAGCGTCTGGAATGTTGCACCCGAGTACCAGGGGAGGAAAACTGAGACATATTTGAACACGTCTCCCGTTCACACGGTTGATCATACTCTTGGTTCCACATGCATGTTTTAGCTGAAGGAAGAATACCTTAAACCTGGAGAGTTGAGACCCGTGGAATGGGTACCATGCAATATGACTTCAAAGGGTCTTCATTTGCTCACCGAACCTCTCCAATCCTATCACTGCTGCGTTTATGCCCCTGTACACATGCTTGATTCTCTTTCGGAGACATAGCAATCCATAGGTTTTAAGATACTTACTAGTCAGGTACATTCTTAGGCGATTAATATGCGGTGTTGAGTCCATTTCGTTGAGCAAGGAGTAGCTCTTGTCTATTCCATATTTGGCTTAAGGAACTTTATCTGTGCTCATTTCAATCTCTGGTTTTATGCAGCACCCCAACTCACCTTTCCCCTTAAGCAAGCATAAGTTGGTTTTCTAAATTTGAGACCCTCTTCTGTTTTGGAATTCAGTTCCTGTGTAGCCAAGTTTACATTCTGTGTATTACTGATATCTTATGATGTTTCTTTTTCTGTGTGACTTATTTCAGTTAGAATCATCGTACCTGAATCCACTCATTATGCTGCTACGGGCCTGATGACATAGATTTCATTGCTGAGTGATACTGCATTGTACATAAGTACCACAAGTTCTTTATCCATTTTTCACTTTCTGTGATACTGAACTTGTACGGTAAACGAGGTTCTTGTAAACAGAGGCGTCCCAAACTTTGGGGTGGCTGTGTCTTTTTGATTTTAATTTCCCTAAGCTATAGGACCATAAGTGGAAGTGCCCTAGGCTCTGTTGCTTTGTTTTTTAGATGTTTCAGGAAACACCATACACTTCTCCCGAGTGTCTGTTGGCAATTTACATCCCGCCCATCAGCATAACAAGGCTCCCAGTTCTCCATGGCCTGTCCTGCCTTTCTGGATTTTACACTTTTTTCAGATGGCCCTTTTGACCGGGGGGAAGTGAGACTTCATTGTAGTGCAGATTTCCTTTGCAAGCTTGCTTGGTTGGCCAAAAAGGGCGTATGCGTTTTTTCCTGAATATATTCAGGAAAAAACGCATACGCCCTTTTTGGCCAAGTGCATCATTGTGGACGTTCTGTCTCTTTTCCTATGCTTTCAATGCAATTCCAGTCTACCTCCTGAAATCGGTTTCCTGCAATTCTGCCCCGCTTTCAAGTCCTCTTGGCAGCCTTACTTCAGTATATTTTTGGACGATAGCTGTCATTTATAACTCTGCAGGTTTGTGAATTACAGTGCCCCTGAGCTCCTTTCTTCAACTCGCTTTCTTGTGAGCTGGCCGCAACACCACAGGATGGCTTCAGGCCCTAATCTGGTTCCGGCACGGCTCGCTGAGCCTTTGGTTATTTCGTCTTCCTGGTGGGAAATGAGAGTTAAATTTGCCCGTCCAGACACCTCCAGCTAGTCTCTCATTGGTTCTCCCTATTCCTGTTCATCTTCCGCAGAAATTGCAAACTGGGCCAAACAGGAGGTTAAAGGCGCTGACTCTCCAAGTGGGGAGAGTGTTAGTAAAGCGTCTGGAATGTTGCACCCGAGTACCAGGGGAGGAAAACTGAGACATATTTGAACACGTCTCCCGTTCACACGGTTGATCATACTCTGGGTTCCACATGCATGTTTTAGCTGAAGGAAGAATACCTTAAACCTGGGTAGTTGAGATCCGTGGAATTGGTACCATGCAATATGACTTCAAAGGATCTTCATTTGCTCACCGAACCTCTCCAATCCTATCACTGCTGCGTTTATGCCCCTGTACACACGCTTGATTCTCTTTTGGAGACATAGCAATCCATAGGTTTTAAGATACTTACTAGTCAGGTACATTCTTAGGCGTTTAATATGGGGTGTTGAGTCCATTTCGTTGAGCAAGGAGTAGCTCTTGTCTATTCCATATTTGGCTTAAGGAACTTTATCTGTGCTCATTTCAATCTCTGGTTTTATGCAGCACCCCAACTCACCTTTCCCCTTAAGCAAGCATAAGTTGGTTTTCTAAATTTGAGACCCTCTTCTGTTTTGGAATTCAGTTCCTGTGTAGCCAAGTTTACATTCTGTGTATTACTGATATCTTATGATGTTTCTTTTTCTGTGTGACTTATTTCAGTTAGAATCATCGTACCTGAATCACTCATTATGCTGCTACGGGCCTGATGACATAGATTTCATTGCTGAGTGATACTGCATTGTACATAAGTACCACAAGTTCTTTATCCATTTTTCACTTTCTGTGATACTGAACTTGTACGGTAAACGAGGTTCTTGTAAACAGAGGCGTCCCAAACTTTGGGGTGGCTGTGTCTTTTTGATTTTAATTTCCCTAAGCTATAGGACCATAAGTGGAAGTGCCCTAGGCTCTGTTGCTTTGTTTTTTAGATGTTTCAGGAAACACCATACACTTCTCCCGAGTGTCTGTTGGCAATTTACATCCCGCCCATCAGCATAACAAGGCTCCCAGTTCTCCATGGCCTGTCCTGCCTTTCTGGATTTTACACATTTTTCAGATGGCCCTTTTGACCGGGGGGAAGTGAGACTTCATTGTAGTGCAGATTTCCTTTGCAGGCTTGCTTGGTTGGCCAAAAAGGGCGTATGCGTTTTTTCCTGAATATATTCAGGAAAAAACGCATACGCCCTTTTTGGCCAAGTGCATCATTGTGGACGTTCTGTCTCTTTTCCTATGCTTTCAATGCAATTCCAGTCTACCTCCTGAAATCGGTTTCCTGCAATTCTGCCCCGCTTTCAAGTCCTCTTGGCAGCCTTACTTCAGTATATTTTTGGACGATAGCTGTCATTTATAACTCTGCAGGTTTGTGAATTACAGTGCCCCTGAGCTCTTTTCTTCAACTCGCTTTCTTGTGAGCTGGCCGCAACACCGCAGGATGGCTTCAGGCCCTAATCTGATTCCGGCACGGCACGCTGAGCCTTTGGTTATTTCCTCTTACTGGTGGAAATGAGAGTTAAATTTGCCCGTCCAGACACCTCCAGCTAGTCTCTCATTGGTTCTCCCTATTCCTGTTCATCTTGCGCAGAAATTGCAAACTGGGCCAAACAGGAGGTTAAAGGCGCTGACTCTCCAAGTGGGGAGAGTGTTAGTAAAGCGTCTGGAATGTTGCACCCGAATACCAGGGGAGGAAAACTGAGACATATTTGAACACGTCTCCCGTTCACACGGTTGATCATACTCTTGGTTCCACATGCATGTTTTAGCTGAAGGAAGAATACCTTAAACCTGGAGAGTTGAGACCCGTGGAATGGGTACCATGCAATATGACTTCAAAGGGTCTTCATTTGCTCACCGAACCTCTCCAATCCTATCACTGCTGCGTTTATGCCCCTGTACACATGCTTGATTCTCTTTCAGAGACATAGCAATCCATAGGTTTTAAGATACTTACTAGTCAGGTACATTCTTAGGCGATTAATATGCGGTGTTGAGTCCATTTCGTTGAGCAAGGAGTAGCTCTTGTCTATTCCATATTTGGCTTAAGGAACTTTATCTGTGCTCATTTCAATCTCTGGTTTTATGCAGCACCCCAACTCACCTTTCCCCTTAAGCAAGCATAAGTTGGTTTTCTAAATTTGAGACCCTCTTCTGTTTTGGAATTCAGTTCCTGTGTAGCCAAGTTTACATTCTGTGTATTACTGATATCTTATGATGTTTCTTTTTCTGTGTGACTTATTTCAGTTAGAATCATCGTACCTGAATCCACTCATTATGCTGCTACGGGCCTGATGACATAGATTTCATTGCTGAGTGATACTGCATTGTACATAAGTACCACAAGTTCTTTATCCATTTTTCACTTTCTGTGATACTGAACTTGTACGGTAAACGAGGTTCTTGTAAACAGAGGCGTCCCAAACTTTGGGGTGGCTGTGTCTTTTTGATTTTAATTTCCCTAAGCTATAGGACCATAAGTGGAAGTGCCCTAGGCTCTGTTGCTTTGTTTTTTAGATGTTTCAGGAAACACCATACACTTCTCCCGAGTGTCTGTTGGCAATTTACATCCCGCCCATCAGCATAACAAGGCTCCCAGTTCTCCATGGCCTGTCCTGCCTTTCTGGATTTTACACTTTTTTCAGATGGCCCTTTTGACCGGGGGGAAGTGAGACTTCATTGTAGTGCAGATTTCCTTTGCAAGCTTGCTTGGTTGGCCAAAAAGGGCGTATGCGTTTTTTCCTGAATATATTCAGGAAAAAACGCATACGCCCTTTTTGGCCAAGTGCATCATTGTGGACGTTCTGTCTCTTTTCCTATGCTTTCAATGCAATTCCAGTCTACCTCCTGAAATCGGTTTCCTGCAATTCTGCCCCGCTTTCAAGTCCTCTTGGCAGCCTTACTTCAGTATATTTTTGGACGATAGCTGTCATTTATAACTCTGCAGGTTTGTGAATTACAGTGCCCCTGAGCTCCTTTCTTCAACTCGCTTTCTTGTGAGCTGGCCGCAACACCACAGGATGGCTTCAGGCCCTAATCTGGTTCCGGCACGGCTCACTGAGCCTTTGGTTATTTCGTCTTCCTGGTGGGAAATGAGAGTTAAATTTGCCCGTCCAGACACCTCCAGCTAGTCTCTCATTGGTTCTCCCTATTCCTGTTCATCTTCCGCAGAAATTGCAAACTGGGCCAAACAGGAGGTTAAAGGCGCTGACTCTCCAAGTGGGGAGAGTGTTAGTAAAGCGTCTGGAATGTTGCACCCGAGTACCAGGGGAGGAAAACTGAGACATATTTGAACACGTCTCCCATTCACACGGTTGATCATACTCTGGGTTCCACATGCATGTTTTAGCTGAAGGAAGAATACCTTAAACCTGGAGAGTTGAGACCCGTGGAATGGGTTCCAAGCAATATGACTTCAAAGGATCTTCATTTGCTCACCGAACCTCTCCAATCCTATCACTGCTGCGTTTATTCCCCTGTACACATGCTTGATTCTCTTTTGGAGACATAGCAATCCATAGGTTTTAAGATACTTACTAGTCAGGTACATTCTTAGGCGTTAAATATGGGGTGTTGAGTCCATTTCGTTGAGCAACGAGTAGCTCTTGTCTATTCCATATTTGGCTTAAGGAACTTTATCTGTGCTCATTTCAATCTCTGGTTTTATGCAGCACCCCAACTCACCTTTCCCCTTAAGCAAGCATAAGTTGGTTTTCTAAATTTGAGACCCTCTTCTGTTTTGGAATTCAGTTCCTGTGTAGCCAAGTTTACATTCTGTGTATTACTGATATCTTATGATGTTTCTTTTTCTGTGTGAATTATTTCAGTTAGAATCATCGTACCTGAATCCAGTCATTATGCGGCTACGGGCCTGATGACATAGATTTCATTGCTGAGTGATACTGCATTTTACATAAGTACCACAAGTTCTTTATCCATTTTTCACTTTCTGTGATACTGAACTTGTACGGTAAACGAGGTTCTTGTAAACAGAGGCGTCCCAAACTTTGGGGTGGCTGTGTCTTTTTGATTTTAATTTCCCTAAGCTATAGGACCATAAGTGGAAGTGCCCTAGGCTCTGTTGCTTTGTTTTTTAGATGTTTCAGGAAACACCATACACTTCTCCCGAGTGTCTGTTGGCAATTTACATCCCGCCCATCAGCATAACAAGGCTCCCAGTTCTCCATGGCCTGTCCTGCCTTTCTGGATTTTACACTTTTTTCAGATGGCCCTTTTGACCATGGGGAAGTGAGACTTCATTGTAGTGCAGATTTCCTTTGCAAGTTTGCTTGGTTGGCCAAAAAGGGCGTATGCGTTTTTTCCTGAATATATTCAGGAAAAAACGCATACGCCCTTTTTGGCCAAGTGCATCATTGTGGACGTTCTGCCTCTTTTCCTATGCTTTCAATGCAATTCCAGTCTACCTCCTGAAATCGGTTTCCTGCAATTCTGCCCCACTTTCAAGTCCTCTTGGCAGCCTTACTTCAGTATATTTTTGGACGATAGCTGTCATTTATAACTCTGCAGGTTTGTGAATTACAGTGCCCCTGAGCTCCTTTCTTCAACTCGCTTTCTTGTGAGCTGGCCGCAACACCGCAGGATGGCTTCAGGCCCTAATCTGGTTCCGGCACGGCACGCTGAGCCTTTGGTTAATTCCTCTTCCTGGTGGGAAATGAGAGTTAAATTTGCCCGTCCAGACACCTCCAGCTAGTCTCTCATTGGTTCTCCCTATTCCTGTTCATCTTCCGCAGAAATTGCAAACTGGGCCAAACAGGAGGTTAAAGGCGCTGACTCTCCAAGTGGGGAGAGTGTTAGTAAAGCGTCTGGAATGTTGCACCCGAGTACCAGGGGAGGAAAACTGAGACATATTTGAACACGTCTCCCGTTCACACGGTTGATCATACTCTGGGTTCCACATGCATGTTTTTGCTGAAGGAAGAATACCTTAAACCTGGAGAGTTGAGACCCGTGGAATGGGTACCATGCAATATGACTTCAAAGGGTCTTCATTTGCTCACCGAACCTCTCCAATCCTATCACTGCTGCGTTTATGCCCCTGTACACACGCTTGATTCTCTTTTGGAGACATAGCAATCCATAGGTTTTAAGATACTTACTAGTCAGGTACATTCTTAGGCGTTTAATATGGGGTGTTGAGTCCATTTCGTTGAGCAAGGAGTAGCTCTTTTCTATTCCATATTTGGCTTAAGGAACTTTATCTGTGCTCATTTCAATCTCTGGTTTTATGCAGCACCCCAACTCACCTTTCCCCTTAAGCAAGCATAAGTTGGTTTTCTAAATTTGAGACCCTCTTCTGTTTTGGAATTCAGTTCCTGTGTAGCCAAGTTTACATTCTGTGTATTACTGATATCTTATGATGTTTCTTTTTCTGTGTGACTTATTTCAGTTAGAATCATCGTACCTGAATCCACTCATTATGCTGCTACGGGCCTGATGACATAGATTTCATTGCTGAGTGATATTGCATTGTATGTACGTACCACAACTTCTTTATCCATTTTTCACTTTCTGCGATATTTAACTTGCACCGTAAACGAGGTTCTTGTAAACAGAGGCGTCCCAAACTTTGGGGTGGCTGTGTCTTTTTGATTTTAATTTCCCTAAGCTATAGGACCATAAGTGGAAGTGCCCTAGGCTCTGTTGCTTTGTTTTTTAGATGTTTCCGGAAACACCATACACTTCTCCCGAGTGTCTGTTGGCAATTTACATCCCGCCCATCAGCATAACAAGGCTCCCAGTTCTCCATGGCCTGTCCTGCCTTTCTGGATTTTACACTTTTTTCAGATGGTCCTTTTGACCATGGGGAAGTGAGACTTCATTGTAGTGCAGATTTCCTTTGCAAGTTTGCTTGGTTGGCCAAAAAGGGCGTATGCGTTTTTTCCTGAATATATTCAGGAAAAAACGCATACGCCCTTTTTGGCCAAGTGCATCATTGTGGACGTTCTGCCTCTTTTCCTATGCTTTCAATGCAATTCCAGTCTACCTCCTGAAATCGGTTTCCTGCAATTCTGCCCCACTTTCAAGTCCTCTTGGCAGCCTTACTTCAGTATATTTTTGGTCGATAGCTGTCATTTATAACTCTGCAGGTTTGTGAATTACAGTGACCCTGAGCTCCTTTCTTCAACTCGCTTTCTTGTGAGCTGGCCGCAACACCGCAGGATGGCTTCAGGCCCTAATCTGGTTCCGGCACGGCATGCTGAGCCTTTGGTTAATTCCTCTTCCTGGTGGGAAATGAGAGTTAAATTTGCCCGTCCAGACACCTCCAGCTAGTCTCTCATTGGTTCTCCCTATTCCTGTTCATCTTCCGCAGAAATTGCAAACTGGGCCAAACAGGAGGTTAAAGGCGCTGACTCTCCAAGTGGGGAGAGTGTTAGTAAAGCGTCTGGAATGTTGCACCCGAGTACCAGGGGAGGAAAACTGAGACATATTTGAACACGTCTCCCGTTCACACGGTTGATCATACTCTGGGTTCCACATGCATGTTTTAGCTGAAGGAAGAATACCTTAAACCTGGGTAGTTGAGATCCGTGGAATTGGTACCATGCAATATGACTTCAAAGGATCTTCATTTGCTCACCGAACCTCTCCAATCCTATCACTGCTGCGTTTATGCCCCTGTACACACGCTTGATTCTCTTTTGGAGACATAGCAATCCATAGGTTTTAAGATACTTACTAGTCAGGTACATTCTTAGGCGTTTAATATGGGGTGTTGAGTCCATTTCGTTGAGCAAGGAGTAGCTCTTGTCTATTCCATATTTGGCTTAAGGAACTTTATCTGTGCTCATTTCAATCTCTGGTTTTATGCAGCACCCCAACTCACCTTTCCCCTTAAGCAAGCATAAGTTGGTTTTCTAAATTTGAGACCCTCTTCTGTTTTGGAATTCAGTTCCTGTGTAGCCAAGTTTACATTCTGTGTATTACTGATATCTTATGATGTTTCTTTTTCTGTGTGACTTATTTCAGTTAGAATCATCGTACCTGAATCACTCATTATGCTGCTACGGGCCTGATGACATAGATTTCATTGCTGAGTGATACTGCATTGTACATAAGTACCACAAGTTCTTTATCCATTTTTCACTTTCTGTGATACTGAACTTGTACGGTAAACGAGGTTCTTGTAAACAGAGGCGTCCCAAACTTTGGGGTGGCTGTGTCTTTTTGATTTTAATTTCCCTAAGCTATAGGACCATAAGTGGAAGTGCCCTAGGCTCTGTTGCTTTGTTTTTTAGATGTTTCAGGAAACACCATACACTTCTCCCGAGTGTCTGTTGGCAATTTACATCCCGCCCATCAGCATAACAAGGCTCCCAGTTCTCCATGGCCTGTCCTGCCTTTCTGGATTTTACACATTTTTCAGATGGCCCTTTTGACCGGGGGGAAGTGAGACTTCATTGTAGTGCAGATTTCCTTTGCAGGCTTGCTTGGTTGGCCAAAAAGGGCGTATGCGTTTTTTCCTGAATATATTCAGGAAAAAACGCATACGCCCTTTTTGGCCAAGTGCATCATTGTGGACGTTCTGTCTCTTTTCCTATGCTTTCAATGCAATTCCAGTCTACCTCCTGAAATCGGTTTCCTGCAATTCTGCCCCGCTTTCAAGTCCTCTTGGCAGCCTTACTTCAGTATATTTTTGGACGATAGCTGTCATTTATAACTCTGCAGGTTTGTGAATTACAGTGCCCCTGAGCTCTTTTCTTCAACTCGCTTTCTTGTGAGCTGGCCGCAACACCGCAGGATGGCTTCAGGCCCTAATCTGATTCCGGCACGGCACGCTGAGCCTTTGGTTATTTCCTCTTACTGGTGGAAATGAGAGTTAAATTTGCCCGTCCAGACACCTCCAGCTAGTCTCTCATTGGTTCTCCCTATTCCTGTTCATCTTGCGCAGAAATTGCAAACTGGGCCAAACAGGAGGTTAAAGGCGCTGACTCTCCAAGTGGGGAGAGTGTTAGTAAAGCGTCTGGAATGTTGCACCCGAATACCAGGGGAGGAAAACTGAGACATATTTGAACACGTCTCCCGTTCACACGGTTGATCATACTCTTGGTTCCACATGCATGTTTTAGCTGAAGGAAGAATACCTTAAACCTGGAGAGTTGAGACCCGTGGAATGGGTACCATGCAATATGACTTCAAAGGGTCTTCATTTGCTCACCGAACCTCTCCAATCCTATCACTGCTGCGTTTATGCCCCTGTACACATGCTTGATTCTCTTTCAGAGACATAGCAATCCATAGGTTTTAAGATACTTACTAGTCAGGTACATTCTTAGGCGATTAATATGCGGTGTTGAGTCCATTTCGTTGAGCAAGGAGTAGCTCTTGTCTATTCCATATTTGGCTTAAGGAACTTTATCTGTGCTCATTTCAATCTCTGGTTTTATGCAGCACCCCAACTCACCTTTCCCCTTAAGCAAGCATAAGTTGGTTTTCTAAATTTGAGACCCTCTTCTGTTTTGGAATTCAGTTCCTGTGTAGCCAAGTTTACATTCTGTGTATTACTGATATCTTATGATGTTTCTTTTTCTGTGTGACTTATTTCAGTTAGAATCATCGTACCTGAATCCACTCATTATGCTGCTACGGGCCTGATGACATAGATTTCATTGCTGAGTGATACTGCATTGTACATAAGTACCACAAGTTCTTTATCCATTTTTCACTTTCTGTGATACTGAACTTGTACGGTAAACGAGGTTCTTGTAAACAGAGGCGTCCCAAACTTTGGGGTGGCTGTGTCTTTTTGATTTTAATTTCCCTAAGCTATAGGACCATAAGTGGAAGTGCCCTAGGCTCTGTTGCTTTGTTTTTTAGATGTTTCAGGAAACACCATACACTTCTCCCGAGTGTCTGTTGGCAATTTACATCCCGCCCATCAGCATAACAAGGCTCCCAGTTCTCCATGGCCTGTCCTGCCTTTCTGGATTTTACACTTTTTTCAGATGGCCCTTTTGACCGGGGGGAAGTGAGACTTCATTGTAGTGCAGATTTCCTTTGCAAGCTTGCTTGGTTGGCCAAAAAGGGCGTATGCGTTTTTTCCTGAATATATTCAGGAAAAAACGCATACGCCCTTTTTGGCCAAGTGCATCATTGTGGACGTTCTGTCTCTTTTCCTATGCTTTCAATGCAATTCCAGTCTACCTCCTGAAATCGGTTTCCTGCAATTCTGCCCCGCTTTCAAGTCCTCTTGGCAGCCTTACTTCAGTATATTTTTGGACGATAGCTGTCATTTATAACTCTGCAGGTTTGTGAATTACAGTGCCCCTGAGCTCCTTTCTTCAACTCGCTTTCTTGTGAGCTGGCCGCAACACCACAGGATGGCTTCAGGCCCTAATCTGGTTCCGGCACGGCTCACTGAGCCTTTGGTTATTTCGTCTTCCTGGTGGGAAATGAGAGTTAAATTTGCCCGTCCAGACACCTCCAGCTAGTCTCTCATTGGTTCTCCCTATTCCTGTTCATCTTCCGCAGAAATTGCAAACTGGGCCAAACAGGAGGTTAAAGGCGCTGACTCTCCAAGTGGGGAGAGTGTTAGTAAAGCGTCTGGAATGTTGCACCCGAGTACCAGGGGAGGAAAACTGAGACATATTTGAACACGTCTCCCATTCACACGGTTGATCATACTCTGGGTTCCACATGCATGTTTTAGCTGAAGGAAGAATACCTTAAACCTGGAGAGTTGAGACCCGTGGAATGGGTTCCAAGCAATATGACTTCAAAGGATCTTCATTTGCTCACCGAACCTCTCCAATCCTATCACTGCTGCGTTTATTCCCCTGTACACATGCTTGATTCTCTTTTGGAGACATAGCAATCCATAGGTTTTAAGATACTTACTAGTCAGGTACATTCTTAGGCGTTAAATATGGGGTGTTGAGTCCATTTCGTTGAGCAACGAGTAGCTCTTGTCTATTCCATATTTGGCTTAAGGAACTTTATCTGTGCTCATTTCAATCTCTGGTTTTATGCAGCACCCCAACTCACCTTTCCCCTTAAGCAAGCATAAGTTGGTTTTCTAAATTTGAGACCCTCTTCTGTTTTGGAATTCAGTTCCTGTGTAGCCAAGTTTACATTCTGTGTATTACTGATATCTTATGATGTTTCTTTTTCTGTGTGAATTATTTCAGTTAGAATCATCGTACCTGAATCCAGTCATTATGCGGCTACGGGCCTGATGACATAGATTTCATTGCTGAGTGATACTGCATTTTACATAAGTACCACAAGTTCTTTATCCATTTTTCACTTTCTGTGATACTGAACTTGTACGGTAAACGAGGTTCTTGTAAACAGAGGCGTCCCAAACTTTGGGGTGGCTGTGTCTTTTTGATTTTAATTTCCCTAAGCTATAGGACCATAAGTGGAAGTGCCCTAGGCTCTGTTGCTTTGTTTTTTAGATGTTTCAGGAAACACCATACACTTCTCCCGAGTGTCTGTTGGCAATTTACATCCCGCCCATCAGCATAACAAGGCTCCCAGTTCTCCATGGCCTGTCCTGCCTTTCTGGATTTTACACTTTTTTCAGATGGCCCTTTTGACCATGGGGAAGTGAGACTTCATTGTAGTGCAGATTTCCTTTGCAAGTTTGCTTGGTTGGCCAAAAAGGGCGTATGCGTTTTTTCCTGAATATATTCAGGAAAAAACGCATACGCCCTTTTTGGCCAAGTGCATCATTGTGGACGTTCTGCCTCTTTTCCTATGCTTTCAATGCAATTCCAGTCTACCTCCTGAAATCGGTTTCCTGCAATTCTGCCCCACTTTCAAGTCCTCTTGGCAGCCTTACTTCAGTATATTTTTGGACGATAGCTGTCATTTATAACTCTGCAGGTTTGTGAATTACAGTGCCCCTGAGCTCCTTTCTTCAACTCGCTTTCTTGTGAGCTGGCCGCAACACCGCAGGATGGCTTCAGGCCCTAATCTGGTTCCGGCACGGCACGCTGAGCCTTTGGTTAATTCCTCTTCCTGGTGGGAAATGAGAGTTAAATTTGCCCGTCCAGACACCTCCAGCTAGTCTCTCATTGGTTCTCCCTATTCCTGTTCATCTTCCGCAGAAATTGCAAACTGGGCCAAACAGGAGGTTAAAGGCGCTGACTCTCCAAGTGGGGAGAGTGTTAGTAAAGCGTCTGGAATGTTGCACCCGAGTACCAGGGGAGGAAAACTGAGACATATTTGAACACGTCTCCCGTTCACACGGTTGATCATACTCTGGGTTCCACATGCATGTTTTTGCTGAAGGAAGAATACCTTAAACCTGGAGAGTTGAGACCCGTGGAATGGGTACCATGCAATATGACTTCAAAGGGTCTTCATTTGCTCACCGAACCTCTCCAATCCTATCACTGCTACGTTTATGCCCCTGTACACACGCTTGATTCTCTTTTGGAGACATAGCAATCCATAGGTTTTAAGATACTTACTAGTCAGGTACATTCTTAGGCGTTTAATATGGGGTGTTGAGTCCATTTCGTTGAGCAAGGAGTAGCTCTTTTCTATTCCATATTTGGCTTAAGGAACTTTATCTGTGCTCATTTCAATCTCTGGTTTTATGCAGCACCCCAACTCACCTTTCCCCTTAAGCAAGCATAAGTTGGTTTTCTAAATTTGAGACCCTCTTCTGTTTTGGAATTCAGTTCCTGTGTAGCCAAGTTTACATTCTGTGTATTACTGATATCTTATGATGTTTCTTTTTCTGTGTGACTTATTTCAGTTAGAATCATCGTACCTGAATCCACTCATTATGCTGCTACGGGCCTGATGACATAGATTTCATTGCTGAGTGATATTGCATTGTATGTACGTACCACAACTTCTTTATCCATTTTTCACTTTCTGCGATATTTAACTTGCACCGTAAACGAGGTTCTTGTAAACAGAGGCGTCCCAAACTTTGGGGTGGCTGTGTCTTTTTGATTTTAATTTCCCTAAGCTATAGGACCATAAGTGGAAGTGCCCTAGGCTCTGTTGCTTTGTTTTTTAGATGTTTCCGGAAACACCATACACTTCTCCCGAGTGTCTGTTGGCAATTTACATCCCGCCCATCAGCATAACAAGGCTCCCAGTTCTCCATGGCCTGTCCTGCCTTTCTGGATTTTAC
This sequence comes from Pseudorca crassidens, assembly GCF_039906515.1. Taxonomy (NCBI): domain Eukaryota; kingdom Metazoa; phylum Chordata; class Mammalia; order Artiodactyla; family Delphinidae; genus Pseudorca; species Pseudorca crassidens. Next base: position 257,329 of record NW_027136326.1, on the reverse strand, counting down.
ACTTTTTTCAGATGGTCCTTTTGACCATGGGGAAGTGAGACTTCATTGTAGTGCAGATTTCCTTTGCAAGTTTGCTTGGTTGGCCAAAAAGGGCGTATGCGTTTTTTCCTGAATATATTCAGGAAAAAACGCATACGCCCTTTTTGGCCAAGTGCATCATTGTGGACGTTTTGTCTCTTTTCCTATGCTTTCAATGCAATTCCAGTCTACCTCCTGAAATCGGTTTCCTGCAATTCTGCCCCACTTTCAAGTCCTCTTGGCAGCCTTACTTCAGTATATTTTTGGTCGATAGCTGTCATTTATAACTCTGCAGGTTTGTGAATTACAGTGCCCCTGAGCTCCTTTCTTCAACTCGCTTTCTTGTGAGCTGGCCGCAACACCGCAGGATGTCTTCAGGCCCTAATCTGGTTCCGGCACGGCATGCTGAGCCTTTGGTTAATTCCTCTTCCTGGTGGGAAATGAGAGTTAAATTTGCCCGTCCAGACACCTCCAGCTAGTCTCTCATTGGTTCTCCCTATTCCTGTTCATCTTCCGCAGAAATTGCAAACTGGGCCAAACAGGAGGTTAAAGGCGCTGACTCTCCAAGTGGGGAGAGTGTTAGTAAAGCGTCTGGAATGTTGCACCCGAGTACCAGGGCAGGAAAACTGAGACATATTTGAACACGTCTCCCGTTCACACGGTTGATCATACTCTGGGTTCCACATGCATGTTTTAGCTGAAGGAAGAATACCTTAAACCTGGGTAGTTGAGATCCGTGGAATGGGTACCATGCAATATGACTTCAAAGGATCTTCATTTGCTCACCGAACCTCTCCAATCCTATCACTGCTGCGTTTATGCCCCTGTACACACGCTTGATTCTCTTTTGGAGACATAGCAATCCATAGGTTTTAAGATACTTACTAGTCAGGTACATTCTTAGGCGTTTAATATGGGGTGTTGAGTCCATTTCGTTGAGCAAGGAGTAGCTCTTGTCTGTTCCATATTTGGCTTAAGGAACTTTATCTGGCTCATTTCAATCTCTGGTTTTATGCAGCACCCCAACTCACCTTTCCCCTTAAGCAAGCATAAGTTGGTTTTCTAAATTTGAGACCCTGTTCTGTTTTGGAATTCAGTTCCTGTGTAGCCAAGTTTACATTCTGTGTATTACTGATATCTTATGATGTTTCTTTTTCTGTGTGACTTATTTCAGTTAGAATCATCGTACCTGAATCCACTCATTATGCTGCTACGGGCCTGATGACATAGATTTCATTGCTGAGTGATACTGCATTGTACATAAGTACCACAAGTTCTTTATCCATTTTTCACTTTCTGTGATACTGAACTTGTACGGTAAACGAGGTTCTTGTAAACAGAGGCGTCCCAAACTTTGGGGTGGCTGTGTCTTTTTGATTTTAATTTCCCTAAGCTATAGGACCATAAGTGGAAGTGCCCTAGGCTCTGTTGCTTTGTTTTTTAGATGTTTCAGGAAACACCATACACTTCTCCCGAGTGTCTGTTGGCAATTTACATCCCGCCCATCAGCATAACAAGGCTCCCAGTTCTCCATGGCCTGTCCTGCCTTTCTGGATTTTACACTTTTTTCAGATGGCCCTTTTGACCATGGGGAAGTGAGACTTCATTGTAGTGCAGATTTCCTTTGCAAGTTTGCTTGGTTGGCCAAAAAGGGCGTATGCGTTTTTTCCTGAATATATTCAGGAAAAAACGCATACGCCCTTTTTGGCCAAGTGCATCATTGTGGACGTTCTGCCTCTTTTCCTATGCTTTCAATGCAATTCCAGTCTACCTCCTGAAATCGGTTTCCTGCAATTCTGCCCCACTTTCAAGTCCTCTTGGCAGCCTTACTTCAGTATATTTTTGGACGATAGCTGTCATTTATAACTCTGCAGGTTTGTGAATTACAGTGCCCCTGAGCTCCTTTCTTCAACTCGCTTTCTTGTGAGCTGGCCGCAACACCGCAGGATGGCTTCAGGCCCTAATCTGGTTCCGGCACGGCACGCTGAGCCTTTGGTTAATTCCTCTTCCTGGTGGGAAATGAGAGTTAAATTTGCCCGTCCAGACACCTCCAGCTAGTCTCTCATTGGTTCTCCCTATTCCTGTTCATCTTGCGCAGAAATTGCAAACTGGGCCAAACAGGAGGTTAAAGGCGCTGACTCTCCAAGTGGGGAGAGTGTTAGTAAAGCGTCTGGAATGTTGCACCCGAGTACCAGGGGAGGAAAACTGAGACATATTTGAACACGTCTCCCGTTCACACGGTTGATCATACTCTGGGTTCCACATGCATGTTTTTGCTGAAGGAAGAATACCTTAAACCTGGAGAGTTGAGACCCGTGGAATGGGTACCATGCAATATGACTTCAAAGGGTCTTCATTTGCTCACCGAACCTCTCCAATCCTATCACTGCTGCGTTTATGCCCCTGTACACACGCTTGATTCTCTTTTGGAGACATAGCAATCCATAGGTTTTAAGATACTTACTAGTCAGGTACATTCTTAGGCGTTTAATATGGGGTGTTGAGTCCATTTCGTTGAGCAAGGAGTAGCTCTTTTCTATTCCATATTTGGCTTAAGGAACTTTATCTGTGCTCATTTCAATCTCTGGTTTTATGCAGCACCCCAACTCACCTTTCCCCTTAAGCAAGCATAAGTTGGTTTTCTAAATTTGAGACCCTCTTCTGTTTTGGAATTCAGTTCCTGTGTAGCCAAGTTTACATTCTGTGTATTACTGATATCTTATGATGTTTCTTTTTCTGTGTGACTTATTTCAGTTAGAATCATCGTACCTGAATCCACTCATTATGCTGCTACGGGCCTGATGACATAGATTTCATTGCTGAGTGATATTGCATTGTATGTACGTACCACAACTTCTTTATCCATTTTTCACTTTCTGCGATATTTAACTTGCACCGTAAACGAGGTTCTTGTAAACAGAGGCGTCCCAAACTTTGGGGTGGCTGTGTCTTTTTGATTTTAATTTCCCTAAGCTATAGGACCATAAGTGGAAGTGCCCTAGGCTCTGTTGCTTTGTTTTTTAGATGTTTCCGGAAACACCATACACTTCTCCCGAGTGTCTGTTGGCAATTTACATCCCGCCCATCAGCATAACAAGGCTCCCAGTTCTCCATGGCCTGTCCTGCCTTTCTGGATTTTACACTTTTTTCAGATGGTCCTTTTGACCATGGGGAAGTGAGACTTCATTGTAGTGCAGATTTCCTTTGCAAGTTTGCTTGGTTGGCCAAAAAGGGCGTATGCGTTTTTTCCTGAATATATTCAGGAAAAAACGCATACGCCCTTTTTGGCCAAGTGCATCATTGTGGACGTTCTGCCTCTTTTCCTATGCTTTCAATGCAATTCCAGTCTACCTCCTGAAATCGGTTTCCTGCAATTCTGCCCCACTTTCAAGTCCTCTTGGCAGCCTTACTTCAGTATATTTTTGGTCGATAGCTGTCATTTATAACTCTGCAGGTTTGTGAATTACAGTGACCCTGAGCTCCTTTCTTCAACTCGCTTTCTTGTGAGCTGGCCGCAACACCGCAGGATGGCTTCAGGCCCTAATCTGGTTCCGGCACGGCATGCTGAGCCTTTGGTTAATTCCTCTTCCTGGTGGGAAATGAGAGTTAAATTTGCCCGTCCAGACACCTCCAGCTAGTCTCTCATTGGTTCTCCCTATTCCTGTTCATCTTCCGCAGAAATTGCAAACTGGGCCAAACAGGAGGTTAAAGGCGCTGACTCTCCAAGTGGGGAGAGTGTTAGTAAAGCGTCTGGAATGTTGCACCCGAGTACCAGGGGAGGAAAACTGAGACATATTTGAACACGTCTCCCGTTCACACGGTTGATCATACTCTGGGTTCCACATGCATGTTTTAGCTGAAGGAAGAATACCTTAAACCTGGGTAGTTGAGATCCGTGGAATTGGTACCATGCAATATGACTTCAAAGGATCTTCATTTGCTCACCGAACCTCTCCAATCCTATCACTGCTGCGTTTATGCCCCTGTACACACGCTTGATTCTCTTTTGGAGACATAGCAATCCATAGGTTTTAAGATACTTACTAGTCAGATACATTCTTAGGCGTTTAATATGGGGTGTTGAGTCCATTTCGTTGAGCAAGGAGTAGCTCTTGTCTTTTCCATATTTGGCTTAAGGAACTTTATCTGTGCTCATTTCAATCTCTGGTTTTATGCAGCACCCCAACTCACCTTTCCCCTTAAGCAAGCATAAGTTGGTTTTCTAAATTTGAGACCCTCTTCTGTTTTGGAATTCAGTTCCTGTGTAGCCAAGTTTACATTCTGTGTATTACTGATATCTTATGATGTTTCTTTTTCTGTGTGACTTATTTCAGTTAGAATCATCGTACCTGAATCCACTCATTATGCTGCTACGGGCCTGATGACATAGATTTCATTGCTGAGTGATACTGCATTGTACATAAGTACCACAAGTTCTTTATCCATTTTTCACTTTCTGTGATACTGAACTTGTACGGTAAACGAGGTTCTTGTAAACAGAGGCGTCCCAAACTTTGGGGTGGCTGTGTCTTTTTGATTTTAATTTCCCTAAGCTATAGGACCATAAGTGGAAGTGCCCTAGGCTCTGTTGCTTTGTTTTTTAGATGTTTCAGGAAACACCATACACTTCTCCCGAGTGTCTGTTGGCAATTTACATCCCGCCCATCAGCATAACAAGGCTCCCAGTTCTCCATGGCCTGTCCTGCCTTTCTGGATTTTACACTTTTTTCAGATGGCCCTTTTGACTGAGGGGAAGTGAGACTTCATTGTAGTGCAGATTTCCTTTGCAAGCTTGCTTGGTTGGCCAAAAAGGGCGTATGCGTTTTTTCCTGAATATATTCAGGAAAAAACGCATACGCCCTTTTTGGCCAAGTGCATCATTGTGGACGTTCTGTCTCTTTTCCTATGCTTTCAATGCAATTCCAGTCTACCTCCTGAAATCGGTTTCCTGCAATTCTGCCCCGCTTTCAAGTCCTCTTGGCAGCCTTACTTCAGTATATTTTTGGACGATAGCTGTCATTTATAACTCTGCAGGTTTGTGAATTACAGTGCCCCTGAGCTCCTTTCTTCAACTCGCTTTCTTGTGAGCTGGCCGCAACACCACAGGATGGCTTCAGGCCCTAATCTGGTTCCGGCACGGCTCGCTGAGCCTTTGGTTATTTCGTCTTCCTGGTGGGAAATGAGAGTTAAATTTGCCCGTCCAGACACCTCCAGCTAGTCTCTCATTGGTTCTCCCTATTCCTGTTCATCTTCCGCAGAAATTGCAAACTGGGCCAAACAGGAGGTTAAAGGCGCTGACTCTCCAAGTGGGGAGAGTGTTAGTAAAGCGTCTGGAATGTTGCACCCGAGTACCAGGGGAGGAAAACTGAGACATATTTGAACACGTCTCCCGTTCACACGGTTGATCATACTCTGGGTTCCACATGCATGTTTTAGCTGAAGGAAGAATACCTTAAACCTGGAGAGTTGAGACCCGTGGAATGGGTACCAAGCAATATGACTTCAAAGGATCTTCATTTGCTCACCGAACCTCTCCAATCCTATCACTGCTGCGTTTATGCCCCTGTACACATGCTTGATTCTCTTTCGGAGACATAGCAATCCATAGGTTTTAAGATACTTACTAGTCAGGTACATTCTTAGGCGTTTAATATGGGGTGTTGAGTCCATTTCGTTGAGCAAGGAGTAGCTCTTGTCTATTCCATATTTGGCTTAAGGAACTTTATCTGTGCTCATTTCAATCTCTGGATTCATGCAGCACCCCAAATCACCTTTCCCCTTAAGCAAGCATAAGTTGGTTTTCTAAATTTGAGACCCTGTTCTGTTCTGTAATTCAGTTCCTGTGTAGCCAAGTTTACATTCCGTGTATTACTGATATCTTATGATGTTTCTTTTTCTGTGTGACTTATTTCAGTTAGAATCATCATACCTGAATCCACTCATTGTGCTGCTAAGGGCCTGATGACATAGATTTCATTGCTGAGTGATATTGCTTTGTAAGTAAATACCACAACTTCTTTATCCATTTTTCACTTTCTGCAATGTGGAACTTGTACTGTAAACGAGGTTCTTGTAAACAGAGCCGTTCCAAATTTTGGGGTGGCTGTGTCTTTTTGATTTTAATTTCCCTAAGCTATAGGACCATAAGTGGAAGTGCCCTAGGCTCTGTTGCTTTGTTTTTTAGATGTTTCAGGAAACACCATACACTTGTCCCGAGTGTCTGTTGGCAATTTATATCCCGCCCATCAGCATAACAAGGCTCCCAGTTCTCCATGGCCTGTCCTGCCTTTCTGGATTTTACACTTTTTTCAGATGGCCCTTTTGACCAGGGGGAAGTGAGACTTCATTGTAGTGCAGATTTCCTTTGCAAGCTTGCTTGGTTGGCCAAAAAGGGCGTATGCGTTTTTTCCTGAATATATTCAGGAAAAAACGCATACGCCCTTTTTGGCCAAGTGCATCATTGTGGACGTTCTGCCTCTTTTCCTGTGCTTTCAATGCAATTCCAGTCTACCTCCTGAAATCAGTTTCCTGCAATTCTGCCCCGCTTTCAAGTCCTCTTGGCAGCCTTACTTCAGTATATTTTTGGACGATAGCTGTCATTTATAACTCTGCAGGTTTGTGAATTACAGTGACCCTGAGCTCCTTTCTTCAACTCGCTTTCTTGTGAGCTGGCCGCAACACCGCAGGATGGCTTCAGGCCCTAATCTGGTTCCGGCACGGCACGCTGAGCCTTTGGTTATTTCCTCTTCCTGGTGGGAAATGAGAGTTAAATTTGCCCGTCCAGACACATCCAGCTAGTCTCTCATTGGTTCTCCCTATTCCTGTTCATCTTCCGCAGAAATTGCAAACTGGGCCAAACAGGAGGTTAAAGGCGCTGACTCTCCAAGTGGGGAGAGTGTTAGTAAAGCGCCTGGAATGTTGCACCCGAGTACCAGGGGAGGAAAACTGAGACATATTTGAACACGTCTCCCGTTCACACGGTTGATCATACTCTGGGTTCCACATGCATGTTTTTGCTGAAGGAAGAATACCTTAAACCTGGAGAGTTGAGACCCGTGGAATGGGTACCATGCAATATGACTTCAAAGGGTCTTCATTTGCTCACCGAACCTCTCCAATCCTGTCACTGCTGCGTTTATGCCCCTGTACACACGCTTGATTCTCTTTTGGACACATAGCAATCCATAGGTTTTAAGATACTTACTAGTCAGGTACATTCTTAGGCGTTTAATATGGGGTGTTGAGTCCATTTCGTTGAGCAAGGAGTAGCTCTTGTCTATTCCATATTTCCTTAAGGAACTTTATCTGTGCTCATTTCAATCTCTGGTTTTATGCAGCACCCCAACTCACCTTTCCCCTTAAGCAAGCATAAGTTGGTTTTCTAAATTTGAGACCCTGTTCTGTTCTGTAATTCAGTTCCTGTGTAGCCAAGTTTACATTCCGTGTATTACTGATATCTTATGATGTTTCTTTTTCTGTGTGACTTATTTCAGTTAGAATCATCATACCTGAATCCACTCATTGTGCTGCTAAGGGCCTGATGACATAGATTTCATTGCTGAGTGATATTGCTTTGTAAGTAAATACCACAACTTCTTTATCCATTTTTCACTTTCTGCAATGTTGAACTTGTACTGTAAACGAGGTTCTTGTAAACAGAGCCGTTCCATACTTTGGGGTGGCTGTGTCTTTTTGATTTTAATTTCCCTAAGCTATAGGACCATAAGTGGAAGTGCCCTAGGCTCTGTTGCTTTGTTTTTTAGATGTTTCAGGAAACACCATACACTTCTCCCGAGTGTCTGTTGGCAATTTACATCCCGCCCATCAGCATAACAAGGCTCCCAGTTCTCCATGGCCTGTCCTGCCTTTCTGGATTTTACACTTTTTTCAGATGGCCCTTTTGACCGGGGGGAAGTGAGACTTCATTGTAGTGCAGATTTCCTTTGCAAGCTTGCTTGGTTGGCCAAAAAGGGCGTATGCGTTTTTTCCTGAATATATTCAGGAAAAAACGCATACGCCCTTTTTGGCCAAGTGCATCATTGTGGACGTTCTGCCTCTTTTTCTATGCTTTCAATGCAATTCCAGTCTACCTCCTGAAATCGGTTTCCTGCAATTCTGCCCCGCTTTCAAGTCCTCTTGGCAGCCTTACTTCAGTATATTTTTGGACGATAGCTGTCATTTATAACTCTGCAGGTTTGTGAATTACAGTGCCCCTGAGCTCCTTTCTTCAACTCGCTTTCTTGTGAGCTGGCCGCAACACCGCAGGATGGCTTCAGGCCCTAATCTGGTTCCGGCACGGCACGCTGAGCCTTTGGTTATTTCCTCTTCCTGGTGGGAAATGAGAGTTAAATTTGCCCGTCCAGACACCTCCAGCTAGTCTCTCATTGGTTCTCCCTATTCCTGTTCATCTTCCGCAGAAATTGCAAACTGGGCCAAACAGGAGGTTAAAGGCGCTGACTCTCCAAGTGGGGAGAGTGTTAGTAAAGCGCCTGGAATGTTGCACCCGAGTACCAGGGGAGGAAAACTGAGACATATTTGAACACGTCTCCCGATCACACGGTTGATCATACTCTAGGTTCCACATGCATGTTTTAGCTGAAGGAAGAATACCTTAAACCTGGGTAGTTGAAACCCGTGGAATGGGTACCATGCAAAATGACTTCAAAGGGTCTTCATTTGCTCACCGAACCTCTCCAATCCTATCACTGCTGCGTTTATGCCCCTGTGCACATGCTTGATTCTCTTTCGGAGAGATAGCAATCCATAGGTTTTAAGATACTTACTAGTCAAGTACATTCTTAGGCGTTTAATATGCGGTGTTGAGTCCATTTCATTGAGCAAGGAGTAGCTCTTGTCTATTCCATATTTGGCTTAAGGAACTTTATCTGTGCTCATTTCAATCTCTGGTTTTATGCAGCACCCCAACTCACCTTTCCCCTTAAGCAAGCATAAGTTGGTTTTCTAAATTTGAGACCCTGTTCTGTTCTGTAATTCAGTTCCTGTGTAGCCAAGTTTACATTCCGTTTATTACTGATATCTTATGATGTTTCTTTTTCTGTGTGACTTATTTCAGTTAGAATCATCATACCTGAATCCACTCATTGTGCTGCTAAGGGCCTGATGACATAGATTTCATTGCTGAGTGATATTGCTTTGTAAGTAAATACCACAACTTCTTTATCCATTTTTCACTTTCTGCGATGTTGAACTTGTACTGTAAACTAGGTTGTTGTAAACAGAGCCATTCCATACTTTGGGGTGGCTGTTTCTTTTTGATTTTAATTTCCCTAAGCTATAGGACCATAAGTGGAAGTGCCCTAGGCTCTGTTGCTTTGTATTTTAGATGTTTCAAGAAACACCATACACTTCTCCCGAGTGTCTGTTGGCAATTTACATCCCGCCCATCAGCATAACAAGGCTCCCAGTTCTCCATGGCCTGTCCTGCCTTTCTGGATTTTACACTTTTTTCTGATGGCCCTTTTGACCGGGGAGAAGTGAGACTTCATTGTAGTGCAGATTTCCTTTGCAAGCTTGCTTGGTTGGCCAAAAAGGGCGTATGCGTTTTTTCCTGAATATATTCAGGAAAAAACGCATACGCCCTTTTTGGCCAAGTGCATCATTGTGGACGTTCTGCCTCTTTTCCTATGCTTTCAATGCAATTCCAGTCTACCTCCTGAAATCGGTTTCCTGCAATTCTGCCCCGCTTTCAAGTCCTCTTGGCAGCCTTACTTCAGTATATTTCTTTTGACGATAGCTGTCATTTATAACTCTGCAGGTTTGTGAATTACAGTGCCCCTGAGCTCCTTTCTTCAACTCGCTTTCTTGTGAGCTGGCCGCAACACCGCAGGATGGCTTCAGGCCCTAATGTGGTTCCGGCACGGCATGCTGAGCCTTTGGTTAATTCCTCTTCCTGGTGGGAAATGAGAGTTAAATTTGCCCGTCCAGACACCTCCAGCTAGTCTCTCATTGGTTCTCCCTATTCCTGTTCATCTTCCGCAGAAATTGCAAACTGGGCCAAACAGGAGGTTAAAGGCGCTGACTCTCCAAGTGGGGAGAGTGTTAGTAAAGCGTCTGGAATGTTGCACCCGAGTACCAGGGGAGGAAAACTGAGACATATTTGAACACGTCTCCCGTTCACACGGTTGATCATACTCTGGGTTCCACATGCATGTTTTAGCTGAAGGAAGAATACCTTAAACCTGGGTAGTTGAGATCCGTGGAATGGGTACCATGCAATATGACTTCAAAGGATCTTCATTTGCTCACCGAACCTCTCCAATCCTATCACTGCTGCGTTTATGCCCCTGTACACACGCTTGATTCTCTTTTGGAGACATAGCAATCCATAGGTTTTAAGATACTTACTAGTCAGGTACATTCTTAGGCGTTTAATATGGGGTGTTGAGTCCATTTCGTTGAGCAAGGAGTAGCTCTTGTCTATTCCATATTTGGCTTAAGGAACTTTATCTGTGCTCATTTCAATCTCTGGTTTTATGCAGCACCCCAACTCACCTTTCCCCTTAAGCAAGCATAAGTTGGTTTTCTAAATTTGAGACCCTGTTCTGTTTTGGAATTCAGTTCCTGTGTAGCCAAGTTTACATTCTGTGTATTACTGATATCTTATGATGTTTCTTTTTCTGTGTGACTTATTTCAGTTAGAATCATCGTACCTGAATCCACTCATTATGCTTCTACGGGCCTGATGACATAGATTTCATTGCTGAGTGATACTGCATTGTACATAAGTACCACAAGTTCTTTATCCATTTTTCACTTTCTGTGATACTGAACTTGTACGGTAAACGAGGTTCTTGTAAACAGAGGCGTCCCAAACTTTGGGGTGGCTGTGTCTTTTTGATTTTAATTTCCCTAAGCTATAGGACCATAAGTGGAAGTGCCCTAGGCTCTGTTGCTTTGTTTTTTAGATGTTTCAGGAAACACCATACACTTCTCCCGAGTGTCTGTTGGCAATTTACATCCCGCCCATCAGCATAACAAGGCTCCCAGTTCTCCATGGCCTGTCCTGCCTTTCTGGATTTTACACTTTTTTCAGATGGCCCTTTTGACCGTGGGGAAGTGAGACTTCATTGTAGTGCAGATTTCCTTTGCAAGTTTGCTTGGTTGGCCAAAAAGGGCGTATGCGTTTTTTCCTGAATATATTCAGGAAAAAACGCATACGCCCTTTTTGGCCAAGTGCATCATTGTGGACGTTCTGTCTCTTTTCCTATGCTTTCAATGCAATTCCAGTCTACCTCCTGAAATCGGTTTCCTGCAATTCTGCCCCGCATTCAAGTCCTCTTGGCAGCCTTACTTCAGTATATTTTTGGACGATAGCTGTCATTTATAACTCTGCAGGTTTGTGAATTACAGTGCCCCTGAGCTCCTTTCTTCAACTCGCTTTCTTGTGAGCTGGCCGCAACACCGCAGGATGGCTTCAGGCCCTAATCTGATTCCGGCACAGCACGCTGAGCCTTTGCTTATTTCCTCTTCCTGGTGGGAAATGAGAGTTAAATTTGCCCGTCCAGACACCTCCAGCTAGTCTCTCATTGGTTCTCCCTATTCCTGTTCATCTTCCGCAGAAATTGCAAACTGGGCCAAACAGGAGGTTAAAGGCGCTGACTCTCCAAGTGGGGAGAGTGTTAGTAAAGCATCTGGAATGTTGCACCCGAGTACCAGGGGAGGAAAACTGAGACATATTTGAACACGTCTCCCGTTCACACGGTTGATCATACTCTGGGTTCCACATGCATGTTTTAGCTGAAGGAAGAATACCTTAAACCTGGAGAGTTGAGACCCGTGGAATGGGTACCATGCAATATGACTTCAAATGGTCTTCATTTGCTCACCGAACCTCTCCAATCCTATCACTGCTGCGTTTATGCCCCTGTACACATGCTTGATTCTCTTTCGGAGACATAGCAATCCATAGGTTTTAAGATACTTACTAGTCAGGTACATTCTTAGGCGTTTAATATGCGGTGTTGAGTCCATTTCATTGAGCAAGGAGTAGCTCTTGTCTATTCCATATTTGGCTTAAGGAACTTTATCTGTGCTCATTTCAATCTCTGGTTTTATGCAGCACCCCAACTCACCTTTCCCCTTAAGCAAGCATAAGTTGGTTTTCGAAATTTGAGACCCTGTTGTGTTTTGGAATTCAGTTCCTGTGTAGCCAAGTTTACATTCCATGTATTAGTGATATCTTATGATGTTTCTTTTTCTGTGTGACTTATTTCAGTTAGAATCATCGTACCTGAATCCACTCATTATGCTGCTATGGGCCTGATGACATAGATTTCATTGCTGAGTGATACTGCATTGTACATAAGTACCACAAGTTCTTTATCCATTTTTCACTTTCTGTGATACTGAACTTGTACGGTAAACGAGGTTCTTGTAAACAGAGGCGTCCCAAACTTTGGGGTGGCTGTGTCTTTTTGATTTTAATTTCCCTAAGCTATAGGACCATAAGTGGAAGTGCCCTAGGCTCTGTTGCTTTGTTTTTTAGATGTTTCAGGAAACACCATACACTTGTCCCGAGTGTCTGTTGGCAATTTACATCCCGCCCATCAGCATAACAAGGCTCCCAGTTCTCCATGGCCTGTCCTGCCTTTCTGGATTTTACACTTTTTTCAGATGGCCCTTTTGACCGGGGGGAAGTGAGACTTCATTGTAGTGCAGATTTCCTTTGCAAGCTTGCTTGGTTGGCCAAAAAGTGCGTATGCGTTTTTTCCTGAATATATTCAGGAAAAAACGCATACGCCCTTTTTGGCCAAGTGCATCATTGTGGACGTTCTGCCTCTTTTCCTATGCTTTCAATGCAATTCCACTCTACCTCCTGAAATCGGTTTCCTGCAATTCTGCCCCGCTTTCAAGTCCTCTTGGCAGCCTTACTTCAGTATATTTTTGGGCGATAGCTGTCATTTATAACTCTGCAGGTTTGTGCATTACAGTGCCCCTGAGCTCCTTTCTTCAACTCGCTTTCTTGTGAGCTGGCCGCAACACCGCAGGATGGCTTCAGGCCCTAATCTGGTTCCGGCACGGCACGCTGAGCCTTTGGTTATTTCGTCTTCCTGGTGGGAAATGAGAGTTAAATTTGCCCATCCAGACACCTCCAGCTAGTCTCTCATTGGTTCTCGCTATTCCTGTTCATCTTGCGCAGAAATTGCAAACTGGGACAAACAGGAGGTTAAAGGGACTGACTCTCCAAGTCGGGAGAGTGTTAGTAAAGCATCTGGAATGTTGCACCCGAGTACCAGGGTACGAAAACTGAGACATATTTGAACACGTCTCCCGATCACACGGTTGATCATACTCTAGGTTCCACATGCATGATTTAGCTGAAGGAAGAATACCTTAAACCTGGGTAGTTGAAACCCGTGGAATGGGTACCATGCAAAATGACTTCAAAGGGTCTTCATTTGCTCACCGAACCTCTCCAATCCTATCACTGCTGCGTTTATGCCCCTGTGCACATGCTTGATTCTCTTTCGGAGACATAGCAATCCATAGGTTTTAAGATACTTACTAGTCAGGTACATTCTTAGGCGTTTAATATGCGGTGTTGAGTCCATTTCATTGAGCAAGGAGTAGCTCTTGTCTATTCCATATTTGGCTTAAGGAACTTTATCTGTGCTCATTTCAATCTCTGGTTTTATGCAGCACCCCAACTCACCTTTCCCCTTAAGCAAGCATAAGTTGGTTTTCTAAATTTGAGACCCTGTTCTGTTCTGTAATTCAGTTCCTGTGTAGCCAAGTTTACATTCCGTTTATTACTGATATCTTATGATGTTTCTTTTTCTGTGTGACTTATTTCAGTTAGAATCATCATACCTGAATCCACTCATTGTGCTGCTAAGGGCCTGATGACATAGATTTCATTGCTGAGTGATATTGCTTTGTAAGTAAATACCACAACTTCTTTATCCATTTTTCACTTTCTGCCATGTTGAACTTGTACTGTAAACTAGGTTGTTGTAAACAGAGCCATTCCATACTTTGGGGTGGCTGTTTCTTTTTGATTTTAATTTCCCTAAGCTATAGGACCATAAGTGGAAGTGCCCTAGGCTCTGTTGCTTTGTATTTTAGATGTTTCAAGAAACACCATACACTTATCCCGAGTGTCTGTTGGCAATTTACATCCCGCCCATCAGCATAACAAGGCTCCCAGTTCTCCATGGCCTGTCCTGCCTTTCTGGATTTTACACTTTTTTCAGATGGCCCTTTTGACCGGGGAGAAGTGAGACTTCATTGTAGTGCAGATTTCCTTTGCAAGCTTGCTTGGTTGGCCAAAAAGGGCGTATGCGTTTTTTCCTGAATATATTCAGGAAAAAACGCATACGCCCTTTTTGGCCAAGTGCATCATTGTGGACGTTCTGCCTCTTTTCCTATGCTTTCAATGCAATTCCAGTCTACCTCCTGAAATCGGTTTCCTGCAATTCTGCCCCGCTTTCAAGTCCTCTTGGCAGCCTTACTTCAGTATATTTCTTTTGACGATAGCTGTCATTTATAACTCTGCAGGTTTGTGAATTACAGTGCCCCTGAGCTCCTTTCTTCAACTCGCTTTCTTGTGAGCTGGCCGCAACACCGCAGGATGGCTTCAGGCCCTAATGTGGTTCCGGCACGGCATGCTGAGCCTTTGGTTAATTCCTCTTCCTGGTGGGAAATGAGAGTTAAATTTGCCCGTCCAGACACCTCCAGCTAGTCTCTCATTGGTTCTCCCTATTCCTGTTCATCTTGCGCAGAAATTGCAAACTGGGCCAAACAGGAGGTTAAAGGCGCTGACTCTCCAAGTGGGGAGAGTGTTAGTAAAGCGTCTGGAATGTTGCACCCGAGTACCAGGGGAGGAAAACTGAGACATATTTGAACACGTCTCCCGTTCACACGGTTGATCATACTCTGGGTTCCACATGCATGTTTTAGCTGAAGGAAGAATACCTTAAACCTGGGTAGTTGAGATCCGTGGAATGGGTACCATGCAATATGACTTCAAAGGATCTTCATTTGCTCACCGAACCTCTCCAATCCTATCACTGCTGCGTTTATGCCCCTGTACACACGCTTGATTCTCTTTTGGAGACATAGCAATCCATAGGTTTTAAGATACTTACTAGTCAGGTACATTCTTAGGCGTTTAATATGGGGTGTTGTGTCCATTTCGTTGAGCAAGGAGTAGCTCTTGTCTATTCCATATTTGGCTTAAGGAACTTTATCTGTGCTCATTTCAATCTCTGGTTTTATGCAGCACCCCAACTCACCTTTCCCCTTAAGCAAGCATAAGTTGGTTTTCTAAATTTGAGACCCTGTTCTGTTTTGGAATTCAGTTCCTGTGTAGCCAAGTTTACATTCCGTGTATTACTGATATCTTATGATGTTTCTTTTTCTGTGTGACTTATTTCAGTTAGAATCATCGTACCTGAATCCACTCATTATGCTGCTACGGGCCTGATGACATAGATTTCATTGCTGAGTGATACTGCATTGTACATAAGTACCACAAGTTCTTTATCCATTTTTCACTTTCTGTGATACTGAACTTGTACGGTAAACGAGGTTCTTGTAAACAGAGGCGTCCCAAACTTTGGGGTGGCTGTGTCTTTTTGATTTTAATTTCCCTAAGCTATAGGACCATAAGTGGAAGTGCCCTAGGCTCTGTTGCTTTGTTTTTTAGATGTTTCAGGAAACACCATACACTTCTCCCGAGTGTCTGTTGGCAATTTACATCCCGCCCATCAGCATAACAAGGCTCCCAGTTCTCCATGGCCTGTCTTGCCTTTCTGGATTTTACACTTTTTTCAGATGGCCCTTTTGACCGTGGGGAAGTGAGACTTCATTGTAGTGCAGATTTCCTTTGCAAGTTTGCTTGGTTGGCCAAAAAGGGCGTATGCGTTTTTTCCTGAATATATTCAGGAAAAAACGCATACGCCCTTTTTGGCCAAGTGCATCATTGTGGACGTTCTGTCTCTTTTCCTATGCTTTCAATGCAATTCCAGTCTACCTCCTGAAATCGGTTTCCTGCAATTCTGCCCCGCATTCAAGTCCTCTTGGCAGCCTTACTTCAGTATATTTTTGGACGATAGCTGTCATTTATAACTCTGCAGGTTTGTGAATTACAGTGCCCCTGAGCTCCTTTCTTCAACTCGCTTTCTTGTGAGCTGGCCGCAACACCGCAGGATGGCTTCAGGCCCTAATCTGGTTCCGGCACGGCTCGCTTAGCCCTTGGTTATTTCCTCTTCCTGGTGGGAAATGAGAGTTAAATTTGCCCGTCCAGACACCTCCAGCTAGTCTCTCATTGGTTCTCCCTATTCCTGTTCATCTTCCGCAGAAATTGCAAACTGGGCCAAACAGGAGGTTAAAGGCGCTGACTCTCCAAGTGGGGAGAGTGTTAGTAAAGCGTCTGGAATGTTGCACCCGAGTACCAGGGGAGGAAAACTGAGACATATTTGAACACGTCTCCCGTTCACACGGTTGATCATACTCTGGGTTCCACATGCATGTTTTTGCTGAAGGAAGAATACCTTAAACCTGGAGAGTTGAGACCCGTGGAATGGGTACCATGCAATATGACTTCAAAGGGTCTTCATTTGCTCAGCGAACCGCTCCAATCGTATCACTGCTGTGTTTATGCCCCTGTACACACGCTTGATTCTCTTTTGGAGACATAGGAATCCATAGGTTTTAAGATACTTACTAGTCAGGTACATTCTTAGGCGTTTAATATGCTGTGTTGAGTCCATTTCGTTGAGCAAGGAGTAGCTCTTTTCTATTCCATATTTGGCTTAAGGAACTTTATCTGTGCTCATTTCAATCTCTGGTTTTATGCAGCACCCCAACTCACCTTTCCCCTTAAGCAAGCATAAGTTGGTTTTCTAAATTTGAGACCCTCTTCTGTTTTGGAATTCATTTCCTGTGTAGCCAAGTTTACATTCTGTGTATTACTGATATCTTATGATGTTTCTTTTTCTGTGTGACTTATTTCAGTTAGAATCATCGTACCTGAATCCACTCATTATGCTGCTACGGGCCTGATGACATAGATTTCATTGCTGAGTGATACTGCATTGTACATAAGTACCACAAGTTCTTTATCCATTTTTCACTTTCTGTGATACTGAACTTGTACGGTAAACGAGGTTCTTGTAAACAGAGGCGTCCCAAACTTTGGGGTGGCTGTGTCTTTTTGATTTTAATTTCCCTAAGCTATAGGACCATAAGTGGAAGTGCCCTAGGCTCTGTTGCTTTGTTTTTTAGATGTTTCAGGAAACACCATACACTTCTCCCGAGTGTCTGTTGGCAATTTACATCCCGCCCATCAGCATAACAAGGCTCCCAGTTCTCCATGGCCTGTCCTGCCTTTCTGGATTTTACACTTTTTTCAGATGGCCCTTTTGACCGGGGGGAAGTGAGACTTCATTGTAGTGCAGATTTCCTTTGCAAGCTTGCTTGGTTGGCCAAAAAGTGCATATGCGTTTTTTCCTGAATATATTCAGGAAAAAACGCATACGCCCTTTTTGGCCAAGTGCATCATTGTGGACGTTCTGCCTCTTTTCCTATGCTTTCAATGCAATTCCAGTCTACCTCCTGAAATCGGTTTCCTGCAATTCTGCCCCGCTTTCAAGTCCTCTTGGCAGCCTTACTTCAGTATATTTTTGGACGATAGCTGTCATTTATAACTCTGCAGGTTTGTGAATTACAGTGCCCCTGAGCTCTTTTCTTCAACTCGCTTTCTTGTGAGCTGGCCGCAACACCGCAGGATGGCTTCAGGCCCTAATCTGATTCCGGCACGGCACACTGAGCCTTTGCTTATTTCCTCTTACTGGTGGAAATGAGAGTTAAATTTGCCCGTCCAGACACCTCCAGCTAGTCTCTCATTGGTTCTCCCTATTCCTGTTCATCTTCCGCAGAAATTGCAAACTGGGCCAAACAGGAGGTTAAAGGCGCTGACTCTCCAAGTGGGGAGAGTGTTAGTAAAGCGTCTGGAATGTTGCACCCGAGTACCAGGGGAGGAAAACTGAGACATATTTGAACACGTCTCCCGTTCACACGGTTGATCATACTCTGGGTTCCACATGCATGTTTTAGCTGAAGGAAGAATACCTTAAACCTGGGTAGTTGAGATCCGTGGAATGGGTACCATGCAATATGACTTCAAAGGATCTTCATTTGCTCACCGAACCTCTCCAATCCTATCACTGCTGCGTTTATGCCCCTGTACACACGCTTGATTCTCTTTTGGAGACATAGCAATCCATAGGTTTTAAGATACTTACTAGTCAGGTACATTCTTAGGCGTTTAATATGGGGTGTTGAGTCCATTTCGTTGAGCAAGGAGTAGCTCTTGTCTATTCCATATTTGGCTTAAGGAACTTTATCTGTGCTCATTTCAATCTCTGGTTTTATGCAGCACCCCAACTCACCTTTCCCCTTAAGCAAGCATAAGTTGGTTTTCTAAATTTGAGACCCTGTTCTGTTTTGGAATTCAGTTCCTGTGTAGCCAAGTTTACATTCCGTGTATTACTGATATCTTATGATGTTTCTTTTTCTGTGTGACTTATTTCAGTTAGAATCATCGTACCTGAATCCACTCATTATGCTGCTACGGGCCTGATGACATAGATTTCATTGCTGAGTGATACTGCATTGTACATAAGTACCACAAGTTCTTTATCCATTTTTCACTTTCTGTGATACTGAACTTGTACGGTAAATGAGGTTCTTGTAAACAGAGGCGTCCCAAACTTTGGGGTGGCTGTGTCTTTTTGATTTTAATTTCCCTAAGCTATAGGACCATAAGTGGAAGTGCCCTAGGCTCTGTTGCTTTGTTTTTTAGATGTTTCAGGAAACACCATACACTTCTCCCGAGTGTCTGTTGGCAATTTACATCCCGCCCATCAGCATAACAAGGCTCCCAGTTCTCCATGGCCTGTCCTGCCTTTCTGGATTTTACACTTTTTTCAGATGGCCCTTTTGACCGGGGGGAAGTGAGACTTCATTGTAGTGCAGATTTCCTTTGCAAGCTTGCTTGGTTGGCCAAAAAGGGCGTATGCGTTTTTTCCTGAATATATTCAGGAAAAAACGCATACGCCCTTTTTGGCCAAGTGCATCATTGTGGACGTTCTGCCTCTTTTCCTATGCTTTCAATGCAATTCCAGTCTACCTCCTGAAATCGGTTTCCTGCAATTCTGCCCCGCTTTCAAGTCCTCTTGGCAGCCTTACTTCAGTATATTTCTTTTGACGATAGCTGTCATTTATAACTCTGCAGGTTTGTGAATTACAGTGCCCCTGAGCTCCTTTCTTCAACTCGCTTTCTTGTGAGCTGGCCGCAACACCGCATGATGGCTTCAGGCCCTAATCTGGTTCCGGCACGGCATGCTGAGCCTTTGGTTAATTCCTCTTCCTGGTGGGAAATGAGAGTTAAATTTGCCCGTCCAGACACCTCCAGCTAGTCTCTCATTGGTTCTCCCTATTCCTGTTCATCTTGCGCAGAAATTGCAAACTGGGCCAAACAGGAGGTTAAAGGCGCTGACTCTCCAAGTGGGGAGAGTGTTAGTAAAGCGTCTGGAATGTTGCACCCGAGTACCAGGGGAGGAAAACTGAGACATATTTGAACACGTCTCCCGTTCACACGGTTGATCATACTCTGGGTTCCACATGCATGTTTTAGCTGAAGGAAGAATACCTTAAACCTGGGTAGTTGAGATCCGTGGAATGGGTACCATGCAATATGACTTCAAAGGATCTTCATTTGCTCACCGAACCTCTCCAATCCTATCACTGCTGCGTTTATGCCCCTGTACACACGCTTGATTCTCTTTTGGAGACATAGCAATCCATAGGTTTTAAGATACTTACTAGTCAGGTACATTCTTAGGCGTTTAATATGGGGTGTTGAGTCCATTTCGTTGAGCAAGGAGTAGCTCTTGTCTATTCCATATTTGGCTTAAGGAACTTTATCTGTGCTCATTTCAATCTCTGGTTTTATGCAGCACCCCAACTCACCTTTCCCCTTAAGCAAGCATAAGTTGGTTTTCTAAATTTGAGACCCTGTTCTGTTTTGGAATTCAGTTCCTGTGTAAACAAGTTTACATTCTGTGTATTACTGATATCTTATGATGTTTCTTTTTCTGTGTGACTTATTTCAGTTAGAATCATCGTACCTGAATCCACTCATTATGCTGCTACGGGCCTGATGACATAGATTTCATTGCTGAGTGATACTGCATTGTACATAAGTACCACAAGTTCTTTATCCATTTTTCACTTTCTGTGATACTGAACTTGTACGGTAAACGAGGTTCTTGTAAACAGAGGCGTCCCAAACTTTGGGGTGGCTGTGTCTTTTTGATTTTAATTTCCCTAAGCTATAGGACCATAAGTGGAAGTGCCCTAGGCTCTGTTGCTTTGTTTTTTAGATGTTTCAGGAAACACCATACACTTCTCCCGAGTGTCTGTTGGCAATTTACATCCCGCCCATCAGCATAACAAGGCTCCCAGTTCTCCATGGCCTGTCCTGCCTTTCTGGATTTTACACTTTTTTCAGATGGCCCTTTTGACCGTGGGGAAGTGAGACTTCATTGTAGTGCAGATTTCCTTTGCAAGTTTGCTTGGTTGGCCAAAAAGGGCGTATGCGTTTTTTCCTGAATATATTCAGGAAAAAATGCATACGCCCTTTTTGGCCAAGTGCATCATTGTGGACGTTCTGTCTCTTTTCCTATGCTTTCAATGCAATTCCAGTCTACCTCCTGAAATCGGTTTCCTGCAATTCTGCCCCGCATTCAAGTCCTCTTGGCAGCCTTACTTCAGTATATTTTTGGACGATAGCTGTCATTTATAACTCTGCAGGTTTGTGAATTACAGTGCCCCTGAGCTCCTTTCTTCAACTCGTTTTCTTGTGAGCTGGCCGCAACACCGCAGGATGGCTTCAGGCCCTAATCTGGTTCCGGCACGGCTCGCTGAGCCCTTGGTTATTTCCTCTTCCTGGTGGGAAATGAGAGTTAAATTTGCCCGTCCAGACACCTCCAGCTAGTCTCTCATTGGTTCTCCCTATTCCTGTTCATCTTCCGCAGAAATTGCAAACTGGGCCAAACAGGAGGTTAAAGGCGCTGACTCTCCAAGTGGGGAGAGTGTTAGTAAAGCGTCTGGAATGTTGCACCCGAGTACCAGGGGAGGAAAACTGAGACATATTTGAACACGTCTCCCGTTCACACGGTTGATCATACTCTGGGTTCCACATGCATGTTTTTGCTGAAGGAAGAATACCTTAAACCTGGAGAGTTGAGACCCGTGGAATGGGTACCATGCAATATGACTTCAAAGGGTCTTCATTTGCTCAGCGAACCGCTCCAATCGTATCACTGCTGCGTTTATGCCCCTGTACACACGCTTGATTCTCTTTTGGAGACATAGCAATCCATAGGTTTTAAGATACTTACTAGTCAGGTACATTCTTAGGCGTTTAATATGGGGTGTTGAGTCCATTTCGTTGAGCAAGGAGTAGCTCTTTTCTATTCCATATTTGGCTTAAGGAAGTTTATCTGTGCTCATTTCAATCTCTGGTTTTATGCAGCACCCCAACTCACCTTTCCCCTTAAGCAAGCATAAGTTGGTTTTCTAAATTTGAGACCCTCTTCTGTTTTGGAATTCATTTCCTGTGTAGCCAAGTTTACATTCTGTGTATTACTGATATCTTATGATGTTTCTTTTTCTGTGTGACTTATTTCAGTTAGAATCATCGTACCTGAATCCACTCATTATGCTGCTACGGGCCTGATGACATAGATTTCATTGCTGAGTGATACTGCATTGTACATAAGTACCACAAGTTCTTTATCCATTTTTCACTTTCTGTGATACTGAACTTGTACGGTAAACGAGGTTCTTGTAAACAGAGGCGTCCCAAACTTTGGGGTGGCTGTGTCTTTTTGATTTTAATTTCCCTAAGCTATAGGACCATAAGTGGAAGTGCCCTAGGCTCTGTTGCTTTGTTTTTTAGATGTTTCAGGAAACACCATACACTTCTCCCGAGTGTCTGTTGGCAATTTACATCCCGCCCATCAGCATAACAAGGCTCCCAGTTCTCCATGGCCTGTCCTGCCTTTCTGGATTTTACACTTTTTTCAGATGGCCCTTTTGACCGTGGGGAAGTGAGACTTCATTGTAGTGCAGATTTCCTTTGCAAGTTTGCTTGGTTGGCCAAAAAGGGCGTATGCGTTTTTTCCTGAATATATTCAGGAAAAAACGCATACGCCCTTTTTGGCCAAGTGCATCATTGTGGACGTTCTGTCTCTTTTCCTATGCTTTCAATGCAATTCCAGTCTACCTCCTGAAATCGGTTTCCTGCAATTCTGCCCCGCATTCAAGTCCTCTTGGCAGCCTTACTTCAGTATATTTTTGGACGATAGCTGTCATTTATAACTCTGCAGGTTTGTGAATTACAGTGCCCCTGAGCTCCTTTCTTCAACTCGCTTTCTTGTGAGCTGGCCGCAACACCGCAGGATGGCTTCAGGCCCTAATCTGGTTCCGGTACGGCTCGCTGAGCCCTTGGTTATTTCCTCTTCCTGGTGGGAAATGAGAGTTAAATTTGCCCGTCCAGACACCTCCAGCTAGTCTCTCATTGGTTCTCCCTATTCCTGTTCATCTTGCGCAGAAATTGCAAACTGGGCCAAACAGGAGGTTAAAGGCGCTGACTCTCCAAGTGGGGAGAGTGTTAGTAAAGCGTCTGGAATGTTGCACCCGAGTACCAGGGGAGGAAAACTGAGACATATTTGAACACGTCTCCCGTTCACATGGTTGATCATACTCTGGGTTCCACATGCATGTTTTTGCTGAAGGAAGAATACCTTAAACCTGGAGAGTTGAGACCCGTGGAATGGGTACCATGCAATATGACTTCAAAGGGTCTTCATTTGCTCAGCGAACCGCTCCAATCGTATCACTGCTGCGTTTATGCCCCTGTACACACGCTTGATTCTCTTTTGGAGACATAGCAATCCATAGGTTTTAAGATACTTACTAGTCAGGTACATTCTTAGGCGTTTAATATGCTGTGTTGAGTCCATTTCGTTGAGCAAGGAGTAGCTCTTTTCTATTCCATATTTGGCTTAAGGAACTTTATCTGTGCTCATTTCAATCTCTGGTTTTATGCAGCACCCCAACTCACCTTTCCCCTTAAGCAAGCATAAGTTGGTTTTCTAAATTTGAGACCCTCTTCTGTTTTGGAATTCATTTCCTGTGTAGCCAAGTTTACATTCTGTGTATTACTGATATCTTATGATGTTTCTTTTTCTGTGTGACTTATTTCAGTTAGAATCATCGTACCTGAATCCACTCATTATGCTGCTATGGGCCTGATGACATAGATTTCATTGCTGAGTGATACTGCATTGTACATAAGTACCACAAGTTCTTTATCCATTTTTCACTTTCTGTGATACTGAACTTGTACGGTAAACGAGGTTCTTGTAAACAGAGGCGTCCCAAACTTTGGGGTGGCTGTGTCTTTTTGATTTTAATTTCCCTAAGCTATAGGACCATAAGTGGAAGTGCACTAGGCTCTGTTGCTTTGTTTTTTAGATGTTTCAGGAAACACCATACACTTCTCCCGAGTATCTGTTGGCAATTTACATCCCGCCCATCAGCATAACAAGGCTCCCAGTTCTCCATGGCCTGTCCTGCCTTTCTGGATTTTACACTTTTTTCAGATGGCCCTTTTGACCGTGGGGAAGTGAGACTTCATTGTAGTGCAGATTTCCTTTGCAAGTTTGCTTGGTTGGCCAAAAAGGGCGTATGCGTTTTTTCCTGAATATATTCAGGAAAAAACGCATACGCCCTTTTTGGCCAAGTGCATCATTGTGGACGTTCTGTCTCTTTTCCTATGCTTTCAATGCAATTCCAGTCTACCTCCTGAAATCGGTTTCCTGCAATTCTGCCCCGCATTCAAGTCCTCTTGGCAGCCTTACTTCAGTATATTTTTGGACGATAGCTGTCATTTATAACTCTGCAGGTTTGTGAATTACAGTGCCCCTGAGCTCCTTTCTTCAACTCGCTTTCTTGTGAGCTGGCCGCAACACCGCAGGATGGCTTCAGGCCCTAATCTGGTTCCGGCACGGCTCGCTGAGCCCTTGGTTATTTCCTCTTCCTGGTGGGAAATGAGAGTTAAATTTGCCCGTCCAGACACCTCCAGCTAGTCTCTCATTGGTTCTCCCTATTCCTGTTCATCTTGCGCAGAAATTGCAAACTGGGCCAAACAGGAGGTTAAAGGCGCTGACTCTCCAAGTGGGGAGAGTGTTAGTAAAGCGTCTGGAATGTTGCACCCGAGTACCAGGGGAGGAAAACTGAGACATATTTGAACACGTCTCCCGTTCACACGGTTGATCATACTCTGGGTTCCACATGCATGTTTTTGCTGAAGGAAGAATACCTTAAACCTGGAGAGTTGAGACCCGTGGAATGGGTACCATGCAATATGACTTCAAAGGGTCTTCATTTGCTCAGCGAACCGCTCCAATCGTATCACTGCTGCGTTTATGCCCCTGTACACACGCTTGATTCTCTTTTGGAGACATAGCAATCCATAGGTTTTAAGATACTTACTAGTCAGGTACATTCTTAGGCGTTTAATATGCTGTGTTGAGTCCATTTCGTTGAGCAAGGAGTAGCTCTTTTCTATTCCATATTTGGCTTAAGGAACTTTATCTGTGCTCATTTCAATCTCTGGTTTTATGCAGCACCCCAACTCACCTTTCCCCTTAAGCAAGCATAAGTTGGTTTTCTAAATTTGAGACCCTCTTCTGTTTTGGAATTCATTTCCTGTGTAGCCAAGTTTACATTCTGTGTATTACTGATATCTTATGATGTTTCTTTTTCTGTGTGACTTATTTCAGTTAGAATCATCGTACCTGAATCCACTCATTATGCTGCTACGGGCCTGATGACATAGATTTCATTGCTGAGTGATACTGCATTGTACATAAGTACCACAAGTTCTTTATCCATTTTTCACTTTCTGTGATACTGAACTTGTACGGTAAACGAGGTTCTTGTAAACAGAGGCGTCCCAAACTTTGGGGTGGCTGTGTCTTTTTGATTTTAATTTCCCTAAGCTATAGGACCATAAGTGGAAGTGCCCTAGGCTCTGTTGCTTTGTTTTTTAGATGTTTCAGGAAACACCATACACTTCTCCCGAGTATCTTTGGCAATTTACATCCCACCCATCAGCATAACAAGGCTCCCAGTTCTCCATGGCCTGTCCTGCCTTTCTGGATTTTACACTTTTTTCAGATGGCCCTTTTGACCGGGGGGAAGTGAGACTTCATTGTAGTGCAGATTTCCTTTGCAAGCTTGCTTGGTTGGCCAAAAAGGGCGTATGCGTTTTTTCCTGAATATATTCAGGAAAAAACGCATACGCACTTTTTGGCCAAGTGCATCATTGTGGACGTTCTGCCTCTTTTCCTATGCTTTCAATGCAATTCCAGTCTACCTCCTGAAATCGGTTTCCTGCAATTCTGCCCCGCTTTCAAGTCCTCTTGGCAGCCTTACTTCAGTATATTTTTGGACGATAGCTGTCATTTATAACTCTGCAGGTTTGTGAATTACAGTGCCCCTGAGCTCTTTTCTTCAACTCGCTTTCTTGTGAGCTGGCCGCAACACCGCAGGATGGCTTCAGGCCCTAATCTGATTCCGGCACGGCACACTGAGCCTTTGCTTATTTCCTCTTACTGGTGGAAATGAGAGTTAAATTTGCCCGTCCAGACACCTCCAGCTAGTCTCTCATTGGTTCTCCCTATTCCTGTTCATCTTCCGCAGAAATTGCAAACTGGGCCAAACAGGAGGTTAAAGGCGCTGACTCTCCAAGTGGGGAGAGTGTTAGTAAAGCGTCTGGAATGTTGCACCCGAGTACCAGGGGAGGAAAACTGAGACATATTTGAACACGTCTCCCGTTCACACGGTTGATCATACTCTGGGTTCCACATGCATGTTTTAGCTGAAGGAAGAATACCTTAAACCTGGAGAGTTGAGACCCGTGGAATGGGTACCATGCAATATGACTTCAAAGGGTCTTCATTTGCTCACCGAACCTCTCCAATCCTATCACTGCTGCGTTTATGCCCCTGTACACATGCTTGATTCTCTTTTGGAAACATAGCAATCCATAGGTTTTAAGATACTTACTAGTCAGGTACATTCTTAGGCGTTTAATATGGGGTGTTGAGTCCATTTCATTGAGCAACGAGTAGCTCTTGTCTATTCCATATTTGGCTTAAGGAACTTTATCTGTGCTCATTTCAATCTCTGGTTTTATGCAGCACCCCAACTCACCTTTCCCCTTAAGCAAGCATAAGTTGGTTTTCTAAATTTGAGACCCTGTTCTGTTTTGGAATTCAGTTCCTGTGTAGCCAAGTTTACAATCCGTGTATTACTGATATCTTATGATGTTTCTTTTTCTGTGTGAATTATTTCAGTTAGAATCATCGTACCTGAATCCAGTCATTATGCGGCTACGGGCCTGATGACATAGATTTCATTGCTGAGTGATACTGCATTTTACATAAGTACCACAAGTTCTTTATCCATTTTTCACTTTCTGTGATACTGAACTTGTACGGTAAATGAGGTTCTTGTAAACAGAGGCGTCCCAAACTTTGGGGTGGCTGTGTCTTTTTGATTTTAATTTCCCTAAGCTATAGGACCATAAGTGGAAGTGCCCTAGGCTCTGTTGCTTTGTTTTTTAGATGTTTCAGGAAACAACATACACTTCTCCTGAGTGTCTGTTGGCAATTTACATACCGCCCATCAGCATAACAAGGCTCCCAGTTCTCCATGGCCTGTCCTGCCTTTCTGGATTTTACACTTTTTTCAGATGGTCCTTTTGACCATGGGGAAGTGAGACTTCATTGTAGTGCAGATTTCCTTTGCAAGTTTGCTTGGTTGGCCAAAAAGGGCGTATGCGTTTTTTCCTGAATATATTCAGGAAAAAACGCATACGCCCTTTTTGGCCAAGTGCATCATTGTGGACGTTCTGCCTCTTTTCCTATGCTTTCAATGCAATTCCACTCTACCTCCTGAAATCGGTTTCCTGCAATTCTGCCCCGCTTTCAAGTCCTCTTGGCAGCCTTACTTCAGTATATTTTTGGACGATAGCTGTCATTTATAACTCTGCAGGTTTGTGAATTACAGTGCCCCTGAGCTCTTTTCTTCAACTCGCTTTCTTGTGAGCTGGCCGCAACACCGCAGGATGGCTTCAGGCCCTAATATGGTTCCGGCACGGCTCGCTGAGCCTTTGGTTATTTCGTCTTCCTGGTGGGAAATGAGAGTTAAATTTGCCCGTCCAGACACCTCCAGCTAGTCTCTCATTGGTTCTCCCTATTCCTGTTCATCTTGCGCAGAAATTGCAAACTGGGCCAAACAGGAGGTTAAAGGCGCTGACTCTCCAAGTGGGGAGAGTGTTAGTAAAGCGTCTGGAATGTTGCACCCGAGTACCAGGGGAGGAAAACTGAGACATATTTGAACACGTCTCCCGTTCACACGGTTGATCATACTCTGGGTTCCACATGCATGTTTTAGCTGAAGGAAGAATACCTTAAACCTGGAGAGTTGAGACCCGTGGAATGGGTACCAAGCAATATGACTTCAAAGGATCTTCATTTGCTCACCGAACCTCTCCAATCCTATCACTGCTGCGTTTATGCCCCTGTACACATGCTTGATTCTCTTTTGGAGACATAGCAATCCATAGGTTTTAAGATACTTACTAGTCAGGTACATTCTTAGGCGTTTAATATGGGGTGTTGAGTCCATTTCATTGAGCAACGAGTAGCTCTTGTCTATTCCATATTTGGCTTAAGGAACTTTATCTGTGCTCATTTCAATCTCTGGTTTTATGCAGCACCCCAACTCACCTTTCCCCTTAAGCAAGCATAAGTTGGTTTTCTAAATTTGAGACCCTGTTCTGTTTTGGAATTCAGTTCCTGTGGAGCCAAGTTTACAATCCGTGTATTACTGATATCTTATGATGTTTCTTTTTCTGTGTGAATTATTTCAGTTAGAATCATCGTACCTGAATCCAGTCATTATGCGGCTACGGGCCTGATGACATAGATTTCATTGCTGAGTGATACTGCATTTTACATAAGTACCACAAGTTCTTTATCCATTTTTCACTTTCTGTGATACTGAACTTGTACGGTAAATGAGGTTCTTGTAAACAGAGGCGTCCCAAACTTTGGGGTGGCTGTGTCTTTTTGATTTTAATTTCCCTAAGCTATAGGACCATAAGTGGAAGTGCCCTAGGCTCTGTTGCTTTGTTTTTTAGATGTTTCAGGAAACAACATACACTTCTCCCGAGTGTCTGTTGGCAATTTACATCCCGCCCATCAGCATAACAAGGCTCCCAGTTCTCCATGGCCTGTGCTGCCTTTCTGGATTTTACACTTTTTTCAGATGGTCCTTTTGACCATGGGGAAGTGAGACTTCATTGTAGTGCAGATTTCCTTTGCAAGTTTGCTTGGTTGGCCAAAAAGGGCGTATGCGTTTTTTCCTGAATATATTCAGGAAAAAACGCATACGCCCTTTTTGGCCGAGCGCATAATTGTGGACGTTCTGCCTCTTTTCCTATGCTTTCAATGCAATTCCACTCTACCTCCTGAAATCGGTTTCCTGCAATTCTGCCCCGCTTTCAAGTCCTCTTGGCAGCCTTACTTCAGTATATTTTTGGACGATAGCTGTCATTTATAACTCTGCAGGTTTGTGAATTACAGTGCCCCTGAGCTCTTTTCTTCAACTCGCTTTCTTGTGAGCTGGCCGCAACACCGCAGGATGGCTTCAGGCCCTAATCTGGTTCCGGCACGGCACGCTGAGCCTTTGGTTATTTCCTCTTCCTGGTGGAAATGAGAGTTAAATTTGCCCGTCCAGACACCTCCAGCTAGTCTCTCATTGGTTCTCCCTATTCCTGTTCATCTTCCGCAGAAATTGCAAACTGGGCCAAACAGGAGGTTAAAGGCGCTGACTCTCCAAGTGGGGAGAGTGTTAGTAAAGCGTCTGGAATGTTGCACCCGAGTACCAGGGGAGGAAAACTGAGACATATTTGAACACGTCTCCCGTTCACACGGTTGATCATACTCTTGGTTCCACATGCATGTTTTAGCTGAAGGAAGAATACCTTAAACCTGGAGAGTTGAGACCCGTGGAATGGGTACCATGCAATATGACTTCAAAGGGTCTTCATTTGCTCACCGAACCTCTCCAATCCTATCACTGCTGCGTTTATGCCCCTGTACACATGCTTGATTCTCTTTCGGAGACATAGCAATCCATAGGTTTTAAGATACTTACTAGTCAGGTACATTCTTAGGCGTTTAATATGCGGTGTTGAGTCCATTTCGTTGAGCAAGGAGTAGCTCTTGTCTATTCCATATTTGGCTTAAGGAACTTTATCTGTGCTCATTTCAATCTCTGGTTTTATGCAGCACCCCAACTCACCTTTCCCCTTAAGCAAGCATAAGTTGGTTTTCTAAATTTGAGACACTCTTCTGTTTTGGAATTCATTTCCTGTGTAGCCAAGTTTACATTCTGTGTATTACTGATATCTTATGATGTTTCTTTTTCTGTGTGACTTATTTCAGTTAGAATCATCGTACCTGAATCCACTCATTATGCTGCTACGGGCCTGATGACATAGATTTCATTGCTGAGTGATACTGCATTGTACATAAGTACCACAAGTTCTTTATCCATTTTTCACTTTCTGTGATACTGAACTTGTACGGTAAACGAGGTTCTTGTAAACAGAGGCGTCCCAAACTTTGGGGTGGCTGTGTCTTTTTGATTTTAATTTCCCTAAGCTATAGGACCATAAGTGGAAGTGCCCTAGGCTCTGTTGCTTTGTTTTTTAGATGTTTCAGGAAACACCATACACTTCTCCCGAGTGTCTGTTGGCAATTTACATCCCGCCCATCAGCATAACAAGGCTCCCAGTTCTCCATGGCCTGTCCTGCCTTTCTGGATTTTACACTTTTTTCAGATGGCCCTTTTGACCGGGGGGAAGTGAGACTTCATTGTAGTGCAGATTTCCTTTGCAAGCTTGCTTGGTTGGCCAAAAAGGGCGTATGCGTTTTTTCCTGAATATATTCAGGAAAAAACGCATACGCCCTTTTTGGCCAAGTGCATCATTGTGGACGTTCTGCCTCTTTTCCTATGCTTTCAATGCAATTCCACTCTACCTCCTGAAATCGGTTTCCTGCAATTCTGCCCCGCTTTCAAGTCCTCTTGGCAGCCTTACTTCAGTATATTTTTGGACGATAGCTGTCATTTATAACTCTGCAGGTTTGTGCATTACAGTGCCCCTGAGCTCCTTTCTTCAACTCGCTTTCTTGTGAGCTGGCCGCAACACCGCAGGATGGCTTCAGGCCCTAATCTGGTTCCGGCACGGCACGCTGAGCCTTTGGTTATTTCGTCTTCCTGGTGGGAAATGAGAGTTAAATTTGCCCGTCCAGACACCTCCAGCTAGTCTCTCATTGGTTCTCGCTATTCCTGTTCATCTTCCGCAGAAATTGCAAACTGGGCCAAACAGGAGGTTAAAGGGACTGACTCTCCAAGTCGGGAGAGTGTTAGTAAAGCATCTGGAATGTTGCACCCGAGTACCAGGGTACGAAAACTGAGACATATTTGAACACGTCTCCCGATCACACGGTTGATCATACTCTAGGTTCCACATGCATGTTTTAGCTGAAGGAAGAATACCTTAAACCTGGGTAGTTGAAACCCGTGGAATGGGTACCATGCAAAATGACTTCAAAGGGTCTTCATTTGCTCACCGAACCTCTCCAATCCTATCACTGCTGCGTTTATGCCCCTGTGCACATGCTTGATTCTCTTTCGGAGACATAGCAATCCATAGGTTTTAAGATACTTACTAGTCAGGTACATTCTTAGGCGTTTAATATGCGGTGTTGAGTCCATTTCATTGAGCAAGGAGTAGCTCTTGTCTATTCCATATTTGGCTTAAGGAACTTTATCTGTGCTCATTTCAATCTCTGGTTTTATGCAGCACCCCAACTCACCTTTCCCCTTAAGCAAGCATAAGTTGGTTTTCTAAATTTGAGACCCTGTTCTGTTCTGTAATTCAGTTCCTGTGTAGCCAAGTTTACATTCCGTTTATTACTGATATCTTATGATGTTTCTTTTTCTGTGTGACTTATTTCAGTTAGAATCATCATACCTGAATCCACTCATTGTGCTGCTAAGGGCCTGATGACATAGATTTCATTGCTGAGTGATATTGCTTTGTAAGTAAATACCACAACTTCTTTATCCATTTTTCACTTTCTGCGATGTTGAACTTGTACTGTAAACTAGGTTGTTGTAAACAGAGCCATTCCATACTTTGGGGTGGCTGTTTCTTTTTGATTTTAATTTCCCTAAGCTATAGGACCATAAGTGGAAGTGCCCTAGGCTCTGTTGCTTTGTATTTTAGATGTTTCAAGAAACACCATACACTTATCCCGAGTGTCTGTTGGCAATTTACATCCCGCCCATCAGCATAACAAGGCTCCCAGTTCTCCATGGCCTGTCCTGCCTTTCTGGATTTTACACTTTTTTCAGATGGCCCTTTTGACCGGGGAGAAGTGAGACTTCATTGTAGTGCAGATTTCCTTTGCAAGCTTGCTTGGTTGGCCAAAAAGGGCGTATGCGTTTTTTCCTGAATATATTCAGGAAAAAACGCATACGCCCTTTTTGGCCAAGTGCATCATTGTGGACGTTCTGCCTCTTTTCCTATGCTTTCAATGCAATTCCAGTCTACCTCCTGAAATCGGTTTCCTGCAATTCTGCCCCGCTTTCAAGTCCTCTTGGCAGCCTTACTTCAGTATATTTCTTTTGACGATAGCTGTCATTTATAACTCTGCAGGTTTGTGAATTACAGTGCCCCTGAGCTCCTTTCTTCAACTCGCTTTCTTGTGAGCTGGCCGCAACACCGCAGGATGGCTTCAGGCCCTAATCTGGTTCCGGCACGGCATGCTGAGCCTTTGGTTAATTCCTCTTCCTGGTGGGAAATGAGAGTTAAATTTGCCCGTCCAGACACCTCCAGCTAGTCTCTCATTGGTTCTCCCTATTCCTGTTCATCTTCCGCAGAAATTGCAAACTGGGCCAAACAGGAGGTTAAAGGCGCTGACTCTCCAAGTGGGGAGAGTGTTATTAAAGCGTCTGGAATGTTGCACCCGAGTACCAGGGGAGGAAAACTGAGACATATTTGAACACGTCTCCCGTTCACACGGTTGATCATACTCTGGGTTCCACATGCATGTTTTAGCTGAAGGAAGAATACCTTAAACCTGGGTAGTTGAGATCCGTGGAATGGGTACCATGCAATATGACTTCAAAGGATCTTCATTTGCTCACCGAACCTCTCCAATCCTATCACTGCTGCGTTTATGCCCCTGTACACACGCTTGATTCTCTTTTGGAGACATAGCAATCCATAGGTTTTAAGATACTTACTAGTCAGGTACATTCTTAGGCGTTTAATATGGGGTGTTGAGTCCATTTCGTTGAGCAAGGAGTAGCTCTTGTCTATTCCATATTTGGCTTAAGGAACTTTATCTGTGCTCATTTCAATCTCTGGTTTTATGCAGCACCCCAACTCACCTTTCCCCTTAAGCAAGCATAAGTTGGTTTTCTAAATTTGAGACCCTGTTCTGTTCTGTAATTCAGTTCCTGTGTAGCCAAGTTTACATTCTGTGTATTACTGATATCTTATGATGTTTCTTTTTCTGTGTGACTTATTTCAGTTAGAATCATCGTACCTGAATCCACTCATTATGCTGCTACGGGCCTGATGACATAGATTTCATTGCTGAGTGATACTGCATTGTACATAAGTACCACAAGTTCTTTATCCATTTTTCACTTTCTGTGATACTGAACTTGTACGGTAAACGAGGTTCTTGTAAACAGAGGCGTCCCAAACTTTGGGTTGGCTGTGTCTTTTTGATTTTAATTTCCCTAAGCTATAGGACCATAAGTGGAAGTGCCCTAGGCTCTGTTGCTTTGTTTTTTAGATGTTTCAGGAAACACCATACACTTCTCCCGAGTGTCTGTTGGCAATTTACATCCCGCCCATCAGCATAACAAGGCTCCCAGTTCTCCATGGCCTGTCCTGCCTTTCTGGATTTTACACTTTTTTCAGATGGCCCTTTTGACCGTGGGGAAGTGAGACTTCATTGTAGTGCAGATTTCCTTTGCAAGTTTGCTTGGTTGGCCAAAAAGGGCGTATGCGTTTTTTCCTGAATATATTCAGGAAAAAACGCATACGCCCTTTTTGGCCAAGTGCATCATTGTGGACGTTCTGTCTCTTTTCCTATGCTTTCAATGCAATTCCAGTCTACCTCCTGAAATCGGTTTCCTGCAATTCTGCCCCGCATTCAAGTCCTCTTGGCAGCCTTACTTCAGTATATTTTTGGACGATAGCTGTCATTTATAACTCTGCAGGTTTGTGAATTACAGTGCCCCTGAGCTCCTTTCTTCAACTCGCTTTCTTGTGAGCTGGCCGCAACACCGCAGGATGGCTTCAGGCCCTAATCTGATTCCGGCACGGCACGCTGAGCCTTTGGTTATTTCCTCTTCCTGGTGGGAAATGAGAGTTAAATTTGCCCGTCCAGACACCTCCAGCTAGTCTCTCATTGGTTCTCCCTATTCCTGTTCATCTTCCGCAGAAATTGCAAACTGGGCCAAACAGGAGGTTAAAGGCGCTGACTCTCCAAGTGGGGAGAGTGTTAGTAAAGCATCTGGAATGTTGCACCCGAGTACCAGGGGAGGAAAACTGAGACATATTTGAACACGTCTCCCGTTCACACGGTTGATCATACTCTGGGTTCCACATGCATGTTTTAGCTGAAGGAAGAATACCTTAAACCTGGAGAGTTGAGACCCGTGGAATGGGTACCATGCAATATGACTTCAAATGGTCTTCATTTGCTCACCGAACCTCTCCAATCCTATCACTGCTGCGTTTATGCCCCTGTACACATGCTTGATTCTCTTTCGGAGACATAGCAATCCATAGGTTTTAAGATACTTACTAGTCAGGTACATTCTTAGGCGTTTAATATGCGGTGTTGAGTCCATTTCATTGAGCAAGGAGTAGCTCTTGTCTATTCCATATTTGGCTTAAGGAACTTTATCTGTGCTCATTTCAATCTCTGGTTTTATGCAGCACCCCAACTCACCTTTCCCCTTAAGCAAGCATAAGTTGGTTTTCTAAATTTGAGACCCTGTTCTGTTCTGTAATTCAGTTCCTGTGTAGCCAAGTTTACATTCCGTTTATTACTGATATCTTATGATGTTTCTTTTTCTGTGTGACTTATTTCAGTTAGAATCATCATACCTGAATCCACTCATTGTGCTGCTAAGGGCCTGATGACATAGATTTCATTGCTGAGTGATATTGCTTTGTAAGTAAATACCACAACTTCTTTATCCATTTTTCACTTTCTGCGATGTTGAACTTGTACTGTAAACTAGGTTGTTGTAAACAGAGCCATTCCATACTTTGGGGTGGCTGTTTCTTTTTGATTTTAATTTCCCTAAGCTATAGGACCATAAGTGGAAGTGCCCTAGGCTCTGTTGCTTTGTATTTTAGATGTTTCAAGAAACACCATACACTTCTCCCGAGTGTCTGTTGGCAATTTACATCCCGCCCATCAGCATAACAAGGCTCCCAGTTCTCCATGGCCTGTCCTGCCTTTCTGGATTTTACACTTTTTTCAGATGGCCCTTTTGACCGGGGGGAAGTGAGACTTCATTGTAGTGCAGATTTCCTTTGCAAGCTTGCTTGGTTGGCCAAAAAGGGCGTATGCGTTTTTTCCTGAATATATTCAGGAAAAAACGCATACGCCCTTTTTGGCCAAGTGCATCATTGTGGACGTTCTGCCTCTTTTTCTATGCTTTCAATGCAATTCCAGTCTACCTCCTGAAATCGGTTTCCTGCAATTCTGCCCCGCTTTCAAGTCCTCTTGGCAGCCTTACTTCAGTATATTTTTGGACGATAGCTGTCATTTATAACTCTGCAGGTTTGTGAATTACAGTGCCCCTGAGCTCCTTTCTTCAACTCGCTTTCTTGTGAGCTGGCCGCAACACCGCAGGATGGCTTCAGGCCCTAATCTGGTTCCGGCACGGCACGCTGAGCCTTTGGTTATTTCCTCTTCCTGGTGGGAAATGAGAGTTAAATTTGCCCGTCCAGACACCTCCAGCTAGTCTCTCATTGGTTCTCCCTATTCCTGTTCATCTTCCGCAGAAATTGCAAACTGGGCCAAACAGGAGGTTAAAGGCGCTGACTCTCCAAGTGGGGAGAGTGTTAGTAAAGCGCCTGGAATGTTGCACCCGAGTACCAGGGGAGGAAAACTGAGACATATTTGAACACGTCTCCCGTTCACACGGTTGATCATACTCTGGGTTCCACATGCATGTTTTTGCTGAAGGAAGAATACCTTAAACCTGGAGAGTTGAGACCCGTGGAATGGATACCATGCAATATGACTTCAAAGGGTCTTCATTTGCTCACCGAACCTCTCCAATCCTATCACTGCTGCGTTTATGCCCCTGTACACACGCTTGATTCTCTTTTGGAGACATAGCAATCCATAGGTTTTAAGATACTTACTAGTCAGGTACATTCTTAGGCGTTTAATATGGGGTGTTGAGTCCATTTCGTTGAGCAAGGAGTAGCTCTTGTCTATTCCATATTTGGCTTAAGGAACTTTATCTGTGCTCATTTCAATCTCTGGTTTTATGCAGCACCCCAACTCACCTTTCCCCTTAAGCAAGCATAAGTTGGTTTTCTAAATTTGAGACCCTCTTCTGTTTTGGAATTCAGTTCCTGTGTAGCCAAGTTTACATTCCATGTATTAGTGATATCTTATGATGTTTCTTTTTCTGTGTGACTTATTTCAGTTAGAATCATCGTACCTGAATCCACTCATTATGCTGCTATGGGCCTGATGACATAGATTTCATTGCTGAGTGATACTGCATTGTACATAAGTACCACAAGTTCTTTATCCATTTTTCACTTTCTGTGATACTGAACTTGTACGGTAAACGAGGTTCTTGTAAACAGAGGCGTCCCAAACTTTGGGGTGGCTGTGTCTTTTTGATTTTAATTTCCCTAAGCTATAGGACCATAAGTGGAAGTGCCCTAGGCTCTGTTGCTTTGTTTTTTAGATGTTTCAGGAAACACCATACACTTGTCCCGAGTGTCTGTTGGCAATTTACATCCCGCCCATCAGCATAACAAGGCTCCCAGTTCTCCATGGCCTGTCCTGCCTTTCTGGATTTTACACTTTTTTCAGATGGCCCTTTTGACCGGGGGGAAGTGAGACTTCATTGTAGTGCAGATTTCCTTTGCAAGCTTGCTTGGTTGGCCAAAAAGGGCGTATGCGTTTTTTCCTGAATATATTCAGGAAAAAACGCATACGCCCTTTTTGGCCAAGTGCATCATTGTGGACGTTCTGCCTCTTTTTCGATGCTTTCAATGCAATTCCAGTCTACCTCCTGAAATCGGTTTCCTGCAATTCTGCCCCGCTTTCAAGTCCTCTTGGCAGCCTTACTTCAGTATATTTTTGGACGATAGCTGTCATTTATAACTCTGCAGGTTTGTGAATTACAGTGCTCCTGAGCTCCTTTCTTCAACTCGCTTTCTTGTGAGCTGGCCGCAACACCGCAGGATGGCTTCAGGCCCTAATCTGGTTCCGGCACGGCACGCTGAGCCTTTGGTTATTTCCTCTTCCTGGTGGGAAATGAGAGTTAAATTTGCCCGTCCAGACACCTCCAGCTAGTCTCTCATTGGTTCTCCCTATTCCTGTTCATCTTCCGCAGAAATTGCAAACTGGGCCAAACAGGAGGTTAAAGGCGCTGACTCTCCAAGTGGGGAGAGTGTTAGTAAAGCGCCTGGAATGTTGCACCCGAGTACCAGGGGAGGAAAACTGAGACATATTTGAACACGTCTCCCGTTCACACGGTTGATCATACTCTGGGTTCCACATGCATGTTTTTGCTGAAGGAAGAATACCTTAAACCTGGAGAGTTGAGACCCGTGGAATGGGTACCATGCAATATGACTTCAAAGGGTCTTCATTTGCTCACCGAACCTCTCCAATCCTATCACTGCTGCGTTTATGCCCCTGTACACACGCTTGATTCTCTTTTGGAGACATAGCAATCCATAGGTTTTAAGATACTTACTAGTCAGGTACATTCTTAGGCGTTTAATATGGGGTGTTGAGTCCATTTCGTTGAGCAAGGAGTAGCTCTTGTCTATTCCATATTTGGCTTAAGGAACTTTATCTGTGCTCATTTCAATCTCTGGTTTTATGCAGCACCCCAACTCACCTTTCCCCTTAAGCAAGCATAAGTTGGTTTTCGAAATTTGAGACCCTGTTGTGTTTTGGAATTCAGTTCCTGTGTAGCCAAGTTTACATTCCATGTATTAGTGATATCTTATGATGTTTCTTTTTCTGTGTGACTTATTTCAGTTAGAATCATCGTACCTGAATCCACTCATTATGCTGCTATGGGCCTGATGACATAGATTTCATTGCTGAGTGATACTGCATTGTACATAAGTACCACAAGTTCTTTATCCATTTTTCACTTTCTGTGATACTGAACTTGTACGGTAAACGAGGTTCTTGTAAACAGAGGCGTCCCAAACTTTGGGGTGGCTGTGTCTTTTTGATTTTAATTTCCCTAAGCTATAGGACCATAAGTGGAAGTGCCCTAGGCTCTGTTGCTTTGTTTTTTAGATGTTTCAGGAAACACCATACACTTCTCCCGAGTGTCTGTTGGCAATTTACATCCCGCCCATCAGCATAACAAGGCTCCCAGTTCTCCATGGCCTGTCCTGCCTTTCTGGATTTTACACTTTTTTCAGATGGCCCTTTTGACCGGGGGGAAGTGAAACTTCATTGTAGTGCAGATTTCCTTTGCAAGCTTGCTTGGTTGGCCAAAAAGGGCGTATGCGTTTTTTCCTGAATATATTCAGGAAAAAATGCATACGCCCTTTTTGGCCAAGTGCATCATTGTGGACGTTCTGCCTCTTTTCCTATGCTTTCAATGCAATTCCAGTCTACCTCCTGAAATCGGTTTCCTGCAATTCTGCCCCGCTTTCAAGTCCTCTTGGCAGCCTTACTTCAGTATATTTTTGGACGATAGCTGTCATTTATAACTCTGCAGGTTTGTGAATTACAGTGCCCCTGAGCTCCTTTCTTCAACTCGCTTTCTTGTGAGCTGGCCGCAACACCACAGGATGGCTTCAGGCCCTAATATGGTTCCGGCACGGCTCGCTGAGCCTTTGGTTATTTCGTCTTCCTAGTGGGAAATGAGAGTTAAATTTGCCCGTCCAGACACCTCCAGCTAGTCTCTCATTGGTTCTCCCTATTCCTGTTCATCTTGCGCAGAAATTGCAAACTGGGCCAAACAGGAGGTTAAAGGCGCTGACTCTCCAAGTGGGGAGAGTGTTAGTAAAGCGTGTGGAATGTTGCACCCGAGTACCAGGGGAGGAAAACTGAGACATATTTGAACACGTCTCCCGTTCACATGGTTGATCATACTCTGGGTTCCACATGCATGTTTTAGCTGAAGGAAGAATACCTTAAACCTGGAGAGTTGAGACCCGTGGAATGGGTACCAAGCAATATGACTTCAAAGGATCTTCATTTGCTCACCGAACCTCTCCAATCCTATCACTGCTGCGTTTATGCCCCTGTACACATGCTTGATTCTCTTTTGGAGACATAGCAATCCATAGGTTTTAAGATACTTACTAGTCAGGTACATTCTTAGGCGTTTAATATGGGGTGTTGAGTCCATTTCATTGAGCAACGAGTAGCTCTTGTCTATTCCATATTTGGCTTAAGGAACTTTATCTGTGCTCATTTCAATCTCTGGTTTTATGCAGCACCCCAACTCACCTTTCCCCTTAAGCAAGCATAAGTTGGTTTTCTAAATTTGAGACACTGTTCTGTTTTGGAATTCAGTTCCTGTGTAGCCAAGTTTACAATCCGTGTATTACTGATATCTTATGATGTTTCTTTTTCTGTGTGAATTATTTCAGTTAGAATCATCGTACCTGAATCCAGTCATTATGCGGCTACGGGCCTGATGACATAGATTTCATTGCTGAGTGATACTGCATTTTACATAAGTACCACAAGTTCTTTATCCATTTTTCACTTTCTGTGATACTGAACTTGTACGGTAAATGAGGTTCTTGTAAACAGAGGCGTCCCAAACTTTGGGGTGGCTGTGTCTTTTTGATTTTAATTTCCCTAAGCTATAGGACCATAAGTGGAAGTGCCCTAGGCTCTGTTGCTTTGTTTTTTAGATGTTTCAGGAAACAACATACACTTCTCCCGAGTGTCTGTTGGCAATTTACATCCCGCCCATCAGCATAACAAGGCTCCCAGTTCTCCATGGCCTGTCCTGCCTTTCTGGATTTTACACTTTTTTCAGATGGTCCTTTTGACCATGGGGAAGTGAGACTTCATTGTAGTGCAGATTTCCTTTGCAAGTTTGCTTGGTTGGCCAAAAAGGGCGTATGCGTTTTTTCCTGAATATATTCAGGAAAAAACGCATACGCCCTTTTTGGCCAAGTGCATCATTGTGGACGTTCTGCCTCTTTTCCTATGCTTTCAATGCAATTCCAGTCTACCTCCTGAAATCGGTTTCCTGCAATTCTGCCCCACTCTCAAGTCCTCTTGGCAGCCTTACTTCAGTATATTTTTGGACGATAGCTGTCATTTATAACTCTGCAGGTTTGTGAATTACAGTGCCCCTGAGCTCCTTTCTTCAACTCGCTTTCTTGTGAGCTGGCCGCAACACCGCATGATGGCTTCAGGCCCTAATCTGGTTCCGGCACGGCACGCTGAGCCTTTGGTTATTTCCTCTTCCTGGTGGAAATGAGAGTTAAATTTGCCCGTCCAGACACCTCCAGCTAGTCTCTCATTGGTTCTCCCTATTCCTGTTCATCTTCCGCAGAAATTGCAAACTGGGCCAAACAGGAGGTTAAAGGGACTGACTCTCCAAGTCGGGAGAGTGTTAGTAAAGCGTGTGGAATGTTGCACCCGAGTACCAGGGGAGGAAAACTGAGACATATTTGAACACTTCTCCCGTTCACACGGTTGTTCATACTCTGGGTTCCACATGCATGTTTTAGCTGAAGGAAGAATACCTTAAACCTGGAGAGTTGAGACCCGTGGAATGGGTACCATGCAATATGACTTCAAAGGGTCTTCATTTGCTCACCGAACCTCTCCAATCCTATCACTGCTGCGTTTATGCCCCTGTACACACGCTTGATTCTCTTTTGGAGACATAGCAATCCATAGGTTTTAAGATACTTACTAGTCAGGTACATTCTTAGGCGTTTAATATGGGGTGTTGAGTCCATTTCGTTGAGCAAGGAGTAGCTCTTTTCTATACCATATTTGGCTTAAGGAACTTTATCTGTGCTCATTTCAATCTCTGGATTCATGCAGCACCCCAAATCACCTTTCCCCTTAAACAAGCATAAGTTGGTTTTCTAAATTTGAGACCCTGTTCTGTTCTGTAATTCAGTTCCTGTGTAGCCAAGTTTACATTCCGTGTATTACTGATATCTTATGATGTTTCTTTTTCTGTGTGACTTATTTCAGTTAGAATCATCATACCTGAATCCACTCATTGTGCTACTAAGGGCCTGATGACATAGATTTCATTGCTGAGTGATATTGCTTTGTAAGTAAATACCACAACTTCTTTATCCATTTTTCACTTTCTGCGATGTTGAACTTGTACTGTAAACGAGGTTCTTGTAAACAGAGGCGTCCCAAACTTTGGGGTGGCTGTGTCTTTTTGATTTTAATTTCCCTAAGCTATAGGACCATAAGTGGAAGTGCCCTAGGCTCTGTTGCTTTGTTTTTTAGATGTTTCAGGAAACACCATACACTTCTCCGGAGTGTCTGTTGGCAATTTACATCCCGCCCATCAGCATAACAAGGCTCCCAGTTCTCCATGGCCTGTCCTGCCTTTTTGGATTTTACACTTTTTTCAGATGGCCCTTTTGACCGGGGGGAAGTGAGACTTCATTGTAGTGCAGATTTCCTTTGCAAGCTTGCTTGGTTGGCCAAAAAGGGCGTATGCGTTTTTTCCTGAATATATTCAGGAAAAAACGCATATGCCCTTTTTGGCCAAGTGCATCATTGTGGACGTTCTGCCTCTTTTCCTATGCTTTCAATGCAATTCCACTCTACCTTCTGAAATCGGTTTCCTGCAATTCTGCCCCGCTTTCAAGTCCTCTTGGCAGCCTTACTTCAGTATATTTTTGGACGATAGCTGTCATTTATAACTCTGCAGGTTTGTGCATTACAGTGCCCCTGAGCTCCTTTCTTCAACTCGCTTTCTTGTGAGCTGGCCGCAACACCGCAGGATGGCTTCAGGCCCTAATCTGGTTCCGGCACGGCACGCTGAGCCTTTGGTTATTTCATCTTCCTGGTGGGAAATGAGAGTTAAATTTGCCCGTCCAGACACCTCCAGCTAGTCTCTCATTGGTTCTCGCTATTCCTGTTCATCTTCCGCAGAAATTGCAAACTGGGCCAAACAGGAGGTTAAAGGGACTGACTCTCCAAGTCGGGAGAGTGTTAGTAAAGCGTCTGGAATGTTGCACCCGAGTACCAGGGTACGAAAACTGAGACATATTTGAACACGTCTCCCGATCACACGGTTGATCATACTCTAGGTTCCACATGCATGTTTTAGCTGAAGGAAGAATACCTTAAACCTGGGTAGTTGAAACCCGTGGAATGGGTACCATGCAATATGACTTCAAAGGGTCTTCATTTGCTCACCGAACCTCTCCAATCCTATCACTGCTGCGTTTATGCCCCTGTACACATGCTTGATTCTCTTTCGGAGACATAGCAATCCATAGGTTTTAAGATACTTACTAGTCAGGTACATTCTTAGGCGTTTAATATGGGGTGTTGAGTCCATTTCGTTGAGCAAGGAGTAGCTCTTGTCTATTCCATATTTGGCTTAAGGAACTTTATCTGTGCTCATTTCAATCTCTGGATTCATGCAGCACCCCAAATCACCTTTCCCCTTAAGCAAGCATAAGTTGGTTTTCTAAATTTGAGACCCTGTTCTGTTCTGTAATTCAGTTCCTGTGTAGCCAAGTTTACATTCCGTGTATTACTGATATCTTATGATGTTTCTTTTTCTGTGTGACTTATTTCAGTTAGAATCATCATACCTGAATCCACTCATTGTGCTGCTAAGGGCCTGATGACATAGATTTCATTGCTGAGTGATATTTCTTTGTAAGTAAATACCACAACTTCTTTATCCATTTTTCACTTTCTGCAATGTGGAACTTGTACTGTAAATGAGGTTCTTGTAAACAGAGCCGTTCCAAATTTTGGGGTGGCTGTGTCTTTTTGATTTTAATATCCCTAAGCTATAGGACCATAAGTGGAAGTGCCCTAGGCTCTGTTGCTTTGTTTTTTAGATGTTTCAGGAAACACCATACACTTGTCCCGAGTGTCTGTTGGCAATTTATATCCCGCCCATCAGCATAACAAGGCTCCCAGTTCTCCATGGCCTGTCCTGCCTTTCTGGATTTTACACTTTTTTCAGATGGCCCTTTTGACCAGGGGGAAGTGAGACTTCATTGTAGTGCAGATTTCCTTTGCAAGCTTGCTTGGTTGGCCAAAAAGGGCGTATGCATTTTTTCCTGAATATATTCAGGAAAAAACGCATACGCCCTTTTTGGCCAAGTGCATCATTGTGGACGTTCTGCCTCTTTTCCTATGCTTTCAATGCAATTCCAGTCTACCTCCTGAAATCGGTTACCTGCAATTCTGCCCCGCTTTCAAGTCCTCTTGGCAGCCTTACTTCAGTATATTTTTGGACGATAGCTGTCATTTATAACTCTGCAGGTTTGTGAATTACAGTGCCCCTGAGCTCCTTTCTTCAACTCGCTTTCTTGTGAGCTGGCCGCAACACCGCAGGATGGCTTCAGGCCCTAATCTGGTTCCGGCACGGCACGCTGAGCCTTTGGTTATTTCCTCTTCCTGGTGGGAAATGAGAGTTAAATTTGCCCGTCCAGACACATCCAGCTAGTCTCTCATTGGTTCTCCCTATTCCTGTTCATCTTCCGCAGAAATTGCAAACTGGGCCAAACAGGAGGTTAAAGGCGCTGACTCTCCAAGTGGGGAGAGTGTTAGTAAAGCGTCTGGAATGTTGCACCCGAGTACCAGGGGAGGAAAACTGAGACATATTTGAACACGTCTCCCGTTCACACGGTTGATCATACTCTGGGTTCCACATGCATGTTTTTGCTGAAGGAAGAATACCTTAAACCTGGAGAGTTGAGACCCGTGGAATGGGTACCATGCAATATGACTTCAAAGGGTCTTCATTTGCTCACCGAACCTCTCCAATCCTATCACTGCTGCGTTTATGCCCCTGTACACACGCTTGATTCTCTTTTGGAGACATAGCAATCCATAGGTTTTAAGATACTTACTAGTCAGATACATTCTTAGGCGTTTAATATGGGGTGTTGAGTCCATTTCGTTGAGCAAGGAGTAGCTCTTTTCTATTCCATATTTGGCTTAAGGAACTTTATCTGTGCTCATTTCAATCTCTGGTTTTATGCAGCACCCCAACTCACCTTTCCCCTTAAGCAAGCATAAGTTGGCTTTCTAATTTGAGACCCTGTTCTGTTTTGGAATTCAGTTCCTGTGTAGCCAAGTTTACATTCCGTGTATTAGTGATATCTTATGATGTTTCTTTTTCTGTGTGACTTATTTCAGTTAGAATCATCGTACCTGAATCCACTCATTATGCTGCTATGGGCCTGATGACATAGATTTCATTGCTGAGTGATACTGCATTGTACATAAGTACCACAAATTCTTTATCCATTTTTCACTTTCTCTGATACTGAACTTGTACGGTAAACGAGGTTCTTGTAAACAGAGGCGTCCCAAACTTTGGGGTGGCTGTGTCTTTTTGATTTTAATTTCCCTAAGCTATAGGACCATAAGTGGAAGTGCCCTAGGCTCTGTTGCTTTGTTTTTTAGATGTTTCAGGAAACACCATACACTTGTCCCGAGTGTCTGTTGGCAATTTACATCCCGCCCATCAGCATAACAAGGCTCCCAGTTCTCCATGGCCTGTCCTGCCTTTCTGGATTTTACAGTTTTTTCAGATGGCCCTTTTGACCGGGGGGAAGTGAGACTTCATTGTAGTGCAGATTTCCTTTGCAAGCTTGCTTGGTTGGCCAAAAAGTGCGTATGAGTTTTTTCCTGAATATATTCAGGAAAAAACGCATACGCCCTTTTTGGCCAAGTGCATCA
The DNA here is from genome assembly GCF_039906515.1 of Pseudorca crassidens. Taxonomy (NCBI): domain Eukaryota; kingdom Metazoa; phylum Chordata; class Mammalia; order Artiodactyla; family Delphinidae; genus Pseudorca; species Pseudorca crassidens. Next base: position 212,930 of record NW_027136326.1, on the reverse strand, counting down.
TTGTGGACGTTCTGTCTCTTTTCCTATGCTTTCAATGCAATTCCAGTCTACCTCCTGAAATCGGTTTCCTGCAATTCTGCCCCGCTTTCAAGTCCTCTTGGCAACCTTACTTCAGTATATTTTTGGACGATAGCTGTCATTTATAACTCTGCAGGTTTGTGAATTACAGTGCCCCTGAGCTCCTTTCTTCAACTCGTTTTCTTGTGACCTGGCCGAAACACCGCAGGATGGCTTCAGGCCCTAATCTGGTTCCGGCACGGCACGCTGAGCCTTTGGTTAATTCCTCTTCCTGGTGGGAAATGAGAGTTAAATTTACCGGTCCAGACACCTCCAGCTAGTCTCTCATTGGTTCTCGCTATTCCTGTTCATCTTCCGCAGAAATTGCAAACTGGGCCAAACAGGAGGTTAAAGGGACTGACTCTCCAAGTCGGGAGAGTGTTAGTAAAGCTTCTGGAATGTTGCACCCGAGTACCAGGGTACGAAAACTGAGACATATTTGAACACGTCTCCCGATCACATGGTTTATCATACTCTAGGTTCCATATGCATGTTTTAGCTGAAGGAAGAATACCTTAAACCTGGGTAGTTGAAACCCGTGGAATGGGTACCATGCAATATGACTTCAAAGGGTCTTCATTTGCTCACCGAACCTCTCCAATCCTATCACTGCTGCGTTAATGCCCCTGTACACATGCTTGATTCTCTTTCGGAGACATAGCATTCCATAGGTTTTAAGATACTTACTAGTCAGGTACATACTTAGGCGTTTAATATGTGGTGTTGAGTCCATTTCGTTGAGCAAGGAGTAGCTATTGTCTATTCCATATTTGGCTTAAGGAACTTTATCTGTGCTCATTTCAATCTCTGGTTTTATGCAGCACCCCAACTCACCTTTCCCCTTAAGCAAGCATAAGTTGGTTTTCTAAATTTGAGACCCTGTTCTTTTCTGTAATTCAGTTCCTGTGTAGCCAAGTTTACATTCCGTGTATTACTGATATCTTATGATGTTTCTTTTTCTGTGTGACTTATTTCAGTTAGAATCATCATACCTGAATCCACTCATTGTGCAGCTAAGGGCCTGATGACATAGATTTCATTGCTGAGTGATACTGCATTGTACGTAAGTACCACAAGTTCTTTATCCATTTTTCACTTTCTGTGATACTGAACTTGTACGGTAAACGAGGTTCTTGTAAACAGAGGCGTCCCAAACTTTGGGGTGGCTGTGTCTTTTTGATTTTAATTTCCCTAAGCTATAGGACCATAAGTGGAAGTGCCCTAGGCTCTGTTGCTTTGTTTTTTAGATGTTTCAGGAAACACCATACACTTCTCCCGAGTGTCTGTTGGCAATTTACATCCCGCCCATCAGCATAACAAGGCTCCCAGTTCTCCATGGCCTGTCCTGCCTTTCTGGATTTTACACTTTTTTCAGATGGCCCTTTTGACTGGGGGGAAGTGAGACTTCATTGTAGTGCAGATTTCCTTTGCAAGTTTGCTTGGTTGGCCAAAAAGGGCGTATGCGTTTTTTCCTGAATATATTCAGGAAAAAACGCATACGCCCTTTTTGGCAAAGTGCATCATTGAGGACGTTCTGCCTCTTTTCCTATTCTTTCAACGCAATTCCAGTCTACCTCCTGAAATGGGTTTCCTGCAATTCTGCCCCGCTTTCAAGTCCTCTAGGCAGCCTTACTTCGGTATATTTTTGGACGATAGCTGTCATTTATAACTCTGCAGGTTTGTGAATTACAGTGCCCCTGAGCTCCTTTCTTCAACTCGCTTTCTTGTGAGCTGGCCGCAACACCGCAGGATGGCTTCCAGCCCTAATCTGGTTCCGGCACGGCACGCTGAGCCTTTGGTTAATTCCTCTTCCTGGTGGGAAATGAGAGTTAAATTTGCCCGTCCAGACTCCTCCAGCTAGTCTCTCATTGGTTCTCGCTATTCCTGTTCATCTTCCGCAGAAATTGCAAACAGGGCCAAACAGGAGGTTAAAGGGACTGACTCTCCAAGTCGGGAGAGTGTTAGTAAAGCGTCTGGAATGTTGCACCCGAGTACCAGGGTACGAAAACTGAGACATATTTGAACACGTCTCCCGATCACATGGTTGATCATACTCTAGGTTCCACATGCATGTTTTATCTGCAGGAAGAATACCTTAAACCTGCGTATTTGAAACCCGTGGAATGGGTACCATGCAATATGACTTCAAAGGGTCTTCATTTGCTCACCGAACCTCTCCAATCCTATCACTGCTGCGTTTATGCACCTGTACACATGCTTGATTCTCTTTCGGAGACATAGCAATCCATAGGTTTTAAGATACTTACTAGTCAGGTACATTCTTAGGCGTTTAATATGGGGTGTTGAGTCCATTTCGTTGAGCAAGGAGTAGCTCTTGTCTATTCCATATTTGGCTTAAGGAACTTTATCTGTGCTCATTTCAATCTCTGGTTTTATGCAGCACCCCAACTCACCTTTACCCTTAAGCAAGCATAAGTTGTTTTTCTAAATTTGAGACCCTGTTCTGTTCTGTAATTCAGTTCCTGTGTAGCCAAGGTTACATTCCGTGTATTAGTGATATCTTATGATGTTTCTTTTTCTGTGTGACTTATTTCAGTTAGAATCACCATACCTGAATCCACTCATTTTGCTACTAAGGGCCTGATGACATAGATTTCATTGCTGAGTGATATTGCTTTGTAAGTAAATACCACAACTTCTTTATCCATTTTTCACTTTCTGCGATGTTGAACTTGTACTGTAAAGGAGGTTCTTGTAAACAGAGCCATTCCAAACTTTGGGGTGGCTGTGTCTTTTTGATTTTAATTTCCCTAAGCTATAGGACCATAAGTGGAAGTGCCCTAGGCTCTGTTGCTTTGTTTTTTAGATGTTTCAGGAAACACCATACACTTATCCCGAGTGTCTGTTGGCAATTTACATCCCGCCCATCAGCATAACAAGGCTCCCAGTTCTCCATGGCCTGTCCTGCCTTTCTGGATTTTACACTTTTTTCAGATGGCCCTTTTGACCGGGGGGAAGTGAGACTTCATTGTAGTGCAGATTTCCTTTGCAAGCTTGCTTGGTTGGCCAAAAAGGGCGTATGCGTTTTTTCCTGAATATATTCAGGAAAAAACGCATACGCCCTTTTTGGCCAAGTGCATCATTGTGGACGTTCTGCCTCTTTTCCTATGCTTTCAATGCAATTCCAGTCTACCTCCTGAAATCGGTTTCCTGCAATTCTGCCCCGCTTTCAAGTCCTCTTGGCAGCCTTACTTCAGTATATTTTTGGACGATAACTGTCATTTATAACTCTGCAGGTTTGTGAATTACAGTGCCCCTGAGCTCCTTTCTTCAACTCGCTTTCTTTTGAGCTGGCCGCAACACCGCAGGATGGCTTCAGGCCCTAATCTGGTTCCGGCACGGCACAGTGAGCCTTTGGTTATTTCTTCTTCCTGGTGGGAAATGAGAGTTAAATTTGCCTGTCCAGACACCTCCAGCTAGTCTCTCATTGGTTCTCCCTATTCCTGTTCATCTTCCGCAGAAATTGCAAACTGGGCCAAACAGGAGGTTAAAGGCGCTGACTCTCCAAGTGGGGAGAGTGTTAGTAAAGCGTCTGGAATGTTGCACCCGAGTACCAGGGGAGGAAAACTGAGACATATTTCAACACGTCTCCCGTTCACATGGTTGATCATACTCTGGGTTCCACATGCATGTTTTAGCTGAAGGAAGAATACCTTAAACCTGGGTAGTTGAAACCCGTGGAATGGGTACCATGCAATATGACTTCAAAGGGTCTTCATTTGCTCACCGAACCTCTCCAATCCTATCACTGCTGCGTTTATGCCCCTGTACACACGCTTGATTCTCTTTTGGAGACATAGCAATCCATAGGTTTTAAGATACTTACTAGTCAGGTACATTCTTAGGCGTTTAATATGCAGTGTTGAGTCCATTTCGTTGAGCAAGGAGTAGCTCTTGTCTATTCCATATTTGGCTTAAGGAACTTTATCTGTGCTCATTTCAATCTCTGGTTTTATGCAGCACCCCAACTCACCTTTACCCTTAAGCAAGCATAAGTTGGTTTTCTAAATTTGAGACCCTGTTCTGTTCTGTAATTCAGTTCCTGTGTAGCCAAGTTTACATTCCGTGTATTACTGATATCTTATGATGTTTCTTTTTCTGTGTGACTTATTTCAGTTAGAATCATCATACCTGAATCCACTCATTATGCTGCTAAGGGCCTGATGACATATATTTCATTGCTGAGTGATATTGCTTTGTAAGTAAATACCACAACTTCTTTATCCATTTTTCACTTTCTGCGATGTTGAACTTGTACTGTAAACGATGTTCTTGTAAACAGAGCCATCCCAAACTTTGGGGTGGCTGTGTCTTTTTGATTTTGATTTCCCTAAGCTATAGGACCATAAGTGGAAGTGCCCTAGGCTCTGTTGCTTTGTTTTTTAGATGTTTCAGGAAACACCATACACTTCTCCCGAGTGTCTGTTGGCAATTTACATCCCGCCCATCAGCATAACAAGGCTCCCAGTTCTCCATGGCCTGTCCTGCCTTTCTGGATTTTACACTTTTTTCAGATGGCCCTTTTGACCGGGGGGAAGTGAAACTTCATTGTAGTGCAGATTTCCTTTGCAAGCTTGCTTGGTTGGCCAAAAAGGGCGTATGCGTTTTTTCCTGAATATATTCAGGAAAAAATGCATACGCCCTTTTTGGCCAAGTGCATCATTGTGGACGTTCTGCCTCTTTTCCTATGCTTTCAATGCAATTCCAGTCTACCTCCTGAAATCGGTTTCCTGCAATTCTGCCCCGCTTTCAAGTCCTCTTGGCAGCCTTACTTCAGTATATTTTTGGACGATAGCTGTCATTTATAACTCTGCAGGTTTGTGAATTACAGTGCCCCTGAGATACTTTCTTCAACTCGCTTTCTTTTGAGCTGGCCGCAACACAGCAGGATGGCTTCAGGCCCTAATCTGGTTCCGGCACGGCACGCTGAGCCTTTGGTTAATTCCTCTTCCTGGTGGGAAATGAGAGTTAAATTTGCCCGTCCAGACACCTCCAGCTAGTCTCTCATTGGTTCTCGCTATTCCTGTTCATCTTCCGCAGAAATTGCAAACTGGGCCAAACAGGAGGTTAAAGGCGCTGACTCTCCAAGTGGGGAGAGTGTTAGTAAAGCGTCTGGAATGTTGCACCCGAGTACCAGGGGAGGAAAACTGAGACATATTTCAACACGTCTCCCGTTCACATGGTTGATCATACTCTGGGTTCCACATGTATGTTTTAGCTGAAGGAAGAATACCTTAAACCTGGGTAGTTGAAACCCGTGGAATGGGTACCATGCAATATGACTTCAAAGGGTCTTCATTTGCTCACCGAACCTCTCCAATCCTATCACTGCTGCGTTTATGCCCCTGTACACACGCTTGATTCTCTTTTGGAGACATAGCAATCCATAGGTTTTAAGATACTTACTAGTCAGGTACATTCTTAGGCGTTTAATATGCGGTGTTGAGTCCATTTCGTTGAGCAAGGAGTAGCTCTTGTCTATTCCATATTTGGCTTAAGGAACTTTATCTGTGCTCATTTCAATCTCTGGTTTTATGCAGCACCCCAACTCACCTTTACCCTTAAGCAAGCATATGTTGGTTTTCTAAATTTGAGACCCTGTTCTGTTCTGTAATTCAGTTCCTGTGTAGCCAAGTTTACATTCCGTGTATTACTGATATCTTATGATGTTTCTTTTTCTGTGTGACTTATTTCAGTTAGAATCATCATACCTGAATCCACTCATTATGCTGCTAAGGGCCTGATGACATATATTTCATTGCTGAGTGATATTGCTTTGTAAGTAAATACCACAACTTCTTTATCCATTTTTCACTTTCTGTGATACTGAACTTGTACGGTAAACGAGGTTCTTGTAAACAGAGCCATCCCAAACTTTGGGGTGGCTGTGTCTTTTTGATTTTGATTTCCCTAAGCTATAGGACCATAAGTGGAAGTGCCCTAGGCTCTGTTGCTTTGTTTTTTAGATGTTTCAGGAAACACCATACACTTATCCCGAGTGTCTGTTGGCAATTTACATCCCGCCCATCAGCATAACAAGGCTCCCAGTTCTCCATGGCCTGTCCTGCCTTTCTGGATTTTACACTTTTTTCAGATGGCCCTTTTGACCGGGGGGAAGTGAGACTTCATTGTAGTGCAGATTTCCTTTGCAAGCTTGCTTGGTTGGCCAAAAAGGGCGTATGCGTTTTTTCCTGAATATATTCAGGAAAAAACGCATACGCCCTTTTTGGCCAAGTGCATCATTGTGGACGTTCTGCCTCTTTTCCTATGCTTTCAATGCAATTCCAGTCTACCTCCTGAAATCGGTTTCCTGCAATTCTGCCCCGCTTTCAAGTCCTCTTGGCAGCCTTACTTCAGTATATTTTTGGACGATAGCTGTCATTTATAACTCTGCAGGTTTGTGAATTACAGTGCCCCTGAGCTACTTTCTTCAACTCGCTTTCTTGTGAGCTGGCCGCAACACAGCAGGATGGCTTCAGGCCCTAATCTGGTTCCGGCACGGCACGCTGAGCCTTTGGTTAATTCCTCTTACTGGTGGGAAATGAGGGTTAAATTTGCCCGTCCAGACACCTCCAGCTAGTCTCTCATTGGTTCTCGCTATTCCTGTTCATCTTCCGCAGAAATTGCAAACTGGGCCAAACAGGAGGTTAAAGGGACTGACTCTCCAAGTCGGGAGAGTGTTAGTAAAGCGTCTGGAATGTTGCACCCGAGTACCAGGGTACGAAAACTGAGACATATTTGAACACGTCTCCCGTTCACACGGTTGATCATACTCTGGGTTCCACATGCATGTTTTAGCTGAAGGATGAATACCTTAAACCTGGAGAGTTGAGACCCATGTAATGGGTACCATGCAATATGACTTGAAAGGGTCTTCATTTGCTCACCGAACCTCTCCAATCCTATCACTGCTGCGTTTATGCCCCTGTACACATGCTTGATTCTCTTCCGGAGACATAGCAATCCATAGGTTTTAAGATACTTACTAGTCAGGTACATTCTTAGGCGTTTAATATGCGGTGTTGAGTCCATTTCGTTGAGCAAGGAGTAGCTCTTGTCTATTCCATATTTGGCTTAAGGAACTTTATCTGTGCTCATTTCAATCTCTGGTTTTATGCAGCACCCCAACTCACCTTTCCCCTTAAGCAAGCATAAGTTGGTTTTCTAAATTTGAGACCCTGTTCTGTTTTGGAATTCAGTTCCTGTGTAGCCAAGTTTACATTCCGTGTATTACTGATATCTTATGATGTTTCTTTTTCTGTGTGACTTATTTCAGTTAGAATCATCATACCTGAATCCACTCATTATGCTGCTAAGGGCCTGATGACATAGATTTCATTGCTGAGTGATATTGCTTTGTAAGTAAATACCACAACTTCTTTATCCATTTTTCACTTTCTGCGATGTTGAACTTGTACTGTAAACGAGGTTCTTGTAAACAGAGGTGTCCAAAACTTTGGGGTGGCTGTGTCTTTTTGATTTTAATTTCCCTAAGCTATAGGACCATAAGTGGAAGTGCCCTAGGCTCTGTTGCTTTGTTTTTTAGATGTTTCAGGAAACACCATACACTTCTCCAGAGTGTCTGTTGGCAATTTACATCCCGCCCATCAGCATAACAAGGCTCCCAGTTCTCCATGGCCTGTCCTGACTTTCTGGATTTTACACTTTTTTCAGATGGCCCTTTTGACCGGGAGGAAGTGAGACTTCATTGTAGTGCAGATTTCCTTTGCAAGCTTGCTTGGTTGGCCAAAAAGGGCGTATGCGTTTTTTCCTGAATATATTCAGGAAAAAATGCATACGCCCTTTTTGGCCAAGTGCATCATTGTGGACGTTCTGCCTCTTTTCCTATGCTTTCAATGCAATTCCAGTCTACCTCCTGAACTCGGTTTCCTGCAATTCTGCCCCGCTTTCAAGTCCTCTTGGCAGCCTTACTTCAGTATATTTTTGGACGATAGCTGTCATTTATAACTGCAGGTTTGTGAATTACAGTGCCCCTGAGCTCCTTTCTTCAACTCGCTTTCTTTTGAGCTGGCCGCAACACCGCAGGATGGCTTCAGGCCCTAATCTGGTTCCGGCACGGCACGCTGAGCCTTTGGTTATTTCCTCTTCCTGGTGGGAAATGAGAGTTAAATTTGCCCGTCCAGACACCTCCAGCTAGTCTCTCATTGGTTCTCCCTATTCCTGTTCATCTTCCGCAGAAATTGCAAACTGGGCCAAACAGGAGGTTAAAGGCGCTGACTCTCCAAGTGGGGAGAGTGTTAGTAAAGCGTCTGGAATGTTGCACCCGAGTACCAGGGGAGGAAAACTGAGACATATTTGAACACGTCTCCCGTTCACACGGTTGATCATACTCTGGGTTCCACATGCATGTTTTAGCTGAAGGATGAATACCTTAAACCTGGAGAGTTGAGACCCATGTAATGGGTACCATGCAATATGAATTCAAAGGGTCTTCATTTGCTCACCGAACCTCTCCAATCCTATCACTGCTGCGTTTATGCCCCTGTACACATGCTTGATTCTCTTCCGGAGACATAGCAATCCATAGGTTTTAAGATACTTACTAGTCAGGTACATTCTTAGGCGTTTAATATGCGGTGTTGAGTCCATTTCGTTGAGCAAGGAGTAGCTCTTGTCTATTCCATATTTGGCTTAAGGAACTTTATCTGTGCTCATTTCAATCTCTGGTTTTATGCAGCACCCCAACTCACCTTTCCCCTTAAGCAAGCATAAGTTGGTTTTCTAAATTTGAGACCCTGTTCTGTTTTGGAATTCAGTTCCTGTGTAGCCAAGTTTACATTCCGTGTATTACTGATATCTTATGATGTTTCTTTTTCTGTGTGACTTATTTCAGTTAGAATCATCATACCTGAATCCACTCATTATGCTGCTAAGGGCCTGATGACATAGATTTCATTGCTGAGTGATATTGCTTTGTAAGTAAATACCACAACTTCTTTATCCATTTTTCACTTTCTGTGATACTGAACCTGTACAGTAAACGAGGTTCTTGTAAACAGAGGCGTCCCAAACTTTGGGGTGGCTGTGTCTTTTTGATTTTAATTTCCCTAAGCTATAGGACCATAAGTGGAAGTGCCCTAGGCTCTGTTGCTTTGTTTTTTAGATGTTTCAGGAAACACCATACACTTGTCCCGAGTGTCTGTTGGCAATTTACATCCCGCCCATCAGCATAACAAGGCTCCCAGTTTTCCATGGCCTGTCCTGCCTTTCTGGATTTTACACTTTTTTCAGATGGCCCTTTTGACCGGGGGGAAGTGAGACTTCATTGTAGTGCAGATTTCCTTTGCAAGCTTGCTTGGTTGGCCAAAAAGGGCGTATGCGTTTTTTCCTGAATATATTCAGGAAAAAACGCATACGCCCTTTTAGGCCAAGTGCATCATTGTGGACGTTCTGCCTCTTTTCCTATGCTTTCAATGCAATTCCAGTCTACCTCCTGAAATCGGTTTCCTGCAATTCTGCCCCGCTTTCAAGTCCTCTTGGCAGCCTTACTTCAGTATATTTTTGGACGATAGCTGTCATTTATAACTCTGCAGGTTTGTGAATTACAGTGCCCCTGAGCTCCTTTCTTCAACTCGCTTTCTTTTGAGCTGGCCGCAACACCGCAGGATGGCTTCAGGCCCTAATCTGGTTCCGGCACGGCACGCTGAGCCTTTGGTTATTTCCTCTTCCTGGTGGGAAATGAGAGTTAAATTTGCCCGTCCAGACACATCCAGCTAGTCTCTCATTGGTTCTCCCTATTCCTGTTCATCTTCCGCAGAAATTGCAAACTGGGCCAAACAGGAGGTTAAAGGCGCTGACTCTCCAAGTGGGGAGAGTGTTAGTAAAGCGCCTGGAATGTTGCACCCGAGTACCAGGGGAGGAAAACTGAGACATATTTGAACATGTCTCCCGATCACGCGGTTGATCATACTCTAGGTTCCACATGCATGTTTTAGCTGAAGGAAGAATACCTTAAACCTGGAGAGTTGAAACCCGTGGAATGGGTACCATGCAATATGACTTCAAAGGGTCTTCATTTGCTCACCGAACCTCTCCAATCCTATCACTGCTGCGTTTATGCCCCTGTACACATGCTTGATTCTCTTTCAGAGACATAGCAATCCATAGGTTTTAAGATACTTACTAGTCAGGTACATTCTTAGGCGTTTAATATGGGGTGTTGAGTCCATTTCGTTGAGCAAGGAGTAGCTCTTGTCTATTCCATATTTGGCTTAAGGAACTTTATCTGTGCTCATTTCAATCTCTGGTTTTATGCAGCACCCCAACTCACCTTTCCCCTTAAGCAAGCATAAGTTGGTTTTCTAAATTTGAGACCCTGTTTTGTTTTGCAATTCAGTTCCTGTGTAGCCAAGTTTACATTCCGTGTATTAGTGATATCTTATGATGTTCCTTTTTCTGTGTGACTTATTTCAGTTAGAATCATCGTACCTGAATCCACTCATTATGCTGCTACCAGCCTGATGACATAGATTTCATTGCTGAGTGATACTGCATTGTACGTAAGTACCACAAGTTCTTTATCCATTTTTCACTTTCTGTGATACTGGACTTGTACGGTAAACGAGGTTCTTGTAAACAGAGGCGTCCCAAACTTTGGGGTGGCTGTGTCTTTTTGTTTTTAATTTCCGTAAGCTATAGGACCATAAGTGGAAGTGCCCTAGGCTCTGTTGCTTTGTTTTTTAGATGTTTCAGGAAACACCATACACATCTCCAGAGTGTCTGTTGGCAATTTACATCCCGCCCATCAGCATAACAAGGCTCCCAGTTCTCCATGGCCTGTCCTGCCTTTCTGGATTTTACACTTTTTTCAGATGGCCCTTTTGACTGGGGGGAAGTGAGACTTCATTGTAGTGCAGATTTCCTTTGCAAGCTTGCTTGGTTGGCCAAAAAGGGCGTATGCGTTTTTTCCTGAATATATTCAGGAAAAAACGCATACGCACTTTTTGGCCAAGTGCATCATTGTGGACGTTCTGCCTCTTTTCCTATGCTTTCAATGCAATTCCAGTCTACCTCCTGAAATCGGTTTCCTGCAATTCTGCCCCGCTTTCAAGTCCTCTTGGCAGCCTTACTTCAGTATATTTTTGGACGATAGCTGTCATTTATAACTCTGCAGGTTTGTGAATTACAGTGCCCCTGAGCTCCTTTCTTCAACTCGCATTCTTGTGACCTGGCCGCAACACCACAGCATGGCTTCAGGCCCTAATCTGGTTCCGGCACGGCACGCTGAGCCTTTGGTTATTTCCTCTTCCTGGTGGGAAATAAGAGTTAAATTTGCCCGTCCAGACACCTCCAGCTAGTCTATCATTGGTTCTCGCTATTCCTGTTCATCTTCCGCAGAAATTGCAAACTGGGCCAAACAGGAGGTTAAAGGCGCTGACTCTCCAAGTGGGGAGAGTGTTATTAAAGCGTCTGGAATGTTGCACCCGAGTACCAGGGGATTAAAACTGAGACATATTTGAACACGTCTCCCGTTCACACGGTTGATCATACTCTGGGTTCCACATGCATGTTTTTGCTGAAGGAAGAATACCTTAAACCTGGAGAGTTGAGACCCGTGGAATGGGTACCATGCAATATGACTTCAAAGGGTCTTCATTTGCTCACCGAACCGCTCCAATCCTATCACTGCTGCGTTTATGCCCCTGTACACACGCTTGATTCTCTTTTGGAGACATAGCAATCCATAGGTTTTAAGATACTTACTAGTCAGGTACATTCTTAGGCGTTTAATATGCGGTGTTGAGTCCATTTCGTTGAGCAAGGAGTAGCTCTTGTCTATTCCATATTTGGCTTAAGGAACTTTATCTGTGCTCATTTCAATCTCTGGTTTTATGCAGCACCCCAACTCACCTTTCCCCTTAAGCAAGCATAAGTTGGTTTTCTAAATTTGAGACCCTGTTCTGTTTTGGAATTCAGTTCCTGTGTAGCCAAGTTTACATTCCGTGTATTAGTGATATCTTATGATGTTTCTTTTTCTGTGTGACTTATTTCAGTTAGAATCATCGTACCTGAATCCACTCATTATGCTGCTATGGGCCTGATGACATAGATTTCATTGCTGAGTGATACTGCATTGTACATAAGTACCACAAGTTCTTTATCCATTTTTCACTTTCTGTGATACTGAACTTGTACGGTAAAGGAGGTTCTTGTAAACAGAGGCGTCCCAAACTTTGGGGTGGCTGTGTCTTTTTTATTTTAATTTCCCTAAGCTATAGGACCATAAGTGGAAGTGCCCTAGGCTCTGTTGCTTTGTTTCTTAGATGTTTCAGGAAACACCATACACTTCTCCTGAGTGTCTGTTGGCAATTTACATCCCGCCCATCAGCATAACAAGGCTCCCAGTTCTCCATGGCCTGTCCTGCCTTTCTGGATTTTACACTTTTTTCAGATGGCCCTTTTGACCGGGGGGAAGTGAGACTTCATTGTAGTGCAGATTTCCTTTGCAAGCTTGCTTGGTTGGCCAAAAAGGGCGTATGCATTTTTTCCTGAATATATTCAGGAAAAAACGCATACGCCCTTTTTGGCCAAGTGCATCATTGTGGACGTTCTGCCTCTTTTCCTATGCTTTCAATGGAATTCCAGTTTATCTCCTGAAATCGGTTTCCTGCAATTCTGCCCCGCTTTCAAGTCCTCTTGGCAGCCTTACTCCAGTATATTTTTGGACGATAGCTGTCATTTATAACTCTGCAGGTTTGTGAATTACAGTGCCCCTGAGCTCCTTTCTTCAACTCGCTTTCTTGTGAGCTGGCCGCAACACCGCAGGATGGCTTCAGGCCCTAATCTGGTTCCGGCACGGCACGCTGAGCCTTTGGTTATTTCCTCTTCCTGGTGGGAAATGAGAGTTAAATTTGCCCGTCCAGACACCTCCAGCTAGTCTCTCATTGTTTCTCCCTATTCCTGTTCATCTTCCGCAGAAATTGCAAACTGGGCCAAACAGGAAGTTAAAGGCTCTGACTCTCCAAGTGGGGAGAGTGTTAGTAAAGCGTCTGGAATGTTGCACCCGAGTACCAGGGGAGGAAAACTGAGACATATTTGAACACATCTCCCGTTCACACGGTTGATCATACTCTGGGTTCCACATGCATGTTTTAGCTGAAGGAAGAATACCTTAAACCTGGAGAGTTGAGACCCGTGGAATGGGTATCATGCAATATGACTTCAAAGGGTCTTCATTTTCTCACCGAACCTCTCCAATCCTATCACTGCTGCGTTTATGCCCCTGTACACACGCTTGATTCTCTTTTGGAGACATAGCAATCCATAGGTTTTAAGATACTTACTAGTCAGGTACATTCTTAGGCGTTTAATATGGGGTGTTGAGTCCATTTCGTTGAGCAAGGAGTAGCTCTTGTCTATTCCATATTTGGCTTAAGGAACTTTATCTGTGCTCATTTCAATCTCTGGTTTTATGCAGCACCCCAACTCACCTTTCCCCTTAAGCAAGCATAAGTTGGGTTTCTAAATTTGAGACCCTGTTCTGTTTTGGAATTCAGTTCCTGTGTAGCCAAGTTTACATTCTGTGTATTACTGATATCTTATGATGTTTCTTTTTCTGTGTGACTTATTTCAGTTAGAATCATCGTACCTGAATCCACTCATTATGCTGCTACGGGCCTGATGACATAGATTTCATTGCTGAGTGATACCGCATTATACATAAGTACCACAAGTTCTTTATCCATTTTTCACTTTCTGTGATACTGAACTTGTACGGTAAACGAGGTTCTTGTAAACAGAGGCGTCCCAAACTTTGGGGTGGCTGTGTCTTTTTGTTTTTAATTTCCCTAAGCTATAGGACCATAAGTGGAAGTGCCCTAGGCTCTGTTGCTTTGTTTTTTAGATGTTTCAGGAAACACCATACACTTCTCCCAATTTTCTGTTGGCAATATACATCCCGCCCATCAGCATAACAAGGCTCCTAGTTCTCCATGGCCTGTCCTGCCTTTCTGGATTTTACACTTTTTTCAGATGGCCCTTTTGACCGGGGGGAAGTGAGACTTCATTGTAGTGCAGATTTCCTTTGCAAGCTTGCTTGGTTGGCCAAAAAGGGCGTATGCGTTTTTTCCTGAATATATTCAGGAAAAAACGCATACGCCCTTTTTGGCCAAGTGCATCATTGTGGACGTTCTGCCTCTTTTCCTATGCTTTCAATGCAATTCCAGTCTACCTCCTGAAATCGGTTTCCTGCAATTCTGCCCCGCTTTCAAGTCCTCTTGGCAGCCTTACTTCAGTATATTTTTGGACGATAGCTGTCATTTATAACTCTGCAGGTTTGTGAATTACAGTGCCCCTGAGCTCCTTTCTTCAACTCGCATTCTTGTGACCGGGCCGTAACACCGCAGCATGGCTTCAGGCCCTAATCTGGTTCCGGCACGGCACGCTGAGCCTTTGGTTAATTCCTCTTCCTGGTGGGAAATGAGAGTTAAATTTGCCCGTCCATACACCTCCAGCTAGTCTCTCATTGGTTCTCGCTATTCCTGTTCATCTTCCGCAGAAATTGCAAACTGGGCCAAACAGGAGGTTAAAGGCGCTGACTCTCCAAGTCGGGAGAGTGTTAGTAAAGCGTCTGGAATGTTGCACCCGAGTACCAGGGGAGGAAAACTGAGACATATTTGAACACGTCTCCCGTTCACACGGTTGATCATACTCTGGGTTCCACATGCATGTTTTAGCTGAAGGATGAATACCTTAAACCTGGAGAGTTGAGACCCATGTAATGGGTACCATGCAATATGACTTGAAAGGGTCTTCATTTGCTCACCGAACCTCTCCAATCCTATCACTGCTGCGTTTATGCCCCTGTACACATGCTTGATTCTCTTCCGGAGACATAGCAATCCATAGGTTTTAAGATACTTACTAGTCAGGTACATTCTTAGGCGTTTAATATGCGGTGTTGAGTCCATTTCGTTGAGCAAGGAGTAGCTCTTGTCTATTCCATATTTGGCTTAAGGAACTTTATCTGTGCTCATTTCAATCTCTGGTTTTATGCAGCACCCCAACTCACCTTTCCCCTTAAGCAAGCATAAGTTGGTTTTCTAAATTTGAGACCCTGTTCTGTTTTGGAATTCAGTTCCTGTGTAGCCAAGTTTACATTCCGTGTATTACTGATATCTTATGATGTTTCTTTTTCTGTGTGACTTATTTCAGTTAGAATCATCATACCTGAATCCACTCATTATGCTGCTAAGGGCCTGATGACATAGATTTCATTGCTGAGTGATATTGCTTTGTAAGTAAATACCACAACTTCTTTATCCATTTTTCACTTTCTGCGATGTTGAACTTGTACTGTAAACGAGGTTCTTGTAAACAGAGGCGTCCCAAACTTTGGGGTGGCTGTGTCTTTTTGATTTTAATTTCCCTAAGCTATAGGACCATAAGTGGAAGTGCCCTAGGCTCTGTTGCTTTGTTTTTTAGATGTTTCAGGAAACACCATACACTTCTCCAGAGTGTCTGTTGGCAATTTACATCCCGCCCATCAGCATAACAAGGCTCCCAGTTCTCCATGGCCTGTCCTGACTTTCTGGATTTTACACTTTTTTCAGATGGCCCTTTTGACCGGGGGGAAGTGAGACTTCATTGTAGTGCAGATTTCCTTTGCAAGCTTGCTTGGTTGGCCAAAAAGGGCGTATGCGTTTTTTCCTGAATATATTCAGGAAAAAATGCATACGCCCTTTTTGGCCAAGTGCATCATTGTGGACGTTCTGCCTCTTTTCCTATGCTTTCAATGCAATTCCAGTCTACCTCCTGAACTCGGTTTCCTGCAATTCTGCCCCGCTTTCAAGTCCTCTTGGCAGCCTTACTTCAGTATATTTTTGGACGATAGCTGTCATTTATAACTCTGCAGGTTTGTGAATTACAGTGCCCCTGAGCTCCTTTCTTCAACTCGCTTTCTTGTGAGCTGGCCGCAACACCACAGGATGGCTTCAGGCCCTAATCTGGTTCCGGCACGGCACGCTGAGCCTTTGGTTATTTCCTCTTCCTGGTGGGAAATGAGAGTTAAATTTGCCCGTCCAGACACCTCCAGCTAGTCTCTCATTGGTTCTCCCTATTCCTGTTCATCTTCCGCAGAAATTGCAAACTGGGCCAAACAGGAGGTTAAAGGCGCTGACTCTCCAAGTGGGGAGAGTGTTAGTAAAGCGTCTGGAATGTTGCACCCGAGTACCAGGGGAGGAAAACTGAGACATATTTGAACACGTCTCCCGTTCACACGGTTGATCATACTCTGGGTTCCACATGCATGTTTTAGCTGAAGGATGAATACCTTAAACCTGGAGAGTTGAGACCCATGTAATGGGTACCATGCAATATGAATTCAAAGGGTCTTCATTTGCTCACCGAACCTCTCCAATCCTATCACTGCTGCGTTTATGCCCCTGTACACATGCTTGATTCTCTTCCGGAGACATAGCAATCCATAGGTTTTAAGATACTTACTAGTCAGGTACATTCTTAGGCGTTTAATATGCGGTGTTGAGTCCATTTCGTTGAGCAAGGAGTAGCTCTTGTCTATTCCATATTTGGCTTAAGGAACTTTATCTGTGCTCATTTCAATCTCTGGTTTTATGCAGCACCCCAACTCACCTTTCCCCTTAAGCAAGCATAAGTTGGTTTTCTAAATTTGAGACACTGTTCTGTTTTGGAATTCAGTTCCTGTGTAGCCAAGTTTACATTCCGTGTATTACTGATATCTTATGATGTTTCTTTTTCTGTGTGACTTATTTCAGTTAGAATCATCATACCTGAATCCACTCATTATGCTGCTAAGAGCCTGATGACATAGATTTCATTGCTGAGTGATATTGCTTTGTAAGTAAATACCACAACTTCTTTATCCATTTTTCACTTTCTGCGATGTTGAACTTGTACAGTAAACGAGGTTCTTGTAAACAGAGGCGTCCCAAACTTTGGGGTGGCTGTGTCTTTTTTATTTTAATTTCCCTAAGCTATAGGACCATAAGTGGAAATGCCCTAGGCTCTGTTGCTTTGTTTTTTAGATGTTTCAGGAAACACCATACACTTCTCCCGAGTGTCTGTTGGCAATTTACATCCCGCCCATCAGCATAACAAGGCTCCCAGTTTTCCATGGCCTGTCCTGCCTTTCTGGATTTTACACTTTTTTCAGATGGCCCTTTTGACCGGGGGGAAGTGAGACTTCATTGTAGTGCAGATTTCCTTTGCAAGCTTGCTTGGTTGGCCAAAAAGGGCGTATGCGTTTTTTCCTGAATATATTCAGGAAAAAACGCATACGCCCTTTTAGGCCAAGTGCATCATTGTGGACGTTCTGCCTCTTTTCCTATGCTTTCAATGCAATTCCAGTCTACCTCCTGAAATCGGTTTCCTGCAATTCTGCCCCGCTTTCAAGTCCTCTTGGCAGCCTTACTTCAGTATATTTTTGGACGATAGCTGTCATTTATAACTCTGCAGGTTTGTGAATTACAGTGCCCCTGAGCTCCTTTCTTCAACTCGCTTTCTTTTGAGCTGGCCGCAACACCGCAGGATGGCTTCAGGCCCTAATCTGGTTCCGGCACGGCACGCTGAGCCTTTGGTTATTTCCTCTTCCTGGTGGGAAATGAGAGTTAAATTTGCCCGTCCAGACACCTCCAGCTAGTCTCTGATTGGTTCTCCCTATTCCTGTTCATCTTCCGCAGAAATTGCAAACTGGGCCAAACAGGAGGTTAAAGGCTCTGACTCTCCAAGTGGGGAGAGTGTTCGTAAAGCGTCTGGAATGTTGCACCCGAGTACCAGGGGAGGAAAACTGAGACATATTTGAACACGTCTCCCGTTCACACGGTTGATCATACTCTGGGTTCCACATGCATGTTTTAGCTGAAGGAAGAATACCTTAAACCTGGAGAGTTGAGACCCGTGGAATGGGTATCATGCAATATGACTTCAAAGGGTCTTCATTTGCTCACCGAACCTCTCCAATCCTATCACTGCTGCGTTTATGCCCCTGTACACACGCTTGATTCTCTTTTGGAGACATAGCAATCCATCGGTTTTAAGATACTTACTAGTCAGGTACATTCTTAGGCATTTAATATGGTGTGTTGAGTCCATTTCATTGAGCAAGGAGTAGCTCTTGTCTATTCCATATTTGGCTTAAGGAACTTTATCTGTGCTCATTTCAATCTCTGGTTTTATGCAGCACCCCAACTCACCTTTCCCCTTAAGCAAGAATAAGTTGGTTTTCTAAATTTGAGACCCTGTTCTGTTCTGTAATTCAGTTCCTGTGTAGCCAAGTTTACATTCCGTGTATTACTGATATCTTATGATGTTTCTTTTTCTGTGTGACTTATTTCAGTTAGAGTCATCGTACCTGAATCCATTCATTATGCTGCTACGGGCCTGATGACATAGATTTCATTGTTGAGTGATACTGCATTGTATGTAAGTACCACAAGTTCTTTATCCATTTTTCACTTTCTGTGATACTGAACTTGTACAGTAAACGAGGTTCTTGTAAACAGAGGCGTCCCAAACTTTGGGGTGGCTGTGTCTTTTTGATTTTAATTTCCCTAAGCTATAGGACCATAAGTGGAAGTGCCCTAGGCTCTGTTGCTTTGTTTTTTAGATGTTTCAGGAAACACCATACACTTCTCCCGAGTGTCTGTTGGCAATTTACATCCCGCCCATCAGCATAACAAGGCTCCCAGTTCTCCATGGCCTGTCCTGCCTTTCTGGATTTTACACTTTTTTCAGATGGCCCTTTTGACCGGGGGGAAGTGAGACTTCATTGTAGTGCAGATTTCCTTTGCAAGCTTGCTTGGTTGGCCAAAAAGGGCGTATGCGTTTTTTCCTGAATATATTCAGGAAAAAACGCATACGCCCTTTTAGGCCAAGTGCATCATTGTGGACGTTCTGCCTCTTTTCCTATGCTTTCAATGCAATTCCAGTCTACCTCCTGAAATCGGTTTCCTGCAATTCTGCCCCGCTTTCAAGTCCTCTTGGCAGCCTTACTTCAGTATATTTTTGGACGATAGCTGTCATTTATAACTCTGCAGGTTTGTGAATTACAGTGCCCCTGAGCTCCTTTCTTCAACTCGCTTTCTTTTGACCTGGCCGCAACACCGCAGGATGGCTTCAGGCCCTAATCTGGTTCCGGCACGGCACGCTGAGCCTTTGGTTATTTCCTCTTCCTGGTGGGAAATGAGAGTTAAATTTGCCCGTCCAGACACCTCCAGCTAGTCTCTGATTGGTTCTCCCTATTCCTGTTCATCTTCCGCAGAAATTGCAAACTGGGCCAAACAGGAGGTTAAAGGCGCTGACTCTCCAAGTGGGGAGAGTGTTAGTAAAGCGTCTGGAATGTTGCACCCGAGTACCAGGGGAGGAAAACTGAGACATATTTGAACTCGTCTCCCGTTCACACGGTTGATCATACTCTGGGTTCCACATGCATGTTTTAGCTGAAGGAAGAATACCTTAAACCTGGAGAGTTGAGACCCGTGGAATGGGTATCATGCAATATGACTTCAAAGGGTCTTCATTTGCTCACCGAACCTCTCCAATCCTATCACTGCTGCGTTTATGCCCCTGTACACACGCTTGATTCTCTTTTGGAGACATAGCAATCCATCGGTTTTAAGATACTTACTAGTCAGGTACATTCTTAGGCATTTAATATGGTGTGTTGAGTCCATTTCATTGAGCAAGGAGTAGCTCTTGTCTATTCCATATTTGGCTTAAGGAACTTTATCTGTGCTCATTTCAATCTCTGGTTTTATGCAGCACCCTAACTCACCTTTCCCCTTAAGCAAGCATAAGTTGGTTTTCTAAATTTGAGACCCTTTTCTGTTTTGGAATTCAGTTCCTGTGTAGCCAAGTTTCCATTCCGTGTATTACTGATATCTTATGATGTTTCTTTTTCTGTGTGACTTATTTCAGTTAGAATCATCGTACCTGAATCCACTCATTATGCTGCTACGAGCCTGATGACATAGATTTCATTGCTGAGTGATACTGCATTGTACGTAAGTACCACAAGTTCTTTATCCATTTTTCACTTTCTGTGATGTTGAACTTGTACGGTAAAGGAGGTTCTTGTAAACAGAGGCGTCCCAAACTTTGGGGTGGCTGTGTCTTTTTGATTTTAATTTCCGTAAGCTATAGGACCATAAGTGGAAGTGCCCTAGGCTCTGTTGCTTTGTTTTTTAGATGTTTCAGGAAACACCATACACTTCTCCCGAGTGTCTGTTGGCAATTTACATCCCCCCCATCAGCATAACAAGGCTCCCAGTTCTCCATGGCCTGTCCTGCCTTTCTGGATTTTACACTTTTTTCAGATGGCCCTTTTGACCGGGGGGAAGTGAGACTTCATTGTAGTGCAGATTTCCTTTGCAAGCTTGCTTGGTTGGCCAAAAAGGGCGTATGCGTTTTTTCCTGAATATATTCAGGAAAAAACGCATACGCCCTTTTTGGCCAAGTGCCTCATTGTGGACGTTCTGCCTCTTTTCCTATGCTTTCAATGCAATTCCAGTCTACCTCCTGAAATCGGTTTCCTGCAATTCTGCCCCGCTTTCAAGTCCTCTTGGCAGCCTTACTTCAGTATATTTTTGGACGATAGCTGTCATTTATAACTCTGCAGGTTTGTGAATTACAGTGCCCCTGAGCTCCTTTCTTCAACTCGCTTTCTTGTGAGCTGGCCGCAACACCACAGGATGGCTTCAGGCCCTAATCTGGTTCCGGCACGGCACGCTGAGCCTTTGGTTATTTCCTCTTCCTGGTGGGAAATGAGAGTTAAATTTGCCCGTCCAGACACATCCAGCTAGTCTCTCATTGGTTCTCCCTATTCCTGTTCATCTTCCGCAGAAATTGCAAACTGGGCCAAACAGGAGGTTAAAGGCGCTGACTCTCCAAGTGGGGAGAGTGTTAGTAAAGCGCCTGGAATGTTGCACCCGAGTACCAGGGGAGGAAAACTGAGACATATTTGAACATGTCTCCCGATCACACGGTTGATCATACTCTAGGTTCCACATGCATGTTTTAGCTGAAGGAAGAATACCTTAAACCTGGAGAGTTGAAACCCGTGGAATGGGTACCATGCAATATGACTTCAAAGGGTCTTCATTTGCTCACCGAACCTCTCCAATCCTATCACTGCTGCGTTTATGCCCCTGTACACATGCTTGATTCTCTTTCAGAGACATAGCAATCCATAGGTTTTAAGATACTTACTAGTCAGGTACATTCTTAGGCGTTTAATATGGGGTGTTGAGTCCATTTCGTTGAGCAAGGAGTAGCTCTTGTCTATTCCATATTTGGCTTAAGGAACTTTATCTGTGCTCATTTCAATCTCTGGTTTTATGCAGCACCCCAACTCACCTTTCCCCTTAAGCAAGCATAAGTTGGTTTTCTAAATTTGAGACCCTGTTTTGTTTTGCAATTCAGTTCCTGTGTAGCCAAGTTTACATTCCGTGTATTAGTGATATCTTATGATGTTTCTTTTTCTGTGTGACTTATTTCAGTTAGAATCATCGTACCTGAATCCACTCATTATGCTGCTACCAGCCTGATGACATAGATTTCATTGCTGAGTGATACTGCATTGTACGTAAGTACCACAAGTTCTTTATCCATTTTTCACTTTCTGTGATACTGGACTTGTACGGTAAACGAGGTTCTTGTAAACAGAGGCGTCCCAAACTTTGGGGTGGCTGTGTCTTTTTGTTTTTAATTTCCGTAAGCTATAGGACCATAAGTGGAAGTGCCCTAGGCTCTGTTGCTTTGTTTTTTAGATGTTTCAGGAAACACCATACACATCTCCAGAGTGTCTGTTGGCAATTTACATCCCGCCCATCAGCATAACAAGGCTCCCAGTTCTCCATGGCCTGTCCTGCCTTTCTGGATTTTACACTTTTTTCAGATGGCCCTTTTGACTGGGGGGAAGTGAGACTTCATTGTAGTGCAGATTTCCTTTGCAAGCTTGCTTGGTTGGCCAAAAAGGGCGTATGCGTTTTTTCCTGAATATATTCAGGAAAAAACGCATACGCACTTTTTGGCCAAGTGCATCATTGTGGACGTTCTGCCTCTTTTCCTATGCTTTCAATGCAATTCCAGTCTACCTCCTGAAATCGGTTTCCTGCAATTCTGCCCCGCTTTCAAGTCCTCTTGGCAGCCTTACTTCAGTATATTTTTGGACGATAGCTGTCATTTATAACTCTGCAGGTTTGTGAATTACAGTGCCCCTGAGCTCCTTTCTTCAACTCGCATTCTTGTGACCTGGCCGCAACACCACAGCATGGCTTCAGGCCCTAATCTGGTTCCGGCACGGCACGCTGAGCCTTTGGTTATTTCCTCTTCCTGGTGGGAAATAAGAGTTAAATTTGCCCGTCCAGACACCTCCAGCTAGTCTATCATTGGTTCTCGCTATTCCTGTTCATCTTCCGCAGAAATTGCAAACTGGGCCAAACAGGAGGTTAAAGGCGCTGACTCTCCAAGTGGGGAGAGTGTTATTAAAGCGTCTGGAATGTTGCACCCGAGTACCAGGGGATTAAAACTGAGACATATTTGAACACGTCTCCCGTTCACACGGTTGATCATACTCTGGGTTCCACATGCATGTTTTTGCTGAAGGAAGAATACCTTAAACCTGGAGAGTTGAGACCCGTGGAATGGGTACCATGCAATATGACTTCAAAGGGTCTTCATTTGCTCACCGAACCGCTCCAATCCTATCACTGCTGCGTTTATGCCCCTGTACACACGCTTGATTCTCTTTTGGAGACATAGCAATCCATAGGTTTTAAGATACTTACTAGTCAGGTACATTCTTAGGCGTTTAATATGCGGTGTTGAGTCCATTTCGTTGAGCAAGGAGTAGCTCTTTTCTATTCCATATTTGGCTTAAGGAACTTTATCTGTGCTCATTTCAATCTCTGGTTTTATGCAGCACCCCAACTCACCTTTCCCCTTAAGCAAGCATAAGTTGGTTTTCTAAATTTGAGACCCTGTTCTGTTTTGGAATTCAGTTCCTGTGTAGCCAAGTTTACATTCCGTGTATTAGTGATATCTTATGATGTTTCTTTTTCTGTGTGACTTATTTCAGTTAGAATCATCGTACCTGAATCCACTCATTATGCTGCTATGGGCCTGATGACATAGATTTCATTGCTGAGTGATACTGCATTGTACATAAGTACCACAAGTTCTTTATCCATTTTTCACTTTCTGTGATACTGAACTTGTACGGTAAAGGAGGTTCTTGTAAACAGAGGCGTCCCAAACTTTGGGGTGGCTGTGTCTTTTTTATTTTAATTTCCCTAAGCTATAGGACCATAAGTGGAAGTGCCCTAGGCTCTGTTGCTTTGTTTCTTAGATGTTTCAGGAAACACCATACACTTCTCCTGAGTGTCTGTTGGCAATTTACATCCCGCCCATCAGCATAACAAGGCTCCCAGTTCTCCATGGCCTGTCCTGCCTTTCTGGATTTTACACTTTTTTCAGATGGCCCTTTTGACCGGGGGGAAGTGAGACTTCATTGTAGTGCAGATTTCCTTTGCAAGCTTGCTTGGTTGGCCAAAAAGGGCGTATGCATTTTTTCCTGAATATATTCAGGAAAAAACGCATACGCCCTTTTTGGCCAAGTGCATCATTGTGGACGTTCTGCCTCTTTTCCTATGCTTTCAATGGAATTCCAGTTTATCTCCTGAAATCGGTTTCCTGCAATTCTGCCCCGCTTTCAAGTCCTCTTGGCAGCCTTACTCCAGTATATTTTTGGACGATAGCTGTCATTTATAACTCTGCAGGTTTGTGAATTACAGTGCCCCTGAGCTCCTTTCTTCAACTCGCTTTCTTGTGAGCTGGCCGCAACACCGCAGGATGGCTTCAGGCCCTAATCTGGTTCCGGCACGGCACGCTGAGCCTTTGGTTATTTCCTCTTCCTGGTGGGAAATGAGAGTTAAATTTGCCCGTCCAGACACCTCCAGCTAGTCTCTCATTGTTTCTCCCTATTCCTGTTCATCTTCCGCAGAAATTGCAAACTGGGCCAAACAGGAAGTTAAAGGCTCTGACTCTCCAAGTGGGGAGAGTGTTAGTAAAGCGTCTGGAATGTTGCACCCGAGTACCAGGGGAGGAAAACTGAGACATATTTGAACACATCTCCCGTTCACACGGTTGATCATACTCTGGGTTCCACATGCATGTTTTAGCTGAAGGAAGAATACCTTAAACCTGGAGAGTTGAGACCCGTGGAATGGGTATCATGCAATATGACTTCAAAGGGTCTTCATTTTCTCACCGAACCTCTCCAATCCTATCACTGCTGCGTTTATGCCCCTGTACACACGCTTGATTCTCTTTTGGAGACATAGCAATCCATAGGTTTTAAGATACTTACTAGTCAGGTACATTCTTAGGCGTTTAATATGGGGTGTTGAGTCCATTTCGTTGAGCAAGGAGTAGCTCTTGTCTATTCCATATTTGGCTTAAGGAACTTTATCTGTGCTCATTTCAATCTCTGGTTTTATGCAGCACCCCAACTCACCTTTCCCCTTAAGCAAGCATAAGTTGGGTTTCTAAATTTGAGACCCTGTTCTGTTTTGGAATTCAGTTCCTGTGTAGCCAAGTTTACATTCTGTGTATTACTGATATCTTATGATGTTTCTTTTTCTGTGTGACTTATTTCAGTTAGAATCATCGTACCTGAATCCACTCATTATGCTGCTACGGGCCTGATGACATAGATTTCATTGCTGAGTGATACCGCATTATACATAAGTACCACAAGTTCTTTATCCATTTTTCACTTTCTGTGATACTGAACTTGTACGGTAAACGAGGTTCTTGTAAACAGAGGCGTCCCAAACTTTGGGGTGGCTGTGTCTTTTTGTTTTTAATTTCCCTAAGCTATAGGACCATAAGTGGAAGTGCCCTAGGCTCTGTTGCTTTGTTTTTTAGATGTTTCAGGAAACACCATACACTTCTCCCAATTTTCTGTTGGCAATATACATCCCGCCCATCAGCATAACAAGGCTCCTAGTTCTCCATGGCCTGTCCTGCCTTTCTGGATTTTACACTTTTTTCAGATGGCCCTTTTGACCGGGGGGAAGTGAGACTTCATTGTAGTGCAGATTTCCTTTGCAAGCTTGCTTGGTTGGCCAAAAAGGGCGTATGCGTTTTTTCCTGAATATATTCAGGAAAAAACGCATACGCCCTTTTTGGCCAAGTGCATCATTGTGGACGTTCTGCCTCTTTTCCTATGCTTTCAATGCAATTCCAGTCTACCTCCTGAAATCGGTTTCCTGCAATTCTGCCCCGCTTTCAAGTCCTCTTGGCAGCCTTACTTCAGTATATTTTTGGACGATAGCTGTCATTTATAACTCTGCAGGTTTGTGAATTACAGTGCCCCTGAGCTCCTTTCTTCAACTCGCATTCTTGTGACCTGGCCGTAACACCGCAGCATGGCTTCAGGCCCTAATCTGGTTCCGGCACGGCACGCTGAGCCTTTGGTTAATTCCTCTTCCTGGTGGGAAATGAGAGTTAAATTTGCCCGTCCAGACACCTCCAGCTAGTCTCTCATTGATTCTCGCTATTCCTGTTCATCTTCCGCAGAAATTGCAAACTGGGCCAAACAGGAGGTTAAAGGCGCTGACTCTCCAAGTTTGGAGAGTGTTAGTAAAGCGTCTGGAATGTTGCACCCGAGTACCAGGGGAGGAAAACTGAGACATATTTGAACACGTCTCCCGTTCACACGGTTGATCATACTCTGGGTTCCACATGCATGTTTTAGCTGAAGGAAGAATAACTTAAACCTGGAGAGTTGAGACCCGTGGAATGGGTACCATGCAATATGACTTCAAAGGGTCTTCATTTGCTCACCGAACCTCTCCAATCCTATCACTGCTGCGTTTATGCCCCTGTACACACGCTTGATTCTCTTTTGGAGACATAGCAATCCATAGGTTTTAAGATACTTACTAGTCAGGTACATTCTTAGGCGTTTAATATGGGGTGTTGAGTCCATTTCGTTGAGCAAGGAGTAGCTCTTGTCTATTCCATATTTGGCTTAAGGAACTTTATCTGTGCTCATTTCAATCTCTGGTTTTATGCAGCACCCCAACTCACCTTTCCCCTTAAGCAAGCATAAGTTGGTTTTCTAAATTTGAGACCCTGTTTTGTTTTGGAATTCAGTTCCTGTGTAGCCAAGTTTACATTCCGTGTATTAGTGATATCTTATGATGTTTCTTTTTCTGTGTGACTTATTTCAGTTAGAATCATCGTACCTGAATCCACTCATTATGCTGCTACGAGCCTGATGACATAGATTTCATTGCTGAGTGATACTGCATTGTACGTAAGTACCACAAGTTCTTTATCCATTTTTCACTTTCTGTGATGTTGAACTTGTATGGTAAACGAGGTTCTTGTAAACAGAGGCGTCCCAAACTTTGGGGTGGCTGTGTCTTTTTGATTTTAATTTCCGTAAGCTATAGGACCATAAGTGGAAGTGCCCTAGGCTCTGTTGCTTTGTTTTTTAGATGTTTCAGGAAACACCATACACTTCTCCCGAGTGTCTGTTGGCAATTTACATCCCGCCCATCAGCATAACAAGGCTCCCAGTTCTCCATGGCCTGTCCTGCCTTTCTGGATTTTACACTTTTTTCAGATGGCCCTTTTGACTGGGGGGAAGTGAGACTTCATTGTAGTGCAGATTTCCTTTGCAAGCTTGCTTGGTTGGCCAAAAAGTGCGTATGCGTTTTTTCCTGAATATATTCAGGAAAAAACGCATACGCCCTTTTTGGCCAAGTGCATCATTGTGGACGTTCTGCCTCTTTTCCTATGCTTTCAATGCAATTCCAGTCTACCTCCTGAAATCGGTTTCCTGCAATTCTGCCCTGCTTTCAAGTCCTCTTGGCAGCCTTACTTCAGTATATTTTTGGACGATAGCTGTCATTTATAACTCTGCAGGTTTGTGAATTACAGTGCCCCTGAGCTCCTTTCTTCAACTCGCATTCTTTTGACCTGGCCGCAACACCGCAGGATGGCTTCAGGCCCTAATCTGGTTCCGGCACGGCACGCTTAGCCTTTGGTTATTTCCTCTTCCTGGTGGGAAATGAGAGTAAAATTTGCCCGTCCAGACACCTCCAGCTAGTCTCTCATTGGTTCTCGCTATTCCTGTTCATCTTCCGCAGAAATTGCAAACTGGGCCAAACAGGAGGTTAAAGGCGCTGACTCTCCAAGTCGGGAGAGTGTTAGTAAAGCGTCTGGAATGTTGCACCCGAGTACCAGGGGAGGATAACTGAGACATACTTGAACACGTCTCCCGTTCACACGGTTGATCATATTCTGGGTTCCACATGCATGTTTTAGCTGAAGGAAGAATAACTTAAACCTGGAGAGTTGAGACCCGTGTAATGGGTACCATGCAATATGACTTCAAAGGGTCTTCATTTGCGCACCGAACCTCTCCAATCCTATCACTGCTGCGTTTATGCCCCTGTACACACGCTTGATTCTCTTTTGGAGACATAGCAATCCATAGGTTTTAAGATACTTACTAGTCAGGTACATTGTTAGGCGTTTAATATGGGGTGTTGAGGCCATATCGTTGAGCAAGGAGTAGCACTTGTCTATTCCATATTTGGCTTAAGGATCTTTATCTGTGCTCATTTCAATCTCTGGTTTAATGCAGCACCCCAACTCACCTTTCCCCTTAAGCAAGCATAAGTTGGTTTTCTAAATTTGAGACCCTGTTCTGTTCTGTAATTCAGGTCCTGTGTAGCCAAGTTTTCTTTCCGTGTATTACTGATATCTTATGATGTTTCTTTTTCTGTGTGACTTATTTCAGTTAGAATCATCGTACCTGAATTCACTCATTATGCTGCTACGGGCCTGATGACATAGATTTCATTGCTGAGTGATACTGCATTGTACATAAGTACCACAAGTTCTTTATCCATTTTACACTTTCTGTGATACTGAACTTGTACGGTAAACGAGGTTCTTGTAAACAGAGGCGTCCCAAACTTTGGGGTGGCTGTGTCTTTTTGATTTTAATTTCCCTAAGCTATAGGACCATAAGTGGAAGTGCCCTAGGCTCTGTTGCTTTGTTTTTCAGATGTTTCAGGAAACACCAAACACTTGTCCCGAGTGTCTGTTGGCAATTTACATCCCGCCCATCAGCATAACAAGGCTCCCAGTTCTCCATGGCCTGTCCTGCCTTTCTGGATTTTACACTTTTTTCAGATGGCCCTTTTGACCGGGGGGAAGTGAGACTTCATTGTAGTGCAGATTTCCTTTGCAAGCTTGCTTGGTTGGCCAAAAAGGGCGTATGCGTTTTTTCCTGAATATATTCAGGAAAAAACGCATACGCCCTTTTTGGCCAAGTGCATCATTGTGGACGTTCTGCCTCTTTTCCTATGCTTTCAATGCAATTCCAGTCTACCTCCTGAAATCGGTTTCCTGCAATTCTGCCCCGCTTTCAAGTCCTCTTGGCAGCCTTACTTCAGTATATTTTTGGACGATAGCTGTCATTTATAACTCTGCAGGTTTGTGAATTACAGTGCCCCTGAGCTCCTTTCTTCAACTCGCATTCTTGTGACCTGGCCGTAACACCGCAGCATGGCTTCAGGCCCTAATCTGGTTCCGGCACGGCACGCTGAGCCTTTGGTTAATTCCTCTTCCTGGTGGGAAATGAGAGTTAAATTTGCCCGTCCATACACCTCCAGCTAGTCTCTCATTGATTCTCGCTCTTCCTGTTCATCTTCCGCAGAAATTGCAAACTGGGCCAAACAGGAGGTTAAAGGCGCTGACTCTCCAAGTTTGGAGAGTGTTAGTAAAGCGTCTGGAATGTTGCACCCGAGTACCAGGGGAGGAAAACTGAGACATATTTGAACACGTCTCCCGTTCACACGGTTGATCATACTCTGGGTTCCACATGCATGTTTTAGCTGAAGGAAGAATAACTTAAACCTGGAGAGTTGAGACCCGTGGAATGGGTACCATGCAATATGACTTCAAAGGGTCTTCATTTGCTCACCGAACCTCTCCAATCCTATCACTGCTGCGTTTATGCCCCTGTACACACGCTTGATTCTCTTTTGGAGACATAGCAATCCATAGGTTTTAAGATACTTACTAGTCAGGTACATTCTTAGGCGTTTAATATGGGGTGTTGAGTCCATTTCGTTGAGCAAGGAGTAGCTCTTGTCTATTCCATATTTGGCTTAAGGAACTTTATCTGTGCTCATTTCAATCTCTGGTTTTATGCAGCACCCCAACTCACCTTTCCCCTTAAGCAAGCATAAGTTGGTTTTCTAAATTTGAGACCCTGTTTTGTTTTGGAATTCAGTTCCTGTGTAGCCAAGTTTACATTCCGTGTATTAGTGATATCTTATGATGTTTCTTTTTCTGTGTGACTTATTTCAGTTAGAATCATTGTACCTGAATCCACTCATTATGCTGCTACGAGCCTGATGACATAGATTTCATTGCTGAGTGATACTGCATTGTACGTAAGTACCACAAGTTCTTTATCCATTTTTCACTTTCTGTGATGTTGAACTTGTATGGTAAACGAGGTTCTTGTAAACAGAGGCGTCCCAAACTTTGGGGTGGCTGTGTCTTTTTGATTTTAATTTCCGTAAGCTATAGGACCATAAGTGGAAGTGCCCTAGGCTCTGTTGCTTTGTTTTTTAGATGTTTCAGGAAACACCATACACTTCTCCCGAGTGTCTGTTGGCAATTTACATCCCGCCCATCAGCATAACAAGGCTCCCAGTTCTCCATGGCCTGTCCTGCCTTTCTGGATTTTACACTTTTTTCAGATGGCCCTTTTGACTGGGGGGAAGTGAGACTTCATTGTAGTGCAGATTTCCTTTGCAAGCTTGCTTGGTTGGCCAAAAAGTGCGTATGCGTTTTTTCCTGAATATATTCAGGAAAAAACGCATACGCCCTTTTTGGCCAAGTGCATCATTGTGGACGTTCTGCCTCTTTTCCTATGCTTTCAATGCAATTCCAGTCTACCTCCTGAAATCGGTTTCCTGCAATTCTGCCCCGCTTTCAAGTCCTCTTGGCAGCCTTACTTCAGTATATTTTTGGACGATAGCTGTCATTTATAACTCTGCAGGTTTGTGAATTACAGTGCCCCTGAGCTCCTTTCTTCAACTCGCATTCTTTTGACCTGGCCGCAACACAACAGCATGGCTTCAGGCCCTAATCTGGTTCCGGCACGGCACGATGAGCCTTTAGTTATTTCCTCTTCCTGGTGGGAAATGAGAGTAAAATTTGCCCGTCCAGACACCTCCAGCTAGTCTCTCATTGGTTCTCGCTATTCCTGTTCATCTTCCGCAGAAATTGCAAACTGGGCCAAACAGGAGGTTAAAGGCGCTGACTCTCCAAGTCGGGAGAGTGTTAGTAAAGCGTCTGGAATGTTGCACCCGAGTACCAGGGGAGGAAAACTGAGACATACTTGAACACGTCTCCCGTTCACACGGTTGATCATACTCTGGGTTCCACATGCATGTTTTAGCTGAAGGAAGAATAACTTAAACCTGGAGAGTTGAGACCCGTGTAATGGGTACCATGCAATATGACTTCAAAGGGTCTTCATTTGCGCACCGAACCTCTCCAATCCTATCACTGCTGCGTTTATGCCCCTGTACACACGCTTGATTCTCTTTTGGAGACATAGCAATCCATAGGTTTTAAGATACTTACTAGTCAGGTACATTGTTAGGCGTTTAATATGGGGTGTTGAGGCCATATCGTTGAGCAAGGAGTAGCTCTTGTCTATTCCATATTTGGCTTAAGGATCTTTATCTGTGCTCATTTCAATCTCTGGTTTAATGCAGCACCCCAACTCACCTTTCCCCTTAAGCAAGCATAAGTTGGTTTTCTAAATTTGAGACCCTGTTCTGTTCTGTAATTCAGGTCCTGTGTAGCCAAGTTTTCTTTCCGTGTATTACTGATATCTTATGATGTTTCTTTTTCTGTGTGACTTATTTCAGTTAGAATCATCGTACCTGAATTCACTCATTATGCTGCTACGGGCCTGATGACATAGATTTCATTGCTGAGTGATACTGCATTGTACATAAGTACCACAAGTTCTTTATCCATTTTTCACTTTCTGTGATACTGAACTTGTACGGTAAACGAGGTTCTTGTAAACAGAGGCGTCCCAAACTTTGGGGTGGCTGTGTCTTTTTGATTTTAATTTCCCTAAGCTATAGGACCATAAGTGGAAGTGCCCTAGGCTCTGTTGCTTTGTTTTTTAGATGTTTCAGGAAACACCATACACTTCTCCCGAGTGTCTGTTGGCAATTTACATCCCGCCCATCAGCATAACAAGGCTCCCAGTTCTCCATGGCCTGTCCTGCCTTTCTGGATTTTACACTTTTTTCAGATGGCCCTTTTGACTGAGGGGAAGTGAGACTTCATTGTAGTGCAGATTTCCTTTGCAAGCTTGCTTGGTTGGCCAAAAAGGGCGTATGCGTTTTTTCCTGAATATATTCAGGAAAAAACGCATACGCCCTTTTTGGCCAAGTGCATCATTGTGGACGTTCTGCCTCTTTTCCTATGCTTTCAATGCAATTTTAGTCTACCTCCTGAAATCGGTTTCCTGCAATCCTGCCCCGCTTTCAAGTCCTCTTGGCAGCCTTACTTCAGTATATTTTTGGACGATAGCTGTCATTTATAACTCTGCAGGTTTGTGAATTACAGTGCCCCTGAGCTCCTTTCTTCAACTCGCTTTCTTGTGAGCTGGCCGCAACACCGCAGGATGGCTTCAGGCCCTAATCTGGTTCCGGCACGGCACGCTGAGCCTTTGGTTATTTCCTCTTCCTGGTGGGAAATGAGAGTTAAATTTGCCCGTCCAGACACCTCCAGCTAGTCTCTCATTGGTTCTCCCTATTCCTGTTCATCTTCCGCAGAAATTGCAAACTGGGCCAAACAGGAGGTTAAAGGCGCTGACTCTCCAAGTGGGGAGAGTGTTAGTAAAGCGTCTGGAATGTTGCACCCGAGTACCAGGGGAGGAAAACTGAGACATATTTGAACACGTCTCCCGTTCACACGGTTGATCATACTCTGGGTTCCACATGCATGTTTTAGCTGAAGGAAGAATACCTTAAACCTGGGTAGTTGAGACCCGTGTAATGGGAACCATGCAATATGACTCCAAAGGGTCTTCATTTGCTCACCGAACCTCTCCAATCCTATCACTGCTGCGTTTATGCCCCTGTACACATGCTTGATTCTCTTCCGGAGACATAGCAATCCATAGGTTTTAAGATACTTACTAGTCAGGTACATTCTTAGGTGTTTAATATGCGGTGTTGAGTCCATTTCGTTGAGCAAGGAGTAGCTCTTGTCTATTCCATATTTGGCTTAAGGAACTTTATCTGTGCTCATTTCAATCTCTGGTTTTATGCAGCACCCCAACTCACCTTTCCCCTTAAGCAAGCATAAGTTGGTTTTCTAAATTTGAGACCCTCTTCTGTTTTGGAATTCATTTCCTGTGTAGCCAAGTTTACATTCTGTGTATTACTGATATCTTATGATGTTTCTTTTTCTGTGTGACTTATTTCATTTAGAATCATCGTACCTGAATCCACTCATTATGCTGCTATGGGCCTGATGACATAGATTTCATTGCTGAGTGATACTGCATTGTACGTAAGTACCACATGTTCTTTATCCATTTTTCACTTTCTGTGATACTGAACTTGTACTGTAAACGAGGTTCTTGTAAACAAAGGCGTACCAAACTTTGGGGTGGCTGTGTCTTTTTGATTTTAATTTCCCTAAGCTATAGGACCATAAGTGGAAGTGCCCTAGGCTCTGTTGCTTTGTTTTTTAGATGTTTCAGGAAACACCATACACTTCTCCCGAGTGTCTGTTGGCAATTTACATCCCGCCCATCAGCATAACAAGGCTCCCAGTTCTCCATGGCCTGTCCTGCCTTTCTGGATTTTACACTTTTTTCAGATGGCCCTTTTGACCGGGGGGAAGTGAGACTTCATTGTAGTGCAGATTTCCTTTGCAAGCTTGCTTGGTTGGCCAAAAAGGGCGTATGCGTTTTTTCCTGAATATATGCAGGAAAAAACGCATACGCCCTTTTTGGCCAAGTGCATCATTGTGGACGTTCTGCCTCTTTTCCTATGCTTTCAATGCAATTCCACTCTACCTCCTGAAATCGGTTTCCTGCAATTCTGCCCCGCTTTCAAGTCCTCTTGGCAGCCTTACTTCAGTATATTTTTGGACGATAGCTGTCATTTATAACTCTGCAGGTTTGTGCATTACAGTGCCCCTGAGCTCCTTTCTTCAACTCGCTTTCTTGTGAGCTGGCCGCAACACCGCAGGATGGCTTCAGGCCCTAATCTGGTTCCGGCACGGCACGCTGAGCCTTTGGTTATTTCCTCTTCCTGGTGGGAAATGAGAGTTAAATTTGCCCGTCCAGACACCTCCAGCTAGTCTCTCATTGGTTCTCGCTATTCCTGTTCATCTTCCGCAGAAATTGCAAACTGGGCCAAACAGGAGGTTAAAGGCGCTGACTCTCCAAGTGGGGAGAGTGTTAGTAAAGCGTCTGGAATGTTGCACCCGAGTACCAGGGGAGGAAAACTGAGACATATTTGAACACGTCTCCCGTTCACACGGTTGATCATACTCTGGGTTCCACATGCATGTTTTTGCTGAAGGAAGAATACCTTAAACCTGGAGAGTTGAGACCCGTGGAATGGGTACCATGCAATATGACTTCAAAGGGTCTTTATTTGCTCAGCGAACCGCTCCAATCCTATCACTGCTGCGTTTATGCCCCTGTACACACGCTTGATTCTCTTTTGGAGACATAGCAATCCATAGGTTTTAAGATACTTACTAGTCAGGTACATTCTTAGGCGTTTAATATGGGGTGTTCAGTCCATTTCGTTGAGCAAGGAGTAGCTCTTGTCTATTCCATATTTGGCTTAAGGAACTTTATCTGTGCTCATTTCAATCTCTGGATTCATGCAGCACCCCAACTCACCTTTCCCCTTAAGCAAGCATAAGTTGGTTTTCTAAATTTGAGACCCTGTTCTGTTTTGGAATTCAGTTCCTGTGTAGCCAAGTTTACATTCCGTGTATTACTGATATCTTATGATGTTTCTTTTTCTGTGTGACTTATTTCATTTAGAATCATCGTACCTGAATCCACTCATTATGCTGCTACGGGCCTGATGACATAGATTTCATTGCTGAGTGATACTGCATTGTACATAAGTACCACAAGTTCTTTATCCATTTTTCACTTTCTGTGATACTGAACTTGTACGGTAAACGAGGTTCTTGTAAACAGAGGCGTCCCAAACTTTGGGGTGGCTGTGTCTTTTTGATTTTAATTTCCCTAAGCTATAGGACCATAAGTGGAAGTGCCCTAGGCTCTGTTGCTTTGTTTTTTGATGTTTCAGGAAACACCATACACTTCTCCCGAGTGTCTGTTGGCAATTTACATCCCGCCCATCAGCATAACAAGGCTCCCAGTTCTCCATGGCCTGTCCTGCCTTTCTGGATTTTACACTTTTTTCAGATGGCCCTTTTGACCAGGGGGAAGTGAGACTTCATTGTAGTGCAGATTTCCTTTGCAAGCTTGCTTTGTTGGCCAAAAAGGGCGTATGCGTTTTTTCCTGAATATATTCAGGAAAAAACGCATACGCCCTTTTTGGCCAAGTGCATCATTGTGGACGTTCTGCCTCTTTTCCTATGCTTTCAATGCAATTCCAGTCTACCTCCTGAAATCGGTTTCCTGCAATTCTGCCCCGCTTTCAAGTCCTCTTGGCAGCCTTACTTCAGTATATTTTTGGACGATAGCTGTCATTTATAACTCTGCAGGTTTGTGAATTACAGTGCCCCTGAGCTCCTTTCTTCAACTCGCTTTCTTGTGAGCTGGCCGCAACACCGCAGGATGGCTTCAGGCCCTAATCTGATTCCGGCACGGCACGCTGAGCCTTTGGTTATTTCCTCTTCCTGGTGGGAAATGAGAGTTAAATTTGCCCGTCCAGACACCTCCAGCTAGTCTCTCATTGGTTCTCCCTATTCCTGTTCATCTTCCGCAGAAATTGCAAACTGGGCCAAACAGGAGGTTAAAGGCGCTGACTCTCCAAGTGGGGAGAGTGTTAGTAAAGCATCTGGAATGTTGCACCCGAGTACCAGGGGAGGAAAACTGAGACATATTTGAACACGTCTCCCGTTCACACGGTTGATCATACTCTTGGTTCCACATGCATGTTTTAGCTGAAGGAAGAATACCTTAAACCTGGAGAGTTGAGACCCGTGGAATGGGTACCATGCAATATGACTTCAAAGGGTCTTCATTTGCTCACCGAACCTCTCCAATCCTATCACTGCTGCGTTTATGCCCCTGTACACATGCTTGATTCTCTTTCGGAGACATAGCAATCCATAGGTTTTAAGATACTTACTAGTCAGGTACATTCTTAGGCGTTTAATATGCGGTGTTGAGTCCATTTCGTTGAGCAAGGAGTAGCTCTTGTCTATTCCATATTTGGCTTAAGGAACTTTATCTGTGCTCATTTCAATCTCTGGTTTTATGCAGCACCCCAACTCACCTTTCCCCTTAAGCAAGCATAAGTTGGTTTTCTAAATTTGAGACCCTGTTCTGTTCTGTAATTCAGTTCCTGTGTAGCCAAGTTTACATTCCGTGTATTACTGATATCTTATGATGTTTCTTTTTCTGTGTGACTTATTTCAGTTAGAATCATCATACCTGAATCCACTCATTGTGCTGCTAAGGGCCTGATGACATAGATTTCATTGCTGAGTGATATTGCTTTGTAAGTAAATACCACAACTTCTTTATCCATTTTTCACTTTCTGCGATGTTGAACTTGTACTGTAAACTAGGTTGTTGTAAACAGAGCCATTCCATACTTTGGGGTGGCTGTTTCTTTTTGATTTTAATTTCCCTAAGCTATAGGACCATAAGTGGAAGTGCCCTAGGCTCTGTTGCTTTGTATTTTAGATGTTTCAGGAAACAACATACACTTCTCCCGAGTGTCTGTTGGCAATTTACATCCCGCCCATCAGCATAACAAGGCTCCCAGTTCTCCATGGCCTGTCCTGCCTTTCTGGATTTTACACTTTTTTCAGATGGCCCTTTTGACCGGGGAGAAGTGAGACTTCATTGTAGTGCAGATTTCCTTTGCAAGCTTGCTTGGTTGGCCAAAAAGGGCGTATGCGTTTTTTCCTGAATATATTCAGGAAAAAACGCATACGCCCTTTTTGGCCAAGTGCATCATTATGGACGTTCTGCCTCTTTTCCTATGCTTTCAATGCAATTCCAGTCTACCTCCTGAAATCGGTTTCCTGCAATTCTGCCCCGCTTTCAAGTCCTCTTGGCAGCCTTACTTCAGTACATTTCTTTTGACGATAGCTGTCATTTATAACTCTGCAGGTTTGTGAATTACAGTGCCCCTGAGCTCCTTTCTTCAACTCGCTTTCTTGTGAGCTGGCCGCAACACCGCAGGATGGCTTCAGGCCCTAATCTGGTTCCGGCATGGCTCGCTGAGCCCTTGGTTATTTCCTCTTCCTGGTGGGAAATGAGAGTTAAATTTGCCCGTCCAGACACCTCCAGCTAGTCTCTCATTGGTTCTCCCTATTCCTGTTCATCTTGCACAGAAATTGCAAACTGGGCCAAACAGGATGTTAAAGGCGCTGACTCTCCAAGTGGGGAGAGTGTTAGTAAAGCGTCTGGAATGTTGCACCCGAGTACCAGGGGAGGAAAACTGAGACATATTTGAACACGTCTCCCGTTCACACGGTTGATCATACTCTGGGTTCCACATGCATGTTTTAGCTGAAGGAAGAATACCTTAAACCTGGAGAGTTGAGACCCGTGGAATGGGTACCAAGCAATATGACTTCAAAGGATCTTCATTTGCTCACCGAACCTCTCCAATCCTATCACTGCTGCGTTTATGCCCCTGTACACATGCTTGATTCTCTTTTGGAGACATAGCAATCCATAGGTTTTAAGATACTTACTAGTCAGGTACATTCTTAGGCGTTTAATATGGGGTGTTGAGTCCATTTCGTTGAGCAACGAGTAGCTCTTGTCTATTCCATATTTGGCTTAAGGAACTTTATCTGTGCTCATTTCAATCTCTGGTTTTATGCAGCACCCCAACTCACCTTTCCCCTTAAGCAAGCATAAGTTGGTTTTCTAAATTTGAGACCCTGTTCTGTTTTGGAATTCAGTTCCTGTGTAGCCAAGTTTACATTCCGTGTATTACTGATATCTTATGATGTTTCTTTTTCTGTGTGAATTATTTCAGTTAGAATCATCGTACCTGAATCCAGTCATTATGCGGCTACGGGCCTGATGACATAGATTTCATTGCTGAGTGATACTGCATTTTACATTAGTACCACAAGTTCTTTATCCATTTTTCACTTTCTGTGATACTGAACTTGTACGGTAAACAAGGTTCTTGTAAACAGAGGCGTCCCAAACTTTGGGGTGGCTGTGTCTTTTTGATTTTAATTTCCCTAAGCTATAGGACCATAAGTGGAAGTGCCCTAGGCTCTGTTGCTTTGTTTTTTCGATGTTTCAGGAAACAACATACACTTCTCCCGAGTGTCTGTTGGCAATTTACATCCCGCCCATCAGCATAACAAGGCTCCCAGTTCTCCATGGCCTGTCCTGCCTTTCTGGATTTTACACTTTTTTCAGATGGTCCTTTTGACCATGGGGAAGTGAGACTTCATTGTAGTGCAGATTTCCTTTGCAAGTTTGCTTGGTTGGCCAAAAAGGGCGTATGCGTTTTTTCCTGAATATATTCAGGAAAAAACGCATACGCCCTTTTTGGCCAAGTGCCTCATTGTGGACGTTCTGCCTCTTTTCCTATGCTTTCAATGCAATTCCAGTCTACCTCCTGAAATCGGTTTCCTGCAATTCTGCCCCGCTTTCAAGTCCTCTTGGCAGCCTTACTTCAGTATATTTTTGGACGATAGCTGTCATTTATAACTCTGCAGGTTTGTGAATTACAGTGCCCCTGAGCTCCTTTCTTCAACTCGCTTTCTTGTGAGCTGGCCGCAACACCGCAGGATGGCTTCAGGCCCTAATCTGGTTCCGGCACGGCACGCTGAGCCTTTGGTTATTTCCTCTTCCTGGTGGAAATGAGAGTTAAATTTGCCCGTCCAGACACCTCCAGCTAGTCTCTCATTGGTTCTCCCTATTCCTGTTCATCTTCCGCAGAAATTGCAAACTGGGCCAAACAGGAGGTTAAAGGGACTGACTCTCCAAGTCGGGAGAGTGTTAGTAAAGCGTCTGGAATGTTGCACCCGAGTACCAGGGGAGGAAAACTGAGACATATTTGAACACTTCTCCCGTTCACACGGTTGTTCATACTCTGGGTTCCACATGCATGTTTTAGCTGAAGGAAGAATACCTTAAACCTGGAGAGTTGAGACCCGTGGAATGGGTACCATGCAATATGACTTCAAAGGGTCTTCATTTGCTCACCGAACCTCTCCAATCCTATCACTGCTGCGTTTATGCCCCTGTACACACGCTTGATTCTCTTTTGGAGACATAGCAATCCATAGGTTTTAAGATACTTACTAGTCAGGTACATTCTTAGGCGTTTAATATGGGGTGTTGAGTCCATTTCGTTGAGCAAGGAGTAGCTCTTGTCTATTCCATATTTGGCTTAAGGAACTTTATCTGTGCTCATTTCAATCTCTGGTTTTATGCAGCACCCCAACTCACCTTTCCCCTTAAGCAAGCATAAGTTGGTTTTCTAAATTTGAGACCCTGTTCTGTTTTGGAATTCAGTTCCTGTGTAGCCAAGTTTACATTCCGTGTATTAGTGATATCTTATGATGTTTCTTTTTCTGTGTGACTTATTTCCATTAGATTCATTGTACCTGAATCCACTCATTATGCTGCTACGGGCCTGATGTCATAGATTTCATTGCTGAGTGATACTGCATTGTACGTAAGTACCACAAGTTCTTTTTCCATTTTTCACATTCTGCGATGTTGAACTTGTACTGTAAACGAGGTTCTTGTAAACAGAGGCGTCCCAAACTTTGGGGTGGCTGTGTCTTTTTGATTTTAATTTCCCTAAGCTATAGGACCATAAGTGGAAGTGCCCTAGGCTCTGTTGCTTTGTTTTTTAGATGTTTCAGGAAACACCATACACTTCTCCCGAGTGTCTGTTGGCAATTTACATCCCGCCCATCAGCATAACAAGGCTCCCAGTTCTCCATGGCCTGTCCTGCCTTTCTGGATTTTACACTTTTTTCAGATGGCCCTTTTGACCGGGTGGAAGTAAGACTTCATTGTAGTGCAGATTTCCTTTGCAAGCTTGCTTGGTTGGCCAAAAAGTGTGTATGCGTTTTTTCCTGAATATATTCAGTAAAAAACGCATACGCCCTTTTTGGCCAAGTGCATCATTGTGGACGTTCTGCCTCTTTTCCTATGCTTTCAATGCAATTCCAGTCTACCTCCTGAAATCGGTTTCCTGCAATTCTGCCCCGCTTTCAAGTCCTCTTGGCAGCCTTACTTCAGTATATTTTTGGACGATAGCTGTCATTTATAACTCTGCAGGTTTGTGCATTACAGTGCCCCTGAGCTCCTTTCTTCAACTCGCTTTCTTTTGAGCTGGCCGCAACACCGCAGGATGGCTTCAGGCCCTAATCTGGTTCCGGCACGGCACGCTGAGCCTTTGGTTAATTCCTCTTCCTGGTGGGAAATGAGAGTTAAATTTGCCCGTCCAGACACATCCAGCTAGTCTCTCATTGGTTCTCGCTATTCCTGTTCATCTTCCGCAGAAATTGCAAACTGGGCCAAACAGGAGGTTAAAGGGACTGACTCTCCAAGTCGGGAGAGTGTTAGTAAAGCGTCTGGAATGTTGCACCCGAGTACCAGGGTACGAAAACTGAGACATATTTGAACACGTCTCCTGATCACACGGTTGATCATACTCTAGGTTCCACATGCATGTTTTAGCTGAAGGAAGAATACCTTAAACCTGGGTAGTTGAAACCCGTGGAATGGGTACCATGCAATATGACTTCAAAGGGTCTTCATTTGCTCACCGAACCTCTCCAATCCTATCACTGCTGCGTTTATGCCCCTGTACACATGCTTGATTCTCTTTCGGAGACATAGCAATCCATAGGTTTTAAGATACTTACTAGTCAGGTACATTCTTAGGCGTTTAATATGGGGTGTTGAGTCCATTTCGTTGAGCAAGGAGTAGCTCTTGTCTATTCCATATTTGGCTTAAGGAACTTTATCTGTGCTCATTTCAATCTCTGGATTCATGCAGCACCCCAAATCACCTTTCCCCTTAAGCAAGCATAAGTTGGTTTTCTAAATTTGAGACCCTGTTCTGTTCTGTAATTCAGTTCCTGTGTAGCCAAGTTTACATTCCGTGTATTACTGATATCTTATGATGTTTCTTTTTCTGTGTGACTTATTTCAGTTAGAATCATCATACCTGAATCCACTCATTGTGCTGCTAAGGGCCTGATGACATAGATTTCATTGCTGAGTGATATTTCTTTGTAAGTAAATACCACAACTTCTTTATCCATTTTTCACTTTCTGCAATGTGGAACTTGTACTGTAAACGAGGTTCTTGTAAACAGAGGCGTCCCAAACTTTGGGGTGGCTGTGTCTTTTTGATTTTAATTTCCCTAAGCTATAGGACCATAAGTGGAAGTGCCCTAGGCTCTGTTGCTTTGTTTTTTAGATGTTTCAGGAAACACCATACACTTGTCCCGAGTGTCTGTTGGCAAGTTATATCCCGCCCAGCAGCATAACAAGGCTCCCAGTTCTCCATGGCCTTTCCTGTCTTTCTGGATTTTACACTTTTTTCAGATGGCCCTTTTGACCAGGGGGAAGTGAGACTTCATTGTAGTGCTGATTTCCTTTGCAAGCTTGCTTGGTTGGCCAAAAAGGGCGTATGCGTTTTTTCCTGAATATATTCAGGAAAAAACGCATACGCCCTTTTTGGCCAAGTGCATCATTGTGGACGTTCTGTCTCTTTTCCTATGCTTTCAATGCAATTCCAGTCTACCTCCTGAAATCGGTTTCCTGCAATTCTGCCCCGCTTTCAAGTCCTCTTGGCAGCCTTACTTCAGTATATTTTTGGACGATAGCTGTCATTTATAACTCTGCAGGTTTGTGAATTACAGTGCCCCGAGCTCCTTTCTTCAACTCGCTTTCTTGTGAGCTGGCC
Source organism: Pseudorca crassidens (assembly GCF_039906515.1). Lineage (NCBI taxonomy): Eukaryota > Metazoa > Chordata > Mammalia > Artiodactyla > Delphinidae > Pseudorca > Pseudorca crassidens. The sequence continues at coordinate 171,639 of NW_027136326.1, read as the reverse complement.
GCAACACCGCAGGATGGCTTCAGGCCCTAATCTGGTTCCGGCACGGCACGCTGAGCCTTTGGTTATTTCCTCTTCCTGGTGGGAAATGAGAGTTAAATTTGCCCGTCCAGACACATCCAGCTAGTCTCTCATTGGTTCTCCCTATTCCTGTTCATCTTCCGCAGAAATTGCAAACTGGGCCAAACAGGAGGTTAAAGGCGCTGACTCTCCAAGTGGGGAGAGTGTTAGTAAAGCGCCTGGAATGTTGCACCCGAGTACCAGGGGAGGAAAACTGAGACATATTTGAACACGTCTCCCGTTCACACGGTTGATCATACTCTGGGTTCCACATGCATGTTTTTGCTGAAGGAAGAATACCTTAAACCTGGAGAGTTGAGACCCGTGGAATGGGTACCATGCAATATGACTTCAAAGGGTCTTCATTTGCTCACCGAACCTCTCCAATCCTATCACTGCTGCATTTATGCCCCTGTACACACGCTTGATTCTCTTTTGGAGACATAGCAATCCATAGGTTTTAAGATACTTACTAGTCAGGTACATTCTTAGGCGTTTAATATGGGGTGTTGAGTCCATTTCGTTGAGCAAGGAGTAGCTCTTTTCTATTCCATATTTGGCTTAAGGAACTTTATCTGTGCTCATTTCAATCTCTGGTTTTATGCAACACCCCAACTCACCTTTACCCTTAAGCAAGCATAAGTTGGTTTTCTAAATTTGAGACCCTGTTCTGTTCTGTAATTCAGTTCCTGTGTAGCCAAGTTTACATTCCGTGTATTACTGATATCTTATGATGTTTCTTTTTCTGTGTGACTTATTTCAGTTAGAATCATCGTACCTGAATTCACTCATTGTGCTACTAATGCCCTGATGACATAGATTTCATTGCTGAGTGATATTGCTTTGTAAGTAAATACCACAACTTCTTTATCCATTTTTCACTTTCTGCGATGTTGAACTTGTACTGTAAACGAGGTTCTTGTAAACAGAGGCGTCCCAAACTTTGGGGTGGCTGTGTCTTTTTGATTTTAATTTCCCTAAGCTATAGGACCATAAGTGGAAGTGCCCTAGGCTCTGTTGCTTTGTTTTTTAGATGTTTCAGGAAACACCATACACTTCTCCCGAGTGTCTGTTGGCAATTTACATCCCGCCCATCAGCATAACAAGGCTCCCAGTTCTCCATGGCCTGTCCTGCCTTTCTGGATTTTACACTTTTTTCAGATGGCCCTTTTGACCGGGGGGAAGTGAGACTTCATTGTAGTGCAGATTTCCTTTGCAAGCTTGCTTGGTTGGCCAAAAAGGGCGTATGCGTTTTTTCCTGAATATATTCAGGAAAAAACGCATACGCCCTTTTTGGCCAAGTGCATCATTGTGGACGTTCTGCCTCTTTTCCTATGCTTTCAATGCAATTCCACTCTACCTCCTGAAATCGGTTTCCTGCAATTCTGCCCCGCTTTCAAGTCCTCTTGGCAGCCTTACTTCAGTATATTTTTGGACGATAGCTGTCATTTATAACTCTGCAGGTTTGTGCATTACAGTGCCCCTGAGCTCCTTTCTTCAACTCGCTTTCTTGTGAGCTGGCCGCAACACCGCAGGATGGCTTCAGGCCCTAATCTGGTTCCGGCACGGCACGCTGAGCCTTTGGTTAATTCCTCTTCCTGGTGGGAAATGAGAGTTAAATTTGCCCGTCCAGACACCTCCAGCTAGTCTCTCATTGGTTCCCGCTATTCCTGTTCATCTTCCGCAGAAATTGCAAACTGGGCCAAACAGGAGGTTAAAGGGACTGACTCTCCAAGTCGGGAGAGTGTTAGTAAAGCGTCTGGAATGTTGCACCCGAGTACCAGGGTACGAAAACTGAGACATATTTGAACACGTCTCCCGATCACACGGTTGATCATACTCTAGGTTCCACATGCATGTTTTAGCTGAAGGAAGAATACCTTAAACCTGGGTAGTTGAAACCCGTGGAATGGGTACCATGCAATATGACTTCAAAGGGTCTTCATTTGCTCACCGAACCTCTCCAATCCTATCACTGCTGCCTTTATGCCCTTGTACACATGCTTGATTCTCTTTCGGAGACAAAGCAATCCATAGGTTTTAAGATACTTACTAGTCAGGTACATTCTTAGGCGTTTAATATGGGGTGTTGAGTCCATTTCGTTGAGCAAGGAGTAGCTCTTGTCTATTCCATATTTGGCTTAAGGAACTTTATCTGTGCTCATTTCAATCTCTGGATTCATGCAGCACCCCAAATCACCTTTCCCCTTAAACAAGCATAAGTTGGTTTTCTAAATTTGAGACCCTGTTCTGTTCTGTAATTCAGTTCGTGTGTAGCCAAGTTTACATTCCGTGTATTACTGATATCTTATGATGTTTCTTTTTCTGTGTGACTTATTTCAGTTAGAATCATCATACCTGAATCCACTCATTGTGCTGCTAAGGGCCTGATGACATAGATTTCATTGCTGAGTGATATTGCTTTGTAAGTAAATACCACAACTTCTTTATCCATTTTTCACTTTCTGCAATGTGGAACTTGTACTGTAAACGAGGTTCTTGTAAACAGAGCCGTTCCAAATTTTGGGGTGGCTGTGTCTTTTTGATTTTAATTTCCCTAAGCTATAGGACCATAAGTGGAAGTGCCCTAGGCTCTGTTGCTTTGTTTTTTAGATGTTTCAGGAAACACCATACACTTGTCCCGAGTGTCTGTTGGCAATTTATATCCCGCCCATCAGCATAACAAGGCTCCCAGTTCTCCATGGCCTGTCCTGCCTTTCTGGATTTTACACTTTTTTCAGATGGCCCTTTTGACCAGGGGGAAGTGAGACTTCATTGTAGTGCAGATTTCCTTTGCAAGCTTGCTTGGTTTGCCAAAAAGGGCGTATGCGTTTTTTCCTGAATATATTCAGGAAAAAACGCATACGCCCTTTTTGGCCAAGTGCATCATTGTGGACGTTCTGCCTCTTTTCCTATGCTTTCAATGCAATTCCACTCTACCTCCTGAAATCAGTTTCCTGCAATTCTGCCCCGCTTTCAAGTCCTCTTGGCAGCCTTACTTCAGTATATTTTTGGACGATAGCTGTCATTTATAACTCTGCAGGTTTGTGAATTACAGTGCCCCTGAGCTCCTTTCTTCAACTCGCTTTCTTGTGAGCTGGCCGCAACACCGCAGGATGGCTTCAGGCCCTAATCTGATTCCGGCACGGCACGCTGAGCCTTTGGTTATTTCCTCTTCCTGGTGGGAAATGAGAGTTAAATTTGCCCGTCCAGACACCTCCAGCTAGTCTCTCATTGGTTCTCCCTATTCCTGTTCATCTTCCGCAGAAATTGCAAACTGGGCCAAACAGGAGGTTAAAGGCGCTGACTCTCCAAGTGGGGAGAGTGTTAGTAAAGCGTCTGGAATGTTGCACCCGAGTACCAGGGGAGGAAAACTGAGACATATTTGAACACGTCTCCCGTTCACACGGTTGATCATACTCTTGGTTCCACATGCATGTTTTAGCTGAAGGAAGAATACCTTAAACCTGGAGAGTTGAGACCCGTGGAATGGGTACCATGCAATATGACTTCAAAGGGTCTTCATTTGCTCACCGAACCTCTCCAATCCTATCACTGCTGCGTTTATGCCCCTGTACACATGCTTGATTCTCTTTCGGAGACATAGCAATCCATAGGTTTTAAGATACTTACTAGTCAGGTACATTCTTAGGCGTTTAATATGCGGTGTTGAGTCCATTTCGTTGAGCAAGGAGTAGCTCTTGTTTATTCCATATTTGGCTTAAGGAACTTTATCTGTGCTCATTTCAATCTCTGGTTTTATGCAGCACCCCAACTCACCTTTCCCCTTAAGCAAGCATAAGTTGGTTTTCTAAATTTGAGACCCTGTTCTGTTCTGTAATTCAGTTCGTGTGTAGCCAAGTTTACATTCCGTGTATTACTGATATCTTATGATGTTTCTTTTTCTGTGTGACTTATTTCAGTTAGAATCATCATACCTGAATCCACTCATTGTGCTGCTAAGGGCCTGATGACATAGATTTCATTGCTGAGTGATATTGCTTTGTAAGTAAATACCACAACTTCTTTATCCATTTTTCACTTTCTGCGATGTTGAACTTGTACTGTAAACTAGGTTGTTGTAAACAGAGCCATTCCATACTTTGGGGTGGCTGTTTCTTTTTGATTTTAATTTCCCTAAGCTATAGGACCATAAGTGGAAGTGCCCTAGGCTCTGTTGCTTTGTATTTTAGATGTTTCAGGAAACAACATACACTTCTCCCGAGTGTCTGTTGGCAATTTACATCCCGCCCATCAGCATAACAAGGCTCCCAGTTCTCCATGGCCTGTCCTGCCTTTCTGGATTTTACACTTTTTTCTGATGGCCCTTTTGACCGGGGAGAAGTGAGACTTCATTGTAGTGCAGATTTCCTTTGCAAGCTTGCTTGGTTGGCCAAAAAGGGCGTATGCGTTTTTTCCTGAATATATTCAGGAAAAAACGCATACGCCCTTTTTGGCCAAGTGCATCATTGTGGACGTTCTGCCTCTTTTCCTATGCTTTCAATGCAATTCCAGTCTACCTCCTGAAATCGGTTTCCTGCAATTCTGCCCCGCTTTCAAGTCCTCTTGGCAGCCTTACTTCAGTACATTTCTTTTGACGATAGCTGTCATTTATAACTCTGCAGGTTTGTGAATTACAGTGCCCCTGAGCTCCTTTCTTCAACTCGCTTTCTTGTGAGCTGGCCGCAACACCGCAGGATGGCTTCAGGCCCTAATCTGGTTCCGGCATGGCTCGCTGAGCCCTTGGTTATTTCCTCTTCCTGGTGGGAAATGAGAGTTAAATTTGCCCGTCCAGACACCTCCAGCTAGTCTCTCATTGGTTCTCCCTATTCCTGTTCATCTTCCGCAGAAATTGCAAACTGGGCCAAACAGGAGGTTAAAGGCGCTGACTCTCCAAGTGGGGAGAGTGTTAGTAAAGCGTCTGGAATGTTGCACCCGAGTACCAGGGGAGGAAAACTGAGACATATTTGAACACGTCTCCCGTTCACACGGTTGATCATACTCTGGGTTCCACATGCATGTTTTAGCTGAAGGAAGAATACCTTAAACCTGGAGAGTTGAGACCCGTGGAATGGGTACCAAGCAATATGACTTCAAAGGATCTTCATTTGCTCACCGAACCTCTCCAATCCTATCACTGCTGCGTTTATGCCCCTGTACACATGCTTGATTCTCTTTTGGAGACATAGCAATCCATAGGTTTTAAGATACTTACTAGTCAGGTACATTCTTAGGCGTTTAATATGGGGTGTTGAGTCCATTTCGTTGAGCAACGAGTAGCTCTTGTCTATTCCATATTTGGCTTAAGGAACTTTATCTGTGCTCATTTCAATCTCTGGTTTTATGCAGCACCCCAACTCACCTTTCCCCTTAAGCAAGCATAAGTTGGTTTTCTAAATTTGAGACCCTGTTCTGTTTTGGAATTCAGTTCCTGTGTAGCCAAGTTTACATTCCGTGTATTACTGATATCTTATGATGTTTCTTTTTCTGTGTGAATTATTTCAGTTAGAATCATCGTACCTGAATCCAGTCATTATGCGGCTACGGGCCTGATGACATAGATTTCATTGCTGAGTGATACTGCATTTTACATAAGTACCACAAGTTCTTTATCCATTTTTCACTTTCTGTGATACTGAACTTGTACGGTAAACGAGGTTCTTGTAAACAGAGGCGTCCCAAACTTTGGGGTGGCTGTGTCTTTTTGATTTTAATTTCCCTAAGCTATAGGACCATAAGTGGAAGTGCCCTAGGCTCTGTTGCTTTGTTTTTTCGATGTTTCAGGAAACAACATACACTTCTCCCGAGTGTCTGTTGGCAATTTACATCCCGCCCATCAGCATAACAAGGCTCCCAGTTCTCCATGGCCTGTCCTGCCTTTCTGGATTTTACACTTTTTTCAGATGGTCCTTTTGACCATGGGGAAGTGAGACTTCATTGTAGTGCAGATTTCCTTTGCAAGTTTGCTTGGTTGGCCAAAAAGGGCGTATGCGTTTTTTCCTGAATATATTCAGGAAAAAACGCATACGCCCTTTTTGGCCAAGTGCCTCATTGTGGACGTTCTGCCTCTTTTCCTATGCTTTCAATGCAATTCCAGTCTACCTCCTGAAATCGGTTTCCTGCAATTCTGCCCCACTTTCAAGTCCTCTTGGCAGCCTTACTTCAGTATATTTTTGGACGATAGCTGTCATTTATAACTCTGCAGGTTTGTGAATTACAGTGCCCCTGAGCTCCTTTCTTCAACTCGCTTTCTTGTGAGCTGGCCGCAACACCGCAGCATGGCTTCAGGCCCTAATCTGGTTCCGGCACGGCACGCTGAGCCTTTGGTTATTTCCTCTTCCTGGTGGAAATGAGAGTTAAATTTGCCCGTCCAGACACCTCCAGCTAGTCTCTCATTGGTTCTCCCTATTCCTGTTCATCTTCCGCAGAAATTGCAAACTGGGCCAAACAGGAGGTTAAAGGGACTGACTCTCCAAGTCGGGAGAGTGTTAGTAAAGCGTGTGGAATGTTGCACCCGAGTACCAGGGGAGGAAAACTGAGACATATTTGAACACTTCTCCCGTTCACACGGTTGTTCATACTCTGGGTTCCACATGCATGTTTTAGCTGAAGGAAGAATACCTTAAACCTGGAGAGTTGAGACCCGTGGAATGGGTACCATGCAATATGACTTCAAAGGGTCTTCATTTGCTCACCGAACCTCTCCAATCCTATCACTGCTGCGTTTATGCCCCTGTACACATGCTTGATTCTCTTTTGGAGACATAGCAATCCATAGGTTTTAAGATACTTACTAGTCAGGTACATTCTTAGGCGTTTAATATGGGGTGTTGAGTCCATTTCGTTGAGCAAGGAGTAGCTCTTGTCTATTCCATATTTGGCTTAAGGAACTTTATCTGTGCTCATTTCAATCTCTGGTTTTATGCAGCACCCCAACTCACCTTTCCCCTTAAGCAAGCATAAGTTGGTTTTCTAAATTTGAGACCCTGTTCTGTTTTGGAATTCAGTTCCTGTGTAGCCAAGTTTACATTCCGTGTATTACTGATATCTTATGATGTTTCTTTTTCTGTGTGACTTATTTCCGTTAGAATCATTGTACCTGAATCCACTCATTATGCTGCTACGGGCCTGATGACATAGATTTCATTGCTGAGTGATACTGCATTGTACGTAAGTACCACAAGTTCTTTTTCCATTTTTCACATTCTTCGATGTTGAACTTGTACTGTAAACGAGGTTCTTGTAAACAGAGGCGTCCCAAACTTTGGGGTGGCTGTGTCTTTTTGATTTTAATTTCCCTAAGCTATAGGACCATAAGTGGAAGTGCCCTAGGCTCTGTTGCTTTGTTTTTTAGATGTTTCAGGAAACACCATACACTTCTCCCGAGTGTCTGTTGGCAATTTACATCCCGCCCATCAGCATAACAAGGCTCCCAGTTCTCCATGGCCTGTCCTGCCTTTCTGGATTTTACACTTTTTTCAGATGGCCCTTTTGACCAGGGGGAAGTAAGACTTCATTGTAGTGCAGATTTCCTTTGCAAGCTTGCTTGGTTGGCCAAAAAGTGTGTATGCGTTTTTTCCTGAATATATTCAGGAAAAAACGCATACGCCCTTTTTGGCCAAGTGCATCATTGTGGACGTTCTGCCTCTTTTCCTATGCTTTCAATGCAATTCCAGTCTACCTCCTGAAGTCGGTTTCCTGCAATTCTGCCCCGCTTTCAAGTCCTCTTGGCAGCCTTACTTCAGTATATTTTTGGACGATAGCTGTCATTTATAACTCTGCAGGTTTGTGCATTACAGTGCCCCTGAGCTCCTTTCTTCAACTCGCTTTCTTGTGAGCTGGCCGCAACACCGCAGGATGGCTTCAGGCCCTAATCTGGTTCCGGCACGGCACGCTGAGCCTTTGGTTAATTCCTCTTCCTGGTGGGAAATGAGAGTTAAATTTGCCCGTCCAGACACCTCCAGCTAGTCTCTCATTGGTTCTCGCTATTCCTGTTCATCTTCCGCAGTAATTGCAAACTGGGCCAAACAGGAGGTTAAAGGGACTGACTCTCCAAGTCGGGAGAGTGTTAGTAAAGCGTCTGGAATGTTGCACCCGAGTACCAGGGTACGAAAACTGAGACATATTTGAACACGTCTCCTGATCACACGGTTGATCATACTCTAGGTTCCACATGCATGTTTTAGCTGAAGGAAGAATACCTTAAACCTGGGTAGTTGAAACCCGTGGAATGGGTACCATGCAATATGACTTCAAAGGGTCTTCATTTGCTCACCGAACCTCTCCAATCCTATCACTGCTGCGTTTATGCCCCTGTACACATGCTTGATTCTCTTTCGGAGACATAGCAATCCATAGGTTTTAAGATACTTACTAGTCAGGTACATTCTTAGGCGTTTAATATGGGGTGTTGAGTCCATTTCGTTGAGCAAGGAGTAGCTCTTGTCTATTCCATATTTGGCTTAAGGAACTTTATCTGTGCTCATTTCAATCTCTGGATTCATGCAGCACCCCAAATCACCTTTCCCCTTAAGCAAGCATAAGTTGGTTTTCTAAATTTGAGACCCTGTTCTGTTCTGTAATTCAGTTCCTGTGTAGCCAAGTTTACATTCCGTGTATTACTGATATCTTATGATGTTTCTTTTTCTGTGTGACTTATTTCAGTTAGAATCATCATACCTGAATCCACTCATTGTGCTGCTAAGGGCCTGATGACATAGATTTCATTGCTGAGTGATATTGCTTTGTAAGTAAATACCACAACTTCTTTATCCATTTTTCACTTTCTGCAATGTGGAACTTGTACTGTAAATGAGGTTCTTGTAAACAGAGCCGTTCCAAATTTTGGGGTGGCTGTGTCTTTTTGATTTTAATTTCCCTAAGCTATAGGACCATAAGTGGAAGTGCCCTAGGCTCTGTTGCTTTGTTTTTTAGATGTTTCAGGAAACACCATACACTTGTCCCGAGTGTCTGTTGGCAAGTTATATCCCGCCCAGCAGCATAACAAGGCTCCCAGTTCTCCATGGCCTGTCCTGCCTTTCTGGATTTTACACTTTTTTCAGATGGCCCTTTTGACCAGGGGGAAGTGAGACTTCATTGTAGTGCAGATTTCCTTTGCAAGCTTGCTTGGTTGGCCAAAAAGGGCGTATGCGTTTTTTCCTGAATATATTCAGGAAAAAACGCATACGCCCTTTTTGGCCAAGTGCATCATTGTGGACGTTCTGCCTCTTTTCCTATGCTTTCAATGCAATTCCAGTCTACCTCCTGAAATCGGTTTCCTGCAATTCTGCCCCGCTTTCAAGTCCTCTTGGCAGCCTTACTTCAGTATATTTTTGGACGATAGCTGTCATTTATAACTCTGCAGATTTGTGAATTACAGTGCCCCTGAGCTCCTTTCTTCAACTCGCTTTCTTGTGAGCTGGCCGCAACACCGCAGGATGGCTTCAGGCCCTAATCTGGTTCCGGCACGGCACGCTGAGCCTTTGGTTATTTCCTCTTCCTGGTGGGAAATGAGAGTTAAATTTGCCCGTCCAGACACATCCAGCTAGTCTCTCATTGGTTCTCCCTATTCCTGTTCATCTTCCGCAGAAATTGCAAACTGGGCCAAACAGGAGGTTAAAGGCGCTGACTCTCCAAGTGGGGAGAGTGTTAGTAAAGCGCCTGGAATGTTGCACCCGAGTACCAGGGGAGGAAAACTGAGACATATTTGAACACGTCTCCCGTTCACACGGTTGATCATACTCTGGGTTCCACATGCATGTTTTTGCTGAAGGAAGAATACCTTAAACCTGGAGAGTTGAGACCCGTGGAATGGGTACCATGCAATATGACTTCAAAGGGTCTTCATTGGCTCACCAAACCTCTCCAATCCTATCACTGCTGCGTTTATGCCCCTGTACACACGCTTGATTCTCTTTTGGAGACATAGCAATCCATAGGTTTTAAGATACTTACTAGTCAGGTACATTCTTAGGCGTTTAATATGGGGTGTTGAGTCCATTTCGTTGAGCAAGGAGTAGCTCTTTTCTATTCCATATTTGGCTTAAGGAACTTTATCTGTGCTCATTTCAATCTCTGGTTTTATGCAGCACCCCAACTCACCTTTCCCCTTAAGCAAGCATAAGTTGGTTTTCTAAATTTGAGACCCTGTTCTGTTTTGGAATTCAGTTCCTGTGTAGCCAAGTTTACATTCCATGTATTAGTGATATCTTATGATGTTTCTTTTTCTGTGTGACTTATTTCAGTTAGAATCATCGTACCTGAATCCACTCATTATGCTGCTACGGGCCTGATGACATAGATTTCATGGCTGAGTGATACTGCATTGTACATAAGTACCACAAGTTCTTTATCCATTTTTCACTTTCTGTGATACTGAACTTGTACGGTAAACGAGGTTCTTGTAAACAGAGGCGTCCCAAACTTTGGGGTGGCTGTGTCTTTTTGATTTTAATTTCCCTAAGCTATAGGACCATAAGTGGAAGTGCCCTAGGCTCTGTTGCTTTGTTTTTTAGATGTTTCAGGAAACACCATACACTTCTCCCGAGTGTCTGTTGGCAATTTACATCCCGCCCATCAGCATAACAAGGCTCCCAGTTCTCCATGGCCTGTCCTGCCTTTCTGGATTTTACACTTTTTTCAGATGGCCCTTTTGACCGGGGGGAAGTGAGACTTCATTGTAGTGCAGATTTCCTTTGCAAGCTTGCTTGGTTGGCCAAAAAGGGCGTATGCGTTTTTTCCTGAATATATTCAGGAAAAAACGCATACGCCCTTTTTGGCCAAGTGCATCATTGTGGACGTTCTGTCTCTTTTCCTATGCTTTCAATGCAATTCCAGTCTACCTCCTGAAATCGGTTTCCTGCAATTCTGCCCCGCTTTCAAGTCCTCTTGGCAGCCTTACTTCAGTATATTTTTGGACGATAGCTGTCATTTATAACTCTGCAGGTTTGTGAATTACAGTGCCCCTGAGCTCCTTTCTTCAACTCGCTTTCTTGTGAGCTGGCCGCAACACCGCAGGATGGCTTCAGGCCCTAATCTGGTTCCGGCATGGCTCGCTGAACCTTTGGTTATTTCGTCTTCCTGGTGGGAAATGAGAGTTAAATTTGCCCGTCCAGACACCTCCAGCTAGTCTCTCATTGGTTCTCCCTATTCCTGTTCATCTTCCGCAGAAATTGCAAACTGGGCCAAACAGGAGGTTAAAGGCGCTGACTCTCCAAGTGGGGAGAGTGTTAGTAAAGCGTCTGGAATGTTGCACCCGAGTACCAGGGGAGGAAAACTGAGACATATTTGAACACGTCTCCCGTTCACACAGTTGATCATACTCTGGGTTCCACATGCATGTATTAGCTGAAGGAAGAATACCTTAAACCTGGAGAGTTGAGACCCGTGGAATGGGTACCATGCAATAAGACTTCAAAGGGTCTTCATTTGCTCACCGAACCTCTCCAATCCTATCACTGCTGCGTTTATGCCCCTGTACACACGCTTGATTCTCTTTTGGAGACATAGCAACCCATAGGTTTTAAGATACTTACTAGTCAGGTACATTCTTAGGCGTTTAATATGGGGTGTTGAGTCCATTTCGTTGAGCAAGGAGTAGCTCTTGTCTATTCCATATTTGGCTTAAGGAACTTTATCTGTGCTCATTTCAATCTCTGGTTTTATGCAGCACCCCAACTCACCTTTCCCCTTAAGCAAGCATAAGTTGGTTTTCTAATTTGAGACCCTGTTCTGTTTTGGAATTCAGTTCCTGTGTAGCCAAGTTTACATTCCGTGTATTAGTGATATCTTATGATGTTTCTTTTTCTGTGTGACTTATTTCAGTTAGAATCATCGTACCTGAATCCACTCATTATGCTGCTATGGGCCTGATGACATAGATTTCATTGCTGAGTGATACTGCATTGTACATAAGTACCACAAATTCTTTATCCATTTTTCACTTTCTGTGATACTGAACTTGTACGGTAAACGAGGTTCTTGTAAACAGAGGCGTCCCAAACTTTGGGGTGGCTGTGTCTTTTTGATTTTAATTTCCCTAAGCTATAGGACCATAAGTGGAAGTGCCCTAGGCTCTGTTGCTTTGTTTTTTAGATGTTTCAGGAAACACCATACACTTCTCCCGAGTGTCTGTTGGCAATTTACATCCCGCCCATCAGCATAACAAGGCTCCCAGTTCTCCATGGCCTGTTCTGCCTTTCTGGATTTTACACTTTTTTCAGATGGCCCTTTTGACCGGGGGGAAGTGAGACTTCATTGTAGTGCAGATTTCCTTTGCAAGCTTGCTTGGTTGGCCAAAAAGTGCGTATGCGTTTTTTCCTGAATATATTCAGCTAAAAACGCATACGCCCTTTTTGGCCAAGTGCATCATTGTGGACGTTCTGCCTCTTTTCCTATGCTTTCAATGCAATTCCAGTCTACCTCCTGAAATCGGTTTCCTGCAATTCTGCCCCGCTTTCAAGTCCTCTTGGCAGCCTTACTTCAGTATATTTTTGGACGATACCTGTCATTTATAACTCTGCAGGTTTGTGAATTACAGTGCCCCTGAGCTCCTTTCTTCAACTCGCTTTCCTTTGAGCTGGCCGCAATACCGCAGGATGGCTTCAGGCCCTAATCTGATTCCGGCACGGCACGCTGAGCCTTTGGTTAATTCCTCTTCCTGGTGGGAAATGAGAGTTAAATTTGCCCGTCCAGACACCTCCAGCTAGTCTCTCATTGGTTCTCGCTATTCCTGTTCATCTTCCGCAGAAATTGCAAACTGGGCCAAACAGGAGGTTAAAGGGACTGACTCTCCAAGTCGGGAGAGTGTTAGTAAAGCGTGTGGAATGTTGCACCCGAGTACCAGGGGAGGAAAACTGAGACATATTTGAACACGTCTCCCGTTCACACAGTTGTTCATACTCTGGGTTCCACATGCATGTTTTAGCTGAAGGAAGAATACCTTAAACCTGGAGAGTTGAGACCCGTGGAATGGGTACCATGCAATATGACTTCAAAGGGTCTTCATTTGCTCACCGAACCTCTCCAATCCTATCACTGCTGCGTTTATGCCCCTGTACACACGCTTGATTCTCTTTTGGAGACATAGCAATCCATAGGTTTTAAGATACTTACTAGTCAGGTACATTCTTAGGCGTTTAATATGGGGTGTTGAGTCCATTTCGTTGAGCAAGGAGTAGCTCTTGTCTATTCCATATTTGGCTTAAGGAACTTTATCTGTGCTCATTTCAATCTCTGGTTTTATGCAGCACCCCAACTCACCTTTCCCCTTAAGAAAGCATAAGTTGGTTTTCTAAATTTGAGACCCTGTTCTGTTTTGGAATTCAGTTCCTGTGTAGCCAAGTTTACATTCCGTGTATTACTGATATCTTATGATGTTTCTTTTTCTGTGTGACTTATTTCCGTTAGAATCATTGTACCTGAATCCACTCATTATGCTGCTACGGGCCTGATGACATAGATTTCATTGCTGAGTGATACTGCATTGTACGTAAGTACCACAAGTTCTTTTTCCATTTTTCACATTCTGCGATGTTGAACTTGTACTGTAAACGAGGTTCTTGTAAACAGAGGCGTCCCAAACTTTGGGGTGGCTGTGTCTTTTTGATTTTAATTTCCCTAAGCTATAGGACCATAAGTGGAAGTGCCCTAGGCTCTGTTGCTTTGTTTTTTAGATGTTTCAGGAAACACCATACACTTCTCCCGAGTGTCTGTTGGCAATTTACATCCCGCCCATCAGCATAACAAGGCTCCCAGTTCTCCATGGCCTGTCCTGCCTTTCTGGATTTTACACTTTTTTCAGATGGCCCTTTTGACCGGGGGGAAGTGAGACTTCATTGTAGTGCAGATTTCCTTTGCAAGCTTGCTTGGTTCGCCAAAAAGGGCGTATGCGTTTTTTCCTGAATATATTCAGGAAAAAACGCATACGCCCTTTTTGGCCAAGTGCATCATTGTGGACGTTCTGCCTCTTTTCCTATGCTTTCAATGCAATTCCACTCTACCTCCTGAAATCAGTTTCCTGCAATTCTGCCCCGCTTTCAAGTCCTCTTGGCAGCCTTACTTCAGTATATTTTTGGACGATAGCTGTCATTTATAACTCTGCAGGTTTGTGCATTACAGTGCCCCTGAGCTCCTTTCTTCAACTCGCTTTCTTGTGAGCTGGCCGCAACACCGCAGGATGGCTTCAGGCCCTAATCTGGTTCCGGCACGGCACACTGAGCCTTTGGTTATTTCGTCTTCCTGGTGGGAAATGAGAGTTAAATTTGCCCGTCCAGACACCTCCAGCTAGTCTCTCATTGGTTCTCGCTATTCCTGTTCATCTTCCGCAGAAATTGCAAACTGGGCCAAACAGTAGGTTAAAGGGACTGACTCTCCAAGTCGGGAGAGTGTTAGTAAAGCGTCTGGAATGTTGCACCCGAGTACCAGGGTACGAAAACTGAGACATATTTGAACACGTCTCCCGATCACACGGTTGATCATACTCTAGGTTCCACATGCATGTTTTAGCTGAAGGAAGAATACCTTAAACCTGGGTAGTTGAAACCCGTGGAATGGGTACCATGCAATATGACTTCAAAGGGTCTTCACTTGCTCACCGAACCTCTCCAATCCTATCACTGCTGCGTTTGTGCCCCTGTACACATGCTTGATTCTCTTTCGGAGACATAGCAATCCATAGGTTTTAAGATACTTACTAGTCAGGTACATTCTTAGGCGTTTAATATGGGGTGTTGAGTCCATTTCGTTGAGCAAGGAGTAGCTCTTGTCTATTCCATATTTGGCTTAAGGAACTTTATCTGTGCTCATTTCAATCTCTGGATTCATGCAGCACCCCAAATCACCTTTCCCCTTAAACAAGCATAAGTTGGTTTTCTAAATTTGAGACCCTGTTCTGTTCTGTAATTCAGTTCCTGTGTAGCCAAGTTTACATTCCGTGTATTACTGATATCTTATGATGTTTCTTTTTCTGTGTGACTTATTTCAGTTAGAATCATCATACCTGAATCCACTCATTGTGCTGCTAAGGGCCTGATGACATAGATTTCATTGCTGAGTGATATTGCTTTGTAAGTAAATACCACAACTTCTTTATCCATTTTTCACTTTCTGCAATGTGGAACTTGTACTGTAAACGAGGTTCTTGTAAACAGAGCCGTTCCAAATTTTGGGGTGGCTGTGTCTTTTTGATTTTAATTTCCCTAAGCTATAGGACCATAAGTGGAAGTGCCCTAGGCTCTGTTGCTTTGTTTTTTAGATGTTTCAGGAAACACCATACACTTGTCCCGAGTGTCTGTTGGCAATTTATATCCCGCCCATCAGCATAACAAGGCTCCCAGTTCTCCATGGCCTGTCCTGCCTTTCTGGATTTTACACTTTTTTCAGATGGCCCTTTTGACCAGGGGGAAGTGAGACTTCATTGTAGTGCAGATTTCCTTTGCAAGCTTGCTTGGTTGGCCAAAAAGGGCGTATGCGTTTTTTCCTGAATATATTCAGGAAAAAACGCATACGCCCTTTTTGGCCAAGTGCATCATTGTGGACGTTCTGCCTCTTTTCCTATGCTTTCAATGCAATTCCACTCTACCTCCTGAAATCAGTTTCCTGCAATTCTGCCCCGCTTTCAAGTCCTCTTGGCAGCCTTACTTCAGTATATTTTTGGACGATAGCTGTCATTTATAACTCTGCAGGTTTGTGAATTACAGTGCCCCTGAGCTCCTTTCTTCAACTCGCTTTCTTGTGAGCTGGCCGCAACACCGCAGGATGGCTTCAGGCCCTAATCTGGTTCCGGCACGGCACGCTGAGCCTTTGGTTATTTCCTCTTCCTGGTGGGAAATGAGAGTTAAATTTGCCCGTCCAGACACCTCCAGCTAGTCTCTCATTGGTTCTCGCTATTCCTGTTCATCTTCCGCAGAAATTGCAAACTGGGCCAAACAGGAGGTTAAAGGCGCTGACTCTCCAAGTGGGGAGAGTGTTAGTAAAGCGCCTGGAATGTTGCACCCGAGTACCAGGGGAGGAAAACTGAGACATATTTGAACACGTCTCCCGTTCACACGGTTGATCATACTCTGGGTTCCACATGCATATTTTTGCTGAAGGAAGAATACCTTAAACCTGGAGAGTTGAGACCCGTGGAATGGGTACCATGCAATATGACTTCAAAGGGTCTTCATTTGCTCACCGAACCTCTCCAATCCTATCACTGCTGCGTTTATGCCCCTGTACACACGCTTGATTCTCTTTCGGAGACATAGCAATCCATAGGTTTTAAGATACTTACTAGTCAGGTACATTCTTAGGCGTTTAATATGGGGTGTTGAGTCCATTTCGTTGAGCAAGGAGTAGCTCTTGTCTATTCCATATTTGGCTTAAGGAACTTTATCTGTGCTCATGTCAATCTCTGGATTCATGCAGCACCCCAAATCACCTTTCCCCTTAAGCAAGCATAAGTTGGTTTTCTAAATTTGAGACACTGTTCTGTTCTGTAATTCAGTTCCTGTGTAGCCAAGTTTACATTCCGTGTATTACTGATATCTTATGATGTTTCTTTTTCTGTGTGACTTATTTCAGTTAGAATCATCATACCTGAATCCACTCATTGTGCTGCTAAGGGCCTGATGACATAGATTTCATTGCTGAGTGATATTTCTTTGTAAGTAAATACCACAACTTCTTTATCCATTTTTCACTTTCTGCAATGTGGAACTTGTACTGTAAACGAGGTTCTTGTAAACAGAGCCGTTCCAAATTTTGGGGTGGCTGTGTCTTTTTGATTTTAATTTCCCTATGCTATAGGACCATAAGTGGACGTGCCCTAGGCTCTGTTGCTTTGTTTTTTAGATGTTTCAGGAAACACCATACACTTGTCCCGAGTGTCTGTTGGCAATTTATATCCCGCCCATCAGCATAACAAGGCTCCCAGTTCTCCATGGCCTGTCCTGCCTTTCTGGATTTTACACTTTTTTCAGATGGCCCTTTTGACCAGGGGGAAGTGAGACTTCATTGTAGTGCAGATTTCCTTTGCAAGCTTGCTTGGTTGGCCAAAAAGGGCGTATGCGTTTTTTCCTGAATATATTCAGGAAAAAACGCATACGCCCTTTTTGGCCAAGTGCATCATTGTGGACGTTCTGCCTCTTTTCCTATGCTTTCAATGCAATTCCAGTCTACCTCCTGAAATCGGTTTCCTGCAATTCTGCCCCGCTTTCAAGTCCTCTTGGCAGCCTTACTTCAGTATATTTTTGGACGATAGCTGTCATTTATAACTCTGCAGGTTTGTGAATTACAGTGCCCCTGAGCTCCTTTCTTCAACTCGCTTTCTTGTGAGCTGGCCGCAACACCGCAGGATGGCTTCAGGCCCTAATCTGGTTCCGGCACGGCACGCTGAGCCTTTGGTTATTTCCTCTTCCTGGTGGGAAATGAGAGTTAAATTTGCCCGTCCAGACACATCCAGCTAGTCTCTCATTGGTTCTCCCTATTCCTGTTCATCTTCCGCAGAAATTGCAAACTGGGCCAAACAGGAGGTTAAAGGCGCTGACTCTCCAAGTGGGGAGAGTGTTAGTAAAGCGCCTGGAATGTTGCACCCGAGTACCAGGGTACGAAAACTGAGACATATTTGAACACGTCTCCCGTTCACACGGTTGATCATACTCTGGGTTCCACATGCATGTTTTTGCTGAAGGAAGAATACCTTAAACCTGGAGAGTTGAGACCCGTGGAATGGGTACCATGCAATATGACTTCAAAGGGTCTTCATTGGCTCACCGAACCTCTCCAATCCTATCACTGCTGCGTTTATGCCCCTGTACACACGCTTGATTCTCTTTCGGAGACATAGCAATCCATAGGTTTTAAGATACTTACTAGTCAGGTACATTCTTAGGCGTTTAATATGGGGTGTTGAGTCCATTTCGTTGAGCAAGGAGTAGCTCTTTTCTATTCCATATTTGGCTTAAGGAACTTTATCTGTGCTCATTTCAATCTCTGGTTTTATGCAGCACCCCAACTCACCTTTCCCCTTAAGCAAGCATAAGTTGGTTTTCTAAATTTGAGACCCTGTTCTGTTCTGTAATTCAGTTCCTGTGTAGCCAAGTTTACATTCCGTGTATTACTGATATCTTATGATGTTTCTTTTTCTGTGTGACTTATTTCAGTTAGAATCATCATACCTGAATCCACTCATTGTGCTACTAAGGGCCTGATGACATAGATTTCATTGCTGAGTGATATTGCTTTGTAAGTAAATACCACAACTTCTTTATCCATTTTTCACTTTCTGCGATGTTGAACTTGTACTGTAAACGAGGTTCTTGTAAACAGAGGCGTCCCAAACTTTGGGGTGGCTGTGTCTTTTTGATTTTAATTTCCCTAAGCTATAGGACCATAAGTGGAAGTGCCCTAGGCTCTGTTGCTTTGTTTTTTAGATGTTTCAGGAAACACCATACACTTCTCCCGAGTGTCTGTTGGCAATTTACATCCCGCCCATCAGCATAACAAGGCTCCCAGTTCTCCATGGCCTGTCCTGCCTTTCTGGATTTTACACTTTTTTCAGATGGCCCTTTTGACCGGGGGGAAGTGAGACTTCATTGTAGTGCAGATTTCCTTTGCAAGCTTGGTTGGTTGGCCAAAAAGGGCGTATGCGTTTTTTCCTGAATATATTCAGGAAAAAACGCATACGCCCTTTTTGGCCAAGTGCATCATTGTGGACGTTCTGCCTCTTTTCCTATGCTTTCAATGCAATTCCACTCTACCTCCTCAAATCGGTTTCCTGCAATTCTGCCCCGCTTTCAAGTCCTCTTGGCAGCCTTACTTCAGTATATTTTTGGACGATAGCTGTCATTTATAACTCTGCAGGTTTGTGCATTACAGTGCCCCTGAGCTCCTTTCTTCAACTCGCTTTCTTGTGAGCTGGCCGCAACACCGCAGGATGGCTTCAGGCCCTAATCTGGTTCCGGCACGGCACGCTGAGCCTTTGGTTAATTCCTCTTCCTGGTGGGAAATGAGAGTTAAATTTGCCCGTCCAGACACCTCCAGCTAGTCTCTCATTGGTTCTCCCTATTCCTGTTCATCTTCCGCAGAAATTGCAAACTGGGCCAAACAGGAGGTTAAAGGCGCTGACTCTCCAAGTGGGGAGAGTGTTAGTAAAGCGTCTGGAATGTTGCACCCGAGTACCAGGGGAGGAAAACTGAGACATATTTGAACACGTCTCCCGTTCACACGGTTGATCATACTCTGGGTTCCACATGCATGTTTTTGCTGAAGGAAGAATACCTTAAACCTGGAGAGTTGAGACCCGTGGAATGGGTACCATGCAATATGACTTCAAAGGGTCTTCATTTGCTCACCGAACCTCTCCAATCCTATCACTGCTGCGTTTATGCCCCTGTACACACGCTTGATTCTCTTTTGGAGACATAGCAATCCATAGGTTTTAAGATACTTACTAGTCAGGTACATTCTTAGGCGTTTAATATGGGGTGTTGAGTCCATTTCGTTGAGCAAGGAGTAGCTCTTTTCTATTCCATATTTGGCTTAAGGAACTTTATCTGTGCTCATTTCAATCTCTGGTTTTATGCAGCACCCCAACTCACCTTTCCCCTTAAGCAAGCATAAGTTGGTTTTCTAAATTTGAGACCCTGTTCTGTTTTGGAATTCAGTTCCTGTGTAGCCAAGTTTACATTCCATGTATTAGTGATATCTTATGATGTTTCTTTTTCTGTGTGACTTATTTCAGTTAGAATCATCGTACCTGAATCCACTCATTATGCTGCTACGGGCCTGATGACATAGATTTCATTGCTGAGTGATACTGCATTGTACATAAGTACCACAAGTTCTTTATCCATTTTTCACTTTCTGTGATACTGAACTTGTACGGTAAACGAGGTTCTTGTAAACAGAGGCGTCCCAAACTTTGGGGTGGCTGTGTCTTTTTGATTTTAATTTCCCTAAGCTATAGGACCATAAGTGGAAGTGCCCTAGGCTCTGTTGCTGTGTTTTTTAGATGTTTCAGGAAACACCATACACTTCTCCCGAGTGTCTGTTGGCAATTTACATCCCGCCCATCAGCATAACAAGGCTCCCAGTTCTCCATGGCCTGTTCTCACTTTCTGGATTTTACACTTTTTTCAGATGGCCCTTTTGACCGGGGGGAAGTGAGACTTCATTGTAGTGCAGATTTCCTTTGCAAGTTTGCTTGGTTGGCCAAAAAGGGCGTATGCGTTTTTTCCTGAATATATTCAGGAAAAAACGCATACGCCCTTTTTGGCCAAGTGCATCATTGTGGACGTTCTGCCTCTTTTCCTATGCTTTCAATGCAATTCCAGTCTACCTCCTGAAATCGGTTTCCTGCAATTCTGCCCCGCTTTCAAGTCCTCTTAGCAGCCTTACTTCAGTATATTTTTGGACGATAGCTGTCATTTATAACTCTGCAGGTTTGTGAATTACAGTGCCCCTGAGCTCCTTTCTTCAACTCGCTTTCTTGTGAGCTGGCCGCAACACCGCAGGATGGCTTCAGGCCCTAATCTGGTTCCGGCACGGCACGCTGAGCCTTTGGTTATTTCGTCTTCCTGGTGGGAAATGAGAGTTAAATTTGCCCGTCCAGACACCTCCAGCTAGTCTCTCATTGGTTCTCCCTATTCCTGTTCATCTTCCGCAGAAATTGCAAACTGGGCCAAACAGGAGGTTAAAGGCGCTGACTCTCCAAGTGGGGAGAGTGTTAGTAAAGCGTCTGGAATGTTGCACCCGAGTACCAGGGGAGGAAAACTGAGACATATTTGAACATGTCTCCCGTTCACACGGTTGATCATACTCTGGGTTCCACATGCATGTTTTAGCTGAAGGAAGAATACCTTAAACCTGGAGAGTTGAGACCCGTGGAATGGGTACCATGCAATAAGACTTCAAAGGGTCTTCATTTGCTCACCGAACCTCTCCAATCCTATCACTGCTGCGTTTATGCCCCTGTACACACGCTTGATTCTCTTTTGGAGACATAGCAATCCATAGGTTTTAAGATACTTACTAGTCAGGTACATTCTTAGGCGTTTAATATGGGGTGTTGAGTCCATTTCGTTGAGCAAGGAGTAGCTCTTTTCTATTCCATATTTGGCTTAAGGAACTTTATCTGTGCTCATTTCAATCTCTGGTTTTATGCAGCACCCCAACTGACCTTTTCTCTTAAGCAAACATAAGTTGGTTTTCTAAATTTGAGACCCTGTTCTGTTTTGGAATTCAGTTCCTGTGTAGCCAAGTTTACATTCCGTGTATTAGTGATATCTTATGATGTTTCTTTTTCTGTGTGACTTATTTCAGTTAGAATCATCGTACCTGAATCCACTCATTATGCTGCTATGGGCCTGATGACATAGATTTCATTGCTGAGTGATACTGCATTGTACGTAAGTACCACAAGTTCTTTATCCATTTTTCACTTTCTGTGATACTGAACTTGTACGGTAAACGAGGTTCTTGTAAACAGAGGCGTCCCAAACTTTGGGGTGGCTGTGTCTTTTTGATTTTAATTTCCCTAAGCTATAGGACCATAAGTGGAAGTGCCCTAGGCTCTGTTGCTTTGTTTTTTAGATGTTTCAGGAAACACCATACACTTCTCCAGAGTGTCTGTTGGCAATTTACATCCCGCCCATCAGCATAACAAGGCTCCCAGTTCTCCATGGCCTGTCCTGCCTTTCTGGATTTTACACTTTTTTCAGATGGCCCTTTTGACCGGGGGGAAGTGAGACTTCATTGTAGTGCAGATTTCCTTTGCAAGTTTGCTTGGTTGACCAAAAAGGGCGTATGCGTTTTTTCCTGAATATATTCAGGAAAAAACGCATACGCCCTTTTTGGCCAAGTGCATCATTGAGGACGTTCTGCCTCTTTTCCTATTCTTTCATCGCAATTCCAGTCTACCTCCTGAAATGGGTTTCCTGCAATTCTGCCCCGCTTTCAAGTGCTCTTGGCAGCCTTACTTCGGTATATTTTTGGACGATAGCTGTCATTTATAACTCTGCAGGTTTGTGAATTACAGTGCCCCTGAGCTCCTTTCTTCAACTCGCTTTCTTGTGATCTGGCCACAGCACCGCAGGATGGCTTCAGGCCCTAATCTGGTTCCGGCACGGCACGCTGAGCCTTTGGTTAATTCCTCTTCCTGGTGGGAAATGAGAGTTAAATTTGCCCGTCCAGACACCTCCAGCTAGTCTCTCATTGGTTCTCGCTATTCCTGTTCATCTTCCACAGAAATTGCAAACTGGGCCAAACAGGAGGTTAAAGGGACTGACTCTCCAAGTCGGGAGAGTGTTAGTAAAGCGTCTGGAATGTTGCACCCGAGTACCAGGGAACGAAAACTGAGACATATTTGAACACGTCTCCCGATCACATGGTTGATCATACTCTGGGTTCCACATGCATGTTTTAGCTGAAGGAAGAATACCTTAAACCTGGGTAGTTGAAACCCGTGGAATGGGTACCATGCAATATGACTTCAAAGGGTCTTCATTTGCTCACTGAACCTCTCCAATCCTATCACTGCTGCGTTTATGCCCCTGTACACACGCTTGATTCTCTTTTGGAGACATAGCAATCCATAGGTTTTAAGATACTTACTAGTCAGGTACATTCTTAGGCGTTTAATATGCGGTGTTGAGTCCATTTCGTTGAGCAAGGAGTAGCTCTTGTCTATTCCATATTTGGCTTAAGGAACTTTATCTGTGCTCATTTCAATCTCTGGTTTTATGCAGCACCCCAACTCACCTTTACCCTTAAGCAAGCATAAGTTGGTTTTCTAAATTTGAGACCCTGTTCTGTTCTGTAATTCAGTTCCTGTGTAGCCAAGTTTACATTCCGTGTATTACTGATATCTTATGATGTTTCTTTTTCTGTGTGACTTATTTCAGTTAGAATCATCATACCTGAATCCACTCATTGTGCTGCTAAGGGCCTGATGACATATATTTCATTGCTGAGTGATATTGCTTTGTAAGTAAATACCACAACTTCTTTATCCATTTTTCACTTTCTGCGATGTTGAACTTGTACTGTAAACGATGTTCTTGTAAACAGAGCCATCCCAAACTTTGGGGTGGCTGTGTCTTTTTGATTTTGATTTCCCTAAGCTATAGGACCATAAGTGGAAGTGCCCTAGGCTCTGTTGCTTTGTTTTTTAGATGTTTCAGGAAACACCATACACTTCTCCCGAGTGTCTGTTGGCAATTTACATCCCGCCCATCAAAATAACAAGGCTCCCAGTTCTCCATGGCCTGTCCTGCCTTTCTGGATTTTACACTTTTTTCAGATGGCCCTTTTGACCGGGAGGAAGTGAGACTTCATTGTAGTGCAGATTTCCTTTGCAAGTTTGCTTGGTTGGCCAAAAAGGGTGTATGCGTTTTTTCCTGAATATATTCAGGAAAAAATGCATACGCCCTTTTTGGCCAAGTGCATCATTGTGGACGTTCTGCCTCTTTTCCTATGCTTTCAATGCAATTCCAGTCTACCTCCTGAAATCGGTTTCCTGCAATTCTGCCCCGCTTTCAAGTCCTCTTGGCAGCCTTACTTCAGTATATTTTTGGACGATAGCTGTCATTTATAACTCTGCAGATTTGTGAATTACAGTGCCCCTGAGCTCCTTTCTTCAACTCGCTTTCTTTTGAGCTGGCCGCAACACCGCAGGATAGCTTCAGGCCCTAATCTGGTTCCGGCACGGCACGCTGAGCCTTTGGTTAATTCCTCTTCCTGGTGGGAAATGAGAGTTAAATTTGGCCGTCCAGACACCTCCAGCTAGTCTCTGATTGGTTCTCCCTATTCCTGTTTATCTTCCGCAGAAATTGCAAACTGGGCCAAACAGGAGGTTAAAGGCGCTGACTCTCCAAGTGGGGAGAGTGTTAGTAAAGCGTCTGGAATGTTGCACCCGAGTACCAGGGGAGGAAAACTGAGACATATTTGAACACGTCTCCCGTTCACACGGTTGATCATACTCTGGGTTCCACATGCATGTTTTAGCTGAAGGATGAATACCTTAAACCTGGAGAGTTGAGACCCATGTAATGGGTACCATGCAATATGAATTCAAAGGGTCTTCATTTGCTCACCGAACCTCTCCAATCCTATCACTGCTGCGTTTATGCCCCTGTACACATGCTTGATTCTCTTCCGGAGACATAGCAATCCATAGGTTTTAAGATACTTACTAGTCAGGTACATTCTTAGGCGTTTAATATGCGGTGTTGAGTCCATTTCATTGAGCAAGGAGTAGCTCTTGTCTATTCCATATTTGGCTTAAGGAACTTTATCTGTGCTCATTTTAATCTCTGGTTTTATGCAGCACCCCAACTCACCTTTCCCCTTAAGCAAGCATAAGTTGGTTTTCTAAATTTGAGACCCTGTTCTGTTTTGGAATTCAGTTCCTGTGTAGCCAAGTTTACATTCCGTGTATTACTGATATCTTATGATGTTTCTTTTTCTGTGTGACTTATTTCAGTTAGAATCATCATACCTGAATCCACTCATTATGCTGCTAAGGGCCTGATGACATAGATTTCATTGCTGAGTGATATTGCTTTGTAAGTAAATACCACAACTTCTTTATCCATTTTTCACTTTCTGCGATGTTGAACTTGTACTGTAAACGAGGTTCTTGTAAACAGAGGCGTCCCAAACTTTGGGGTGGCTGTGTCTTTTTGATTTTAATTTCCCTAAGCTATAGGACCATAAGTGGAAGTGCCCTAGGCTCTGTTGCTTTGTTTTTTAGATGTTTCAGGAAACACCATACACTTCTCCCGAGTGTCTGTTGGCAATTTACATCCCGCCCATCAGCATAACAAGGCTCCCAGTTCTCCATGGCCTGTCCTGCCTTTCTGGATTTTACACTTTTTTCAGATGGCCCTTTTGACCGGGGGGAAGTGAGACTTCATTATAGTGCAGATTTCCTTTGCAAGCTTGCTTGGTTGGCCAAAAAGTGCGTATGCGTTTTTCCCTGAATATATTCAGGAAAAAACGCATACGCCCTTTTTGGCCAAGTGCATCATTGTGGACGTTCTGCCTCTTTTCCTATGCTTTCAATGCAATTCCAGTCTACCTCCTGAAATCGGTTTCCTGCAATTCTGCCCCGCTTTCAAGTCCTCTTGGCAGCCTTACTTCAGTATATTTTTGGACGATAGCTGTCATTTATAACTCTGCAGGTTTGTGAATTACAGTGCCCCTGAGCTCCTTTCTTCAACTCGCTTTCTTGTGACCTGGCCGCAACACCGCAGGATGGCTTCCGGCCCTAATCTGGTTGCGGCACGGCACGCTGAGCCTTTGGTTAATTCCTCTTCCTGGTGGGAAATGAGAGTTAAATTTTCCCGTCCAGACACCTCCAGCTAGTCTCTCATTGGTTCCCGCTATTCCTGTTCATCTTGCGCAGAAATTGCAAACTGGGCCAAACAGGAGGTTAAAGGGACTGACTCTCCAAGTCGGGAGAGTGTTAGTAAAGCGTCTGGAATGTTGCACCCGAGTACCAGCGTACGAAAACTGAGACATATTTGAACACGTCTCCCGATCACACGGTTGATCATACTCTAGGTTCCACATGCATGTTTTAGCTGAAGGAAGAATACCTTAAACCTGGAGAGTTGAAACCCGTGGAATGGGTACCATGCAATATGACTTCAAAGGGTCTTCATTTGCTCACCGAACCTCTCCAATCCTATCACTGCTGCGTTTATGCCCCTGTACACATGCTTGATTCTCTTTTGGAGACATAGCAATCCATAGGTTTTAAGATACTTACTAGTCAGGTACATTCTTAGGAGTTTAATATGGGTTGTTGAGTCCATTTCGTTGAGCAAGGAGTAGCTCTTGTCTATTCCATATTTGGCTTAAGGAACTTTATCTGTGCTCATTTCAATCTCTGGTTTTATGCAGCACCCCAACTCACCTTTCCCCTTAAGCAAGCATAAGTTGGTTTTCTAAATTTGAGACCCTGTTTTGTTTTGCAATTCAGTTCCTGTGTAGCCAAGTTTACATTCCGTGTATTAGTGATATCTTATGATGTTTCTTTTTCTGTGTGACTTATTTCATTTAGAATCATCGTACCTGAATCCACTCATTATGCTGCTACGAGCCTGATGACATAGATTTCATTGCTGAGTGATACTGCATTGTACGTAAGTACCACAAGTTCTTTATTCATTTTTCACTTTCTGTGATATTGAACATGTACGGTAAACGAGGTTCTTGTAAACAGAGGCGTCCCAAACTTTGGGGTGGCTGTGTCTTTTTGTTTTTAATTTCCGTAAGCTATAGGACCATAAGTGGAAGTGCCCTAGGCTCTGTTGCTTTGTTTTTTAGATGTTTCAGGAAACACCATACACATCTCCCGAGTGTCTGTTGGCAATTTACATCCCGCCCATCAGCATAACAAGGCTCCCAGTTCTCCATGGCCTGTCCTGCCTTTCTGGATTTTACACTTTTTTCAGATGGCCCTTTTGACCGGGGGGAAGTGAGACTTCATTGTAGTGCAGATTTCCTTTGCAAGCTTGCTTGGTTGGCCAAAAAGGGCGTATGCGTTTTTTCCTGAATATATTCAGGAAAAAACGCATACGCCCTTTTTGGCCAAGTGCATCATTGTGGACGTTCTGCCTCTTTTCCTATGCTTTCAATGCAATTCCAGTCTAGCTCCTGAAATCGGTTTCCTGCAATTCTGCCCCGCTTTCAAGTCCTCTTGGCAGCCTTACTTCAGTATATTTTTGGACGATAGCTGTCATTTATAACTCTGCAGGTTTGTGAATTACAGTGCCCCTGAGCTCCTTTCTTCAACTCGCATTCTTGTGACCTGGCCGCAACACCACAGCATGGCTTCAGGCCCTAATCTGGTTCCGGCACGGCACGCTGAGCCTTTGGTTATTTCCTCTTCCTGGTGGGAAATAAGAGTTAAATTTGCCCGTCCAGACACCTCCAGCTAGTCTATCATTGGTTCTCGCTATTCCTGTTCATCTTCCGCAGAAATTGCAAACTGGGCCAAACAGGAGGTTAAAGGCGCTGACTCTCCAAGTGGGGAGAGTGTTATTAAAGCGTCTGGAATGTTGCACCCGAGTACCAGGGGATTAAAACTGAGACATATTTGAACACGTCTCCCGTTCACACGGTTGATCATACTCTGGGTTCCACATGCATGTTTTAGCTGAAGGAAGAATACCTTAAACCTGGAGAGTTGAGACCCGTGGAATGGGTACCATGCAATATGACTTCAAAGGGTCTTCATTTGCTCACCGAACCGCTCCAATCCTATCACTGCTGCGTTTATGCCCCTGTACACACGCTTGATTCTCTTTTGGAGACATAGCAATCCATAGGTTTTAAGATACTTACTAGTCAGGTACATTCTTAGGCGTTTAATATGGGGTGTTGAGTCCATTTCGTTGAGCAAGGAGTAGCTCTTTTCTATTCCATATTTGGCTTAAGGAACTTTATCTGTGCTCATTTCAATCTCTGGTTTTATGCAGCACCCCAACTCACCTTTCCCCTTAAGCAAGCATAAGTTGGTTTTCTAAATTTGAGACCCTGTTCTGTTTTGGAATTCAGTTCCTGTGTAGCCAAGTTTACATTCCGTGTATTAGTGATATCTTATGATGTTTCTTTTTCTGTGTGACTTATTTCAGTTAGAATCATCGTACCTGAATCCACTCATTATGCTGCTACGGGCCTGATGACATAGATTTCATTGCTGAGTGATACTGCATTGTACATAAGTACCACAAGTTCTTTATCCATTTTTCACTTTCTGTGATACTGAACTTGTACGGTAAACGAGGTTCTTGTAAACAGAGGCGTCCCAAACTTTGGGGTGGCTGTGTCTTTTTTATTTTAATTTCCCTAAGCTATAGGACCATAAGTGGAAGTGCCCTAGGCTCTGTTGCTTTGTTTCTTAGATGTTTCAGGAAACACCATACACTTCTCCCGAGTGTCTGTTGGCAATTTACATCCCGCCCATCAGCATAACAAGGCTCCCAGTTCTCCATGGCCTGTCCTGCCTTTCTGGATTTTACACTTTTTTCAGATGGCCCTTTTGACCGGGGGGAAGTGAGACTTCATTGTAGTGCAGATTTCCTTTGCAAGCTTGCTTGGTTGGCCAAAAAGGGCGTATGCGTTTTTTCCTGAATATATTCAGGAAAAAACGCATACGCCCTTTTTGGCCAAGTGCATCATTGTGGACGTTCTGCCTCTTTTCCTATGCTTTCAATGCAATTCCAGTCTACCTCCTGAAATCGGTTTCCTGCAATTCTGCCCCGCTTTCAAGTCCTCTTGGCAGCCTTACTTCAGTATATTTTTGGACGATAGCTGTCATTTATAACTCTGCAGGTTTGTGAATTACAGTGCCCCTGAGCTCCTTTCTTCAACTCGCTTTCTTGTGAGCTGGCCGCAACACCGCAGGATGGCTTCAGGCCCTAATCTCGTTCCGGCACGGCACGCTGAGCCTTTGGTTAATTCCTCTTCCTGGTGGGAAATGAGAGTTAAATTTGCCCGTCCAGACACCTCCAGCTAGTCTCTCATTGGTTCTCGCTATTCCTGTTCATCTTCCGCAGAAATTGCAAACTGGGCCAAACAGGAGGTTAAAGGGACTGACTCTCCAAGTCGGGAGAGTGTTAGTAAAGCGTCTGGAATGTTGCACCCGAGTACCAGGGTACGAAAACTGAGACATATTTGAACACGTCTCCCGATCACACGGTTGATCATACTCTAGGTTCCACATGCATGTTTTAGCTGCAGGAAGAATACCTTAAACCTGAGTAGTTGAAACCCGTGGAATGGGTACCATGCAATATGACTTCAAAGGGTCTTCATTTGCTCACCGAACCTCTCCAATCCTATCACTGCTGCGTTTATGCCCCTGTACACATGCTTGATTCTCTTTCAGAGACATAGCAATCCATAGGTTTTGAGATACTTACTAGTCAGGTACATTCTTAGGCGTTTAATATGGGGTGTTGAGTCCATTTCGTTGAGCAAGGAGTAGCTCTTGTCTATTCCATATTTGGCTTAAGGAACTTTATCTGTGCTCATTTCAATCTCTGGTTTTATGCGGCACCCCAACTCACCTTTCCCCTTAAGCAAGCATAAGTTGGTTTTCTAAATTTGAGACCCTGTTTTGTTTTGCAATTCAGTTCCTGTGTAGCCAAGTTTACATTCCGTGTATTAGTGATATCTTATGATGTTTCTTTTTCTGTGTGACTTATTTCAGTTAGAATCATCATACCTGAATCCACTCATTATGCTGCTACGAGCCTGATGACATAGATTTCATTGCTGAGTGATACTGCATTGTACGTAAGTACCACAAGTTCTTTATCCATTTTTCACTTTCTGTGATATTGAACTTGTACGGTAAACGAGGTTCTTGTAAACAGAGGCGTCCCAAACTTTGGGGTGGCTGTGTCTTTTTGTTTTTAATTTCCGTAAGCTATAGGACCATAAGTGGAAGTGCCCTAGGCTCTGTTGCTTTGTTTTTTAGATGTTTCAGGAAACACCATACACATCTCCCGAGTGTCTGTTGGCAATTTACATCCCGCCCATCAGCATAACAAGGCTCCCAGTTCTCCATGGCCTGTCCTGTCTTTCTGGATTTTACACTTTTTTCAGATGGCCCTTTTGACCGGGGGGAAGTGAGACTTCATTGTAGTGCAGATTTCCTTTGCAAGCTTGCTTGGTTGGCCAAAAAGGGCGTATGCGTTTTTTCCTGAATATATTCAGGAAAAAACGCATACGCACTTTTTGGCCAAGTGCATCATTGTGGACGTTCTGCCTCTTTTCCTATGCTTTCAATGCAATTCCAGTCTACCTCCTGAAATCGGTTTCCTGCAATTCTGCCCCGCTTTCAAGTCCTCTTGGCAGCCTTACTTCAGTATATTTTTGGACGATAGCTGTCATTTATAACTCTGCAGGTTTGTGAATTACAGTGCCCCTGAGCTCCTTTCTTCAACTCGCATTCTTGTGACCTGGCCGCAACACCACAGCATGGCTTCAGGCCCTAATCTGGTTCCGGCACGGCACGCTGAGCCTTTGGTTATTTCCTCTTCCTGGTGGGAAATAAGAGTTAAATTTGCCCGTCCAGACACCTCCAGCTAGTCTATCATTGGTTCTCGCTATTCCTGTTCATCTTCCGCAGAAATTGCAAACTGGACCAAACAGGAGGTTAAAGGCGCTGACTCTCCAAGTGGGGAGAGTGTTATTAAAGCGTCTGGAATGTTGCACCCGAGTACCAGGGGATTAAAACTGAGACATATTTGAACACGTCTCCCGTTCACACGGTTGATCATACTCTGGGTTCCACATGCATGTTTTAGCTGAAGGAAGAATACCTTAAACCTGGAGAGTTGAGACCCGTGGAATGGGTACCATGCAATATGACTTCAAAGGGTCTTCATTTGCTCACCGAACCTCTCCAATCCTATCACTGCTGCGTTTATGCCCCTGTACACACGCTTGATTCTCTTTTGGAGACATAGCAATCCATAGGTTTTAAGATACTTACTAGTCAGGTACATTCTTAGGCGTTTAATATGGGGTGTTGAGTCCATTTCGTTGAGCAAGGAGTAGCTCTTTTCTATACCATATTTGGCTTAAGGAACTTTATCTGTGCTCATTTCAATCTCTGGTTTTATGCAGCACCCCAACTCACCTTTCCCCTTAAGCAAGCATAAGTTGGTTTTCTAAATTTGAGACCCTGTTCTGTTTTGGAATTCAGTTCCTGTGTAGCCAAGTTTACATTCCGTGTATTAGTGATATCTTATGATGTTTCTTTTTCTGTGTGACTTATTTCAGTTAGAATCATCGTACCTGAATCCACTCATTATGCTGCTACGGGCCTGATGACATAGATTTCATTGCTGAGTGATACTGCATTGTACATAAGTACCACAAGTTCTTTATCCATTTTTCACTTTCTGTGATACTGAACTTGTACGGTAAAGGAGGTTCTTGTAAACAGAGGCATCCCAAACATTGGGGTGGCTGTGTCTTTTTTATTTTAATTTCCCTAAGCTATAGGACCATAAGTGGAAGTGCCCTAGGCTCTGTTGCTTTGTTTCTTAGATGTTTCAGGAAACACCATACACTTCTCCCGAGTGTCTGTTGGCAATTTACATCCCGCCCATCAGCATAACAAGGCTCCCAGTTCTCCATGGCCTGTCCTGCCTTTCTGGATTTTACACTTTTTTCAGATGGCCCTTTTGACCGGGGGGAAGTGAGACTTCATTGTAGTGCAGATTTCCTTTGCAAGCTTGCTTGGTTGGCCAAAAAGTGCGTATGCGTTTTTTCCTGAATATATTCAGGAAAAAACGCATACGCCCTTTTTGGCCAAGTGCATCATTGTGGACGTTCTGCCTCTTTTCCTATGCTTTCAATGCAATTCCAGTCTACCTCCTGAAATCGGTTTCCTGCAATTCTGCCCCGCTTTCAAGTCCTCTTGGCAGCCTTACTTCAGTATATTTTTGGACGATAGCTGTCATTTATAACTCTGCAGGTTTGTGAATTACAGTGCCCCTGAGCTCCTTTCTTCAACTCGCTTTCTTGTGAGCTGGCCGCAACACCGCAGGATGGCTTCAGGCCCTAATCTGGTTCCGGCACGGCACGCTGAGCCTTTGGTTAATTCCTCTTCCTGGTGGGAAATGAGAGTTAAATTTGCCCGTCCAGACACCTCCAGCTAGTCTCTCATTGGTTCTCGCTATTCCTGTTCATCTTCCGCAGAAATTGCAAACTGGGCCAAACAGGAGGTTAAAGGGACTGACTCTCCAAGTCGGGAGAGTGTTAGTAAAGCGTCTGGAATGTTGCACCCGAGTACCAGGGTACGAAAACTGAGACATATTTGAACACGTCTCCCGATCACACGGTTGATCATACTCTAGGTTCCACATGCATGTTTTAGCTGAAGGAAGAATACCTTAAACCTGGGTAGTTGAAACCCGTGGAATGGGTACCATGCAATATGACTTCAAAGGGTCTTCATTTGCTCACCGAACCTCTCCAATCCTATCACTGCTGCGTTTATGCCCCTGTACACATGCTTGATTCTCTTTCAGAGACATAGCAATCCATAGGTTTTGAGATACTTACTAGTCAGGTACATTCTTAGGCGGTTAATATGGGGTGTTGAGTCCATTTCGTTGATAAAGGAGTAGCTCTTGTCTATTCCATATTTGGCTTAAGGAACTTTATCTGTGCTCATTTCAATCTCTGGTTTTATGCAGCACCCCAACTCACCTTTCCCCTTAAGCAAGCATAAGTTGGTTTTCTAAATTTGAGACCCTGTTCTGTTTTGGAATTCAGTTCCTGTGTAGCCAAGATTACATTCCGTGTATTACTGATATCTTATGATGTTTCTTTTTCTGTGTGACTTATTTCAGTTAGAATCATCATACCTGAATCCACTCATTATGCTGCTAAGGGCCTGATGACATAGATTTCATTGCTGAGTGATATTGCTTTGTAAGTAAATACCACAACTTCTTTATCCATTTTTCACTTTCTGCGATGTTGAACTTGTACTGTAAACGAGGTTCTTGTAAACAGAGGCGTCCCAAACTTTGGGGTGGCTGTGTCTTTTTGATTTTAATTTCCCTAAGCTATAGGACCATAAGCGGAAGTGCCCTAGGCTCTGTTGCTTTGTTTTTTAGATGTTTCAGGAAACACCATACACTTCTCCCGAGTGTCTGTTGGCAATTTACATCCCGCCCATCAGCATAACAAGGCTCCCAGTTCTCCATGGCCTGTCCTGCCTTTCTGGATTTTACACTTTTTTCAGATGGCCCTTTTGACCGGGGGGAAGTGAGACTTCATTGTAGTGCAGATTTCCTTTGCAAGCTTGCTTGGTTGGCCAAAAAGGGCGTATGCGTTTTTTCCTGAATATATTCAGGAAAAAACGCATACGCCCTTTTAGGCCAAGTGCATCATTGTGGACGTTCTGCCTCTTTTCCTATGCTTTCAATGCAATTCCAGTCTACCTCCTGAAATCGGTTTCCTGCAATTCTGCCCCGCTTTCAAGTCCTCTTGGCAGCCTTACTTCAGTATATTTTTGGACGATAGCTGTCATTTATAACTCTGCAGGTTTGTGCATTACAGTGCCCCTGAGCTCCTTTCTTCAACTCGCTTTCTTTTGACCTGGCCGCAACACCGCAGGATGGCTTCAGGCCCTAATCTGGTTCCTGCACGGCACGCTGAGCCTTTGCTTATTTCCTCTTCCTGGTGGGAAATGAGAGTTAAATTTGCCCGTCCAGACACCTCCAGCTAGTCTCTGATTGGTTCTCCCTATTCCTGTTCATCTTCCGCAGAAATTGCAAACTGGGCCAAACAGGAGGTTAAAGGCGCTGACTCTCCAAGTGGGGAGAGTGTTAGTAAAGCGTCTGGAATGTTGCACCCGAGTACCAGGGGAGGAAAACTGAGACATATTTGAACACGTCTCCCGTTCACACGGTTGATCATACTCTGGGTTCCACATGCATGTTTTAGCTGAAGGAAGAATACCTTAAACCTGGAGAGTTGAGACCCGTGGAATGGGTATCATGCAATATGACTTCAAAGGGTCTTCATTTGCTCACCGAACCTCTCCAATCCTATCACTGCTGCGTTTATGCCCCTGTACACACGCTTGATTCTCTTTTGGAGACATAGCAATCCATAGGTTTTAAGATACTTACTAGTCAGGTACATTCTTAGGCATTTAATATGTGGTGTTGAGTCCATTTCATTGAGCAAGGAGTAGCTCTTGTCTATTCCATATTTGGCTTAAAGAACTTTATCTGTGCTCATTTCAATCTCTGGTTTTATGCAGCACCCCAACTCACCTTTCCCCTTAAGCAAGCATAAGTTGGTTTTCTAAATTTGAGACCCTGTTTTGTTTTGCAATTCAGTTCCTGTGTAGCCAAGTTTACATTCCGTGTATTAGTGATATCTTATGATGTTTCTTTTTCTGTGTGACTTATTTCAGTTAGAATCATCGTACCTGAATCCACTCATTATGCTGCTACGAGCCTGATGACATAGATTTCATTGCTGAGTGATACTGCATTGTACGTAAGTACCACAAGTTCTTTATCCATTTTTCTCTTTCTGTGATATTGAACTTGTACGGTAAACGAGGTTCTTGTAAACAGAGGCGTCCCAAACATTGGGGTGGCTGTGTCTTTTTGATTTTAATTTCCGTAAGCTATAGGACCATAAGTGGAAGTGCCCTAGGCTCTGTTGCTTTGTTTTTTAGATGTTTCAGGAAACACCATACACATCTCCCGAGTGTCTGTTGGCAATTTACATCCCGCCCATCAGCATAACAAGGCTCCCAGTTCTCCATGGCCTGTCCTGCCTTTCTGGATTTTACACTTTTTTCAGATGGCCCTTTTGACCGGGGGGAAGTGAGACTTCATTGTAGTGCAGATTTCCTTTGCAAGCTTGCTTGGTTGGCCAAAAAGGGCGTATGCGTTTTTTCCTGAATATATTCAGGAAAAAACGCATACGCCCTTTTTGGCCAAGTGCATCATTGTGGACGTTCTGCCTCTTTTCCTATGCTTTCAATGCAATTCCAGTCTACCTCCTGAAATCGGTTTCCTGCAATTCTGCCCCGCTTTCAAGTCCTCTTGGCAGCCTTACTTCAGTATATTTTTGGACGATAGCTGTCATTTATAACTCTGCAGGTTTGTGAATTACAGTGCCCCTGAGCTCCTTTCTTCAACTCGCATTCTTGTGACCTGGCCGTAACACCGCAGCATGGCTTCAGGCCCTAATCTGGTTCCGGCACGGCACGCTGAGCCTTTGGTTAATTCCTCTTCCTGGTGGGAAATGAGAGTTAAATTTGCCCGTCCATACACCTCCAGCTAGTCTCTCATTGATTCTCGCTATTCCTGTTCATCTTCCGCAGAAATTGCAAACTGGGCCAAACAGGAGGTTAAAGGCGCTGACTCTCCAAGTTTGGAGAGTGTTAGTAAAGCGTCTGGAATGTTGCACCCGAGTACCAGGGGAGGAAAACTGAGACATATTTGAACACGTCTCCCGTTCACACGGTTGATCATACTCTGGGTTCCACATGCATGTTTTAGCTGAAGGAAGCATAACTTAAACCTGGAGAGTTGAGACCCGTGGAATGGGTACCATGCAATATGACATCAAAGGATCTTCATTTGCTCACCGAACCTCTCCAATCCTATCACTGCTGCGTTTATGCCCCTGTACACACGCTTGATTCTCTTTTGGAGACATAGCAATCCCTAGGTTTTAAGATACTTACTAGTCAGGTACATTCTTAGGCGTTTAATATGCGGTGTTGAGTCCATTTCGTTGAGCAAGGAGTAGCTCTTGTCTATTCCATATTTGGCTTAAGGAACTTTATCTGTGCTCATTTCAATCTCTGGTTTTATGCAGCACCCCAACTCACCTTTCCCCTTAAGCAAGCATAAGTTGGTTTTCTAATTTGAGACCCTGTTCTGTTCTGTAATTCAGTTCCTGTGTAGCCAAGTTTACATTCCGTGTATTACTGATATCTTATGATGTTTCTTTTTCTGTGTGACTTATTTCAGTTAGAATCATCATACCTGAATCCACTCATTGTGCTGCTAAGGGCCTGATGACATAGATTTCATTGCTGAGTGATATTGCTTTGTAAGTAAATACCACAACTTCTTTATCCATTTTTCACTTTCTGCGATGTTGAACTTGTACTGTAAACGAGGTTCTTGTAAACAGAGCCATCCCAAACTTTGGGGTGGCTGTGTCTTTTTGATTTTAATTTCCCTAAGCTATAGGACCATAAGTGGAAGTGCCCTAGGCTCTGTTGCTTTGTTTTTAAGATGTTTCAGGAAACACCATACACTTCTCCCGAGTGTCTGTTGGCAATTTACATCCCGCCCATCAGCATAACAAGGCTCCCAGTTCTCCATGGCCTGTTCTCCCTTTCTGGATTTTACACTTTTTTCAGATGGCCCTTTTGACCGGGGGGAAGTGAGACTTCATTGTAGTGCAGATTTCCTTTGCAAGTTTGCTTGGTGGGCCAAAAAGGGCGTATGCGTTTTTTCCTGAATATATTCAGGAAAAAACGCATACGCCCTTTTTGGCCAAGTGCATCTTTGTGGACGTTCTGCCTCTTTTCCTATGCTTTCAATGCAATTCCAGTCTACCTCCTGAAATCGGTTTCCTGCAATTCTGCCCCGCTTTCAAGTCCTCTTGGCAGCCTTACTTCAGTATATTTTTGGACGATAGCTGTCATTTATAACTCTGCAGGTTTGTGAATTACAGTGCCTCTGAGCTCCTTTCTTCAACTCGCTTTCTTGTGAGCTGGCCGCAACACCGCAGGATGGCTTCAGGCCCTAATCTGATTCCGGCACGGCACGCTGAGCCTTTGGTTATTTCCTCTTCCTGGTGGGAAATGAGAGTTAAATTTGCCCGTCCAGACACCTCCAGCTAGTCTCTCATTGGTTCTCCCTATTCCTGTTCATCTTCCGCAGAAATTGCAAACTGGGTCAAACAGGAGGTTAAAGGCGCTGACTCTCCAAGTGGGGAGAGTGTTAGTAAAGCGTCTGGAATGTTGCACCCGAGTACCAGGGGAGGAAAACTGAGACATATTTGAACACGTCTCCCTTTCACACGGTTGATCATACTCTTGGTTCCACATGCATGTTTTAGCTGAAGGAAGAATACCTTAAACCTGGAGAGTTGAGACCCGTGGAATGGGTACCATGCAATATGACTTCAAAGGGTCTTCATTTACTCACCGAACCTCTCCAATCCTATCACTGCTGCGTTTATGCCCCTGTACACATGCTTGATTCTCTTTCGGAGACATAGCAATCCATAGGTTTTAAGATACTTACTAGTCAGGTACATTCTTAGGCGTTTAATATGCGGTGTTGAGTCCATTTCGTTGAGCAAGGAGTAGCTCTTGTCTATTCCATATTTGGCTTAAGGAACTTTATCTGTGCTCATTTCAATCTCTGGTTTTATGCAGCACCCCAACTCACCTTTCCCCTTAAGCAAGCATAAGTTGGTTTTCTAAATTTGAGACCCTGTTCTGTTCTGTAATTCAGTTCCTGTGTAGCCAAGTTTACATTCCGTGTATTACTGATATCTTATGATGTTTCTTTTTCTGTGTGACTTATTTCAGTTAGAATCATCATACCTGAATCCACTCATTGTGCTGCTAAGGGCCTGATGACATAGATTTCATTGCTGAGTGATATTGCTTTGTAAGTAAATACAGCAACTTCTTTATCCATTTTTCACTTTCTGTGATTCTGAACTTGTACGGTAAACGATGTTCTTGTAAACAGAGGCATCCCAAATTTTGGGGTGGCTGTGTCTTTTTGATTTTAATTTCCCTAAGCTTTAGGACCATAAGTGGAAGTGCCCTAGGCTCTGTTGCTTTGTTTTTTAGATGTTTCTGGAAACACCATACACTTCTCCAGAGTGTCTGTTGGCAATTTACATCCCGCCCATCAGCATAACAAGGCTCCCAGTTCTCCATGGCCTGTCCTGCCTTTCTGGATTTTACACTTTTTTCAGATGGCCCTTTTGACCGGGGGGAAGTGAGACTTCATTGTAGTGCAGATTTCCTTTGCAAGCTTGCTTGGTTGGCCAAAAAGGGTGTATGCGTTTTTTCCTGAATATATTCAGGAAAAAACGCATACGCCCTTTTTGGCCAAGTGCATCATTGTGGACGTTCTGCCTCTTTTCCTATGCTTTCAATGCAATTCCAGTCTACCTCCTGAAATCGGTTTCCTGCAATTCTGCCCCGCTTTCAAGTCCTCTTGGAAGCCTTACTTCAGTATATTTTTGGATGATAGCTGTCATTTATAACTCTGCAGGTTTGTGAATTACAGTGCCCCTGAGCTCCTTTCTTCAACTCGCTTTCTTGTGAGCTGGCCGCAACACCGCAGGATGGCTTCAGGCCCTAATCTGGTTCCGGCACAGCACGCTGAGCCTTTGCTTATTTCCTCTTCCTGGTGGGAAATGAGAGTTAAATTTGCCCGTCCAGACACCTCCAGCTAGTCTCTCATTGGTTCTCCCTATTCCTGTTCATCTTCCGCAGAAATTGCAAACTGGGCCAAACAGGAGGTTAAAGGCGCTGACTCTCCAAGTGGGGAGAGTGTTAGTAAAGCGTCTGGAATGTTGCACCCGAGTACCAGGGGAGGAAAAGTGAGACATATTTGAACACGTCTCCCGTTCACACAGTTGATCATACTCTTGGTTCCACATGCATGTTTTAGCTGAAGGAAGAATACCTTAAACCTTGGTAGTTGAAACCCGTGGAATGGGTACCATGCAATATGACATCAAAGGATCTTCATTTGCTCACCGAACCTCTCCAATCCTATCACTGCTGCGTTTATGCCCCTGTACACACGCTTGATTCTCTTTTGGAGACATAGCAATCCCTAGGTTTTAAGATACTTACTAGTCAGGTACATTCTTAGGCGTTTAATATGCGGTGTTGAGTCCATTTCGTTGAGCAAGGAGTAGCTCTTGTCTATTCCATATTTGGCTTAAGGAACTTTATCTGTGCTCATTTCAATCTCTGGTTTTATGCAGCACCCCAACTCACCTTTCCCCTTAAGCAAGCATAAGTTGGTTTTCTAATTTGAGACCCTGTTCTGTTCTGTAATTCAGTTCCTGTGTAGCCAAGTTTACATTCCGAGTATTACTGATATCTTATGATGTTTCTTTTTCTGTGTGACTTATTTCCGTTAGAATCATCATACCTGAATCCACTCATTGTGCTGCTAAGGGCCTGATGACATAGATTTCATTGCTGAGTGATATTGCTTTGTAAGTAAATACCACAACTTCTTTATCCATTTTTCACTTTCTGCGATGTTGAACTTGTACTGTAAACGAGGTTCTTGTAAACAGAGCCATCCCAAACTTTGGGGTGGCTGTGTCTTTTTGATTTTAATTTCCCTAAGCTATAGGACCATAAGTGGAAGTGCCCTAGGCTCTGTTGCTTTGTTTTTAAGATGTTTCAGGAAACACCATACACTTCTCCCGAGTGTCTGTTGGCAATTTACATCCCGCCCATCAGCATAACAAGGCTCCCAGTTCTCCATGGCCTGTTCTCCCTTTCTGGATTTTACACTTTTTTCAGATGGCCCTTTTGACCGGGGGGAAGTGAGACTTCATTGTAGTGCAGATTTCCTTTGCAAGTTTGCTTGGTGGGCCAAAAAGGGCGTATGCGTTTTTTCCTGAATATATTCAGGAAAAAACGCATACGCCCTTTTTGGCCAAGTGCATCTTTGTGGACGTTCTGCCTCTTTTCCTATGCTTTCAATGCAATTCCAGTCTACCTCCTGAAATCGGTTTCCTGCAATTCTGCCCCGCTTTCAAGTCCTCTTGGCAGCCTTACTTCAGTATATTTTTGGACGACAGCTGTCATTTATAACTCTGCAGGTTTGTGAATTACAGTGCCCCTGAGCTCCTTTCTTCAACTCGCTTTCTTGTGAGCTGGCCGCAACACCGCAGGATGGCTTCAGGCCCTAATCTGATTCCGGCACGGCACGCTGAGCCTTTGGTTATTTCCTCTTCCTGGTGGGAAATGAGAGTTAAATTTGCCCGTCCAGACACCTCCAGCTAGTCTCTCATTGGTTCTCCCTATTCCTGTTCATCTTCCGCAGAAATTGCAAACTGGGTCAAACAGGAGGTTAAAGGCGCTGACTCTCCAAGTGGGGAGAGTGTTAGTAAACCGTCTGGAATGTTGCACCCGAGTACCAGGGGAGGAAAACTGAGACATATTTGAACACGTCTCCCTTTCACACGGTTGATCATACTCTTGGTTCCACATGCATGTTTTAGCTGAAGGAAGAATACCTTAAACCTGGAGAGTTGAGACCCGTGGAATGGGTACCATGCAATATGACTTCAAAGGGTCTTCATTTACTCACCGAACCTCTCCAATCCTATCACTGCTGCGTTTATGCCCCTGTACACATGCTTGATTCTCTTTCGGAGACATAGCAATCCATAGGTTTTAAGATACTTACTAGTCAGGTACATTCTTAGGCGTTTAATATGCGGTGTTGAGTCCATTTCGTTGAGCAAGGAGTAGCTCTTGTCTATTCCATATTTGGCTTAAGGAACTTTATCTGTGCTCATTTCAATCTCTGGTTTTATGCAGCACCCCAACTCACCTTTCCCCTTAAGCAAGCATAAGTTGGTTTTCTAAATTTGAGACCCTGTTCTGTTTTGGAATTCAGTTCCTGTGTAGCCAAGTTTACATTCCGTGTATTACTGATATCTTATGATGTTTCTTTTTCTGTGTGACTTATTTCAGTTAGAATCATCATACCTGAATCCACTCATTGTGCTGCTAAGGGCCTGATGACATAGATTTCATTGCTGAGTGATATTGCTTTGTAAGTAAATACAGCAACTTCTTTATCCATTTTTCACTTTCTGTGATTCTGAACTTGTACGGTAAACGATGTTCTTGTAAACAGAGGCATCCCAAATTTTGGGGTGGCTGTGTCTTTTTGATTTTAATTTCCCTAAGCTTTAGGACCATAAGTGGAAGTGCCCTAGGCTCTGTTGCTTTGTTTTTTAGATGTTTCTGGAAACACCATACACTTCTCCAGAGTGTCTGTTGGCAATTTACATCCCGCCCATCAGCATAACAAGGCTCCCAGTTCTCCATGGCCTGTCCTGCCTTTCTGGATTTTACACTTTTTTCAGATGGCCCTTTTGACCGGGGGGAAGTGAGACTTCATTGTAGTGCAGATTTCCTTTGCAACTTGCTTGGTTGGCCAAAAAGGGCGTATGCGTTTTTTCCTGAATATATTCAGGAAAAAATGCATACGCCCTTTTTGGCCAAGTGCATCTTTGTGGACGTTCTGCCTCTTTTCCTATGCTTTCAATGCAATTCCAGTCTACCTCCTGAAATCGGTTTCCTGCAAT
The DNA here is from genome assembly GCF_039906515.1 of Pseudorca crassidens. Taxonomy (NCBI): domain Eukaryota; kingdom Metazoa; phylum Chordata; class Mammalia; order Artiodactyla; family Delphinidae; genus Pseudorca; species Pseudorca crassidens. The sequence continues at coordinate 130,701 of NW_027136326.1, read as the reverse complement.
TCTGCCCCGCTTTCAAGTCCTCTTGGCAGCCTTACTTCGGTATATTTTTGGATGATAGCTGTCATTTATAACTCTGCAGGTTTGTGAATTACAGTGCCCCTGAGCTCCTTTCTTCAACTCGCTTTCTTGTGAGCAGGCCGCAACACCGCAGGATGGCTTCAGGCCCTAATCTGGTTCCGGCACGGCACGCTGAGCCTTTGGTTATTTCCTCTTCCTGGTGGGAAATGAGAGTTAAATTTGCCCGTCCAGACACCTCCAGCTAGTCTCTCATTGGTTCTCCCTATTCCTGTTCATCTTCCACAAAAATTGCAAACTGGTCCAAACAGGAGGTTAAAGGCACTGATTCTCCAAGTCGGGAGAGTGTTAGTAAAGCGTCTGGAATGTTGCACCCGAGTACCAGGGGAGGAAAACTGAGACATATTTGAACACGTCTCCCGTTCACACGGTTGCTCATACTCTGGGTTCCACATGCATGTTTTAGCTGAAGGAAGAATACCTTAAACCTGGGTAGTTGAAACCCGTGGAATGGGTACCATGCAATATGACTTCAAAGGATCTTCATTTGCTCACCGAACCTCTCCAATCCTATCACTGCTGCGTTTATGCCCCTGTACACACGCTTGATTCTCTTTTGGAGACATAGCATTCCATAGGTTTTAAGATACTTACTAGTCAGGTACATTCTTAGGCGTTTAATATGGGGTGTTGAGTCCATTTCGTTGAGCAAGGAGTAGCTCTTGTCTATTCCATATTTGGCTTAAGGAACTTTATCTGTGCTCATTTCAATCTCTGGTTTTATGCAGCACCCCAACTAACCTTTCCCCTTAAACAAGCATAAGTTGGTTTTCTAAATTTGAGTCCCTGTTCTGTTTTGGAATTCAGTTCCTGTGTACCAAGTTTACATTCCGTGTATTACTGATATCTTATGATGTTTCTTTTTCTGTGTGACTTATTTCAGTTAGAATCATCATACCTGAATCCACTCATTGTGCTGCTAAGGGCCTGATGACATAGATTTCATTGCTGAGTGATATTGCTTTGTAAGTAAATACCACAACTTCTTTATCCATTTTTCACTTTCTGCGATGTCGAACTTGTACTGTAAACGAGGTTCTTGTAAACAGAGGCGTCCCAAACTTTGGGGTGGCTGTGTCTTTTTGATTTTAATTTCCCTAAGCTATAGGACCATAAGTGGAAGTGCCCTAGGCTCTGTTGTTGTGTTTTTTAGATGTTTCAGGAAACACCATACACTTCTCCCGAGTGTCTGTTGGCAATTTACATCCCGCCCATCAGCATAACAAGGCTCCCAGTTCTCCATGGCCTGTTCTCACTTTCTGGATTTTACACTTTTTTCAGATGGCCCTTTTGACCGGGGGGAAGTGAGACTTCATTGTAGTGCAGATTTCCTTTGCAAGTTTGCTTGGTGGGCCAAAAAGGGCGTATGCGTTTTTTCCTGAATATATTCAGGAAAAAACGCATACGCCCTTTTTGGCCAAGTGCATCTTTGTGGACGTTCTGCCTCTTTTCCTATGCTTTCAATGCAATTCCAGTCTACCTCCTGAAATCGGTTTCCTGCAATTCTGCCCCGCTTTCAAGTCCTCTTGGCAGCCTTACTTCAGTATATTTTTGGACGATAGCTGTCATTTATAACTCTGCAGGTTTGTGAATTACAGTGCCCCTGAGCTCCTTTCTTCAACTCGCTTTCTTGTGACCTGGCCGCAACACCGCAGGATGGCTTCAGGCCCTAATCTGGTTCCGGCACGGCACGCTGAGCCTTTGGTTAATTTCTCTTCCTGGTGGGAAATGAGAGTTAAATTTGCCCGTCCAGACACCTCCAGCTAGTCTCTCATTGGTTCTCGCTATTCCTGTTCATCTTCCGCAGAAATTGCAAACTGGGCCAAACAGGAGGTTAAAGGCGCTGACTCTCCAAGTGGGGAGAGTGTTAGTAAAGCGTCTGGAATGTTGCACCCGAGTACCAGGGTACGAAAACTGAGACATATTTGAAAACGTCTCCCGATCACATGGTTGATCATACTCTAGGTTCCACATGCATGTTTTAGCTGCAGGAAGAATACCTTAAACCTGGGTAGTTGAGACCCGTGGAATGGGTACCATGCAATATGACTTCAAAGGGTCTTCATTTGCTCACCGAACCTCTCCAATCCTATCACTGCTGCGTTTATGCCCCTGTACACACGCTTGATTCTCTTTCGGAGACATAGCAATCTATAGGTTTTTAGATACTTACTAGTCAGGTACATTCTTAGGCGTTTAATATGCGTTGTTGAGTCCATTTCGTTGAGCAAGGAGTAGCTCTTGTCTATTCCATATTTGGCTTAAGGAACTTTATCTGTGCTCATTTCAATCTCTGGTTTTATGCAGCACCCCAACTCACCTTTCCCCTTAAGCAAGCATAAGTTGGTTTTCTAAATTTGAGACCCTGTTCTGTTCTGTAATTCAGTTCCTGTGTAGCCAAGTTTACATTCCGTGTATTACTGATATCTTATGATGTTTCTTTTTCTGTGTGACTTATTTCAGTTAGAATCATCATACCTGAATCCACTCATTGTGCTGCTAAGGGCCTGATGACATAGATTTCATTGCTGAGTGATATTGCTTTGTAAGTAAATACCACAACTTCTTTATCCATTTTTCACTTTCTGCGATGTTGAACTTGTACTGTAAACGAGGTTCTTGTAAACAGAGGCGTCCCAAACTTTGGGGTGGCTGTGTCTTTTTGATTTTAATTTCCCTAAGCTATAGGACCATAAGTGGAAGTGCCCTAGGCTCTGTTGCTTTGTTTTTTAGATGTTTCAGGAAACACCATACACTTCTCCCCAGTGTCTGTTGGCAATTTACATCCCGCCCATCAGCATAACAAGGCTCCCAGTTCTCCATGGCCTGTCCTGCCTTTCTGGATTTTACACTTTTTTCAGATGGCCCTTTTGACCGGGGGGAAGTGAGACTTCATTGTAGTGCAGATTTCCTTTGCAAGTTTGCTTGGTTGGCCAAAAAGGGCGTATGCGTTTTTTCCTGAATATATTCAGGAAAAAACGCATACGCCCTTTTTGGCCAAGTGCATCTTTGTGGACGTTCTGCCTCTTTTCCTATGCTTTCAATGCAATTCCAGTCTACCTCCTGAAATCGGTTTCCTGCAATTCTGCCCCGCTTTCAAGTCCTCTTGGCAGCCTTACTTCAGTATATTTTTGGACGATAGCTGTCATTTATAACTCTGCAGGTTTGTGAATTACAGTGCCCCTGAGCTCCTTTCTTCAACTCGCTTTCTTGTGACCTGGCCGCAACACTGCAGGATGGCTTCAGGCCCTAATCTGGTTCCGGCACGGCACGCTGAGCCTTTGTTTAATTTCTCTTCCTGGTGGGAAATGAGAGTTAAATTTGCCCGTCCAGACACCTCCAGCTAGTCTCTCATTGGTTCTCGCTATTCCTGTTCATCTTCCGCAGAAATTGCAAACTGGGCCAAACAGGAGGTTAAAGGCGCTGACTCTCCAAGTGGGGAGAGTGTTAGTAAAGCGTCTGGAATGTTGCACCCGAGTACCAGGGTACGAAAACTGAGACATATTTGAAAACGTCTCCCGATCACATGGTTGATCATACTCTAGGTTCCACATGCATGTTTTAGCTGCAGGAAGAATACCTTAAACCTGGGTAGTTGAGACCCGTGGAATGGGTACCATGCAATATGACTTCAAAGGGTCTTCATTTGCTCACCGAACCTCTCCAATCCTATCACTGCTGCGTTTATGCCCCTGTACACATGCTTGATTCTCTTTCGGAGACATAGCAATCCATAGGTTTTTAGATACTTACTAGTCAGGTACATTCTTAGGCGTTTAATATGCGTTGTTGAGTCCATTTCGTTGAGCAAGGAGTAGCTCTTGTCTATTCCATATTTGGCTTAAGGAACTTTATCTGTGCTCATTTCAATCTCTGGTTTTATGCAGCACCCCAACTCACCTTTCCCCTTAAGCAAGCATAAGTTGGTTTTCTAAATTTGAGACCCTCTTCTGTTTTGGAATTCATTTCCTGTGTAGCCAAGTTTACATTCTGTGTATTACTGATATCTTATGATGTTTCTTTTTCTGTGTGACTTATTTCAGTTAGAATCATCGTACCTGAATCCACTCATTATGCTGCTACGGGCCTGATGACATAGATTTCATTGCTGAGTGATACTGCATTGTACATAAGTACCACAAGTTCTTTATCCATTTTTCACTTTCTGTGATACTGAACTTGTTCGGTAAACGAGGTTCTTGTAAACAGAGGCGTCCCAAACTTTGGGGTGGCTGTGTCTTTTTGATTTTAATTTCCCTAAGCTATAGGACCATAAGTGGAAGTGCCCTAGGCTCTGTTGCTTTGTTTTTTAGATGTTTCAAGAAACACCATACACTTCTCCCGAGTGTCTGTTGGCAATTTACATCCCGCCCATCATCATAACAAGGCTCCCAGTTCTCCATGGCCTGTCCTGCCTTTCTGCATTTTACACTTTTTTCAGATGGCCCTTTTGACCGGGGGGAAGTGAGACTTCATTGTAGTGCAGATTTCCTTTGCAAGCTTGCTTGGTTGGCCAAAAAGGGCGTATGCGTTTTTTCCTGAATATATTCAGGAAAAAACGCATACGCCCTTTTTGGCCAAGTGCATCATTGTGGACGTTCTGCCTCTTTTCCTATGCTTTCAATGCAATTCCAGTTTACCTCCTGAAATCGGTTTCCTGCAATTCTGCCCCGCTTTCAAGTCCTCTTGGCAGCCTTACTTCAGTATATTTTTGGACGATAGCTGTCATTTATAACTCTGCAGGTTTGTGAATTACAGTGCCCCTGAGCTCCTTTCTTCAACTCGCTTTCTTGTGACCTGGCCGCAACACCGCAGGATGGCTTCAGGCCCTAATCTGGTTCCGGCACGGCACGCTGAGCCTTTGGTTATTTCCTCTTCCTTCTGGGAAATGAGAGATAAATTTGCCCGTCCAGACACCTCCAGCTAGTCTCTCATTGGTTCTCCCTATTCTTGTTCATCTTCCGCAGAAATTGCAAACTGGGCCAAACAGGAGGTTAAAGGCGCTGACTCTCCAAGTGGGGAGAGTGTTAGTAAAGCGTCTGGAATGTTGCACCCGAGTACCAGGGGAGGAAAACTGAGACATATTTGAACATGTCTCCCGTTCACACGGTTGATCATACTCTGGGTTCCACATGCATGTTTTAGCTGAAGGAAGAATACCTTAAACCTGGGTAGTTGAGACCCGTGTAATGGGTACCATGCAATATGACTTCAAAGGGTCTTCATTTGCTCACCGAACCTCTCCAATCCTATCACTGCTGCGTTTATGCCCCTGTACACATGCTTGATTCTCTTTTGGAGACATAGCAATCCATAGGTTTTAAGATACTTACTAGTCAGGTACATTCTTAGGCGTTTAATATGGGGTGTTGAGTCCATTTCGTTGAGCAAGGAGTAGCTCTTGTCTATTCCATATTTGGCTTAAGGAACTTTATCTGTGCTCATTTCAATCTCTGGTTTTATGCAGCACCCCAACTCACCTTTCCCCTTAAGCAAGCATAAGTTGGTTTTCTAAATTTGAGACCCTCTTCTGTTTTGGAATTCATTTCCTGTGTAGCCAAGTTTACATTCTGTGTATTACTGATATCTTATGATGTATCTTTTTCTGTGTGACTTATTTCAGTTAGAATCATCGTACCTGAATCCACTCATTATGCTGCTACGGGCCTGATGACATAGATTTCATTGCTGAGTGATACTGCATTGTACATAAGTACCACAAGTTCTTTATCCATTTTTCACTTTCTGTGATACTGAACTTGTACGGTAAACGAGGTTCTTGTAAACAGAGGCGTCCCAAACTTTGGGGTGGCTGTGTCTTTTTGATTTTAATTTCCCTAAGCTATAGGACCATAAGTGGAAGTGCCCTAGGCTCTGTTGCTTTGTTTTTTAGATGTTTCAGGAAACACCATACACTTCTCCCGAGTGTCTGTTGGCAATTTACATCCCGCCCATCAGCATAACAAGGCTCCCAGTTCTCCATGGCCTGTCCTGCCTTTCTGGATTTTACACTTTTTTCAGATGGCCCTTTTGACCAGGGGGAAGTGAGACTTCATTGTAGTGCAGATTTCCTTTGCAAGCTTGCTTGGTTGGCCAAAAAGGGCGTATGCGTTTTTTCCTGAATATATTCAGGAAAAAACGCATACGCCCTTTTTGGCCAAGTGCATCATTGTGGACGTTCTGCCTCTTTTCCTATGCTTTCAATGCAATTCCAGTCTACCTCCTGAAATCGGTTTCCTGCAATTCTGCCCCGCTTTCAAGTCCTCTTGGCAGCCTTACTTCAGTATATTTTTGGACGATAGCTGTCATTTATAACTCTGCAGGTTTGTGAATTACAGTGCCCCTGAGCTCCTTTCTTCAACTCGCTTTCTTGTGAGCTGGCCGCAACACCGCAGGATGGCTTCAGGCCCTAATCTGATTCCGGCAAGGCACGCTGAGCCTTTGGTTATTTCCTCTTCCTGGTGGAAATGAGAGTTAAATTTGCCCGTCCAGACACCTCCAGCTAGTCTCTCATTGGTTCTCCCTATTCCTGTTCATCTTCCGCAGAAATTGCAAACTGGGCCAAACAGGAGGTTAAAGGCGCTGACTCTCCAAGTGGGGAGAGTGTTAGTAAAGCGTCTGGAATGTTGCACCCGAGTACCAGGGGAGGAAAACTGAGACATATTTGAACACGTCTCCTGTTCACACGGTTGATCATGCTCTTGGTTCCACATGCATGTTTTAGCTGAAGGAAGAATACCTTAAACCTGGAGAGTTGAGACCCGTGGAATGGGTACCATGCAATATGACTTCAAAGGGTCTTCATTTGCTCACCGAACCTCTCCAATCCTATCACTGCTGCGTTTATGCCCCTGTACACACGCTTGATTCTCTTTTGGAGACATAACAATCCATAGGTTTTAAGATACTTACTAGTCAGGTACATTCTTAGGCGTTTAATATGGGGTGTTGAGTCCATTTCGTTGAGCAAGGAGTAGCTCTTGTCTATTCCATATTTGGCTTAAGGAACTTTATCTGTGCTCATTTCAATCTCTGGTTTTATGCAGCACCCCAACTCACCTTTCCCCTTAAGCAAGCATAAGTTGGTTTTCTAAATTTGAGACCCTGTTCTGTTCTGTAATTCAGTTCCTGTGTAGCCAAGTTTACATTCCGTGTATTAGTGATATCTTATGATGTTTCTTTTTCTGTGTGACTTATTTCAGTTAGAATCATCATACCTGAATCCACTCATTGTGCTGCTAAGGGCCTGATGACATAGATTTCATTGCTGAGTGATATTGCTTTGTAAGTAAATACCACAACTTCTTTATCCATTTTTCACTTTCTGCGATGTTGAACTTGTACTGTAAACGAGGTTCTTGTAAACAGAGCCGTTCCATACTTTGGGGTGGCTGTTTCTACTTGATTTTAATTTCCCTAAGCTATAGGACCATAAGTGGAAGTGCCCTAGGCTCTGTTGCTTTGTTTTTTAGGTGGTTCAGGAAACACCATACATTTCTCCCGAGTGTCTGTTGGCAATTTACATCCCGCCCATCAGCATAACAAGGCTCCCAGTTCTCCATGGCCTGTCCTGCCTTTCTGGATTTTACACTTTTTTCAGGTGGCCCTTTTGACCGGGGGGAAGTGAGACTTCATTGTAGTGCAGATTTCCTTTGCAAGCTTGCTTGGTTGGCCAAAAAGGGCGTATGCGTTTTTTCCTGAATATATTCAGGAAAAAACGCATAGGCCCTTTTTGGCCAAGTGCATTATTGTGGACGTTCTGCCTCTTTTCCTATGCTTTCAATGCAATTCCAGTCTACCTCCTGAAATCGGTTTCCTGCAATTCTGCCCCGCTTTCAAGTCCTCTTGGCAGCCTTACTTCAGTATATTTTTGGACGATAGCTGTCATTTATAACTCTGCAGGTTTGTGAATTACAGTACCCCTGAGCTCCTTTCTTCAACTCGCTTTCTTGTGAGCTGGCCGCAACACCGCAGCATGTCTTCAGGCCCTTATCTGGTTCCGGCACGGCACGCTGAGCCTTTGGTTATTTCCTCTTCCTGGTGGAAATGAGAGTTAAATTTGCCCGTCCAGACACCTCCAGCTAGTCTCTCATTGGTTCTCGCTATTCCTGTTCATCTTCCGCAGAAATTGCAAACTGGGCCAAACAGGAGGTTAAAGGGACTGACTCTCCAAGTTGGGAGAGTGTTAGTAAAGCGTCTGGAATGTTGCACGCGAGTACCAGGAACGAAAGCTGAGACATATTTGAACACGTCTCCCGATCACATGGTTGATCACACTCTAGGTTCCACATGCATGTTTTAGCTGCAGGAAGAATACCTTAAACCTGGGTAGTTGAAACCCGTGGAATGCGTACCATGCAATATGACTTCAAAGGGTCTTCATTTGCTCACCGAACCTCTCCAATCCTATCACTGCTGCGTTTATGCCCCTGTACATATGCTTGATTCTCTTTCGGAGACATAGAAATCCATAGGTTTTAAGATACTTACTAGTCAGGTACATTCTTAGGCGTTTAATATGGGGTGTTGAATCCATTTCGTTGAGCAAGGAGTAGCTCTTGTCTATTCCATATTTGGCTTAAGGAACTTTATCTGTGCTCATTTCAATCTCTGGTTTTATGCAGCACCCCAACTCACCTTTCCCCTTAAGCAAGCATAAGTTGGTTTTCTAAATTTGAGACCCTGTTCTGTTCTGTAATTCAGTTCCTGTGTAACCAAGTTTACATTCCGTGTATTACTGATATCTTATGATGTTTCTTTTTCTGTGTGACTTATTTCCGTTAGAATCATCATACCTGAATCCACTCATTGTGCTTCTAAGGGCCTGATGACATAGATTTCATTGCTGAGTGATATTACTTTGTAAGTAAATACCACAACTTCTTTATCCATTTTTCACTTTCTGCGATGTTGAACTTGTACTGTAAACGAGGTTCTTGTAAACAGAGGCGTCCCAAACTTTGGGGTGGCTGTGTCTTTTTGATTTTAATTTCCCTAAGCTATAGGACCATAAGTGGAAGTGCCCTAGGCTCTGTTGCTTTGTTTTTTAGATGTTTCAGGAAACACCATACACTTCTCCCGAGTGTCTGTTGGCAATTTACATCCCGCCCATCAGCATAACAAGGCTCCCAGTTCTCCATGGCCTGTCCTGCCTTTCTGGATTTTACACTTTTTTCAGATGGCCCTTTTGACCAGGGGGAAGTGAGACTTCATTGTAGTGCAGATTTCCTTTGCAAGGTTGCTTGGTTGGCCAAAAAGGGCGTATGCGTTTTTTCCTGAATATATTCAGGAAAAAACGCATACGCCCTTTTTGGCCAAGTGCATTATTGTGGACGTTCTGCCTCTTTTCCTATGCTTTCAATGCAATTCCAGTCTACCTCCTGAAATCGGTTTCCTGCAATTCTGCCCCGCTTTCAAGTCCTCTTGGCAGCCTTACTTCAGTATATTTTTGGACGATAGCTGTCATTTATAACTCTGCAGGTTTGTGAATTACAGTACCCCTGAGCTCCTTTCTTCAACTCGCTTTCTTGTGAGCTGGCCGCAACACCGCAGGATGGCTTCAGGCCCTAATCTCGTTCCGGCACGGCACGCTGAGCCTTTGGTTAATTCCTCTTCCTGGTGGGAAATGAGAGTTAAATTTGCCCGTCCAGACACCTCCAGCTAGTCTCTCATTGGTTCTCGCTATTCCTGTTCATCTTCCGCAGAAATTGCAAACTGGGCCAAACAGGAGGTTAAAGGGACTGACTCTCCAAGTCGGGAGTGTTAGTAAAGCGTCTGGAATGTTGCACCCGAGTACCAGGGTACGAAAACTGAGACATATTTGAACACGTCTCCCGATCACACGGTTGATCATACTCTAGGTTCCACATGCATGTTTTAGCTGCAGGAAGAATACCTTAAACCTGGGTAGTTGAAACCCGTGGAATGGGTACCATGCAATATGACTTCAAAGGGTCTTCATTTGCTCACCGAAACTCTCCAATCCTATCACTGCTGCGTTTATGCCCCTGTACACATGCTTGATTCTCTTTCGGAGACATAGCAATCCATAGGTTTTAAGATACTTACTAGTCAGGTACATTCTTAGGCGTTTAATATGGGGTGTTGAGTCCATTTCATTGAGCAAGGAGTAGCTCTTGTCTATTCCATATTTGGCTTAAGGAACTTTATCTGTGCTCATTTCAATCTCTGGTTTTATGCAGCACCCCAACTCACCTTTCCCCTTAAGCAAGCATAAGTTGGTTTTCTAAATTTGAGACCCTGTTCTGTTCTGTAATTCAGTTCCTGTGTAGCCAAGTTTACATTCCGTGTATTAGTGATATCTTATGATGTTTCTTTTTCTGTGTGACTTATTTCCGTTAGAATCATCATACCTGAATCCACTCATTGTGCTGCTAAGGGCCTGATGACATAGATTTCATTGCTGAGTGATATTGCTTTGTAAGTAAATACCACAACTTCTTTATCCATTTTTCACTTTCTGCGATGTTGAACTTGTACTGTAAACGAGGTTCTTGTAAACAGAGCCGTTCCATACTTTGGGGTGGCTGTTTCTACTTGATTTTAATTTCCCTAAGCTATAGGACCATAAGTGGAAGTGCCCTAGGCTCTGTTGCTTTGTTTTTTAGGTGGTTCAGGAAACACCATACATTTCTCCCGAGTGTCTGTTGGCAATTTACATCCCGCCCATCAGCATAACAAGGCTCCCAGTTCTCCATGGCCTGTCCTGCCTTTCTGGATTTTACACTTTTTTCAGGTGGCCCTTTTGACCGGGGGGAAGTGAGACTTCATTGTAGTGCAGATTTCCTTTGCAAGCTTGCTTGGTTGGCCAAAAAGGGCGTATGCGTTTTTTCCTGAATATATTCAGGAAAAAACGCATAGGCCCTTTTTGGCCAAGTGCATTATTGTGGACGTTCTGCCTCTTTTCCTATGCTTTCAATGCAATTCCAGTCTACCTCCTGAAATCGGTTTCCTGCAATTCTGCCCCGCTTTCAAGTCCTCTTGGCAGCCTTACTTCAGTATATTTTTGGACGATAGCTGTCATTTATAACTCTGCAGGTTTGTGAATTACAGTACCCCTGAGCTCCTTTCTTCAACTCGCTTTCTTGTGAGCTGGCCGCAACACCGCAGCATGTCTTCAGGCCCTTATCTGGTTCCGGCACGGCACGCTGAGCCTTTGGTTATTTCCTCTTCCTGGTGGAAATGAGAGTTAAATTTGCCCGTCCAGACACCTCCAGCTAGTCTCTCATTGGTTCTCGCTATTCCTGTTCATCTTCCGCAGAAATTGCAAACTGGGCCAAACAGGAGGTTAAAGGGACTGACTCTCCAAGTTGGGAGAGTGTTAGTAAAGCGTCTGGAATGTTGCACGCGAGTACCAGGAACGAAAGCTGAGACATATTTGAACACGTCTCCCGATCACATGGTTGATCACACTCTAGGTTCCACATGCATGTTTTAGCTGCAGGAAGAATACCTTAAACCTGGGTAGTTGAAACCCGTGGAATGCGTACCATGCAATATGACTTCAAAGGGTCTTCATTTGCTCACCGAACCTCTCCAATCCTATCACTGCTGCGTTTATGCCCCTGTACATATGCTTGATTCTCTTTCGGAGACATAGAAATCCATAGGTTTTAAGATACTTACTAGTCAGGTACATTCTTAGGCGTTTAATATGGGGTGTTGAATCCATTTCGTTGAGCAAGGAGTAGCTCTTGTCTATTCCATATTTGGCTTAAGGAACTTTATCTGTGCTCATTTCAATCTCTGGTTTTATGCAGCACCCCAACTCACCTTTCCCCTTAAGCAAGCATAAGTTGGTTTTCTAAATTTGAGACCCTGTTCTGTTCTGTAATTCAGTTCCTGTGTAACCAAGTTTACATTCCGTGTATTACTGATATCTTATGATGTTTCTTTTTCTGTGTGACTTATTTCCGTTAGAATCATCATACCTGAATCCACTCATTGTGCTTCTAAGGGCCTGATGACATAGATTTCATTGCTGAGTGATATTACTTTGTAAGTAAATACCACAACTTCTTTATCCATTTTTCACTTTCTGCGATGTTGAACTTGTACTGTAAACGAGGTTCTTGTAAACAGAGGCGTCCCAAACTTTGGGGTGGCTGTGTCTTTTTGATTTTAATTTCCCTAAGCTATAGGACCATAAGTGGAAGTGCCCTAGGCTCTGTTGCTTTGTTTTTTAGATGTTTCAGGAAACACCATACACTTCTCCCGAGTGTCTGTTGGCAATTTACATCCCGCCCATCAGCATAACAAGGCTCCCAGTTCTCCATGGCCTGTCCTGCCTTTCTGGATTTTACACTTTTTTCAGATGGCCCTTTTGACCGGGGGGAAGTGAGACTTCATTGTAGTGCAGATTTCCTTTGCAAGGTTGCTTGGTTGGCCAAAAAGGGCGTATGCGTTTTTTCCTGAATATATTCAGGAAAAAACGCATACGCCCTTTTTGGCCAAGTGCATTATTGTGGACGTTCTGCCTCTTTTCCTATGCTTTCAATGCAATTCCAGTCTACCTCCTGAAATCGGTTTCCTGCAATTCTGCCCCGCTTTCAAGTCCTCTTGGCAGCCTTACTTCAGTATATTTTTGGACGATAGCTGTCATTTATAACTCTGCAGGTTTGTGAATTACAGTACCCCTGAGCTCCTTTCTTCAACTCGCTTTCTTGTGAGCTGGCCGCAACACCGCAGGATGGCTTCAGGCCCTAATCTCGTTCCGGCACGGCACGCTGAGCCTTTGGTTAATTCCTCTTCCTGGTGGGAAATGAGAGTTAAATTTGCCCGTCCAGACACCTCCAGCTAGTCTCTCATTGGTTCTCGCTATTCCTGTTCATCTTCCGCAGAAATTGCAAACTGGGCCAAACAGGAGGTTAAAGGGACTGACTCTCCAAGTCGGGAGTGTTAGTAAAGCGTCTGGAATGTTGCACCCGAGTACCAGGGTACGAAAACTGAGACATATTTGAACACGTCTCCCGATCACACGGTTGATCATACTCTAGGTTCCACATGCATGTTTTAGCTGCAGGAAGAATACCTTAAACCTGGGTAGTTGAAACCCGTGGAATGGGTACCATGCAATATGACTTCAAAGGGTCTTCATTTGCTCACCGAAACTCTCCAATCCTATCACTGCTGCGTTTATGCCCCTGTACACATGCTTGATTCTCTTTCGGAGACATAGCAATCCATAGGTTTTAAGATACTTACTAGTCAGGTACATTCTTAGGCGTTTAATATGGGGTGTTGAGTCCATTTCATTGAGCAAGGAGTAGCTCTTGTCTATTCCATATTTGGCTTAAGGAACTTTATCTGTGCTCATTTCAATCTCTGGTTTTATGCAGCACCCCAACTCACCTTTCCCCTTAAGCAAGCATAAGTTGGTTTTCTAAATTTGACACCCTGTTCTGTTCTGTAATTCAGTTCCTGTGTAGCCAAGTTTACATTCCGTGTATTAGTGATATCTTATGATGTTTCTTTTTCTGTGTGACTTATTTCCGTTAGAATCATCATACCTGAATCCACTCATTGTGCTGCTAAGGGCCTGATGACATAGATTTCATTGCTGAGTGATATTGCTTTGTAAGTAAATACCACAAGTTCTTTATCCATTTTTCAATTTCTGCGATGTTGAACTTGTACTGTAAACGAGGTTCTTGTAAACAGAGCCATTCCAAACTTTGGAGTGGCTGTGTCATTTTGATTTTAATTTCCCTAAGCTATAGGACCATAAGTGGAAGTGCCCTAGGCTCTGTTGCTTTGTTTTTTAGGTGGTTCAGGAAACACCATACATTTCTCCCGAGTGTCTGTTGGCAATTTGCATCCCGCCCATCAGCATAACAAGGCTCCCAGTTCTCCATGGCCTGTCCTGCCTTTCTGGATTTTACACTTTTTTCAGATGGCCCTTTTGACCGGGGGGAAGTGAGACTTCATTGTAGTGCAGATTTCTTTGCAAGCTTGCTTGGTTGGCCAAAAAGGGCGTATGCGTTTTTCCCTGAATATATTCAGGAAAAAACGCATACGCCCTTTTTGGCCAAGTGCATCATTGTGGACGTTCTGCCTCTTTTCCTATGCTTTCAATGCAATTCCAGTCTACCTCCTGAAATTGGTTTCCTGCAATTCTGCCCCGCTTTCAAGTCCTCTTGGCAGCCTTACTTCAGTATATTTTTGGACGACAGCTGTCATTTATAACTCTGCAGGTTTGTGAATTACAGTGCCCCTGAGCTCCTTTCTTCAACTCGCTTTCTTGTGAGCTGGCCGCAACACCGCAGGATGGCTTCAGGCCCTAATCTGGTTCCGGCACGGCACGCTGAGCCTTTGCTTATTTCCTCTTCCTGGTGGGAAATGAGAGTTAAATTTGCCCGTCCAGACACCTCCAGCTAGTCTCTCATTGGTTCTCCCTATTCCTGTTCATCTTCCGCAGAAACTGTAAACTGGGCCAAACAGGAGGTTAAAGGCGCTGACTCTCCAAGTGGGGAGAGTGTTAGTAAAGCGCCTGGAATGTTGCACCCGAGTACCAGGGTAGGAAAACTGAGACATATTTGAACACGTCTCCCGTTCACACGGTTGATCATACTCTGGGTTCCACATGCATGTTTTTGCTGAAGGAAGAATACCTTAAACCTGGAGAGTTGAGACCCGTGGAATGGGTACCATGCAATATGACTTCAAAGGGTCTTCATTTGCTCACCGAACCTCTCCAATCCTATCACTGCTGCGTTTATGCCCCTGTACACACGCTTGATTCTCTTTTGGAGACATAGCAATCCATAGGTTTTAAGATACTTACTAGTCAGGTACATTCTTAGGCGTTTAATATGGGGTGTTGAGTCCATTTCGTTGAGCAAGGAGTAGCTCTTTTCTATTCCATATTTGGCTTAAAGAACTTTATCTGTGCTCATTTCAATCTCTGGTTTTATGCAGCACCCCAACTCACCTTTCCCCTTAAGCAAGCATAAGTTGGTTTTCTAAATTTGAGACCCTGTTCTGTTTTGGAATTCAGTTCCTGTGTAGCCAAGTTTACATTCCATGTATTAGTGATATCTTATGATGTTTCTTTTTCTGTGTGACTTATTTCAGTTAGAATCATCGTACCTGAATCCACTCATTATGCTGCTACGGGCCTGATGACATAGATTTCATTGCTGAGTGATACTGCATTTTACATAAGTACCACAAGTTCTTTATCCATTTTTCACTTTCTGTGATACTGAACTTGTACGGTAAACGAGGTTCTTGTAAACAGAGGCGTCCCAAACTTTGGGGTGGCTGTGTCTTTTTGATTTTAATTTCCCTAAGCTATAGGACCATAAGTGGAAGTGCCCTAGGCTCTGTTGCTTTGTTTTTTAGATGTTTCAGGAAACACCATACACTTCTCCCGAGTGTCTGTTGGCAATTTACATCCCGCCCATCAGCATAACAAGGCTCCCAGTTCTCCATGGCCTGTCCTGCCTTTCTGGATTTTACACTTTTTTCAGATGGCCCTTTTGACCCAGTGGAAGTGAGAGTTCATTGTAGTGCAGATTTCCTTTGCAAGCTTACTTGGTTGGCCAAAACGGGCGTATGCGTTTTTTCCTGAATATATTCAGGAAAAAACGCATACGCCCTTTTTGGCCAAGTGCATCATTGTCGAGGTTCTGACTCTCTTCATATGTTTTCAATGCAATTCCAGTCTACCTACTGATATCGGTTTCCTGCAATTCTGCCTTGCTTTCAATGCCTCTTCATAGCCTTACCTCAATATATTTTTTGAAAATAGTTGGCCTTTATAACTCTGCAGGTTTTTGAATTGCAGTGGCCCTTAGCTCCATTTTTCAGCTCTTATTTTTGTGGTCTTGCCCCATAACCACAGGATTCCTTGAAGCCCTATTTTTCTTCTGGGGCACCTTGCTGTGCCTTTGGTTAATTCTTCTTACTGATGTGACATTAGAGTGACATGTGCCCATTGAAACCGCTACAGCTAGTTTCTCACTGGTTCCCCCTATTCCCATTCATCCTCCGCACTAACTGCAGACTGTGCAATACCAGAACTTAAAGGCATTGACTCTCCATGTGGGGATGTTGTTAGTAAAGTGGCTGGAATGTCGATCCGGAGCCCCAGGAGAGGAAAAATGAGGTGCGTTTTAGAAACCTTTCCCGATCATATGGTATACCAGTCACTGGGTTTCCCAAGCATGGTTTAGCTGTAGGAAGATTCCCTTCAACCTGGAGTGTTGGGACCCTTGGAATGAGTAGCATGAAGTATTGCATTAAACTTTCGGCAGTTGCTCACCAAAGCTCACCAATCCTCTCAGCCCCAAGTGTCCAGCCTTATGTCTTATCCAGCTGTGGGTTTATATGTGGTCAATCCAGGTTGCATCACAGCCCCTGAGCGAATTTTGTAAGAATTTTTCTCTCTTTCATTGTTTCAGCGTTTTGTTTTTAAAATTTATTTCTATAATGGGGTTTAGCTCATTTTCACTGCTGTGTTTGTGCCGCTCTGCACACACTTGATTCCCTTATGGAGATATATCAATACATGGGTTTTAAGATTCTTATTACTCAGATATATTTCTCTGCGGTGTATAGGGTGTGTTGAGGCCAGTTCATTGAGCAAGGTGTAGATCTTGTCTAATACCTATTTGGTTTATTGAACGGTATCTGTGCTAATTTCAAACTCTGGTTTTATGCATCACCCCACCTCTCCTTTCCCCTTAAGCTGACATAAGTGTGTTTTCTAAATGTGAGACACTGTTCTGTTCTGTAATTCATTTCTTGTGCAGCCATATTTACCCTCCCTCTATAAGTGATATCTTATGATATGTTTCTTTTTCTGTTTGACTTATTTCAAGTAGTATCCTAAATCCACTCTTTATCCTTCTACTAGCCTTATTACATTGATTTCATGGTGAAGAGATATTCCATTGTACATAAGTACCACATCTTCTTTATCCATTGTTCTCTTTCCTGGGATATTTAAGGTGTACTGAAGTTGAGGTTCTTGTAAACAGAGTAGCCCTAAACTGTGGTGTGCTTGTGTCTTGTTGATTTTTAGACTTCCCTAGATATACTCCCATGATTGGAAGTGTCCTATGCTCTGTAGCTCTGTTTTTTAGATGATTTAGGAACCACCATACACTTCTCCAGAGTGGCTCTCGGCAGTTCACACACTGCCCATCAGCGTATAAAGGCTCCCTGTTCTCCATGGCCTGTCCTGCATTTCTGGTTTTTACAATTTTTTAGGATGGCCCTTTTGACTGGTGGGAAATGAGACTTCTTTGTTGTGCACATTTGCATTGCTTGCTTGCTTCGTTGCCCATAAAGTGCGTATGCGTTTTTTTCCTGGATATAATCAGGAAAAAACGCATACGCCCTTTTGGGCCAACTGCATCATTGTCGAAATTCTGCCGCTTTTCATGTGCGTTAAAGACGAGTCCAATCTATCTCTTGAAATCTGTTTCTTGCAATTCTGTCTTGCATTCAGATCCTCTTCTTTGCCTTACCTCAACATATTTTTGGATGTTAGTTTTCATTTATAACTCTGCAGGTTTGTGAATTGCAGTGACCCTGAGCTCCATTTTTTAAGTTGCTCTTTTGTGAGCTGGCCTCAAACCCACAGGATTGCTTCAGGCCCTATTTTGGCTCCGGCGAGGCAGGCTGAGCCTTTCTTTAATTCTTATTCTTAATGGGAAATTAGAGTGATATGTGCCCGTCCAAACCCCTACAACTATTCTCTCATTGGTTCCCCCTCTTCCCGTTCATCCTCCTCACAATTTGCAAAATGTGTGAAACAGAAGTTTAAATGTGCTGATTCTCCAAGTGGGGAGATTCTAAGTAGCGTGGCTGGAATGGTGAACAGGAGCACCAGGAGAGGATAAATGAGGTGCATTTTAGACACATCTCCCGATCACATGGTGTACAGTCCTCTGGGTTTTCCATGCATGTTTTAGCTGTAGGAAGATCCCTTGAACCTGCAGATTTGGGACCCATTGAATGGGTACCAGGTAGTATTACTTTAAAGGGTGTGCATTTCCTCACCCAACCTCACATTTCTCTTAGCGCAAACAGTTTCCAGCCTTATGTCTCATCCTGCTGTGGGTCTAGATGTGTTCAATCCATGTTGCATCACCGTCCCTGAGGAAAACTTGTAAGAGGTTTTCTCTGTCTCTCTGTCGTTTATTTTTTTCAATTTATTACTATATTGGTTACAGCTGATTTTCAAAGCTCTGTTTCTTGCTGCTGTACATCCACTTGATTCACGTACAGAGAGACATCAATAAATTCTTTTTCAGATTCTTACCAGTCGTATATATTCTTTTCCGGTGACTTGAGTGTGCTGAGTGCAGTTCTTTTAGCTACCGTGTAGGCCTTGTTGATTATCAGTTTGGTATTTGGAATGGTATCTTTGCTAATTTCAACCTCCTGGATGATGCCTCACCCCTCCCCACCTTTCCCGTTTAGCAGCCTTATGCGTGTTTTCTACATATTTGACTATGTTTTTGTTTTGTAATTTATTTCATGTGTAGCCATTTTGGATTCCACCTTTAAGTGATAGCTTATGATATGTGTCTTTTTCTTTTTGAATTCTGTCACTTAGAATGATCATACGTAACTCCTCGGGAGTTGTTACAACTGGCCATATTTCATTGATTTCCAGGCTGAATAATATTCCACTCTACCTAAGTACCACATCTCTATCCATTTTTTCCCTCCAGAGACATTTAAGTTATATCCTAGTCGAGGATCTTTTAAACAGAGAGGGGGTAAACATTGGGGTGCCTGTGTCCTCTCGATTTTTGTTTTTCCCAAGATATACGCCCATGAGTGCAAGTGCCCTATGCTCTGTAGCTCATTTTTTAGATGCTTTAGTAAACACAATACACTTCTCCAGAATGGCCGTTGGCAATATACACTTCCACTATAAGTCTCACAGGGCTCCCTCTTCTCATTGCCCTGTCCTGCATTTCTGTTGTTTACGCTTTATGAGGATGGCTCTTCTGACTGATGCGAAGTGATATCTTTTGTAGTATTGACTTCCAGTGCCCACCTGTTTGGTTGGCTAAAAAAGTGTATGCCCTTTTCTTGAATATATACAGAAAAAAACGCATACACCCTTTTTGGCCAACTGCAATGTTGGCAATGTTCAGCTCCTTTTCTTGTGCTTAATGGCGAGTCCTTTCTACCTCCTCAAATCCCTTTCCTGCCATTCTCCCTTGCTTACAAGTCCTTTTCTTTGACTTTCCTCAAGACATTTTTCAGTGATGGATATTTTCAACTCTGCAGTTTTGTGAATTTTACTGCCCCTGAGTTCCATTGTTCAACTTGTGTTTATGGGAACTGGCCACAAAGCAGCGGGATTTCCTCAAGCCCTATACTGTTTCCATGGGCAACCCTAGCCTTTGGTCAATTCGTCTTCCTGATTGGAAATTAGAGTGACATGTGCCTGTCTGAACACCTAGGACTTGTCTCTCATTGTTCCTCATCCTTCCACTTCATCCTCTGGACAAATTCCAAACTGTACGCAACAGGATGTTGACAGTGCTGACATCTCCAAGTGGGGAGACTGTTAGTAAAGACGCTGGAGGGGTGAACCCGAGCACCAGGAGATGAGGAGATGAGATGCCTTTTCCAAACTCTTCCCGATCAGACGGTATACCATCCTCTGGGTGTGACAGACATGTTTTAGCAGTAGGAAGAGTCCCATTCATGTAAGGAGAACACCAGGGCTTTTTCAAAATCAGTGTCTCCCCGAAACCCAAACTGGGGAAGTTTTTAAGCTACGGCTACACATATGTTCATTAAGGGCCTTGGGAAGTAGGCAGAGTCCAAACTTTAGATAATTGAAGTCTTCAGGGTCAGAAGCACTCACCACCAGCTTCCCTTAGGCTACACTTTAACTGTCATTGATAGATGATGTCAATAAAAATATCTATTCTTTTTCAGATTATTTCCCCTTATAGGTTATTGCAAAATGTTGAGTGTAGTTCCCTGTGCTATACAGTAGTTCCTTGTTGATGATCTATTTTATACATAGCAGTGTGTATGTGTTAATTCCAAACTGTTAATTTATCCCTCCTCCCACCTTTCCCCTTTGGTAATAATAAATTATAAGATTTTATACTTCTCAGAAATGGGGGAGCTGAAAGAGAGGTATCATTTTCAATGGAAAAGCATTTAAAACAGGATTGAAGGTTTAACCAAGATTATTAGATGTACATCCTTGGAAAGAAATCACTTCGTTTCTCTAATATTGACCTGACAAATAAGACAAACCTTTTCACTGAACTTGCTTATAAAAAGTGATGGAAATATCAAATGGAAGTGTTAAAAACATCTTATTTTACCCGAGCCTTATACACTGTTCTATGTTAACTACAGTTTGGCTCACACATCTGTTCATTGAGGTTACAATAGTCTCAATTTCTGTTACTGATCCTCCAGAGTGGACCCCAACAAGTGTCCCCCTGCCCAGTGTCATTGGGGCCAAAAGATCGAGACTGAGTTTGGTTCACAAGCAAAGGAAACTTTATATTTTGATCAGAGAATGGAGAGGTGAGAGCATGCACTACCCCGTGGGCTGTGGGCTGGGCTGCTGTGTAGAGATCCTGTCAGAGTCAGTGGGAGGGAGGGAGGGGGCGGAGCTCTCGAGGGCCGGGTTGGCTGCAGCTCAGGCTCTATATCGTGGAGTCTGCACTGGGCCCCAGGAGCTGAGGTGTCGACCCAGCCATTCTGCACTAGGAAATCTGGTCTGAAGTGCCGGGTGTGGAACCTCTGCATGCGGGACCCTAGGAGCACGTGAAATTAGACAAAGCACAAAGGATAAAAAAGGTTAGACTTGACTTTATTGCCCAGATTCTATTTTTATCTCCCAGGGATTTTTAATGGGCTTTGCTGGGGACAAACCCCTCCTCTGCTTTTTGTCCCGTTCCTCATTCTTGGAGTGCTGAGGGTGCAGACCCTTCTTCTGTAACTGCTGAGTGCTGAGTTGGGAGCCCTCATACCCTGGGGCGAGGGTCAGAGCTTCTCCCCAGCAGCCTCCCGGTGACGTTGATTGTCCCCAGGACCCCTGCCTCCCTGCTCGTCCACCTGAGCACCAGCATTGGAAGTGTTATAGATTCTAATGACCTTTAAGGGTCCAGGAAAGAGATGTGCAGAGACGCTGTGGGGGCCGGTTTCACCCCGCCCCACATTTGTTTGGCCACCTTAGGCTGGCCGTTTCTGCCAGCCTAGATGCTCTGACCAGTAGTCTGCGCTTTCTTCAATTAGGCCCCTGAATTAACGTACAAACAGCACCAGGTGTCAGAGCCCTGCCCGCTCAACTCCCAGACAGTCCAGGGTCAGTGGTGATCAAGGACCATGATGGCCACTGAGTCAACAGCCTTTTGAAGTAAACAGGAGTCCAGCCGGTCTTATTGGCCACCATCATCACGGTGTCTGTAGGCTTTTCTATGGTGACAGTGTGGTATACTGTTCCCCCGCCAAGATTATTAGCTCCCCTCTGGGTGCAGTAAGTCCTGCAAGCAGTAGTCTACTCTTTTGGGACACACTCTTGTTGTTTTATGAGAGAAACTCCAGGTCAAGTGATGTTCACACGAGTCGTCATGGTGCCCTGTTGCCCCCGGTTATCTCTCTGGATGTTGGAGTTGGAGGGCCTCCTCACTCGAGGTCGGTGTGCCCACGGAGCGAACCCTGCAACTTCAGGGCATGGTTGGTGGTTAGGATCACCACGTGGGGTCCTTTTCCCTTAGGAGGGAGGTGGCCTTTTGGGCTGCTGATTTCCAGGTTTTTAGATACCGCCAGTATCTTGGCCAGATGTGGCAGTGGGCCAAGCCCCTTAGTGACCGTAGTTTATCCTACCTGGATGGCATTCTTGCATTGTTCCATTTTAAGTGGTCCCAGTTTTTGCACTAATTCTCCAATGGCGATTCACCTTTCACCGGGAATGTAAAGGTCAAAGGGTTTAGCTAAATTAGGGAGTTCCAGGGCAAGGGTCTGAATTGACTGCTCTTTCCATTCTTGAAAGGCCACTTCTGGATTCTATTCAAAAGGATCATCATCTTTTCCTTTCAGTGTTTCATATAGAGGCCCAGCTAGTAGACTGTAGTTAGGGATCCAGAAGCAGCAAACCCTGGCCTCCCCAGGAACCCCTAAGCTGTCTTCTAGTTTTAGAAAGGGGTAAGGCTGAAAATGGTTTCTTCCCTTTCCTGGGATGGGCTTCTCCGACCTTCTGTGAGAATGAAGCCCAGGCAGGTCACTGCAGTCTGTGATATTTGAGCTTTTTCTTGGACAACTTCTATCCTTTATTGGCTTGGTAGTTCAGAGGCCTCCTTAGTAGGGCTAGCGATCAGAATTTTGCCTGCATATTGAAGGAGGGTTTCCTTTTCCAGAGGTAGAACTTTTAGGTCTTTAGCTAAGCTTTCCCCAAAGATGGTGTGGGAATTTTTGCACCCTTGGGGCCGAACGGCCCGGAAGTATTGTTTTAGTTGTATGTTGAGTCCTGCCACTCACAAGCCAAAATTTCTTGTGACTCTGGGACTAATGGAATACAAAAGAAGGCATCATTGAAGACTAATACAGAATACCATGTCCTGGTGGTTGGTAGAATGACCAGCAGGGTGTAGGAATTAGGAGCAACTGGAGGTATATCCTCGGTGGCTTCACTGACTGTCCTGACATCCTTTACCAGGTCCCCAGCAGCTCATGGGACTCTCGTGGTCAGACCAATCCCAGAATATGGAGCTCACCTGGGCAGGTACCCCACCCCCACCCCAGCCCACGGAGCTCTCGTGGTCAGGCCCCTCCCAGGATACAGAGCTACCCTTGCAGGTACCGTGGCAGGGCTGGGCACACAGGAACCGTGCACATAGCCCTCATTGCAGAGCACCCCCAGCTCACCTGTCGCTCAGAGCTGACACAGAGCACCTCAGAGCAGGACTTGAACTAACAAACAGCAGCTGTGACAGGTCTGTAACCCTGGGCATCACTCCGTGAGGCCTCCCTCCACCTGGTCTTCCAGAGACTTCCACTGCACCCGGGGCACCAGGCCTCTGTCTCCAACCACCACCCACCCCTCCTCTCCCTGACTCCTGGGTTCCTCTCATTAGGAGAGGGTTTTCTTGAAGTTGTCTCCCACTCATGGGCCAGATAAAATGATTAGAAAACAAGCCAAAGCTGCAGCCCCTTGTCTATCCTGACTCTCAGGAGCCCACACCTGTTCCTTGGACCTGGCCGGTTCAGCAAGTTCCATTTTCTGCAACTGTGAGCCCCTGAGGGGTGATGATTGGCTGACCTGGGCAGCCTTACCGTGCCGGCCAGCCCTCCCCAGGTGTGCCTGGGTTGAGATCAATATAAATACCACTCCAGGCAGCAAGAGCCCCTGCAGCCGTGCCTGACGCCATTTTCTCTGCCCTGTCAGCAGTCTCGGGGCTGGGCTGGTGGGAGGGAGTGAGAGGCCACGGCTTTGTGGGTGGCCCAGTGTGAGTGGGGCTCTGCTGGACTTTCTGCAGCAGTTGCCAGGCTGCCACCTGCTAAAGAAGAGGATGTGTCACCCATACCTGCTGCTGGAATTTCTCCCTGGGCAGAGGTGAGGAAGGAAAAAAGCAGTGGGGGCAGGGACAGGACGGGTATCTCAGGCAGGGAAATGGAAATCTTCCAGAAGAGCACCCAGGGCCAGGACCATCCTGGCTGGCCTGCAGGCACCAAGTCGGCCGGCATGCTGTCACTCGTGTGGCTCTATGGCCCTTCCTCTAGGCTTTCAAGTCCTTGTATATATTCAGGTGTTTTACCTGGGACGGGTGGGAATAGTTCAGCAGCAACTGGCCTGGGGCTCAGCTCACGTTTACTCACAGATGCCCTGGCACGGTGCCCCAGCTTTGCAATGAGGACGCTTGTTGCGTGGGGGCTGCTGGCTGAATGGGAGACGATTCCCCACCACTGACCAACTTCAGAATTGTTTACAACTGGAGCAAGTGCCCTGATACGGTTTTCCTCTGTGTAACTGGTGGGTTCTGTGTTTTTTTCTCTTTTTCGTTTTTGGTTCAAGGTAGATTTTATTCCTCTTTTTTGTATTTACAGATATAAGCATGGAAATAATTTATTCATATAAATACATGTATGTGCAGGGAATAATTGTTTTTTCTGTTTTATTTTTTAAATTTTATTTCTTTTTAATTTTGAATTTTATTTTATATTTTTATACAGCAGGTTCTTATTGGTTATCTATTTTATACATATAAATGTATACATGCCAATCCCAGTCTCTCAACTCCTCCCATCACCACCCCCCCCAACAGCTTTCCCCCCTTGTTGTCCATACGTTTGTTGTCTACATCTGTTGCTCTATTTATGCCTTGCAAAATGGTTAATCTGTACAGTTTTTCTAGGTTCCACATATATGCATGAATATACAAGATTTGTTTTTCTCTTTCTGACTTACTTCACTCTGTATGACAGTCTCTAGATCCATCGACGTCTCTACAAATGACCCAATTTCATTCCTTTTCATGGCTTAGTAATATTCCATTTTATATATGTACCACAGCTTTATGCATTCGTCTGTCTGTGGGCATTTAGGTTGCTTCCATTACCTCGATATTGTAAATAGTGATGCAATGAACATTGCGGTGAATGACTCTTTTTGATTTATGGTTTTGTCTGGGTATATGTCCAGTACTGGGATTGCTGTATCATATGGTAATTCTATTGTTAGTTTCTTAAGAAATTCCATATTGTTCTCCATAATGACTGTATCAATTTATATTCCCAACAATAGTGGAAGAGGGTTCCTTTTCGCCACACCCTTTCCAGCATTTTTTGTTTGTAGATTTTCTATGATGCCTATTCTACCAGGTGTGAGGTGATACCTCATTGTTGAATCCATTTCGTTGAGCAAGGGGTAGG
Organism: Pseudorca crassidens; assembly: GCF_039906515.1. Taxonomy (NCBI): domain Eukaryota; kingdom Metazoa; phylum Chordata; class Mammalia; order Artiodactyla; family Delphinidae; genus Pseudorca; species Pseudorca crassidens. The sequence continues at coordinate 105,735 of NW_027136326.1, read as the reverse complement.
TCTTGTCTATTACATATTTGGCTTATGGAACGGTATCTGTGCTAATTTCAAACTCTGCTTTCATGCAGCACCCCAACTCACCTTCCCCCTTAAGCAGGCATAAGTTGGTTTTCTAAACTTGAGACCCTGTTCTGTTTTGTAATTCAGTTCATGTGTAGCCAAGTTCACATTCCGTGTATTAGTGATACCTTATGATGTTTCTTTTTCTGTGTGACTTATTTCACTTAGAATCATCGTGCCTCAATCCACTCATTATGCTGGCACGGGCCTGATGACATAGATTTCATTGCTGAGTGGTATTCTGTTGTACATAAGTACCGCAACTTCTTTATCCATTATTTGCTCTCTGGGATATTTAACTTGTGCCGTAGAAGAGATTTCTGTAAAAAGAGCCGTCCCAAATTTTGGGGTGGCTGTGTCTTTTTGATTTTAATTTCCCTAAGCTATAGGACCATAAGTGGAAGTGCCCTTGGCTCTGTTGCTTTGTTTTCTAGGTGTTTCAGGAAACACCATACACTTCTCCCGAGTGTCTGTTGGCAATGTACATCCCGCCCATCAGCATAACAAGGCTCCCAGTTCTCCATGGCCTGTCCTGCCTTTCTGGATTTTACACTTTTTTCAGATGGCCCTTTTGACCGGGGGGAAGTGAGACTTCATTGTAGTGCAGATTTCCTTTGCAAGCTTGCTTGGTTGGCCAAAAAGGGCGTATGCGTTTTTTCCTGAATATATTCAGGAAAAAACGCATACGCCCTTTTTGGCCAAGTGCATCATTGTGGACGTTCTGCCTCTTTTCCTATGCTTTCAATGCAATTCCAGTCTACCTCCTGAAATCAGTTTCCTGCAATTCTGCCCCGCTTTCAAGTCCTCTTGGCAGCCTTACTTCAGTATATTTTTGGACGATAGCTGTCATTTATAACTCTGCAGGTTTGTGAATGACAGTGCCCCTGAGCTCCTTTCTTCAACTCGCTTTCTTGTGACCTGGCCGCAACACCGCAGGATGGCTTCAGGCCCTAATCTGGTTCCGGCATGGCACGCTGAGCCTTTGTTTATTTCCTCTTCCTGGTGGGAAATGAGAGTTAAATTTGCCCGTCCAGACACCTCCAGCTAGTCTCTCATTGGTTCTCCCTATTCCTGTTCATCTTCCGCAGAAATTGCAAACTGGGCCAAACAGGAGGTTAAAGGCGCTGACTCTCCAAGTCGGGAGAGTGTTAGTAAAGCGTCTGGAATGTTGCACCCGAGTACCAGGGTACGAAAACTGAGACATATTTGAACACGTCTCCCGATCACATGGTTGATTATACTCTAGGTTCCACATGCATGTTTTAGCTGAAGGAAGAATACCTTAAACCTGGGTAGTTGAAACCCGTGGTTGGGTACCATGCAATATGACTTCAAAGGGTCTTCATTTGCTCACCGAACTTCTCCAATCCTATCATTGCTGCCTTTATGACCCTGTACACATGCTTGATTCTCTTTTGGAGACATAGCAATCCATAGGTTTTAAGATACTTACTAGTCAGGTACATTCTTAGGCGTTTAATATGCGGTGTTGAGTCCATTTCGTTGAGCAAGGAGTAGCTCTTGTCTATTCCATATTTGGCTTAAGGAACTTTATCTGTGCTCATTTCAATCTCTGGTTTTATGCAGCACCCCAACTCACCTTTCCCCTTAAGCAAGCATAAGTTGGTTTTCTAAATTTGACACCCTGTTCTGTTCTGTAATTCAGTTCCTGTGTAGCCAAGTTTACATTCCGTGTATTACTGATATCTTATGATGTTTCTTTTTCTGTGTGACTTATTTCAGTTAGAATCATCGTACCTGAATCCACTCTTTGTGCTGCTAAGGGCCTGTTGACATAGATTTCATTGCTGAGTGATATTGCTTTGTAAGTAAATACCACAACTTCTTTATCCATTTTTCACTTTTTGCGATGTTGAACTTGTACTGTAAACGAGGTTCTTGTAAACAGAGCCGTTCCATACTTTGGGGTGGCTGTGTCTTTTTGATTTTAATTTCCCTAAGCTATAGGACCATAAGTGGAAGTGCCCTAGGCTCTGTTGCTTTGTTTTTTAGATGTTTCAGGAAACACCATACACTTCTCCCGAGTGTCTGTTGGCAATTTACATCCCGCCCATCAGCATAACAAGGCTCCCAGTTCTCCATGGTCTGTCCTGCCTTTCTGGATTTTATTCTTTTTTCAGATGGCCCTATTGACCGGGGGGAAGTGAGACTTCATTGTAGTGCAGATTTCCATTGCAAGTTTGCTTGGTTGGCCAAAAAGTGCGTATGCGTTTTTTCCTGAATATATTCAGGAAAAAACACATACGCCCTTTTTGGCCAAGTGCATCACTGTGGACGTTCTGCCTCTTTTCCTATGCTTTCAATGCAATTCCAGTCTACCTCCTGAAATCGGTTTCCTGCAATTCTGCCCCGCTTTCAAGTCCTCTTGGCAGCCTTACTTCAGTATATTTTTGGACGATAACTGTCATTTATAACACTGAAGTTTTGTGAATTACAGTGCCCCTGAGCTCCTTTCTTCAACTCGCTTTCTTGTGAGCTGGCCGCAACACCGCAGGATGGCTTCAGGCCCTAATCTGGTTCCGGCACGGCATGCTGAGCCTTTGGTTATTTCCTCTTCCTGGTGGGAAATGAGAGTTAAATTTGCCCGTCCAGACACCTTCAGCTAGTCTCTCATTGGTTCTCCCTATTCCTGTTCATCTTCCACAGAAATTGCAAACTGGGCCAAACAAGAGGTTAAAAGGAACTGACTCTCCAAGTTGGGAGAGTGTTAGTAAAGCGTCTGGAATGTTGCACCCGAGTACCAGGGTACGAAAACTGAGACATATTTGAACACGTCTCCCGTTCACACGGTTGATCATACTCTGGGTTCCACATGCATGTTTTAGCTGAAGGAAGAATACCATAAAACTGGAGAGTTGAGACCCGTGGAATGGGTACCATGCAATATGACTTCAAAGGGTCTTCATTTGCTCACCGAACCTCTCCAATCCTATCACTGCTGCGTTTATGCCCCTGTACACATGCTTGATTCTCTTTTGGAGACATAGCAATCCATAGGTTTTAAGATACTTACTAGTCAGGTACATTCTTAGGCGTTTAATATGGGGTGTTGAGTCCATTTCATTGAGCAAGGAGTAGCTCTTGTCTATTCCATATTTGGCTTAAGGAACTTTATCTGTGCTCATTTCAATCTCTGGTTTTATGCAGCACCCCAACTCACCTTTTCTCTTAAGCAAACATAAGTTGGTTTTCTAAATTTGAGACCCTGTTCTGTTTTGGAGTTCAGTTCCTGTGTAGCCAAGTTTACATTCCGTGTATTAGTGATATCTTATGATGTTTCTTTTTCTGTGTGACTTATTTCAGTTAGAATCATCGTACCTGAATCCACTCTTTGTGCTGCTAAGGGCCTGTTGACATAGATTTCATTGCTGAGTGATATTGCTTTGTAAGTATATACCACAACTTCTTTATCCATTTTTCACTTTTTGCGATGTTGAACTTGTACTGTAAACGAGGTTCTTGTAAACAGAGCCGTTCCATACTTTGGGGTGGCTGTGTCTTTTTGATTTTAATTTCCCTAAGCTATAGGACCATAAGTGGAAGTGCCCTAGGCTCTGTTCCTTTGTTTTTTAGATGTTTCAGGAAACACCATACACTTCTCCCGAGTGTCTGTTGGCAATTTACATCCCGCCCATCAGCATAACAAGGCTCCCAGTTCTCCATGGTCTGTCCTGCCTTTCTGGATTTTATTCTTTTTTCAGATGGCCCTATTGACCGGGGGGAAGTGAGACTTCATTGTAGTGCAGATTTCCTTTGCAAGTTTGCTTGGTTGGCCAAAAAGGGCGTATGCGTTTTTTCCTGAATATATTCAGGAAAAAACGCATACGCCCTTTTTGGCCAAGTGCATCACTGTGGACGTTCTGCCTCTTTTCCTATGCTTTCAATGCAATTCCAGTCTACCTCCTGAAATCGGTTTCCTGCAATTCTGCCCCGCTTTCAAGTCCTCTTGGCAGCCTTACTTCAGTATATTTTTGGACGATAACTGTCATTTATAACACTGAAATTTTGTGAATTACAGTGCCCCTGAGCTCCTTTCTTCAACTCGCTTTCTTGTGAGCTGGCCGCAACACCGCAGGATGGCTTCAGGCCCTAATCTGGTTCCGGCACGGCATGCTGAGCCTTTGGTTATTTCCTCTTCCTGGTGGGAAATGAGAGTTAAATTTGCCCGTCCAGACACCTTCAGCTAGTCTCTCATTGGTTCTCCCTATTCCTGTTCATCTTCCACAGAAATTGCAAACTGGGCCAAACAGGAGGTTAAAGGCGCTGACTCTCCAAGTGGGGAGAGTGTTAGTAAAGCGTCTGGAATGTTGCACCCGAGTACCAGGGTACGAAAACTGAGACATATTTGAACACGTCTCCCGTTCACACGGTTGATCATACTCTGGGTTCCACATGCATGTTTTAGCTGAAGGAAGAATACCTTAAACCTGGAGAGTTGAGACCCGTGCAATGGGTACCATGCAATATGACTTCAAAGGGTCTTCATTTGCTCACCGAACCTCTCCAATCCTATCACTGCTGCGTTTATGCCCCTGTACACATGCTTGATTCTCTTTTGGAGACATAGCAATCCATAGGTTTTAAGATACTTACTAGTCAGGTACATTCTTAGGCGTTTAATATGGGGTGTTGAGTCCATTTCATTGAGCAAGGAGTAGCTCTTGTCTATTCCATATTTGGCTTAAGGAACTTTATCTGTGCTCATTTCAATCTCTGGTTTTATGCAGCACCCCAACTCACCTTTTCTCTTAAGCAAACATAAGTTGGTTTTCTAAATTTGAGACCCTGTTCTGTTTTGGAGTTCAGTTCCTGTGTAGCCAAGTTTACATTCCGTGTATTAGTGATATCTTATGATGTTTCTTTTTCTGTGTGACTTATTTCAGTTAGAATCATCGTACCTGAATCCACTCATTATGCTGCTACGGGCCTGATGACATAGATTTCATTGCTGAGTGATACTGCATTGTACGTAAGTACCACAAGTTCTTTATCCATTTTTCACTTTCTGTGATACTGAACTTGTACGGTAAACGAGGTTCTTGTAAACAGAGGCGTCCCAAACTTTGGGGTGGCTGTGTCTTTTTGATTTTAATTTCCCTAAGCTATAGGACCATAAGTGGAAGTGCCCTAGGCTCTGTTCCTTTGTTTTTTAGATGTTTCAGGAAACACCATACACTTCTCCCGAGTGTCTGTTGGCAATTTACATCCCGCCCATCAGCATAACAAGGCTCCCAGTTCTCCATGGCCTGTCCTGCCTTTCTGGATTTTACACTTTTTTCAGATGGCCCTTTTGACCGGGGGGAAGTGAGACTTCATTGTAGTGCAGATTTCCTTTGCAAGTTTGCTTGGTTGGCCAAAAAGGGCGTATGCGTTTTTTCCTGAATATGTTCAGGAAAAAACGCATACGCCCTTTTTGGCCAAGTGCATCATTGTGGACGTTCTGCCTCTTTTCCTATGCTTTCAATGCAATTCCAGTCTACCTCCTGAAATCGGTTTCCTGCAATTCTGCACCGCTTTCAAGTCCTCTTGGCAGCCTTACTTCAGTATATTTTTGGACGATAGCTGTCATTTATAACTCTGCAGTTTTGTGAATTACAGTGCCCCTGAGCTCCTTTCTTCAACTCGCTTTCTTGTGAGCTTGCCGCAACACCGCAGGATGGCTTCAGGCCCTAATCTGGTTCCGGCACGGCACGCTGAGCCTTTGGTTAATTCCTCTTCCTGGTGGGAAATGAGAGTTAAATTTGCCCGTCCAGACACCTCCAGCTAGTCTCTCATTGGTTCTCCCTATTCCTGTTCATCTTCCGCAGAAATTGCAAACTGGGCCAAACAGGAGGTTAAAGGGACTGACTCTCCAAGTTGGGAGAGTGTTAGTAAAGCGTCTGGAATGTTGCACCCGAGTACCAGGGTACGAAAACTGAGACATATTTGAACACGTCTCCCGTTCACACGGTTGATCATACTCTGGGTTCCACATGCATGTTTTAGCTGAAGGAAGAATACCTTAAACCTGGGTAGTTGAAACCCGTGGAATGGGTACCATGCAATATGACTTCAAAGGGTCTTCATTTGCTCACCGAACCTCTCCAATCCTATCACTGCTGCGTTTATGCCCCTGTACACATGCTTGATTCTCTTTTGGAGACATAGCAATCCATAGGTTTTAAGATACTTACTAGTCAGGTACATTCTTAGGCGTTTAATATGGGGTGTTGAGTCCATTTCATTGAGCAAGGAGTAGCTCTTGTCTATTCCATATTTGGCTTAAGGAACTTTATCTGTGCTCATTTCATCTGGTTTTATGCAGCACCCCAACTCACCTTTTCTCTTAAGCAAACATAAGTTGGTTTTCTAAATTTGAGACCCTGTTCTGTTTTGGAGTTCAGTTCCTGTGTAGCCAAGTTTACATTCCGTGTATTAGTGATATCTTATGATGTTTCTTTTTCTGTGTGACTTATTTCAGTTAGAATCATCGTACCTGAATCCACTCATTATGCTGCTACGGGCCTGATGACATAGATTTCATTGCTGAGTGATACTGCATTGTACGTAAATACCACAAGTTCTTTATCCATTTTTCACTTTCTGTGATACTGAACTTGTACGGTAAACGAGGTTCTTGTAAACAGAGGCGTCCCAAACTTTGGGGTGGCTGTGTCTTTTTGATTTTAATTTCCCTAAGCTATAGGACCATAAGTGGAAGTGCCCTAGGCTCTGTTGCTTTGTTTTTTAGATGTTTCAGGAAACACCATACACTTCTCCCGAGTGTCTGTTGGCAATTTACATCCCGCCCATCAGCATAACAAGGCTCCCAGTTCTCCATGGCCTGTCCTGCCTTTCTGGATTTTACACTTTTTTCAGATGGCCCTTTTGACCGGGGGGAAGTGAGACTTCATTGTAGTGCAGATTTCCTTTGCAAGTTTGCTTGGTTGACCAAAAAGGGCGTATGCGTTTTTTCCTGAATATATTCAGGAAAAAACGCATACGCCCTTTTTGGCCAAGTGCATCATTGAGGACGTTCTGCCTCTTTTCCTATGCTTTCAATGCAATTCCAGTCTACCTCCTGAAATCGGTTTCCTGCAATTCTGCCCCGCTTTCAAGTCCTCTTGGCAGCCTTACTTCAGTATATTTTTGGACGATAGCTGTCATTTATAACTCTGCAGGTTTGTGAATTACAGTGCCCCTGAGCTCCTTTCTTCAACTCGCTTTCTTGTGAGCTGGCCGCAACACCGCAGGATGGCTTCAGGCCCTAATCTGGTTCCGGCACGGCACGCTGAGCCTTTGGTTAATTCCTCTTCCTGGTGGGAAATGAGAGTTAAATTTTCCCGTCCAGACACCTCCAGCTAGTCTCTCATTTGTTCTCGCTATTCCTGTTCATCTTCCTCAGAAATTACAAACTGGGCCAAACAGGAGGTTAAAGGGACTGACTCTCGAAGTCGGGAGAGTGTTAGTAAAGCGTCTGGAATGTTGCACCCGATTACCAGGGTACGAAAACTGAGACATATTTGAACACGTCTCCCGATCACATGGTTGATCATACTCTAGGTTCCACATGCATGTTTTAGCTGAAGGAAGAATACCTTAAACCTGGGTAGTTGAAACCCGTGGAATGGGTACCATGCAATATGACTTCAAAGGGGCTTCATTTGCTCACCGAACCTCTCCAATCCTATCACTGCTGCGTTTATGCCCCTGTACACATGCTTGATTCTCTTTCAGAGACATAGCAATCCATAGGTTTTAAGATACTTACTAGTCAGGTACATTCTTAGGCGTTTAATATGGGGTGTTGAGTCCATTTCGTTGAGCAAGGAGTAGCTCTTGTCTATTCCATATTTGGCTTAAGGAACTTTATCTGTGCTCATTTCAATCTCTGGTTTTATGCAGCACCCCAACTCACCTTTCCCCTTAAGCAAGCATAAGTTGGTTTTCTAATTTGAGACCCTGTTCTGTTTTGGAATTCATTTCCTGTGTAGCCAAATTTACATTCCGTGTATTAGTGATATCTTATGATGTTTCTTTTTCTGTGTGACTTATTTCAGTTAGAATCATCGTACCTGAATCCACTCATTATGCTGCTATGGGCCTGATGACATAGATTTCATTGGTGAGTGATACTGCATTGTACATAAGTACCACAAATTCTTTATCCATTTTTCACTTTCTCTGATACTGAACTTGTACGGTAAATGAGGTTCTTGTAAACAGAGGCGTCCCAAACTTTGGGGTGGCTGTGTCTTTTTGATTTTAATTTCCCTAAGCTATAGGACCATAAGTGGAAGTGCCCTAGGCTCTGTTGCTTTGTTTTTTAGATGTTTCAGGAAACACCATACACTTCTCCCGAGTGTCTGTTGGCAATTTACATCCCGCCCATCAGCATAACAAGGCTCCCAGTTCTCCATGGCCTGTCCTGCCTTTCTGGATTTTACACTTTTTTCAGATGGCCCTTTTGACTGCGGGGAAGTGAGACTTCATTGTAGTGCAGATTTCCTTTGCAAGCTTGCTTGGTTGGCCAAAAAGTGCATATGCGTTTTTTCCGAATATATTCAGGAAAAAACGCATACGCCCTTTTTGGCCAAGTGCATCATTGTGGACGTTCTGCCTCTTTTCCTATGCTTTCAATGCAATTCCAGTCTACCTCCTGAAATCGGTTTCCTGCAATTCTGCCCCGCTTTCAAGTCCTCTTGGCAGCCTTACTTCAGTATATTTTTGGACGATACCTGTCATTTATAACTCTGCAGGTTTGTGAATTACAGTGCCCCTGAGCTCCTTTCTTCAACTCGCTTTCTTTTGAGCTGGCCGCAATACCGCAGGATGGCTTCAGGCCCTAATCTGATTCCGGCATGGCACGCTGAGCCTTTGGTTAATTCCTCTTCCTGGTGGGAAATGAGAGTTAAATTTGCCCGTCCAGACACCTCCAGCTAGTCTCTGATTGGTTCTCGCTATTCCTGTTCATCTTCCGCAGAAATTGCAAACTGGGCCAAACAGGAGGTTAAAGGGACTGACTCTCCAAGTCGGGAGAGTGTTAGTAAAGCGTCTGGAATGTTGCACCCGAGTACCAGGGTATGAAAACTGAGACATATTTGAACACGTCTCCCGATCACACGGTTGATCATACTCTAGGTTCCACATGCATGTTTTAGCTGAAGGAAGAATACCTTAAACCTGGGTAGTTGAAACCCGTGGAATGGGTACCATGCAATAAGACTTTAAAGGGTCTTCATTTGCTCACCGAACCTCTCCAATCCTATCACTGCTGCGTTTATGCCCCTGTACACATGCTTGATTCTCTTTTGGAGACATAGCAATCCATAGGTTTTAAGATACTTACTAGTCAGGTACATTCTTAGGCGTTTAATATGGGGTGTTGAGTCCATTTCGTTGAGCAAGGAGTAGCTCTTGTCTATTCCATATTTGGCTTAAGGAACTTTATCTGTGCTCATTTCAATCTCTGGATTCATGCAGCACCCCAAATCACCTTTCCCCTTAAACAAGCATAAGTTGGTTTTCTAAATTTGAGACCCTGTTCTGTTCTGTAATTCAGTTCCTGTGTAGCCAAGTTTACATTCCGTGTATTACTGATATCTTATGATGTTTCTTTTTCTGTGTGACTTATTTCAGTTAGAATCATCATACCTGAATCCACTCATTGTGCTGCTAAGGGCCTGATGACATAGATTTCATTGCTGAGTGATATTTCTTTGTAAGTAAATACCACAACTTCTTTATCCATTTTTCACTTTCTGCAATGTGGAACTTGTACTGTAAACGAGGTTCTTGTAAACAGAGCCGTTCCAAATTTTGGGGTGGCTGTGTCTTTTTGATTTTAATTTCCCTAAGGTATAGGACCATAAGTGGAAGTGCCCTAGGCTCTGTTGCTTTGTTTTTTAGATGTTTCAGGAAACACCATACACTTGTCCCGAGTGTCTGTTGGCAATTTATATCCCGCCCATCAGCATAACAAGGCTCCCAGTTCTCCATGGCCTGTCCTGCCTTTCTGGATTTTACACTTTTTTCAGATGGCCCTTTTGACCAGGGGGAAGTGAGACTTCATTGTAGTGCAGATTTCCTTTGCAAGCTTGCTTGGTTGGCCAAAAAGGGCGTATGCGTTTTTTCCTGAATATATTCAGGAAAAAACGCATACGCCCTTTTTGGCCAAGTGCATCATTGTGGACGTTCTGCCTCTTTTCCTATGCTTTCAATGCAATTCCACTCTACCTCCTGAAATCGGTTTCCTGCAATTCTGCCCCGCTTTCAAGTCCTCTTGGCAGCCTTACTTCAGTATATTTTTGGACGATAGCTGTCATTTATAACTCTGCAGGTTTGTGAATTACAGTGCCCCTGAGCTCCTTTCTTCAACTCGCTTTCTTGTGAGCTGGCCGCAACACCGCAGGATGGCTTCAGGCCCTAATCTGGTTGCGGCACGGCACGCTGAGCCTTTGGTTATTTCCTCTTCCTGGTGGGAAATGAGAGTTAAATTTGCCCGTCCAGACACATCCAGCTAGTCTCTCATTGGTTCTCCCTATTCCTGTTCATCTTCCGCAGAAATTGCAAACTGGGCCAAACAGGAGGTTAAAGGCGCTGACTCTCCAAGTGGGGAGAGTGTTAGTAAAGCGCCTGGAATGTTGCACCCGAGTACCAGGGTAGGAAAACTGAGACATATTTGAACACGTCTCCCGTTCACACGGTTGATCATACTCTGGGTTCCACATGCATGTTTTTGCTGAAGGAAGAATACCTTAAACCTGGAGAGTTGAGACCCGTGGAATGGGTACCATGCAATATGACTTCAAAGGGTCTTCATTTGCTCACCGAACCTCTCCAATCCTATCACTGCTGCGTTTATGCCCCTGTACACACGCTTGATTCTCTTTTGGAGACATAGCAATCCATAGGTTTTAAGATACTTACTAGTCAGGTACATTCTTAGGCGTTTAATATGGGGTGTTGAGTCCATTTCGTTGAGCAAGGAGTAGCTCTTTTCTATTCCATATTTGGCTTAAAGAACTTTATCTGTGCTCATTTCAATCTCTGGTTTTATGCAGCACCCCAACTCACCTTTCCCCTTAAGCAAGCATAAGTTGGTTTTCTAAATTTGAGACCCTGTTCTGTTTTGGAATTCAGTTCCTGTGTAGCCAAGTTTACATTCCATGTATTAGTGATATCTTATGATGTTTCTTTTTCTGTGTGACTTATTTCAGTTAGAATCATCGTACCTGAATCCACTCATTATGCTGCTACGGGCCTGATGACATAGATTTCATTGCTGAGTGATACTGCATTTTACATAAGTACCACAAGTTCTTTATCCATTTTTCACTTTCTGTGATACTGAACTTGTACGGTAAACGAGGTTCTTGTAAACAGAGGCGTCCCAAACTTTGGGGTGGCTGTGTCTTTTTGATTTTAATTTCCCTAAGCTATAGGACCATAAGTGGAAGTGCCCTAGGCTCTGTTCCTTTGTTTTTTAGATGTTTCAGGAAACACCATACACTTCTCCCGAGTGTCTGTTGGCAATTTACATCCCGCCCATCAGCATAACAAGGCTCCCAGTTCTCCATGGTCTGTCCTGCCTTTCTGGATTTTATTCTTTTTTCAGATGGCCCTATTGACCGGGGGGAAGTGAGACTTCATTGTAGTGCAGATTTCCTTTGCAAGTTTGCTTGGTTGGCCAAAAAGGGCGTATGCGTTTTTTCCTGAATATATTCAGGAAAAAACGCATACGCCCTTTTTGGCCAAGTGCATCACTGTGGACGTTCTGCCTCTTTTCCTATGCTTTCAATGCAATTCCAGTCTACCTCCTGAAATCGGTTTCCTGCAATTCTGCCCCGCTTTCAAGTCCTCTTGGCAGCCTTACTTCAGTATATTTTTGGACGATAACTGTCATTTATAACTCTGCAGGTTTGTGAATTACAGTGCCCCTGAGCTCCTTTCTTCAACTCGCTTTCTTGTGAGCTGGCCGCAACACCGCAGGATGGCTTCAGGCCCTAATCTGGTTCCGGCACGGCATGCTGAGCCTTTGGTTATTTCCTCTTCCTGGTGGGAAATGAGAGTTAAATTTGCCCGTCCAGACACCTTCAGCTAGTCTCTCATTGGTTCTCCCTATTCCTGTTCATCTTCCACAGAAATTGCAAACTGGGCCAAACAGGAGGTTAAAGGCGCTGACTCTCCAAGTGGGGAGAGTGTTAGTAAAGCGTCTGGAATGTTGCACCCGAGTACCAGGGTACGAAAACTGAGACATATTTGAACACGTCTCCCGTTCACACGGTTGATCATACTCTGGGTTCCACATGCATGTTTTAGCTGAAGGAAGAATACCTTAAACCTGGAGAGTTGAGACCCGTGCAATGGGTACCATGCAATATGACTTCAAAGGGTCTTCATTTGCTCACCGAACCTCTCCAATCCTATCACTGCTGCGTTTATGCCCCTGTACACATGCTTGATTCTCTTTTGGAGACATAGCAATCCATAGGTTTTAAGATACTTACTAGTCAGGTACATTCTTAGGCGTTTAATATGGGGTGTTGAGTCCATTTCATTGAGCAAGGAGTAGCTCTTGTCTATTCCATATTTGGCTTAAGGAACTTTATCTGTGCTCATTTCAATCTCTGGTTTTATGCAGCACCCCAACTCACCTTTTCTCTTAAGCAAACATAAGTTGGTTTTCTAAATTTGAGACCCTGTTCTGTTTTGGAGTTCAGTTCCTGTGTAGCCAAGTTTACATTCCGTGTATTAGTGATATCTTATGATGTTTCTTTTTCTGTGTGACTTATTTCAGTTAGAATCATCGTACCTGAATCCACTCATTATGCTGCTACGGGCCTGATGACATAGATTTCATTGCTGAGTGATACTGCATTGTACGTAAGTACCACAAGTTCTTTATCCATTTTTCACTTTCTGTGATACTGAACTTGTACGGTAAACGAGGTTCTTGTAAACAGAGGCGTCCCAAACTTTGGGGTGGCTGTGTCTTTTTGATTTTAATTTCCCTAAGCTATAGGACCATAAGTGGAAGTGCCCTAGGCTCTGTTCCTTTGTTTTTTAGATGTTTCAGGAAACACCATACACTTCTCCCGAGTGTCTGTTGGCAATTTACATCCCGCCCATCAGCATAACAAGGCTCCCAGTTCTCCATGGCCTGTCCTGCCTTTCTGGATTTTACACTTTTTTCAGATGGCCCTTTTGACCGGGGGGAAGTGAGACTTCATTGTAGTGCAGATTTCCTTTGCAAGTTTGCTTGGTTGGCCAAAAAGGGCGTATGCGTTTTTTCCTGAATATATTCAGGAAAAAACGCATACGCCCTTTTTGGCCAAGTGCATCATTGTGGACGTTCTGCCTCTTTTCCTATGCTTTCAATGCAATTCCAGTCTACCTCCTGAAATCGGTTTCCTGCAATTCTGCACCGCTTTCAAGTCCTCTTGGCAGCCTTACTTCAGTATATTTTTGGACGATAGCTGTCATTTATAACTCTGCAGTTTTGTGAATTACAGTGCCCCTGAGCTCCTTTCTTCAACTCGCTTTCTTGTGAGCTTGCCGCAACACCGCAGGATGGCTTCAGGCCCTAATCTGGTTCCGGCACGGCACGCTGAGCCTTTGGTTAATTCCTCTTCCTGGTGGGAAATGAGAGTTAAATTTGCCCGTCCAGACACCTCCAGCTAGTCTCTCATTGGTTCTCCCTATTCCTGTTCATCTTCCGCAGAAATTGCAAACTGGGCCAAACAGGAGGTTAAAGGGACTGACTCTCCAAGTTGGGAGAGTGTTAGTAAAGCGTCTGGAATGTTGCACCCGAGTACCAGGGTACGAAAACTGAGACATATTTGAACACGTCTCCCGTTCACACGGTTGATCATACTCTGGGTTCCACATGCATGTTTTAGCTGAAGGAAGAATACCTTAAACCTGGGTAGTTGAAACCCGTGGAATGGGTACCATGCAATATGACTTCAAAGGGTCTTCATTTGCTCACCGAACCTCTCCAATCCTATCACTGCTGCGTTTATGCCCCTGTACACATGCTTGATTCTCTTTTGGAGACATAGCAATCCATAGGTTTTAAGATACTTACTAGTCAGGTACATTCTTAGGCGTTTAATATGGGGTGTTGAGTCCATTTCATTGAGCAAGGAGTAGCTCTTGTCTATTCCATATTTGGCTTAAGGAACTTTATCTGTGCTCATTTCATCTGGTTTTATGCAGCACCCCAACTCACCTTTTCTCTTAAGCAAACATAAGTTGGTTTTCTAAATTTGAGACCCTGTTCTGTTTTGGAGTTCAGTTCCTGTGTAGCCAAGTTTACATTCCGTGTATTAGTGATATCTTATGATGTTTCTTTTTCTGTGTGACTTATTTCAGTTAGAATCATCGTACCTGAATCCACTCATTATGCTGCTACGGGCCTGATGACATAGATTTCATTGCTGAGTGATACTGCATTGTACGTAAATACCACAAGTTCTTTATCCATTTTTCACTTTCTGTGATACTGAACTTGTACGGTAAACGAGGTTCTTGTAAACAGAGGCGTCCCAAACTTTGGGGTGGCTGTGTCTTTTTGATTTTAATTTCCCTAAGCTATAGGACCATAAGTGGAAGTGCCCTAGGCTCTGTTGCTTTGTTTTTTAGATGTTTCAGGAAACACCATACACTTCTCCCGAGTGTCTGTTGGCAATTTACATCCCGCCCATCAGCATAACAAGGCTCCCAGTTCTCCATGGCCTGTCCTGCCTTTCTGGATTTTACACTTTTTTCAGATGGCCCTTTTGACCGGGGGGAAGTGAGACTTCATTGTAGTGCAGATTTCCTTTGCAAGTTTGCTTGGTTGACCAAAAAGGGCGTATGCGTTTTTTCCTGAATATATTCAGGAAAAAACGCATACGCCCTTTTTGGCCAAGTGCATCATTGAGGACGTTCTGCCTCTTTTCCTATGCTTTCAATGCAATTCCAGTCTACCTCCTGAAATCGGTTTCCTGCAATTCTGCCCCGCTTTCAAGTCCTCTTGGCAGCCTTACTTCAGTATATTTTTGGACGATAGCTGTCATTTATAACTCTGCAGGTTTGTGAATTACAGTGCCCCTGAGCTCCTTTCTTCAACTCGCTTTCTTGTGAGCTGGCCGCAACACCGCAGGATGGCTTCAGGCCCTAATCTGGTTCCGGCACGGCACGCTGAGCCTTTGGTTAATTCCTCTTCCTGGTGGGAAATGAGAGTTAAATTTTCCCGTCCAGACACCTCCAGCTAGTCTCTCATTTGTTCTCGCTATTCCTGTTCATCTTCCTCAGAAATTACAAACTGGGCCAAACAGGAGGTTAAAGGGACTGACTCTCGAAGTCGGGAGAGTGTTAGTAAAGCGTCTGGAATGTTGCACCCGATTACCAGGGTACGAAAACTGAGACATATTTGAACACGTCTCCCGATCACATGGTTAATCATACTCTAGGTTCCACATGCATGTTTTAGCTGAAGGAAGAATACCTTAAACCTGGGTAGTTGAAACCCGTGGAATGGGTACCATGCAATATGACTTCAAAGGGGCTTCATTTGCTCACCGAACCTCTCCAATCCTATCACTGCTGCGTTTATGCCCCTGTACACATGCTTGATTCTCTTTCAGAGACATAGCAATCCATAGGTTTTAAGATACTTACTAGTCAGGTACATTCTTAGGCGTTTAATATGGGGTGTTGAGTCCATTTCGTTGAGCAAGGAGTAGCTCTTGTCTATTCCATATTTGGCTTAAGGAACTTTATCTGTGCTCATTTCAATCTCTGGTTTTATGCAGCACCCCAACTCACCTTTCCCCTTAAGCAAGCATAAGTTGGTTTTCTAATTTGAGACCCTGTTCTGTTTTGGAATTCATTTCCTGTGTAGCCAAATTTACATTCCGTGTATTAGTGATATCTTATGATGTTTCTTTTTCTGTGTGACTTATTTCAGTTAGAATCATCGTACCTGAATCCACTCATTATGCTGCTATGGGCCTGATGACATAGATTTCATTGGTGAGTGATACTGCATTGTACATAAGTACCACAAATTCTTTATCCATTTTTCACTTTCTCTGATACTGAACTTGTACGGTAAATGAGGTTCTTGTAAACAGAGGCGTCCCAAACTTTGGGGTGGCTGTGTCTTTTTGATTTTAATTTCCCTAAGCTATAGGACCATAAGTGGAAGTGCCCTAGGCTCTGTTGCTTTGTTTTTTAGATGTTTCAGGAAACACCATACACTTCTCCCGAGTGTCTGTTGGCAATTTACATCCCGCCCATCAGCATAACAAGGCTCCCAGTTCTCCATGGCCTGTCCTGCCTTTCTGGATTTTACACTTTTTTCAGATGGCCCTTTTGACTGCGGGGAAGTGAGACTTCATTGTAGTGCAGATTTCCTTTGCAAGCTTGCTTGGTTGGCCAAAAAGTGCATATGCGTTTTTTCCGAATATATTCAGGAAAAAACGCATACGCCCTTTTTGGCCAAGTGCATCATTGTGGACGTTCTGCCTCTTTTCCTATGCTTTCAATGCAATTCCAGTCTACCTCCTGAAATCGGTTTCCTGCAATTCTGCCCCGCTTTCAAGTCCTCTTGGCAGCCTTACTTCAGTATATTTTTGGACGATACCTGTCATTTATAACTCTGCAGGTTTGTGAATTACAGTGCCCCTGAGCTCCTTTCTTCAACTCGCTTTCTTTTGAGCTGGCCGCAATACCGCAGGATGGCTTCAGGCCCTAATCTGATTCCGGCATGGCACGCTGAGCCTTTGGTTAATTCCTCTTCCTGGTGGGAAATGAGAGTTAAATTTGCCCGTCCAGACACCTCCAGCTAGTCTCTGATTGGTTCTCGCTATTCCTGTTCATCTTCCGCAGAAATTGCAAACTGGGCCAAACAGGAGGTTAAAGGGACTGACTCTCCAAGTCGGGAGAGTGTTAGTAAAGCGTCTGGAATGTTGCACCCGAGTACCAGGGTATGAAAACTGAGACATATTTGAACACGTCTCCCGATCACACGGTTGATCATACTCTAGGTTCCACATGCATGTTTTAGCTGAAGGAAGAATACCTTAAACCTGGGTAGTTGAAACCCGTGGAATGGGTACCATGCAATAAGACTTTAAAGGGTCTTCATTTGCTCACCGAACCTCTCCAATCCTATCACTGCTGCGTTTATGCCCCTGTACACATGCTTGATTCTCTTTTGGAGACATAGCAATCCATAGGTTTTAAGATACTTACTAGTCAGGTACATTCTTAGGCGTTTAATATGGGGTGTTGAGTCCATTTCGTTGAGCAAGGAGTAGCTCTTGTCTATTCCATATTTGGCTTAAGGAACTTTATCTGTGCTCATTTCAATCTCTGGATTCATGCAGCACCCCAAATCACCTTTCCCCTTAAACAAGCATAAGTTGGTTTTCTAAATTTGAGACCCTGTTCTGTTCTGTAATTCAGTTCCTGTGTAGCCAAGTTTACATTCCGTGTATTACTGATATCTTATGATGTTTCTTTTTCTGTGTGACTTATTTCAGTTAGAATCATCATACCTGAATCCACTCATTGTGCTGCTAAGGGCCTGATGACATAGATTTCATTGCTGAGTGATATTTCTTTGTAAGTAAATACCACAACTTCTTTATCCATTTTTCACTTTCTGCAATGTGGAACTTGTACTGTAAACGAGGTTCTTGTAAACAGAGCCGTTCCAAATTTTGGGGTGGCTGTGTCTTTTTGATTTTAATTTCCCTAAGGTATAGGACCATAAGTGGAAGTGCCCTAGGCTCTGTTGCTTTGTTTTTTAGATGTTTCAGGAAACACCATACACTTGTCCCGAGTGTCTGTTGGCAATTTATATCCCGCCCATCAGCATAACAAGGCTCCCAGTTCTCCATGGCCTGTCCTGCCTTTCTGGATTTTACACTTTTTTCAGATGGCCCTTTTGACCAGGGGGAAGTGAGACTTCATTGTAGTGCAGATTTCCTTTGCAAGCTTGCTTGGTTGGCCAAAAAGGGCGTATGCGTTTTTTCCTGAATATATTCAGGAAAAAACGCATACGCCCTTTTTGGCCAAGTGCATCATTGTGGACGTTCTGCCTCTTTTCCTATGCTTTCAATGCAATTCCAGTCTACCTCCTGAAATCGGTTTCCTGCAATTCTGCCCCGCTTTCAAGTCCTCTTGGCAGCCTTACTTCAGTATATTTTTGGACGATAGCTGTCATTTATAACTCTGCAGGTTTGTGAATTACAGTGCCCCTGAGCTCCTTTCTTCAACTCGCTTTCTTGTGAGCTGGCCGCAACACCGCAGGATGGCTTCAGGCCCTAATCTGGTTCCGGCACGGCACGCTGAGCCTTTGGTTATTTCCTCTTCCTGGTGGGAAATGAGAGTTAAATTTGCCCGTCCAGACACATCCAGCTAGTCTCTCATTGGTTCTCCCTATTCCTGTTCATCTTCCGCAGAAATTGCAAACTGGGCCAAACAGGAGGTTAAAGGCGCTGACTCTCCAAGTGGGGAGAGTGTTAGTAAAGCGCCTGGAATGTTGCACCCGAGTACCAGGGTAGGAAAACTGAGACATATTTGAACACGTCTCCCGTTCACACGGTTGATCATACTCTGGGTTCCACATGCATGTTTTTGCTGAAGGAAGAATACCTTAAACCTGGAGAGTTGAGACCCGTGGAATGGGTACCATGCAATATGACTTCAAAGGGTCTTCATTTGCTCACCGAACCTCTCCAATCCTATCACTGCTGCGTTTATGCCCCTGTACACACGCTTGATTCTCTTTTGGAGACATAGCAATCCATAGGTTTTAAGATACTTACTAGTCAGGTACATTCTTAGGCGTTTAATATGGGGTGTTGAGTCCATTTCGTTGAGCAAGGAGTAGCTCTTTTCTATTCCATATTTGGCTTAAAGAACTTTATCTGTGCTCATTTCAATCTCTGGTTTTATGCAGCACCCCAACTCACCTTTCCCCTTAAGCAAGCATAAGTTGGTTTTCTAAATTTGAGACCCTGTTCTGTTTTGGAATTCAGTTCCTGTGTAGCCAAGTTTACATTCCATGTATTAGTGATATCTTATGATGTTTCTTTTTCTGTGTGACTTATTTCAGTTAGAATCATCGTACCTGAATCCACTCATTATGCTGCTACGGGCCTGATGACATAGATTTCATTGCTGAGTGATACTGCATTTTACATAAGTACCACAAGTTCTTTATCCATTTTTCACTTTCTGTGATACTGAACTTGTACGGTAAACGAGGTTCTTGTAAACAGAGGCGTCCCAAACTTTGGGGTGGCTGTGTCTTTTTGATTTTAATTTCCCTAAGCTATAGGACCATAAGTGGAAGTGCCCTAGGCTCTGTTGCTTTGTTTTTTAGATGTTTCAGGAAACACCATACACTTCTCCCGAGTGTCTGTTGGCAATTTACATCCCGCCCATCAGCATAACAAGGCTCCCAGTTCTCCATGGCCTGTCCTGCCTTTCTGGATTTTACACTTTTTTCAGATGGCCCTTTTGACTGCGGGGAAGTGAGACTTCATTGTAGTGCAGATTTCCTTTGCAAGCTTGCTTGGTTGGCCAAAAAGGGCGTATGCGTTTTTTCCTGAATATATTCAGGAAAAAACGCATACGCCCTTTTTGGCCAAGTGCATCATTGTGGACGTTCTGCCTCTTTTCCTATGCTTTCAATGCAATTCCAGTCTACCTCCTGAAATCGGTTTCCTGCAATTCTGCCCCGCTTTCAAGTCCTCTTGGCAGCCTTACTTCAGTATATTTTTGGACGATACCTGTCATTTATAACTCTGCAGGTTTGTGAATTACAGTGCCCCTGAGCTCCTTTCTTCAACTCGCTTTCTTTTGAGCTGGCCGCAATACCGCAGGATGGCTTCAGGCCCTAATCTGATTCCGGCACGGCACGCTGAGCCTTTTGTTAATTCCTCTTCCTGGTGGGAAATGAGAGTTAAATTTGCCCGTCCAGACACCTCCAGCTAGTCTCTCATTGGTTCTCGCTATTCCTGTTCATCTTCCGCAGAAATTGCAAACTGGGCCAAACAGGAGGTTAAAGGGACTGACTCTCCAAGTCGGGAGAGTGTTAGTAAAGCGTCTGGAATGTTGCACGCGAGTACCAGGTACGAAAACTGAGACATATTTGAACACGTCTCCCGATCACATGGTTGATCATACTCTAGGTTCCACATGCATGTTTTAGCTGCAGGAAGAATACCTTAAACCTGGGTAGTTGAAACCCGTGGAATGCGTACCATGCAATATGACTTCAAAGGGTCTTCATTTGCTCACCGAACCTCTCCAATCCTATCACTGCTGCGTTTATGCCCCTGTACATATGCTTGATTCTCTTTCGGAGACATAGCAATCCATAGGTTTTAAGATACTTACTAGTCAGGTACATTCTTAGGCGTTTAATATGGGGTGTTGAGTCCATTTCGTTGAGCAAGGAGTAGCTCTTGTCTATTCCATATTTGGCTTAAGGAACTTTATCTGTGCTCATTTCAATCTCTGGTTTTATGCAGCACCCCAACTCACCTTTCCCCTTAAGCAAGCATAAGTTGGTTTTCTAAATTTGAGACCCTGTTCTGTTCTGTAATTCAGTTCCTGTGTAACCAAGTTTACATGCCGTGTATTACTGATATCTTATGATGTTTCTTTTTCTGTGTGACTTATTTCCGTTAGAATCATCATACCTGAATCCACTCATTGTGCTGCTAAGGGCCTGATGACATAGATTTCATTGCTGAGTGATATTGCTTTGTAAGTAAATACCACAACTTCTTTATCCATTTTTCAATTTCTGCGATGTTGAACTTGTACTGTAAACGAGGTTCTTGTAAACAGAGCCGTCCCAAACTTTGGGGTGGCTGTGTCTTTTTGATTTTAATTTCCCTAAGCTATAGGACCATAAGTGGAAGTGCCCTAGGCTCTGTTGCTTTGTTTTTTAGATGTTTCAGGAAACACCATACACTTCTCCCTAGTGTCTGTTGGCAATTTACATCCCGCCCATCAGCATAACAAGGCTCCCAGTTCTCCATGGCCTGTCCTGCCTTTCTGGATTTTACACTTTTTTCAGATGGGCCATTTGACCGGGGGGAAGTGAGACTTCATTGTAGTGCAGATTTCCTTTGCAAGCTTGCTTGGTTGGCCAAAAAGGGCGTATGCGTTTTTTCCTGAATATATTCAGGAAAAAATGCATACGCCCTTTTTGGCCAAGTGCATCATTGTGGACGTTCTGCCTCTTTTCCTATGCTTTCAATGCAATTCCAGTCTACCTCCTGAAATCGGTTTCCTGCAATTCTGTCCCGCTTTCAAGTCCTCTTGGCAGCCTTACTTCAGTATATTTTTGGACGATAACTGTCATTTATAACTCTGCAGGTTTGTGAATTACAGTGCCCCTGAGCTCCTTTCTTCAACTCGCTTTCTTTTGAGCTGGCCGCAACACCGCAGGATGGCTTCAGGCCCTAATCTGGTTCCGGCACGGCACGCTGAGCCTTTGGTTATTTCCTCTTCCTGGTGGGAAATGAGAGTTAAATTTGCCCGTCCAGACACCTCCAGCTAGTCTCTCATTGGTTCTCCCTATTCCTGTTCATCTTCCGCAGAAATTGCAAACTGGGCCAAACAGGAGGTTAAAGGCGCTGACTCTCCAAGTGGGGAGAGTGTTAGTAAAGTGTCTGGAATGTTGCACCCGAGTACCAGGGGAGGAAAACTGAGACATATTTGAACACGTCTCCTGTTCACACGGTTGATCATACTCTGGGTTCCACATGCATGTTTTAGCTGAAGGATGAATACCTTAAACCTGGAGAGTTGTGACCCATGTAATGGGTACCATGCAATATGACTTCAAAGGGTCTTCATTTGCTCACCGAACCTCTCCAATCCTATCACTGCTGCGTTTATGCCCCTGTACACATGCTTGATTCTCTTTCGGAGACATAGCAATCCATAGGTTTTAAGATACTTACTAGTCAGGTACATTCTTAGGCGTTTAATATGCGGTGTTGAGTCCATTTCGTTGAGCAAGGAGTAGCTCTTGTCTATTCCATATTTGGCTTAAGGAACTTTATCTGTGCTCATTTCAATCTCTGGTTTTATGCAGCACCCCAACTCACCTTTCCCCTTAAGCAAGCATAAGTTGGTTTTCTAAATTTGAGACCCTGTTCTGTTCTGTAATTCAGTTCCTGTGTAACCAAGTTTACATGCCGTGTATTACTGATATCTTATGATGTTTCTTTTTCTGTGTGACTTATTTCCGTTAGAATCATCATACCTGAATCCACTCATTGTGCTGCTAAGGGCCTGATGACATAGATTTCATTGCTGAGTGATATTGCTTTGTAAGTAAATACCACAACTTCTTTATCCATTTTTCAATTTCTGCGATGTTGAACTTGTACTGTAAACGAGGTTCTTGTAAACAGAGCCGTCCCAAACTTTGGGGTGGCTGTGTCTTTTTGATTTTAATTTCCCTAAGCTATAGGACCATAAGTGGAAGTGCCCTAGGCTCTGTTGCTTTGTTTTTTAGATGTTTCAGGAAACACCATACACTTCTCCCTAGTGTCTGTTGGCAATTTACATCCCGCCCATCAGCATAACAAGGCTCCCAGTTCTCCATGGCCTGTCCTGCCTTTCTGGATTTTACACTTTTTTCAGATGGGCCATTTGACCGGGGGGAAGTGAGACTTCATTGTAGTGCAGATTTCCTTTGCAAGCTTGCTTGGTTGGCCAAAAAGGGCGTATGCGTTTTTTCCTGAATATATTCAGGAAAAAATGCATACGCCCTTTTTGGCCAAGTGCATCATTGTGGACGTTCTGCCTCTTTTCCTATGCTTTCAATGCAATTCCAGTCTACCTCCTGAAATCGGTTTCCTGCAATTCTGTCCCGCTTTCAAGTCCTCTTGGCAGCCTTACTTCAGTATATTTTTGGACGATAACTGTCATTTATAACTCTGCAGGTTTGTGAATTACAGTGCCCCTGAGCTCCTTTCTTCAACTCGCTTTCTTTTGAGCTGGCCGCAACACCGCAGGATGGCTTCAGGCCCTAATCTGGTTCCGGCACGGCACGCTGAGCCTTTGGTTATTTCCTCTTCCTGGTGGGAAATGAGAGTTAAATTTGCCCGTCCAGACACCTCCAGCTAGTCTCTCATTGGTTCTCCCTATTCCTGTTCATCTTCCGCAGAAATTGCAAACTGGGCCAAACAGGAGGTTAAAGGCGCTGACTCTCCAAGTGGGGAGAGTGTTAGTAAAGTGTCTGGAATGTTGCACCCGAGTACCAGGGGAGGAAAACTGAGACATATTTGAACACGTCTCCTGTTCACACGGTTGATCATACTCTGGGTTCCACATGCATGTTTTAGCTGAAGGATGAATACCTTAAACCTGGAGAGTTGTGACCCATGTAATGGGTACCATGCAATATGACTTCAAAGGGTCTTCATTTGCTCACCGAACCTCTCCAATCCTATCACTGCTGCGTTTATGCCCCTGTACACATGCTTGATTCTCTTTCGGAGACATAGCAATCCATAGGTTTTAAGATACTTACTAGTCAGGTACATTCTTAGGCGTTTAATATGCGGTGTTGAGTCCATTTCGTTGAGCAAGGAGTAGCTCTTGTCTATTCCATATTTGGCTTAAGGAACTTTATCTGTGCTCATTTCAATCTCTGGTTTTATGCAGCACCCCAACTCACCTTTCCCCTTAAGCAAGCATAAGTTGGTTTTCTAAATTTGAGACCCTGTTCTGTTTTGGAATTCAGTTCCTGTGTAGCCAAGTTTACATTCCGTGTATTACTGATATCTTATGATGTTTCTTTTTCTGTGTGACTTATTTCAGTTAGAATCATCATACCTGAATCCACTCATTATGCTGCTAAGGGCCTGATGACATAGATTTCATTGCTGAGTGATATTGTTTTGTAAGTAAATACCACAACTTCTTTATCCATTTTTCACTTTCTGCGATGTTGAACTTGTACTGTAAACGAGGTTCTTGTAAACAGAGCCGTCCCAAACTTTGGGGTGGCTGTGTCTTTTTGATTTTAATTTCCCTAAGCTATAGGACCATAAGTGGAAGTGCCCTAGGCTCTGTTGCTTTGTTTTTTAGATGTTTCAGGAAACACCATACACTTCTCCCGAGTGTCTGTTGGCAATTTACATCCCGCCCATCAGCATAACAAGGCTCCCAGTTCTCCATGGCCTGTCCTGCCTTTCTGGATTTTACACTTTTTTCAGATGGCCCTTTTGACTGAGGGGAAGTGAGACTTCATTGTAGTGCAGATTTCCTTTGCAAGCTTGCTTGGTTGGCCAAAAAGGGCGTGTGCGTTTTTTCCTGAATATATTCAGGAAAAAACGCATACGCACTTTTTGGCCAAGTGCATCATTGTGGACGTTCTGTCTCTTTTCCTATGCTTTCAATGCAATTCCAGTCTACCTCCTGAAATCGGTTTCCTTCAATTATGCCCCGCTTTCAAGTCCTCTTGGCAGCCTTACTTCAGTATATTTTTGGACGATAGCTGTCATTTATAACTCTGCAGGTTTGTGAATTACAGTGCCCCTGAGCTCCTTTCTTCAACTCGATTTCTTGTGAGCTGGCCGCAACACCGCAGGATGGTTTCAGGCCCTAATCTGGTTCCGGCACGGCTCGCTGACCCTTTGGTTATTTCGTCTTCCTGGTGGGAAATGAGAGTTAAATTTGCCCGTCCAGACACCTCCAGCTAGTCTCTCATTGGTTCTCCTTATTCCTGTTCATCTTCCGCAGAAATTGCAAACTGGGCCAAACAGGAGGTTAAAGGCGCTGACTCTCCAAGTGGGGAGAGTGTTAGTAAAGCGTCTGGAATGTTGCACCCGAGTACCAGGGGAGGAAAACTGAGACATATTTGAACACGTCTCCCGTTCACACGGTTGATCATACTCTGGGTTCCACATGCATGTTTTAGCTGAAGGAAGAATACCTTAAACCTGGAGAGTTGAGACCCGTGGAATGGGTACCATGCAATAAGACTTCAAAGGGTCTTCATTTGCTCACCGAACCTCTCCAATCCTATCACTGCTGCGTTTATGCCCCTGTACACACGCTTGATTCTCTTTTGGAGACATAGCAATCCATAGGTTTTAAGATACTTACTAGTCAGGTACATTCTTAGGCGTTTAATATGGGGTGTTGAGTCCATTTCGTTGAGCAAGGAGTAGCTCTTTTCTATTCCATATTTGGCTTAAGGAACTTTATCTGTGCTCATTTCAATCTCTGGTTTTATGCAGCACCCCAACTCACCTTTCCCCTTAAGCAAGCATAAGTTGGTTTTCTAATTTGAGACCCTGTTCTGTTTTGGAATTCATTTCCTGTGTAGCCAAGTTTACATTCCATGTATTAGTGATATCTTATGATGTTTCTTTTTCTGTGTGACTTATTTCAGTTAGAATCATCGTACCTGAATCCACTCATTATGCTGCTATGGGCCTGATGACATAGATTTCATTGCTGAGTGATACTGCATTGTACATAAGTACCACAAATTCTTTATCCATTTTTCACTTTCTCTGATACTGAACTTGTACGGTAAACGAGGTTCTTGTAAACAGAGGCGTCCCAAACTTTGGGGTGGCTGTGTCTTTTTGATTTTAATTTCCCTAAGCTATAGGACCATAAGTGGAAGTGCCCTAGGCTCTGTTGCTTTGTTTTTTAGATGTTTCAGGAAACACCATACACTTCTCCCGAGTGTCTGTTGGCAATTTACATCCCGCCCATCAGCATAACAAGGCTCCCAGTTCTCCATGGCCTGTCCTGCCTTTCTGGATTTTACACTTTTTTCAGATGGCCCTTTTGACCGGGGGGAAGTGAGACTTCATTGTAGTGCAGATTTCCTTTGCCAGCTTGCTTGGTTGGCCAAAAAGGGCGTATGCGTTTTTTCCTGAATATATTCAGGAAAAAACGCATACGCCCTTTTAGGCCAAGTGCATCATTGTGGACGTTCTGCCTCTTTTCCTATGCTTTCAATGCAATTCCAGTCTACCTCCTGAAATCGGTTTCCTGCAATTCTGCCCCGCTTTCAAGTCCTCTTGGCAGCCTTACTTCAGTATATTTTTGGACGATAGCTGTCATTTATAACTCTGCAGGTTTGTGAATTACAGTGCCCCTGAGCTCCTTTCTTCAACTCGCTTTCTTTTGACCTGGCCGCAACACCGCAGGATGGCTTCAGGCCCTAATCTGGTTCCGGCACGGCACGCTGAGCCTTTGGTTATTTCCTCTTCCTGGTGGGAAATGAGAGTTAAATTTGCCCGTCCAGACACCTCCAGCTAGTCTCTGATTGGTTCTCCCTATTCCTGTTCATCTTCCGCAGTAATTGCAAACTGGGCCAAACAGGAGGTTAAAGGCGCTGACTCTCCAAGTGGGGAGAGTGTTAGTAAAGCGTCTGGAATGTTGCACCCGAGTACCAGGGGAGGAAAACTGAGACATATTTGAACACGTCTCCCGTTCACACGGTTGATCATACTCTGGGTTCCACATGCATGTTTTAGCTGAAGGAAGAATACCTTAAACCTGGAGAGTTGAGACCCGTGGAATGGGTACCATGCAATATGACTTCAAAGGGTCTTCATTTGCTCACCGAACCTCTCCAATCCTATCACTGCTGCGTTTATGCCCCTGTACACATGCTTGATTCTCTTTTGGAGACATAGCATTCCATAGGTTTTAAGATACTTACTAGTCAGGTACATTCTTAGGCGTTTAATATGCGGTGTTGAGTCCATTTCGTTGAGCAAGGAGTAGCTCTTGTCTATTCCATATTTGGCTTAAGGAACTTTATCTGTGCTCATTTCAATCTCTGGTTTTATGCAGCACCCCAACTCACCTTTCCCCTTAAGCAAGCATAAGTTGGTTTTCTAAATTTGAGACCCTGTTCTGTTCTGTAATTCAGTTCCTGTGTAGCCAAGTTTACATTCCGTGTATTACTGATATCTTATGATGTTTCTTTTTCTGTGTGACTTATTTCAGTTAGAATCATCATACCTGAATCCACTCATTGTGCTGCTAAGGGCCTGATGACATAGATTTCATTGCTGAGTGATATTGCTTTGTAAGTAAATACCACAACTTCTTTATCCATTTTTCACTTTCTGTGATACTGAACTTCTACGGTAAACGAGGTTCTTGTAAACAGAGGCATGCCAAATTTTGAGGTGGCTGTGTCTTTTTGATTTTAATTTCCCTAAGCTATAGGACCATAAGTGGAAGTGCCCTAGGCTCTGTTGCTTTGTTTTTTAGATGTTTCAGGAAACACCATACACTTGTCCCGAGTGTCTGTTGGCAATTTACATCCCGCCCATCAGCATAACAAGGCTCCCAGTTCTCCATGGCCTGTCCTGCCTTTCTGGATTTTACACTTTTTTCAGATGGCCCTTTTGACCGGGGGGAAGTGAGACTTCATTGTAGTGCAGATTTCCTTTGCAAGCTTGCTTGGTTGGCCAAAAAGTGCGTATGCGTTTTTTCCTGAATATATTCAGGAAAAAACGCATACGCCCTTTTTGGCCAAGTGCATCATTGTGGACGTTCTGCCTCTTTTCCTATGCTTTCAATGCAATTCCAGTCTACCTCCTGAAATCGGTTTCCTGCAATTCTGCCCCGCTTTCAAGTCCTCTTGGCAGCCTTACTTCAGTATATTTTTGGACGATAGCTGTCATTTATAACTCTGCAGGTTTGTGAATTACAGTGCCCCTGAGCTCCTTTCTTCAACTCGCTTTCTTGTGAGCTGGCCGCAACACCGCAGGATGGCTTCAGGCCCTAATCTCGTTCCGGCACGGCACGCTGAGCCTTTGGTTAATTCCTCTTCCTGGTGGGAAATGAGAGTTAAATTTGCCCGTCCAGACACCTCCAGCTAGTCTCTCATTGGTTCTCGCTATTCCTGTTCATCTTCCGCAGAAATTGCAAACTGGGCCAAACAGGAGGTTAAAGGGACTGACTCTCCAAGTCGGGAGAGTGTTAGTAAAGCGTCTGGAATGTTGCACACGAGTACCAGGGTACGAAAACTGAGACATATTTGAACACGTCTCCCGATCACACGGTTGATCATACTCTAGGTTCCACATGCATGTTTTAGCTGAAGGAAGAATACCTTAAACCTGGGTAGTTGAAACCCGTGGAATGGGTACCATGCAATATGACTTCAAAGGGTCTTCATTTGCTCACCGAACCTCTCCAATCCTATCACTGCTGCGTTTATGCCCCTGTACACATGCTTGATTCTCTTTCAGAGACATAGCAATCCATAGGTTTTAAGATACTTACTAGTCAGGTACATTCTTAGGCGTTTAATATGGGGTGTTGAGTCCATTTCGTTGATAAAGGAGTAGCTCTTGTCTATTCCATATTTGGCTTAAGGAAATTTATCTGTGCTCATTTCAATCTCTGGTTTTATGCAGCACCCCAACTCACCTTTCCCCTTAAGCAAGCATAAGTTGGTTTTCTAAATTTGAGACCCTGTTCTGTTTTGGAATTCAGTTCCTGTGTAGCCAAGTTTACATTCCGTGTATTACTGATATCTTATGATGTTTCTTTTTCTGTGTGACTTATTTCAGTTAGAATCATCGTACCTGAATCCACTCATTATGCTGCTACGAGCCTGATGACATAGATTTCATTGCTGAGTGATACTGCATTGTACGTAAGTACCACAAGTTCTTTATCCATTTTTCACTTTCTGTGATGTTGAACTTGTACGGTAAAGGAGGTTCTTGTAAACAGAGGCGTCCCAAACTTTGGGGTGGCTGTGTCTTTTTGATTTTAATTTCCCTAAGCTATAGGACCATAAGTGGAAGTGCCCTAGGTTCTGTTGCTTTGTTTTTTAGATGTTTCAGGAAACACCATACACTTCTCCAGAGTGTCTGTTGGCAATTTACATCCCGCCCATCAGCATAACAAGGCTCCCAGTTCTCCATGGCCTGTCCTGACTTTCTGGATTTTACACTTTTTTCAGATGGCCCTTTTGACCGGGAGGAAGTGAGACTTCATTGTAGTGCAGATTTCTTTTGCAAGCTTGCTTGGTTGGCCAAAAAGGGCGTATGCGTTTTTTCCTGAATATATTCAGGAAAAAATGCATACGCCCTTTTTGGCCAAGTGCATCATTGTGGACGTTCTGCCTCTTTTCCTATGCTTTCAATGCAATTCCAGTCTACCTCCTGAACTCGGTTTCCTGCAATTCTGCCCCGCTTTCAAGTCCTCTTGGCAGCCTTACTTCAGTATATTTTTGGACGATAGCTGTCATTTATAACTCTGCAGGTTTGTGAATTACAGTGCCCCTGAGCTCCTTTCTTCAACTCGCTTTCTTTTGACCTGGCCGCAACACCGCAGGATGGCTTCAGGCCCTAATCTGGTTCCGGCACGGCACGCTGAGCCTTTGGTTATTTCCTCTTCCTGGTGGGAAATGAGAGTTAAATTTGCCCGTCCAGACACCTCCAGCTAGTCTCTGATTGGTTCTCCCTATTCCTGTTCATCTTCCGCAGAAATTGCAAACTGGGCCAAACAGGAGGTTAAAGGCGCTGACTCTCCAAGTGGGGAGAGTGTTAGTAAAGCGTCTGGAATGTTGCACCCGAGTACCAGTGGAGGAAAACTGAGACATATTTGAACACGTCTCCTGTTCACACGGTTGATCATACTCTGGGTTCCACATGCATGTTTTAGCTAAAGGATGAATACCTTAAACCTGGAGAGTTGAGACCCATGTAATGGGTACCATCCAATATGACTTCAAAGGGTCTTCATTTGCTCACCGAACCTCTCCAATCCTATCACTGCTGCGTTTATGCCCCTGTACACATGCTTGATTCTCTTCCGGAGACATAGCAATCCATAGGTTTTAAGATACTTACTAGTCAGGTACATTCTTAGGCGTTTAATATGCGGTGTTGAGTCCATTTCGTTGAGCAAGGAGTAGCTCTTGTCTATTCCATATTTGGCTTAAGGAACTTTATCTGTGCTCATTTCAATCTCTGGTTTTATGCAGCACCCCAACTCACCTTTCCCCTTAAGCAAGCATAAGTTGGTTTTCTAAATTTGAGACCCTGTTCTGTTTTGGAATTCAGTTCCTGTGTAGCCAAGTTTACATTCCGTGTATTACTGATATCTTATGATGTTTCTTTTTCTGTGTGACTTATTTCAGTTAGAATCATCATACCTGAATCCACTCATTATGCTGCTAAGGGCCTGATGACATAGATTTCATTGCTGAGTGATATTGCTTTGTAAGTAAATACCACAACTTCTTTATCCATTTTTCACTTTCTGCGATGTTGAACTTGTACTGTAAACGAGGTTCTTGTAAACAGAGGCGTCCCAAACTTTGGGGTGGCTGTGTCTTTTTGATTTTAATTTCCCTAAGCTATAGGACCATAAGTGGAAGTGCCCTAGGCTCTGTTGCTTTGTTTTTTAGATGTTTCAGGAAACACCATACACTTCTCCCGAGTGTCTGTTGGCAATTTACATCCCGCCCATCAGCATAACAAGGCTCCCAGTTCTCCATGGCCTGTCCTGCCTTTCTGGATTTTACACTTTTTTCAGATGGCCCTTTTGACCGGGGGGAAGTGAGACTTCATTGTAGTGCAGATTTCTTTTGCAAGCTTGCTTGGTTGGCCAAAAAGGGCGTATGCGTTTTTTCCTGAATATATTCAGGAAAAAATGCATACGCCCTTTTTGGCCAAGTGCATCATTGTGGACGTTCTGCCTCTTTTCCTATGCTTTCAATGCAATTCCAGTCTACCTCCTGAAATCGGTTTCCTGCAATTCTGCACCGCTTTCAAGTCCTCTTGGCAGCCTTACTTCAGTATATTTTTGGACGATAGCTGTCATTTATAACTCTGCAGGTTTGTGAATTACAGTGCCCCTGAGCTCCTTTCTTCAACTCGCTTTCTTTTGACCTGGCCGCAACACCGCAGGATGGCTTCAGGCCCTAATCTGGTTCCGGCACGGCACGCTGAGCCTTTGGTTATTTCCTCTTCCTGGTGGGAAATGAGAGTTAAATTTGCCCGTCCAGACACCTCCAGCTAGTCTCTGATTGGTTCTCCCTATTCCTGTTCATCTTCCGCAGAAATTGCAAACTGGGCCAAACAGGAGGTTAAAGGCGCTGACTCTCCAAGTGGGGAGAGTGTTAGTAAAGCGTCTGGAATGTTGCACCCGAGTACCAGTGGAGGAAAACTGAGACATATTTGAACACGTCTCCTGTTCACACGGTTGATCATACTCTGGGTTCCACATGCATGTTTTAGCTAAAGGATGAATACCTTAAACCTGGAGAGTTGAGACCCATGTAATGGGTACCATCCAATATGACTTCAAAGGGTCTTCATTTGCTCACCGAACCTCTCCAATCCTATCACTGCTGCGTTTATGCCCCTGTACACATGCTTGATTCTCTTCCGGAGACATAGCAATCCATAGGTTTTAAGATACTTACTAGTCAGGTACATTCTTAGGCGTTTAATATGCGGTGTTGAGTCCATTTCGTTGAGCAAGGAGTAGCTCTTGTCTATTCCATATTTGGCTTAAGGAACTTTATCTGTGCTCATTTCAATCTCTGGTTTTATGCAGCACCCCAACTCACCTTTCCCCTTAAGCAAGCATAAGTTGGTTTTCTAAATTTGAGACCCTGTTCTGTTTTGGAATTCAGTTCCTGTGTAGCCAAGTTTACATTCCGTGTATTACTGATATCTTATGATGTTTCTTTTTCTGTGTGACTTATTTCAGTTAGAATCATCATACCTGAATCCACTCATTATGCTGCTAAGGGCCTGATGACATAGATTTCATTGCTGAGTGATATTGCTTTGTAAGTAAATACCACAACTTCTTTATCCATTTTTCACTTTCTGCGATGTTGAACTTGTACTGTAAACGAGGTTCTTGTAAACAGAGGCGTCCCAAACTTTGGGGTGGCTGTGTCTTTTTGATTTTAATTTCCCTAAGCTACAGGACCATAAGTGGAAGTGCCCTAGGCTCTGTTGCTTTGTTTTTTAGATGTTTCAGGAAACACCATACACTTCTCCGGAGTGTCTGTTGGCAATTTACATCCCGCCCATCAGCATAACAAGGCTCCCAGTTCTCCATGGCCTGTCCTGCCTTTCTGGATTTTACACTTTTTTCAGATGGCCCTTTTGACCGGGGGGAAGTGAGACTTCATTGTAGTGCAGATTTCCTTTGCAAGCTTGCTTGGTTGGCCAAAAAGGGCGTATGCGTTTTTTCCTGAATATATTCAGGAAAAAACGCATACGCCCTTTTAGGCCAAGTGCATCATTGTGGACGTTCTGCCTCTTTTCCTATGCTTTCAATGCAATTCCAGTCTACCTCCTGAAATCGGTTTCCTGCAATTCTGCACCGCTTTCAAGTCCTCTTGGCAGCCTTACTTCAGTATATTTTTGGACGATAGCTGTCATTTATAACTCTGCAGGTTTGTGAATTACAGTGCCCCTGAGCTCCTTTCTTCAACTCGCTTTCTTTTGACCTGGCCGCAACACCGCAGGATGGCTTCAGGCCCTAATCTGGTTCCGGCACGGCACGCTGAGCCTTTGGTTATTTCCTCTTCCTGGTGGGAAATGAGAGTTAAATTTGCCCGTCCAGACACCTCCAGCTAGTCTCTGATTGGTTCTCCCTATTCCTGTTCATCTTCCGCAGAAATTGCAAACTGGGCCAAACAGGAGGTTAAAGGCGCTGACTCTCCAAGTGGGGAGAGTGTTAGTAAAGCGTCTGGAATGTTGCACCCGAGTACCAGTGGAGGAAAACTGAGACATATTTGAACACGTCTCCTGTTCACACGGTTGATCATACTCTGGGTTCCACATGCATGTTTTAGCTAAAGGATGAATACCTTAAACCTGGAGAGTTGAGACCCATGTAATGGGTACCATCCAATATGACTTCAAAGGGTCTTCATTTGCTCACCGAACCTCTCCAATCCTATCACTGCTGCGTTTATGCCCCTGTACACATGCTTGATTCTCTTCCGGAGACATAGCAATCCATAGGTTTTAAGATACTTACTAGTCAGGTACATTCTTAGGCGTTTAATATGCGGTGTTGAGTCCATTTCGTTGAGCAAGGAGTAGCTCTTGTCTATTCCATATTTGGCTTAAGGAACTTTATCTGTGCTCATTTCAATCTCTGGTTTTATGCAGCACCCCAACTCACCTTTCCCCTTAAGCAAGCATAAGTTGGTTTTCTAAATTTGAGACCCTGTTCTGTTTTGGAATTCAGTTCCTGTGTAGCCAAGTTTACATTCCGTGTATTACTGATATCTTATGATGTTTCTTTTTCTGTGTGACTTATTTCAGTTAGAATCATCATACCTGAATCCACTCATTATGCTGCTAAGGGCCTGATGACATAGATTTCATTGCTGAGTGATATTGCTTTGTAAGTAAATACCACAACTTCTTTATCCATTTTTCACTTTCTGCGATGTTGAACTTGTACTGTAAACGAGGTTCTTGTAAACAGAGGCGTCCCAAACTTTGGGGTGGCTGTGTCTTTTTGATTTTAATTTCCCTAAGCTATAGGACCATAAGTGGAAGTGCCCTAGGCTCTGTTGCTTTGTTTTTTAGATGTTTCAGGAAACACCATACACTTCTCCCGAGTGTCTGTTGGCAATTTACATCCCGCCCATCAGCATAACAAGGCTCCCAGTTCTCCATGGCCTGTCCTGCCTTTCTGGATTTTACACTTTTTTCAGATGGCCCTTTTGACCGGGGGGAAGTGAGACTTCATTGTAGTGCAGATTTCCTTTGCAAGCTTGCTTGGTTGGCCAAAAAGGGCGTATGCGTTTTTTCCTGAATATATTCAGGAAAAAACGCATACGCCCTTTTAGGCCAAGTGCATCATTGTGGACGTTCTGCCTCTTTTCCTATGCTTTCAATGCAATTCCAGTCTACCTCCTGAAATCGGTTTCCTGCAATTCTGCACCGCTTTCAAGTCCTCTTGGCAGCCTTACTTCAGTATATTTTTGGACGATAGCTGTCATTTATAACTCTGCAGGTTTGTGAATTACAGTGCCCCTGAGCTCCTTTCTTCAACTCGCTTTCTTTTGACCTGGCCGCAACACCGCAGGATGGCTTCAGGCCCTAATCTGGTTCCGGCACGGCACGCTGAGCCTTTGGTTATTTCCTCTTCCTGGTGGGAAATGAGAGTTAAATTTGCCCGTCCAGACACCTCCAGCTAGTCTCTGATTGGTTCTCCCTATTCCTGTTCATCTTCCGCAGTAATTGCAAACTGGGCCAAACAGGAGGTTAAAGGCGCTGACTCTCCAAGTGGGGAGAGTGTTAGTAAAGCGTCTGGAATGTTGCACCCGAGTACCAGGGGAGGAAAACTGAGACATATTTGAACACGTCTCCCGTTCACACGGTTGATCATACTCTTGGTTCCACATGCATGTTTTAGCTGAAGGAAGAATACCTTAAACCTGGAGAGTTGAGACCCGTGGAATGGGTACCATGCAATATGACTTCAAAGGGTCTTCATTTGCTCACCGAACCTCTCCAATCCTATCACTGCTGCGTTTATGCCCCTGTACACATGCTTGATTCTCTTTTGGAGACATAGCATTCCATAGGTTTTAAGATACTTACTAGTCAGGTACATTCTTAGGCGTTTAATATGGGGTGTTGAGTCCATTTCGTTGAGCAAGGAGTAGCTCTTGTCTATTCCATATTTGGCTTAAGGAACTTTATCTGTGCTCATTTCAATCTCTGGTTTTATGCAGCACCCCAACTCACCTTTCCCCTTAAGCAAGCATAAGTTGGTTTTCTAAATTTGAGACCCTGTTCTGTTCTGTAATTCAGTTCCTGTGTAGCCAAGTTTACATTCCGTGTATTACTGATATCTTATGATGTTTCTTTTTCTGTGTGACTTATTTCAGTTAGAATCATCATACCTGAATCCACTCATTGTGCTGCTAAGGGCCTGATGACATAGATTTCATTGCTGAGTGATATTGCTTTGTAAGTAAATACCACAACTTCTTTATCCATTTTTCACTTTCTGTGATACTGAACTTCTACGGTAAACGAGGTTCTTGTAAACAGAGGCATGCCAAATTTTGAGGTGGCTGTGTCTTTTTGATTTTAATTTCCCTAAGCTATAGGACCATAAGTGGAAGTGCCCTAGGCTCTGTTGCTTTGTTTTTTAGATGTTTCAGGAAACACCATACACTTCTCCCGAGTGTCTGTTGGCAATTTACATCCCGCCCATCAGCATAACAAGGCTCCCAGTTCTCCATGGCCTGTCCTGCCTTTCTGGATTTTACACTTTTTTCAGATGGCCCTTTTGACCGGGGGGATGTGAGACTTCATTGTAGTGCAGATTTCCTTTGCAAGCTTGCTTGGTTGGCCAAAAAGGGCGTATGCGTTTTTTCCTGAATATATTCAGGAAAAAACACATACGCCCTTTTTGGCCAAGTGCATCATTGTGGACGTTCTGCCTCTTTTCCTATGCTTTCAATGCAATTCCAGTCTACCTCCTGAAATCGGTTTCCTGCAATTCTGCACCGCTTTCAAGTCCTCTTGGCAGCCTTACTTCAGTATATTTTTGGACGATAGCTGTCATTTATAACTCTGCAGGTTTGTGAATTACAGTGCCCCTGAGCTCCTTTCTTCAACTCGCTTTCTTGTGAGCTGGCCGCAACACCGCAGGATGGCTTCCGGCCCTAATCTCGTTCCGGCATGGCACGCTGAGCCTTTGGTTAATTCCTCTTCCTGGTGGGAAATGAGAGTTAAATTTGCCCGTCCAGACACCTCCAGCTAGTCTCTCATTGGTTCTCGCTATTCCTGTTCATCTTCCGCAGAAATTGCAAACTGGGCCAAACAGGAGGTTAAAGGGACTGACTCTCCAAGTCGGGAGAGTGTTAGTAAAGCGTCTGGAATGTTGCACACGAGTACCAGGGTACGAAAACTGAGACATATTTGAACACGTCTCCCGATCACACGGTTGATCATACTCTAGGTTCCACATGCATGTTTTAGCTGAAGGAAGAATACCTTAAACCTGGGTAGTTGAAACCCGTGGAATGGGTACCATGCAATATGACTTCAAAGGGTCTTCATTTGCTCACCGAACCTCTCCAATCCTATCACTGCTGCGTTTATGCCCCCGTACACATGCTTGATTCTCTTTCAGAGACATAGCAATCCATAGGTTTTAAGATACTTACTAGTCAGGTACATTCTTAGGCGTTTAATATGGGGTGTTGAGTCCATTTCGTTGATAAAGGAGTAGCTCTTGTCTATTCCATATTTGGCTTAAGGAAATTTATCTGTGCTCATTTCAATCTCTGGTTTTATGCAGCACCCCAACTCACCTTTCCCCTTAAGCAAGCATAAGTTGGTTTTCTAAATTTGAGACCCTGTTCTGTTTTGGAATTCAGTTCCTGTGTAGCCAAGTTTACATTCCGTGTATTACTGATATCTTATGATGTTTCTTTTTCTGTGTGACTTATTTCAGTTAGAATCATCGTACCTGAATCCACTCATTATGCTGCTACGAGCCTGATGACATAGATTTCATTGCTGAGTGATACTGCATTGTACGTAAGTACCACAAGTTCTTTATCCATTTTTCACTTTCTGTGATGTTGAACTTGTACGGTAAAGGAGGTTCTTGTAAACAGAGGCGTCCCAAATTTTGGGGTGGCTGTGTCTTTTTGATTTTAATTTCCCTAAGCTATAGGACCATAAGTGGAAGTGCCCTAGGCTCTGTTGCTTTGTTTTTTAGATGTTTCAGGAAACACCATACATTTCTCCAGAGTGTCTGTTGGCAATTTACATCCCGCCCATCAGCATAACAAGGCTCCCAGTTCTCCATGGCCTGTCCTGACTTTCTGGATTTTACACTTTTTTCAGATGGCCCTTTTGACCGGGAGGAAGTGAGACTTCATTGTAGTGCAGATTTCTTTTGCAAGCTTGCTTGGTTGGCCAAAAAGGGCGTATGCGTTTTTTCCTGAATATATTCAGGAAAAAACGCATACGCCCTTTTTGGCCAAGTGCATCATTGTGGACGTTCTGCCTCTTTTCCTATGCTTTCAATGCAATTCCAGTCTACCTCCTGAAATCGGTTTCCTGCAATTCTGCCCCGCTTTCAAGTCCTCTTGGCAGCCTTACTTCAGTATATTTTTGGACGATAGCTGTCATTTATAACTCTGCAGGTTTGTGAATTACAGTGCCCCTGAGCTCCTTTCTTCAACTCGCTTTCTTTTGACCTGGCCGCAACACCGCAGGATGGCTTCAGGCCCTAATCTGGTTCCGGCACGGCACGCTGAGCCTTTGGTTATTTCCTCTTCCTGGTGGGAAATGAGAGTTAAATTTGCCCGTCCAGACACCTCCAGCTAGTCTCTGATTGGTTCTCCCTATTCCTGTTCATCTTCCGCAGAAATTGCAAACTGGGCCAAACAGGAGGTTAAAGGCGCTGACTCTCCAAGTGGGGAGAGTGTTAGTAAAGCGTCTGGAATGTTGCACCCGAGTACCAGTGGAGGAAAACTGAGACATATTTGAACACGTCTCCTGTTCACACGGTTGATCATACTCTGGGTTCCACATGCATGTTTTAGCTAAAGGATGAATACCTTAAACCTGGAGAGTTGAGACCCATGTAATGGGTACCATCCAATATGACTTCAAAGGGTCTTCATTTGCTCACCGAACCTCTCCAATCCTATCACTGCTGCGTTTATGCCCCTGTACACATGCTTGATTCTCTTCCGGAGACATAGCAATCCATAGGTTTTAAGATACTTACTAGTCAGGTACATTCTTAGGCGTTTAATATGCGGTGTTGAGTCCATTTCGTTGAGCAAGGAGTAGCTCTTGTCTATTCCATATTTGGCTTAAGGAACTTTATCTGTGCTCATTTCAATCTCTGGTTTTATGCAGCACCCCAACTCACCTTTCCCCTTAAGCAAGCATAAGTTGGTTTTCTAAATTTGAGACCCTGTTCTGTTTTGGAATTCAGTTCCTGTGTAGCCAAGTTTACATTCCGTGTATTACTGATATCTTATGATGTTTCTTTTTCTGTGTGACTTATTTCAGTTAGAATCATCATACCTGAATCCACTCATTATGCTGCTAAGGGCCTGATGACATAGATTTCATTGCTGAGTGATATTGCTTTGTAAGTAAATACCACAACTTCTTTATCCATTTTTCACTTTCTGCGATGTTGAACTTGTACTGTAAACGAGGTTCTTGTAAACAGAGGCGTCCCAAACTTTGGGGTGGCTGTGTCTTTTTGATTTTAATTTCCCTAAGCTATAGGACCATAAGTGGAAGTGCCCTAGGCTCTGTTGCTTTGTTTTTTAGATGTTTCAGGAAACACCATACACTTCTCCCGAGTGTCTGTTGGCAATTTACATCCCGCCCATCAGCATAACAAGGCTCCCAGTTCTCCATGGCCTGTCCTGCCTTTCTGGATTTTACACTTTTTTCAGATGGCCCTTTTGACCGGGGGGAAGTGAGACTTCATTGTAGTGCAGATTTCCTTTGCAAGCTTGCTTGGTTGGCCAAAAAGGGCGTATGCGTTTTTTCCTGAATATATTCAGGAAAAAACGCATACGCCCTTTTAGGCCAAGTGCATCATTGTGGACGTTCTGCCTCTTTTCCTATGCTTTCAATGCAATTCCAGTCTACCTCCTGAAATCGGTTTCCTGCAATTCTGCACCGCTTTCAAGTCCTCTTGGCAGCCTTACTTCAGTATATTTTTGGACGATAGCTGTCATTTATAACTCTGCAGGTTTGTGAATTACAGTGCCCCTGAGCTCCTTTCTTCAACTCGCTTTCTTTTGACCTGGCCGCAACACCGCAGGATGGCTTCAGGCCCTAATCTGGTTCCGGCACGGCACGCTGAGCCTTTGGTTATTTCCTCTTCCTGGTGGGAAATGAGAGTTAAATTTGCCCGTCCAGACACCTCCAGCTAGTCTCTGATTGGTTCTCCCTATTCCTGTTCATCTTCCGCAGTAATTGCAAACTGGGCCAAACAGGAGGTTAAAGGCGCTGACTCTCCAAGTGGGGAGAGTGTTAGTAAAGCGTCTGGAATGTTGCACCCGAGTACCAGGGGAGGAAAACTGAGACATATTTGAACACGTCTCCCGTTCACACGGTTGATCATACTCTGGGTTCCACATGCATGTTTTAGCTGAAGGAAGAATACCTTAAACCTGGAGAGTTGAGACCCGTGGAATGGGTACCATGCAATATGACTTCAAAGGGTCTTCATTTGCTCACCGAACCTCTCCAATCCTATCACTGCTGCGTTTATGCCCCTGTACACATGCTTGATTCTCTTTTGGAGACATAGCATTCCATAGGTTTTAAGATACTTACTAGTCAGGTACATTCTTAGGCGTTTAATATGCGGTGTTGAGTCCATTTCGTTGAGCAAGGAGTAGCTCTTGTCTATTCCATATTTGGCTTAAGGAACTTTATCTGTGCTCATTTCAATCTCTGGTTTTATGCAGCACCCCAACTCACCTTTCCCCTTAAGCAAGCATAAGTTGGTTTTCTAAATTTGAGACCCTCTTCTGTTCTGTAATTCAGTTCCTGTGTAGCCAAGTTTACATTCCGTGTATTACTGATATCTTATGATGTTTCTTTTTCTGTGTGACTTATTTCAGTTAGAATCATCATACCTGAATCCACTCATTGTGCTGCTAAGGGCCTGATGACATAGATTTCATTGCTGAGTGATATTGCTTTGTAAGTAAATACCACAACTTCTTTATCCATTTTTCACTTTCTGTGATACTGAACTTCTACGGTAAACGAGGTTCTTGTAAACAGAGGCATGCCAAATTTTGAGGTGGCTGTGTCTTTTTGATTTTAATTTCCCTAAGCTATAGGACCATAAGTGGAAGTGCCCTAGGCTCTGTTGCTTTGTTTTTTAGATGTTTCAGGAAACACCATACACTTCTCCCGAGTGTCTGTTGGCAATTTACATCCCGCCCATCAGCATAACAAGGCTCCCAGTTCTCCATGGCCTGTCCTGCCTTTCTGGATTTTACACTTTTTTCAGATGGCCCTTTTGACCGGGGGGATGTGAGACTTCATTGTAGTGCAGATTTCCTTTGCAAGCTTGCTTGGTTGGCCAAAAAGGGCGTATGCGTTTTTTCCTGAATATATTCAGGAAAAAACGCATACGCCCTTTTTGGCCAAGTGCATCATTGTGGACGTTCTGCCTCTTTTCCTATGCTTTCAATGCAATTCCAGTCTACCTCCTGAAATCGGTTTCCTGCAATTCTGCCCCGCTTTCAAGTCCTCTTGGCAGCCTTACTTCAGTATATTTTTGGACGATAGCTGTCATTTATAACTCTGCAGGTTTGTGAATTACAGTGCCCCTGAGCTCCTTTCTTCAACTCGCTTTCTTGTGAGCTGGCCGCAACACCGCAGGATGGCTTCCGGCCCTAATCTCGTTCCGGCATGGCACGCTGAGCCTTTGGGTAATTCCTCTTCCTGGTGGGAAATGAGAGTTAAATTTTCCCGTCCAGACACCTCCAGCTAGTCTCTCATTGGTTCTCACTATTCCTGTTCATCTTCCGCAGAAATTGCAAACTGGGCCAAACAGGAGGTTAAAGGGACTGACTCTCCAAGTCGGGAGAGTGTTAGTAAAGCGTCTGGAATGTTGCACCCGAGTACCAGGGGAGGAAAACTGAGACATATTTGAACACATCTCCCGTTCACACAGTTGATCATACTCTGGGTTCCACATGCATGTTTTAGCTGAAGGAAGAATACCTTAAACCTGGAGAGTTGAGACCCGTGGAATGGGTACCATGCAATATGACTTCAAAGGGTCTTCATTTTCTCACCGAACCTCTCCAATCCTATCACTGCTGCGTTTATGCCCCTGTACACACGCTTGATTCTCTTTTGGAGACATAGCAATCCATAGGTTTTAAGATACTTACTAGTCAGGTACATTCTTAGGCGTTTAATATGGGGTGTTGAGTCCATTTCGTTGAGCAAGGAGTAGCTCTTGTCTATTCCATATTTGGCTTAAGGAACTTTATCTGTGCTCATTTCAATCTCTGGTTTTATGCAGCACCCCAACTCACCTTTCCCCTTAAGCAAGCATAAGTTGGTTTTCTAAATTTGAGACCCTCTTCTGTTTTGGAATTCAGTTCCTGTGTAGCCAAGTTTACATTCTGTGTATTACTGATATCTTATGATGTTTCTTTTTCTGTGTGACTTATTTCAGTTAGAATCATCGTACCTGAATCCACTCATTATGCTGCTACGGGCCTGATGACATAGATTTCATTGCTGAGTGATACTGCATTGTACATAAGTACCACAAGTTCTTTATCCATTTTTCACTTTCTGTGACACTGAACTTGTACGGTAAAGGAGGTTCTTGTAAACAGAGGCGTCCCAAACTTTGGGGTGGCTGTGTCTTTTTGATTTTAATTTCCCTAAGCTATAGGACCATAAGTGGAAGTGCCCTAGGCTCTGTTGCTTTGTTTTTTAGATGTTTCAGGAAACACCATACACTTCTCCCAAGTTTCTGTTGGCAATATACATCCCGCCCATCAGCATAACAAGGCTCCTAGTTCTCCATGGCCTGTCCTGCCTTTCTGGATTTTACACTTTTTTCAGATGGCCCTTTTGACCGGGTGGAAGTGAGACTTCATTGTAGTGCAGATTTCCTTTGCAAGCTTGCTTGGTTGGCCAAAAAGGGCGTATGCGTTTTTTCCTGAATATATTCAGGAAAAAACGCATACGCCCTTTTTGGCCAAGTGCATCATTGTGGACGTTCTGCCTCTTTTCCTATGCTTTCAATGCAATTCCAGTCTACCTCCTGAAATCGGTTTCCTGCAATTCTGCCCCGCTTTCAAGTCCTCTTGGCAGCCTTACTTCAGTATATTTTTGGACGATAGCTGTCATTTATAACTCTGCAGGTTTGTGAATTACAGTGCCCCTGAG
This sequence comes from Pseudorca crassidens, assembly GCF_039906515.1. Lineage (NCBI taxonomy): Eukaryota > Metazoa > Chordata > Mammalia > Artiodactyla > Delphinidae > Pseudorca > Pseudorca crassidens. Next base: position 63,718 of record NW_027136326.1, on the reverse strand, counting down.
CTCCTTTCTTCAACTCGCATTCTTGTGACCTGGCTGTAACACCGCAGGATGGCTTCAGGCCCTAATCTGGTTCCGGCACGGCACGCTGAGCCTTTGGTTAATTCCTCTTCCTGGTGGGAAATGAGAGTTAAATTTGCCCGTCCATACACCTCCAGCTAGTCTCTCATTGATTCTCGCTATTCCTGTTCATCTTCCGCAGAAATTGCAAACTGGACCAAACAGGAGGTTAAAGGCGCTGACTCTCCAAGTGGGGAGAGTGTTAGTAAAGCGTCTGGAATGTTGCAGCCGAGTACCAGGGGATTAAAACTGAGACATATTTGAACACGTCTCCCGTTCACACGGTTGATCATACTCTGGGTTCCACATGCATGTTTTAGCTGAAGGAAGAATACCTTAAACCTGGAGAGTTGAGACCCGTGGAATGGGTACCATGCAGTATGACTTCAAAGGGTCTTCATTTGCTCACCGAACCTCTCCAATCCTATCACTGCTGCGTTTATGCCCCTGTACACACGCTTGATTCTCTTTTGGAGACATAGCAATCCATAGGTTTTAAGATACTTACTAGTCAGGTACATTCTTAGGCGTTTAATATGGGGTGTTGAGTCCATTTCGTTGAGCAAGGAGTAGCTCTTGTCTATTCCATATTTGGCTTAAGGAAATTTATCTGTGCTCATTTCAATCTCTGGTTTTATGCAGCACCCCAACTCACCTTTCCCCTTAAGCAAGCATAAGTTGGTTTTCTAAATTTGAGACCCTCTTCTGTTTTGGAATTCAGTTCCTGTGTAGCCAAGTTTACATTCTGTGTATTACTGATATCTTATGATGTTTCTTTTTCTGTGTGACTTATTTCAGTTAGAATCATCGTACCTGAATCCACTCATTATGCTGCTACGGGCCTGATGACATAGATTTCATTGCTGAGTGATACTGCATTGTACATAAGTACCACAGTTCTTTATCCATTTTTCACTTTCTGTGATACTGAACTTGTACGGTAAACGAGGTTCTTGTAAACAGAGGCGTCCCAAACTTTGGGGTGGCTGTGTCTTTTTGATTTTAATTTCCCTAAGCTATAGGACCATAAGTGGAAGTGCCCTAGGCTCTGTTGCTTTGTTTTTTAGATGTTTCAGGAAACACCATACACTTCTCCCAAGTTTCTGTTGGCAATTTACATCCCGCCCATCAGCATAACAAGGCTCCCAGTTCTCCATGGCCTGTCCTGCCTTTCTGGATTTTACACTTTTTTCAGATGGCCCTTTTGACCGGGGGGAAGTGAGACTTCATTGTAGTGCAGATTTCCTTTGCAAGTTTGCTTGGTTGGCCAAAAAGGGCGTATGCGTTTTTTCCTGAATATATTCAGGAAAAAACGCATACGCCCTTTTTGGCCAAGTGCATCATTGTGGACGTTCTGTCTCTTTTCCTATGCTTTCAATGCAATTCCACTCTACCTCCTGAAATCGGTTTCCTGCAATTCTGCCCCGCTTTCAAGTCCTCTTGGCAGCCTTACTTCAGTATATTTTTGGACGATAGCTGTCATTTATAACTCTGCAGGTTTGTGAATTACAGTGCCCCTGAGCTCCTTTCTTCAACTCGCTTCCTTGTGACCTGGCTGCAACACCGCAGCATGGCTTCAGGCCCTAATCTGGTTCCGGCACGGCACGCTGAGCCTTTGGTTATTTCCTCTTCCTGGTGGGAAATGAGAGTTAAATTTGCCCGTCCAGACACCTCCAGCTAGTCTCTCATTGGTTCTCGCTATTCCTGTTCATCTTCCGCAGAAATTGCAAACTGGGCCAAACAGGAGGTTAAAGGCGCTGACTCTCCAAGTCGGGAGAGTGTTAGTAAAGCGTCTGGAATGTTGCACCCGAGTACCAGGGGAGGAAAACTGAGACATACTTGAACACGTCTCCCGTTCACACGGTTGATCATACTCTGGGTTCCACATGCATGTTTTAGCTGAAGGAAGAATAACTTAAACCTGGAGAGTTGAGACCCGTGTAATGGGTACCATGCAATATGACTTCAAAGGGTCTTCATTTGCTCACCGAACCTCTCCAATCCTGTCACAGCTGTGTTTATGCCCCTGTACACACGCTTGATTCTCTTTTGGAGACATAGCAATCCATAGGTTTTAAGATACTTACTAGTCAGGTACATTGTTAGGCGTTTAATATGGGGTGTTGAGGCCATATCGTTGAGCAAGGAGTAGCTCTTGTCTATTCCATATTTGGCTTAAGGAACTTTATCTGTGCTCATTTCAATCTCTGGTTTTATGCAGCACCCCAACTCACCTTTCCCCTTAAGCAAGCATAAGTTGGTTTTCTAAATTTGAGACCCTGTTCTGTTCTGTAATTCAGTTCCTGTGTAGCCAAGTTTACTTTCCGTGTATTACTGATATCTTATGATGTTTCTTTTTCTGTGTGACTTATTTCAGTTAGAATCATCGTACCTGAATCCACTCATTATGCTGCTACGGGCCTGATGACATAGATTTCATTGCTGAGTGATACTGCATTGTACGTAAGTACCACAAGTTCTTTATCCATTTTTCACTTTCTGTGATACTGAACTTGTACGGTAAACGAGGTTCTTGTAAACAGAGGTGTCCCAAACTTTGGGGTGGCTGTGTCTTTTTGATTTTAATTTCCCTAAGCTATAGGACCATAAGTGGAAGTGCCCTAGGCTCTGTTGCTTTGTTTTTTAGATGTTTCAGGAAACACCATACACTTCTCCCGAGTGTCTGTTGGCAATTTACATCCCGCCCATCAGCATAACAAGGCTCCCAGTTCTCCATGGCCTGTCCTGCCTTTCTGGATTTTACACTTTTTTCAGATGGCCCTTTTGACTGAGGGGAAGTGAGACTTCATTGTAGTGCAGATTTCCTTTGCAAGCTTGCTTGGTTGGCCAAAAAGGGCGTATGCGTTTTTTCCTGAATATATTCAGGAAAAAACGCATACGCCCTTTTTGGCCAAGTGCATCATTGTGGACGTTCTGCCTCTTTTCCTATGCTTTCAATGTAATTCCAGTTTACCTCCTGAAATCGGTTTCCTGCAATTCTGCCCCGCTTTCAAGTCCTCTTGGCAGCCTTACTTCAGTATATTTTTGGACGATAGCTGTCATTTATAACTCTGCAGGTTTGTGAATTACAGTGCCCCTGAGCTCCTTTCTTCAACTCGCTTTCTTGTGAGCTGGCCGCAACACCGCAGGATGGCTTCAGGCCCTAATCTGGTTCCGGCACGGCACGCTGAGCCTTTGGTTATTTCCTCTTCCTGGTGGGAAATGAGAGTTAAATTTTCCCGTCCAGACACCTCCAGCTAGTCTCTCATTGGTTCTCCCTATTCCTGTTCATCTTCCGCAGAAATTGCAAACTGGGCCAAACAGGAGGTTAAAGGCTCTGACTCTCCAAGTGGGGAGAGTGTTAGTAAAGCGTCTGGAATGTTGCACCCGAGTACCAGGGGAGGAAAACTGAGACATATTTGAACACGTCTCCCGTTCACACGGTTGATCATACTCTGGGTTCCGCATGCATGTTTTAGCTGAAGGAAGAATACCTTAAACCTGGAGAGTTGAGACCCGTGGAATGGGTACCATGCAATATGACTTCAAAGGGTCTTCATTTGCTCACCGAACCTCTCCAATCCTATCACTGCTGCGTTTATGCCCCTGTACACACGCTTGATTCTCTTTTGGAGACATAGCAATCCATAGGTTTTAAGATACTTACTAGTCAGGTACATTCTTAGGCGTTTAATATGGGGTGTTGAGTCCATTTCGTTGAGCAAGGAGTAGCTCTTTTCTATTCCATATTTGGCTTAAGGAACTTTATCTGTGCTCATTTCAATCTCTGGTTTTATGCAGCACCCCAACTCACCTTTCCCCTTAAGCAAGCATAAGTTGGTTTTCTAAATTTGAGACCCTCTTCTGTTTTGGAATTCAGTTCCTGTGTAACCAAGTTTACATTCTGTGTATTACTGATATCTTATGATGTTTCTTTTTCTGTGTGACTTATTTCAGTTAGAATCATCGTACCTGAATCCACTCATTATGCTGCTACGGGCCTGATGACATAGATTTCATTGCTGAGTGATACTGCATTGTACATAAGTACCACAAGTTCTTTATCCATTTTTCACTATCTGTGATACTGAACTTGTACAGTAAACGAGGTTCTTGTAAACAGAGGCGTCCCAAACTTTGGGGTGGCTGTGTCTTTTTGATTTTAATTTCCCTAAGCTATAGGACCATAAGTGGAAGTGCCCTAGGCTCTGTTGCTTTGTTTTTTAGATGTTTCAGGAAACACCATACACTTCTCCCGAGTGTCTGTTGGCAATTTACATCCCGCCCATCAGCATAACAAGGCTCCCAGTTCTCCATGGCCTGTCCTGCCTTTCTGGATTTTACACTTTTTTCAGATGGCCCTTTTGACCGGGGGGAAGTGAGACTTCATTGTAGTGCAGATTTCCTTTGCAAGCTTACTTGGTTGGCCAAAAAGGGCGTATGCGTTTTTTCCTGAATATATTCAGGAAAAAACGCATACGCCCTTTTTGGCCAAGTGCATCATTGTGGACGTTCTGCCTCTTTTCCTATGCTTTCAATGCAATTCCAGTCTACCTTCTGAAATCGGATTCCTGCAATTCTGCCCCGCTTTCAAGTCCTCTTGGCAGCCTTACTTCAGTATATTTTTGGATGATAGCTGTCATTTATAACTCTGCAGGTTTGTGAATTACAGTGCCCCTGAGCTCCTTTCTTCAACTCGCTTTCTTGTGAGCTGGCCGCAACACCGCAGGATGGCTTCAGGCCCTAATCTGGTTCCGGCACGGCACGCTGAGCCTTTGGTTATTTCCTCTTCCTGGTGGGAAATGAGAGTTAAATTTGCCCGTCCAGACACCTACAGCTAGTCTCTCATTGGTTCTCGCTATTCCTGTTCATCTTGCGCAGAAATTGCAAACTGGGCCAAACAGGAGGTTAAAGGCGCTGACTCTCCAAGTGGGGAGAGTGTTAGTAAAGCGTCTGGAATGTTGCACCCGAGTACCAGAGGAGGAAAACTGAGACATATTTGAAAACGTCTCCCGTTCACACGGTTGATCATACTCTGGGTTCCACATGCATGTTTTAGCTGAAGGAAGAATACCTTAAAACTGGAGAGTTGAGACCCGTGGAATGGGTACCATGCAATATGACTTCAAAGGGTCTTCATTTGCTCAGCGAACCGCTCCAATCCTATCACTGCTGCGTTTATGCCCCTGTACACACGCTTGATTCTCTTTTGGAGACATAGCAATCCATAGGTTTTAAGATACTTACTAGTCAGGTACATTCTTAGGCGTTTAATATGGGGTGTTGAGTCCATTTCGTTGAGCAAGGAGTAGCTCTTTTCTATTCCATATTTGGCTTAAGGAACTTTATCTGTGCTCATTTCAATCTCTGGTTTTATGCAGCACCCCAACTCACCTTTCCCCTTAAGCAAGCATAAGTTGGTTTTCTAAATTTGAGACCCTCTTCTGTTTTGGAATTCATTTCCTGTGTAGCCAAGTTTACATTCTGTGTATTACTGATATCTTATGATGTTTCTTTTTCTGTGTGACTTATTTCAGTTAGAATCATCGTACCTGAATCCACTCATTATGCTGCTACGGGCCTGATGACATAGATTTCATTGCTGAGTGATACTGCATTGTACATAAGTACCACAAGTTCTTTATCCATTTTTCACTTTCTGTGATACTGAACTTGTACGGTAAACGAGGTTCTTGTAAACAGAGGCGTCCCAAACTTTGGGGTGGCTGTGTCTTTTTGATTTTAATTTCCCTAAGCTATAGGACCATAAGTGGAAGTGCCCTAGGCTCTGTTGCTTTGTTTTTTAGATGTTTCAGGAAACACCATACACTTCTCCCGAGTGTCTGTTGGCAATTTACATCCCGCCCATCAGCATAACAAGGCTCCCAGTTCTCCATGGCCTGTCCTGCCTTTCTGGATTTTACACTTTTTTCAGATGGCCCTTTTGACCGGGGGGAAGTGAGACTTCATTGTAGTGCAGATTTCCTTTGCAAGCTTGCTTGGTTGGCCAAAAAGGGCGTATGCGTTTTTTCCTGAATATATTCAGGAAAAAACGCATACGCCCTTTTTGGCCAAGTGCATCATTGTGGACGTTCTGCCTCTTTTCCTATGCTTTCAATGCAATTCCAGTTTACCTCCTGAAATCGGTTTCCTGCAATTCTGCCCCGCTTTCAAGTCCTCTTGGCAGCCTTACTTCAGTATATTTTTGGACGATAGCTGTCATTTATAACTCTGCAGGTTTGTGAATTACAGTGCCCCTGAGCTCCTTTCTTCAACTCGCTTTCTTGTGAGCTGGCCGCAACACCGCAGGATGGCTTCAGGCCCTAATCTGGTTCCGGCACGGCACGCTGAGCCTTTGGTTATTTCCTCTTCCTGGTGGGAAATGAGAGTTAAATTTGCCCGTCCAGACACCTCCAGCTAGTCTCTCATTGGTTCTCCCTATTCCTGTTCATCTTCCGCAGAAATTGCAAACTGGGCCAAACAGGAGGTTAAAGGCGCTGACTCTCCAAGTGGGGAGAGTGTTAGTAAAGCGTCTGGAATGTTGCACCCGAGTACCAGGGGAGGAAACCTGAGACATATTTGAACACGTCTCCCATTCACACGGTTGATCATACTCTGGGTTCCACATGCATGTTTTAGCTGAAGGAGGAATACCTTAATCCTGGGTAGTTGAGACCCGTGTAATGGGTACCATGCAATATGACTTCAAAGGGTCTTCATTTGCTCACCGAACCTCTCCAATCCTATCACTGCTGCGTTTATGCCCCTGTACACACGCTTGATTCTCTTTTGGAGACATAGCAATCCATAGGTTTTAAGATACTTACTAGTCAGGTACATTCTTAGGCGTTTAATATGGGGTGTTGAGTCCATTTCGTTGAGCAAGGAGTAGCTCTTGTCTATTCCATATTTGGCTTAAGGAAGTTTGTGCTCATTTCAATCTCTGGTTTTATGCAGCACCCCAACACACCTTTCCCCTTAAGCAAGCATAAGTTGGTTTTCTAATTTGAGACCCTGTTCTGTTCTGTAATTCAGTTCCTGTGTAGCCAAGTTTACATTCCGTGTATTACTGATATCTTATAATGTTTCTTTTTCTGTGTGACTTATTTCAGTTAGAAACATCATACCTGAATCCACTCATTGTGCTGCTAAGGGCCTGATGACATAGATTTCATTGCTGAGTGATATTGCTTTGTAAGTAAATACCACAACTTCTTTATCCATTTTTCACTTTCTGCGATGTTGAACTTGTACTGTAAACGAGGTTCTTGTAAACAGAGCCGTTGCAAACTTTGGGGTGGCTGTGTCTTTTTGATTTTAATTTCCCTAAGCTATAGGACCATAAGTGGAAGTGCCCTAGGCTCTGTTGCTTTGTTTTTAAGATGTTTCAGGAAACACCATACACTTCTCCCGAGTGTCTGTTGGCAATTTACATCCCGCCCATCAGCATAACAAGGCTCCCAGTTCTCCATGGCCTGTTCTCCCTTTCTGGATTTTACACTTTTTTCAGATGGCCCTTTTGACCGGGGGGAAGTGAGACTTCATTGTAGTGCAGATTTCCTTTGCAAGTTTGCTTGGTTGGCCAAAAAGGGCGTATGCATTTTTTCCTGAATATATTCAGGAAAAAACGCATACGCCCTTTTTGGCCAAGTGCATCTTTGTGGACGTTCTGCCTCTTTTCCTATGCTTTCAATGCAATTCCAGTCTACCTCCTGAAATCGGTTTCCTGCAATTCTGCCCCGCTTTCCAGTCCTCTTGGCAGCCTTACTTCAGTATATTTTTGGACGATAGCTGTCATTTATAACTCTGCAGGTTTGTGAATTACAGTGCCCCTGAGCTCCTTTCTTCAACTCGCTTTCTTGTGAGCTGGCCGCAACACCGCAGGATGGCTTCAGGCCCTAATCTGATTCCGGCATGGCACGCTGAGCCTTTTGTTATTTCCTCTTCCTGGTGGGAAATGAGAGTTAAATTTGCCCGTCCAGACACCTCCAGCTAGTCTCTCATTGGTTCTCCCTATTCCTGTTCATCTTCCGCAGAAATTGCAAACTGGGTCAAACAGGAGGTTAAAGGCGCTGACTCTCCAAGTGGGGAGAGTGTTAGTAAAGCATCTGGAATGTTGCACCCGAGTACCAGGGGAGGAAAACTGAGACATATTTGAACACGTCTCCCGTTCACACGGTTGATCATACTCTTGGTTCCACATGCATGTTTTAGCTGAAGGAAGAATACCTTAAACCTGGAGAGTTGAGACCCGTGGAATGGGTACCATGCAATATGACTTCAAAGGGTCTTCATTTGCTCACCGAACCTCTCCAATCCTATCACTGCTGCGTTTATGCCCCTGTACACATGCTTGATTCTCTTTCGGAGACATAGCAATCCATAGGTTTTAAGATACTTACTAGTCAGGTACATTCTTAGGCGTTTAATATGCGGTGTTGAGTCCATTTCGTTGAGCAAGGAGTAGCTCTTGTCTATTCCATATTTGGCTTAAGGAACTTTATCTGTGCTCATTTCAATCTCTGGTTTTATGCAGCACCCCAACTCACCTTTCCCCTTAAGCAAGCATAAGTTGGTTTTCTAAATTTGAGACCCTCTTCTGTTCTGTAATTCAGTTCCTGTGTAGCCAAGTTTACATTCCGTGTATTACTGATATCTTATGATGTTTCTTTTTCTGTGTGACTTATTTCAGTTAGAATCATCATACCTGAATCCACTCATTGTGCTGCTAAGGGCCTGATGACATAGATTTCATTGCTGAGTGATATTGCTTTGTAAGTAAATACCACAACTTCTTTATCCATTTTTCACTTTCTGTGATACTGAACTTGTACGGTAAACGAGGTTCTTGTAAACAGAGGCATCCCAAATTTTGGGTGGCTGTGTCTTTTTGATTTTAATTTCCCTAAGCTTTAGGACCATAAGTGGAAGTGCCCTAGGCTCTGTTGCTTAGTTTTTAAGATGTTTCAGGAAACACCATACACTTCTCCCGAGTGTCTGTTGGCAATTTACATCCCGCCCATCAGCATAACAAGGCTCCCAGTTCTCCATGGCCTGTCCTGCCTTTCTGGATTTTACACTTTTTTCAGATGGCCCTTTTGACCGGGGGGAAGTGAGACTTCATTGTAGTGCAGATTTCCTTTGCAACTTGCTTGGTTGGCCAAAAAGGGCGTATGCGTTTTTTCCTGAATATATTCAGGAAAAAATGCATACGCCCTTTTTGGCCAAGTGCATCTTTGTGGACGTTCTGCCTCCTTTCCTATGCTTTCAATGCAATTCCAGTCTACCTCCTGAAATCGGTTTCCTGCAATTCTGCCCCGCTTTCAAGTCCTCTTGGCAGCCTTACTTCAGTATATTTTTGGACGATAGCTGTCATTTATAACTCTGCAGGTTTGTGAATTACAGTGCCCCTGAGCTCCTTTCTTCAACTCGCTTTCTTGTGACCTGGCCGCAACACCGCAGGATGGCTTCAGGCCCTAATATGGTTCCGGCACGGCACGCTGAGCCTTTGGTTAATTCCTCTTCCTGGTGGGAAATGAGAGTTAAATTTGCCCGTCCAGACACCTCCAGCTAGTCTCTCATTGGTTCTCCCTATTCCTGTTCATCTTCCGCAGAAATTGCAAACTGGGCCAAACAGGAGGTTAAAGGCGCTGACTCTCCAAGTGGGGAGAGTGTTAGTAAAGCGTCTGGAATGTTGCACCCGAGTACCAGGGTACGAAAACTGAGACATATTTGAACACGTCTCCCGATCACATGGTTGATCATACTCTAGGTTCCACATGCATGTTTTAGCTGAAGGAAGAATACCTTAAACCTGGGTAGTTGAGACCCGTGGAATGGGTACCATGCAATATGACTTCAAAGGGTCTTCATTTGCTCACCGAACCTCTCCAATCCTATCACTGCTGCGTTTATGCCCCTGTGCACATGCTTGATTCTCTTTCGGAGACATAGCAATCCATAGGTTTTAAGATACTTACTAGTCAGGTACATACTTAGGCGTTTAATATGGGGTGTTGAGTCCATTTCGTTGAGCAAGGAGTAGCTCTTGTCTATTCCATATTTGGCTTAAGGAACTTTATCTGTGCTCATTTCAATCTCTGGTTTTATGCAGCACCCCAACTCACCTTTCCCCTTAAGCAAGCATAAGTTGGTTTTCTAAATTTGAGACCCTCTTCTGTTTTGGAATTCATTTCCTGTGTAGCCAAGTTTACATTCTGTGTATTACTGATATCTTATGATGTTTCTTTTTCTGTGTGACTTATTTCAGTTAGAATCATCGTACCTGAATCCACTCATTATGCTGCTACGGGCCTGATGACATAGATTTCATTGCTGAGTGATACTGCATTGTACATAAGTACCACAAGTTCTTTATCCATTTTTCACTTTCTGTGATACTGAACTTGTACGGTAAACGAGGTTCTTGTAAACAGAGGCGTCCCAAACTTTGGGGTGGCTGTGTCTTTTTGATTTTAATTTCCCTAAGCTATAGGACCATAAGTGGAAGTGCCCTAGGCTCTGTTGCTTTGTTTTTTAGATGTTTCAGGAAACACCATACACTTCTCCCGAGTGTCTGTTGGCAATTTACATCCCGCCCATCAGCATAACAAGGCTCCCAGTTCTCCATGGCCTGTCCTGCCTTTCTGGATTTTACACTTTTTTCAGATGGCCCTTTTGACCGGGGGGAAGTGAGACTTCATTGTAGTGCAGATTTCCTTTGCAAGCTTGCTTGGTTGGCCAAAAAGGGCGTATGCGTTTTTTCCTGAATATATTCAGGAAAAAACGCATACGCCCTTTTTGGCCAAGTGCATCATTGTGGACGTTCTGCCTCTTTTCCTATGCTTTCAATGCAATTCCAGTCTACCTCCTGAAATCGGTTTCCTGAAATTCTGCCCCGCTTTCAAGTCCTCTTGGCAGCCTTACTTCAGTATATTTTTGGACGATAGCTGTCATTTATAACTCTGCATGTTTGTGAATTACAGTGCCCCTGAGCTCCTTTCTTCAACTCGCTTTCTTGTGAGCTGGCCGCAACACCGCAGGATGGCTTCAGGCCCTAATCTGGTTCCGGCACGGCACGCTGAGCCTTTGGTTATTTCCTCTTCCTGGTGGGAAATGAGAGTTAAATTTGCCCGTCCAGACACCTCCAGCTAGTCTCTCATTGGTTCTCCCTATTCCTGTTCATCTTCCGCAGAAATTGCAAACTGGGCCAAACAGGAGGTTAAAGGCGCTGACTCTCCAAGTGGGGAGAGTGTTAGTAAAGCGTCTGGAATGTTGCACCCGAGTACCAGGGGAGGAAACCTGAGACATATTTGAACACGTCTCCCATTCACACGGTTGATCATACTCTGGGTTCCACATGCATGTTTTAGCTGAAGGAGGAATACCTTAATCCTGGGTAGTTGAGATCCGTGGAATGGGTACCATGCAATATGACTTCAAAGGGTCTTCATTTGCTCACCGAACCTCTCCAATCCTATCACTGCTGCGTTAATGCCCCTGTACACACGCTTGATTCTCTTTTGGGGACATAGCAATCCATAGGTTTTAACATACTTACTAGTCAGGTACATTCTTAGGCGTTTAATATGGGGTGTTGAGTCCATTTCGTTGAGCAAGGAGTAGCTCTTGTCTATTCCATATTTGGCTTAAGGAACTTTATCTGTGCTCATTTCAATCTCTGGTTTTATGCAGCACCCCAACTCACCTTTCCCCTTAAGCAAGCATAAGTTGGTTTTCTAAATTTGAGACCCTGTTCTGTTCTGTAATTCAGTTCCTGTGTAGCCAAGTTTACATTCCGTGTATTACTGATATCTTATGATGTTTCTTTTTCTGTGTGACTTATTTCAGTTAGGATCATCATACCTGAATCCACTCATTGTGCTGCTAAGGGCCTGATGACATAGATTTCATTGCTGAGTGATATTGCTTTGTAAGTAAATACCACAACTTCTTTATCCATTTTTCACTTTCTGCGATGTTGAACTTGTACTTTAAACTAGGTTGTTGTAAAGAGAGCCATTCCATACTTTGGGGTGGCTGTTTCTTTTTGATTTTAATTTCCCCAAGCTATAGGACCATAAGTGGAAGTGCCCTAGGCTCTGTTGCTTTGTATTTTAGATGTTTCAGGAAACACCATACACTTCTCCCGAGTGTCTGTTGGCAATTTACATCCCGCCCATCAGCATAACAAGGCTCCCAGTTCTCCATGGCCTGTCCTGCCTTTCTGGATTTTACACTTTTTTCAGATGGCCCTTTTGACTGATTGGAAGTGAGACTTCATTGTAGTGCAGATTTCCTTTGCAAGCTTGCTTGGTTGGCCAAAAAGGGCGTATGCGTTTTTTCCTGAATATATTCAGGAAAAAACGCATACGCCCTTTTTGGCCAAGTGCATCATTGTGGACGTTCTGTCTCTTTTCCTATGCTTTCAATGCAATTCCAGTCTACCTCCTGAAATCGGTTTCCTGCAATTCTGCCCCGCTTTCAAGTCCTCTTGGCAGCCTTACTTCAGTATATTTTTGGACGATAGCTGTCATTTATAACTCTGCAGGTTTGTGAATTACAGTGACCCTGAGCTCCTTTCTTCAACTCGCTTTCTTGTGAGCTGGCCGCAACACCGCAGGATGGCTTCAGGCCCTAATCTGGTTCCGGCACGGCTCGCTGAGCCTTTGGTTATTTCGTCTTCCTGGTGGGAAATGAGAGTTAAATTTGCCCGTCCAGACACCTCCAGCTAGTCTCTCATTGGTTCTCCCTATTCCTGTTCATCTTCCGCAGAAATTGCAAACTGGGCCAAACAGGAGGTTAAAGGCGCTGACTCTCCAAGTGGGGAGAGTGTTAGTAAAGCGTCTGGAATGTTGCACCCGAGTACCAGGGGAGGAAAACTGAGACATATTTGAACACGTCTCCCGTTCACACGGTTGATCATACTCTGGGTTCCACATGCATGTTTTAGCTCAAGGAAGAATACCTTAAACCTGGAGAGTTGAGACCCGTGGAATGGGTACCATGCAATAAGACTTCAAAGGGTCTTCATTTGCTCACCGAACCTCTCCAATCCTATCACTGCTGCGTTTATGCCCCTGTACACACGCTTGATTGTCTTTTGGAGACATAGCAATCCATAGGTTTTAAGATACTTACTAGTCAGGTACATTCTTAGGCGTTTAATATGGGGTGTTGAGTCCATTTCGTTGAGCAAGGAGTAGCTCTTGTCTATTCCATATTTGGCTTAAGGAACTTTATCTGTGCTCATTTCAATCTCTGGTTTTATGCAGCACCCCAACTCACCTTTCCCCTTAAGCAAGCATAAGTTGGTTTTCTAATTTGAGACCCTGTTCTGTTTTGGAATTCAGTTCCTGTGTAGCCAAGTTTACATTCCGTGTATTAGTGATATCTTATGATGTTTCTTTTTCTGTGTGACTTATTTCAGTTAGAATCATCGTACCTGAATCCACTCATTATGCTGCTACGGGCCTGATGACATAGATTTCATTGCTGAGTGATACTGCATTGTACATAAGTACCACAAATTCTTTATCCATTTTCCACTTTCTCTGATACTGAACTTGTACGGTAAACGAGGTTCTTGTAAACAGAGGCGTCCCAAACTTTGGGGTGGCTGTGTCTTTCTGATTTTAATTTCCCTAACTATAGGACCATAAGTGGAAGTGCCCTAGGCTCTGTTGCTTTGTTTTTTAGAAGTTTCAGGAAACACCATACACTTCTCCCGAGTGTCTGTTGGCAATTTACATCCCGCACATCAGCATAACAAGGCTCCCAGTTCTCTATGGCCTGTCCTGCCTTTCTGGATTTTACACTTTTTTCAGATGGCCCTTTTGACTGAGGGGAAGTGAGACTTCATTGTAGTGCAGATTTCCTTTGCAAGTTTGCTTGGTTGACCAAAAAGAGCGTATGCATTTTTTCCTGAATATATTCAGGAAAAAACGCATACGCCCTTTTTGGCTAAGTGCATCATTGAGGACGTTCTGCCTCTTTTCCTATTCTTTCAACGCAATTCCAGTCTACCTCCTGAAATGGGTTTCCTGCAATTCTGCCCTGCTTTCAAGTCCTCTTGGCAGCCTTACTTCGGTATATTTTTGGACGATAGCTGTCATTTTTAACTCTGCAGGTTTGTGAATTACAGTGCCCCTGAGCTCCTTTCTTCAATTCGCTTTCTTGTGAGCTGGCCGCAACACCGCAGGATGGCTTCAGGCCCTAATCTGGTTCCGGCACGGCACGCTGAGCCTTTGGTTAATTCCTCTTCCTGGTGGGAAATGAGAGTTAAATTTTCCCGTCCAGCCTCCTCCAGCTAGTCTCTCATTGGTTCTCGCTATTCCTGTTCATCTTCCGCAGAAATTGCAAACTGGGCCAAACAGGAGGTTAAAGGGACTGACTCTCCAAGTCGGGAGAGTGTTAGTAAAGCGTCTGGAATGTTGCACCCGAGTACCAGGGTACGAAAACTGAGACATATTTGAATATGTCACTCGATCACATGGTTGATCATACTCTAGGTTCCACATGCATGTTTTAGCTGCAGGAAGAATACCTTAAACCTGGGTAGTTGAAACCCGTGGAATGGGTACCATGCAATATGACTTCAAAGGGTCTTCATTTGCTCACCGAACCTCTCCAATCCTATCACTGCTGCGTTTATGCCCTTGTACACATGCTTGATTCTCTTTCGGAGACATAGCAATCCATAGGTTTTAAGATACTTACTAGTCAGGTACATTCTTAGGCATTTAATATGGGGTGTTGAGTCCATTTCGTTGAGCAAGGAGTAGCTCTTGTCTATTCCATATTTGGCTTAAGGAACTTTATCTGTGCTCATTTCAATCTCTGGTTTTATGCAGCACCCCAACTCACCTTTCCCCTTAAGCAAGCATAAGTTGGTTTTCTAAATTTGAGACCCTGTTCTGTTCTGTAATTCAGTTCCTGTGTAGCCAAGGTTACATTCCGTGTATTAGTGATATCTTATGATGTTTCTTTTTCTGTGTGACTTATTTCAGTTAGAATCACCATACCTGAATCCACTCATTGTGCTACTAAGGGCCTGATGACATAGATTTCATTGCTGAGTGATATTGCTTTGTAAGTAAATACCACATCTTCTTTATCCATTTTTCACTTTCTGCGATGTTGAACTTGTACTGTAAACGAGGTTCTTGTAAACAGAGGCGTCCCAAACTTTGGGGTGGCTGTGTCTTTTTGATTTTAATTTCCCTAAGCTATAGGACCATAAGAGGAAGTGCCCTAGGCTCTGTTGCTTTGTTTTTTAGATGTTTCAGGAAACACCATACACTTCTCCCGAGTGTCTGTTGGCAATTTACATCCCGCCCATCAGCATAACAAGGCTCCCAGTTCTCCATGGCCTGTCCTGCCTTTCTGGATTTTACACTTTTTTCAGATAGCCCTTTTGACCGGGAGGAAGTGAGACTTCATTGTAGTGCAGATTTCCTTTGCAAGCTTGCTTGGTTGGCCAAAAAGGGCGTATGCGTTTTTTCCTGAATATATTCAGGAAAAAACGCATACGCCCTTTTTGGCCAAGTGCATCATTGTGGACGTTCTGCCTCTTTTCCTATGCTTTCAATGTATTCCAGTCTACCTCCTGAAATCGGTTTCCTGCAATTCTGCCCCGCTTTCAAGTCCTCTTGGCAGCCTTAATTCAGTATATTTTTGGACGATAGCTTTCATTTATAACTCTGCAGGTTTGTGAATTACAGTGCCCCTGAGCTCCTTTCTTCAACTCGCTTTCTTGTGAGCTGGCCGCAATACCGCAGGATGGCTTCAGGCCCTAATCTGATTCCGGCACGGCACGCTGAGCCTTTGGATAATTCCTCTTCCTGGTGGGAAATGAGAGTTAAATTTGCCCGTCCAGACACCTCCAGCTAGTCTCTCATTGGTTCTCCCTATTCCTGTTCATCTTCCGCAGAAATTGCAAACTGGGCCAAACAGGAGTTTAAAGGGACTGACTCTCCAAGTCGGGAGAGTGTTAGTAAAGCGTCTGGAATGTTGCACGCGAGTACCAGGTACGAAAACTGAGACATATTTGAACACGTCTCCCGATCACATGGTTGATCACACTCTAGGTTCCACATGCATGTTTTAGCTGCAGGAAGAATACCTTAAACTTGGGTAGTTGAAACCCGTGGAATGCGTACCATGCAATATGACTTCAAAGGGTCTTCATTTGCTCACCGAACCTCTCCAATCCTATCACTGCTGCGTTTATGCCCCTGTACATATGCTTGATTCTCTTTCGGAGACATAGCAATCCATAGGTTTTAAGATACTTACTAGTCAGGTACATTCTTAGGCGTTTAATATGGGGTGTTGAATCCATTTCGTTGAGCAAGGAGTAGCTCTTGGCTATTCCATATTTGGCTTAAGGAACTTTATCTGTGCTCATTTCAATCTCTGGTTTTATGCAGCACCCCAACTCACCTTTACCCTTAAGCAAGCATAAGTTGGTTTTCTAAATTTGAGACCCTGTTCTGTTCTGTAATTCAGTTCCTGTGTAACCAAGTTTACATTCCGTGTATTACTGATATCTTATGAGGTTTCTTTTTCTGTGTGACTTATTTCCGTTAGAATCATCATACCTGAATCCACTCATTGTGCTGCTAAGGGCCTGATGACATAGATTTCATTGCTGAGTGATATTACTTTGTAAGTAAATACCACAACTTCTTTATCCATTTTTCACTTTTTGCGATGTTGAACTTGTACTGTAAACGAGGTTCTTGTAAACAGAGCCGTTCCAAACTTTGGGGTGGCTGTGTCTTTTTGATTTTAATTTCCCTAAGCTATAGGACCATAAGTGGAAGTGCCCTAGGCTCTGTTGCTTTGTTTTTTAGATGTTTCAGGAAACACCATACACTTCTCCCGAGTGTCTGTTGGCAATTTACATCCCGCCCATCAGCATAACAAGGCTCCCAGTTCTCCATGGCCTGTCCTGCCTTTCTGGATTTTACACTTTTTTCAGATGGCCCTTTTGACCGGGGGGAAGTGAGACTTCATTGTAGTGCAGATTTCCTTTGCAAGGTTGCTTGGTTGGCCAAAAAGGGCGTATGCGTTTTTTCCTGAATATATTCAGGAAAAAACGCATACGCCCTTTTTGGCCAAGTGCATCATTGTGGACGTTCTGCCTCTTTTCCTATGCTTTCAATGCAATTCCTGTCTACCTCCTGAAATCGGTTTCCTGCAATTCTGCCCCGCTTTCAAGTCCTCTTGGCAGCCTTACTTCAGTATATTTTTGGACGATAGCTGTCATTTATAACTCTGCAGGTTTGTGAATTACAGTACCCCTGAGCTCCTTTCTTCAACTCGCTTTCTTGTGAGCTGGCCGCAACACCGCAGGATGGCTTCAGGCCCTAATCTGGTTCCGGCACGGCACGCTGAGCCTTTGGTTAATTCCTCTTCCTGGTGGGAAATGAGAGTTAAATTTGCCCGTCCAGACACCTCCAGCTAGTCTCTCATTGGTTCTCGCTATTCCTGTTCATCTTCCGCAGAAATTGCAAACTGGGCCAAACAGGAGGTTAAAAGGACTGACTCTCCAAGTCGGGAGAGTGTTAGTAAAGCGTCTGGAATGTTGCACCCGAGTACCAGGGTACGAAAACTGAGACATATTTGAACACGTCTCCCGATCACATGGTTGATCATACTCTAGGTTCCACATGCATGTTTTAGCTGCAGGAAGAATACCTTAAACCTGGGTAGTTGAAACCCGTGGAATGGGTACCATGCAATATGACTTCAAAGGGTCTTCATTTGCTCACCGAACCTCTCCAATCCTATCACTGCTGCGTTTATGCCCCTGTACACATGCTTGATTCTCTTTCGGAGACATAGCAATCCATAGGTTTTAAGATACTTACTAGTCAGGTACATTCTTAGGCGTTTAATATGGGGTGTTGAGTCCATTTCACTGAGCAAGGAGTAGCTCTTGTCTATTCCATATTTGGCTTAAGGAACTTTATCTGTGCTCATTTCAATCTCTGGTTTTATGCAGCACCCCAACTCACCTTTCCCCTTAAGCAAGCATAAGTTGATTTTCTAAATTTGAGACCCTGTTCTGTTCTGTAATTCAGTTCCTGTGTAGCCAAGTTTACATTCCGTGTATTAGTGATATCTTATGATGTTTCTTTTTCTGTGTGACTTATTTCCGTTAGAATCATCATACCTGAATCCACTCATTGTGCTGCTAAGGGCCTGATGACATAGATTTCATTGCTGAGTGATATTGCTTTGTAAGTAAATACCACAACTTCTTTATCCATTTTTCAATTTCTGCGATGTTGAACTTGTACTGTAAACGATGTTCTTGTAAACATAGCCATTCCAAACTTTGGGGTGGCTGTGTCTTTTTGATTTTAATTTCCCTAAGTTATAGGACCATAAGTGGAAGTGCCCTAGGCTCTGTTGCTTTGTTTTTTAGATGTTTCAGGAAACACCATACACTTCTCCTGAGTGTCTGTTGGCAATTTACATCCCGCCCATCAGCATAACAAGGCTCCCAGTTCTCCATGGCCTGTCCTGCCTTTCTGGATTTTACACTTTTTTCAGATGGCCCTTTTGACTGGGGGGAAGTGAGACTTCATTGTAGTGCAGATTTACTTTGCAAGCTTGCTTGGTTGGCCAAAAAGGGCGTATGCGTTTTTTCCTGAATATATTCAGGAAAAAATGCATACGCCCTTTTTGGCCAAGTGCATCATTGTGGACGTTCTGCCTCTTTTCCTATGCTTTCAATGCAATTCCAGTCTACCTCCTGAAATCGGTTTCCTGCAATTCTGCCCCGCTTTCAAGTCCTCTTGGCAGCCTTACTTCAGTATATTTTTGGACGATAACTGTCATTTATAACTCTGCAGGTTTGTGAATTACAGTGCCCCTGAGCTCCTTTCTTCAACTCGCTTTCTTTTGAGCTGGCCGCAACACCGCAGGATGGCTTCAGGCCCTAATCTGGTTCCGGCACGGCACAGTGAGCCTTTGGTTATTTTCTCTTCCTGGAGGGAAATGAGAGTTAAATTTGCCTGTCAAGACACCTCCAGCTAGTCTCTCATTGATTCTCCCTATTCCTGTTCATCTTCCGCAGAAATTGCAAACTGGGCCAAACAGGAGGTTAAAGGCGCTGACTCTCCAAGTGGGGAGAGTGTTAGTAAAGCGTCTGGAATGTTGCACCCGAGTACAAGGGGAGGAAAACTGAGACATATTTGAACACGTCTCCCGTTCACATGGTTGATCATACTCTGGGTTCCACATGCATGTTTTAGCTGAAGGAAGAATACCTTAAACCTGGGTAGTTGAAACCCGTGGAATGGGTACCATGCAATATGACTTCAAAGGGTCTTCATTTGCTCACCAAACCTCTCCAATCCTATCACTGCTGCGTTTATGCCCCTGTACACACGCTTGATTCTCTTTTGGAGACATAGCAATCCATAGGTTTTAAGATACTTACTAGTCAGGTACATTCTTAGGCGTTTAATATGCGGTGTTGAGTCCATTTCGTTGAGCAAGGAGTAGCTCTTGTCTATTCCATATTTGGCTTAAGGAACTTTATCTGTGCTCATTTCAATCTCTGGTTTTATGCAGCACCCCAACTCACCTTTACCCTTAAGCAAGCATAAGTTGGTTTTCTAAATTTGAGACCCTGTTCTGTTCTGTAATTCAGTTCCTGTGTAGCCAAGTTTACATTCCGTGTATTACTGATATCTTATGATGTTTCTTTTTCTGTGTGACTTATTTCAGTTAGAATCATCATACCTGAATCCGCTCATTGTTCTACTAAGGGCCTGATGACATATATTTCATTGCTGAGTGATATTGCTTTGTAAGTAAATACCACAACTTCTTTATCCATTTTTCACTTTCTGCGATGTTGAACTTGTACTGTAAACGATGTTCTTGTAAACAGAGCCATCCCAAACTTTGGGGTGGCTGTGTCTTTTTGATTTTAATTTCCCTAAGCTATAGGACCATAAGTGGAAGTGCCCTAGGCTCTGTTGCTTTGTTTTTAGATGTTTCAGGAAACACCATACACTTCTCCCGAGTGTCTGTTGGCAATTTACATCCCGCCCATCAGCATAACAAGGCTCCCAGTTCTCCATGGCCTGTCCTGACTTTCTGGATTTTACACTTTTTTCAGATGGCCCTTTTGACTGGGTGGAAGTGAGACTTCATTGTAGTGCAGATTTCCATTGCAAGCTTGCTTGGTTGGCCAAAAAGGGCGTATGCGTTTTTTCCTGAATATATTCAGGAAAAAACGCATACGCCCTTTTTGGCCAAGTGCATCATTGTGGACGTTCTGCCTCTTTTCCTATGCTTTCAATGCAATTCCAGTCTACCTCCTGAAATCGGTTTCCTGCAATTCTGCCCCGCTTTCAAGTCCTCTTGGCAGCCTTACTTCAGTATATTTTTGGACGATAGCTGTCATTTATAACTCTGCAGGTTTGTGAATTACAGTGCCCCTGAGCTCCTTTCTTCAACTCGCTTTCTTGTGAGCTGGCCGCAACACAGCAGGATGGCTTCAGGCCCTAATCTGGTTCCGGCACGGCACGCTGAGCCTTTGGTTATTTCCTCTTCCTGGTGGGAAATGAGAGTTAAATTTGCCCGTCCAGACACCTCCAGCTAGTCTCTCATTGGTTCTCCCTATTCCTGTTCATCTTCCGCAGAAATTGCAAACTGGGCCAAACAGGAGGTTAAAGGCGCTGACTCTCCAAGTGGGGAGAGTGTTAGTAAAGCGTCTGGAATGTTGCACCCGAGTACCAGGGGAGGAAAACTGAGACATATTTGAACACGTCTCCCGTTCACATGGTTGATCATACTCTGGGTTCCACATGCATGTTTTAGCTGAAGGAAGAATACCTTAAACCTGGGTAGTTGAAACCCGTGGAATGGGTACCATGCAATATGACTTCAAAGGGTCTTCATTTGCTCACCAAACCTCTCCAATCCTATCACTGCTGCGTTTATGCCCCTGTACACACGCTTGATTCTCTTTTGGAGACATAGCAATCCATAGGTTTTAAGATACTTACTAGTCAGGTACATTCTTAGGCGTTTAATATGCGGTGTTGAGTCCATTTCGTTGAGCAAGGAGTAGCTCTTGTCTATTCCATATTTGGCTTAAGGAACTTTATCTGTGCTCATTTCAATCTCTGGTTTTATGCAGCACCCCAACTCACCTTTACCCTTAAGCAAGCATAAGTTGGTTTTCTAAATTTGAGACCCTGTTCTGTTCTGTAATTCAGTTCCTGTGTAGCCAAGTTTACATTCCGTGTATTACTGATACCTTATGATGTTTCTTTTTCTGTGTGACTTATTTCAGTTAGAATCATCATACCTGAATCCACTCATTGTGCTACTAAGGGCCTGATGACATAGATTTCATTGCTGAGTGATATTGCTTTGTAAGTAAATACCACAACTTCTTTATCCATTTTTCACTTTCTGCGATGTTGAACTTGTACTGTAAACGAGGTTCTTGTAAACAGAGCCGTTCCATACTTTGGGGTGGCTGTTTCTACTTGATTTTAATTTCCCTAAGCTATAGGACCATAAGTGGAAGTGCCCTAGGCTCTGTTGCTTTGTTTTTTAGGTGGTTCAGGAAACACCATACATTTCTCCCGAGTGTCTGTTGGCAATTTACATCCCGCCCATCAGCATAACAAGGCTCCCAGTTCTCCATGGCCTGTCCTGCCTTTCTGGATTTTACACTTTTTTCAGGTGGCCCTTTTGACCGGGGGGAAGTGAGACTTCATTGTAGTGCAGATTTCCTTTGCAAGCTTGCTTGGTTGGCCAAAAAGGGCGTATGCGTTTTTTCCTGAATATATTCAGGAAAAAACGCATACGCCCTTTTTGGCCAAGTGCATCATTGTGGACGTTCTGCCTCTTTTCCTATGCTTTCAATGCAATTCCAGTCTACCTCCTGAAATCGGTTTCCTGCAATTCTGCCCCGCTTTCAAGTCCTCTTGGCAGCCTTACTTCAGTATATTTTTGGACGATAGCTGTCATTTATAACGCTGCAGGTTTGTGAATTACAGTACCCCTGAGCTCCTTTCTTCAACTCGCTTTCTTGTGAGCTGGCCGCAACACCGCAGGATGGCTTCAGGCCCTTATCTGGTTCCGGCACGGCACGCTGAGCCTTTGGTTAATTCCTCTTCCTGGTGGGAAATGAGAGTTAAATTTGCCCGTCCAGACACCTCCAGCTAGTCTCTCATTGGTTCTCACTATTCCTGTTCATCTTCCGCAGAAATTGCAAACTGGGCCAAACAGGAGGTTAAAGGGACTGACTCTCCAAGTCGGGAGAGTGTTAGTAAAGCGTCTGGAATGTTGCACCCGAGTACCAGGGTACGAAAACTGAGACATATTTGAACACGTCTCCCGATCACATGGTTGATCATACTCTAGGTTCCACATGCATGTTTTAGCTGCAGGAAGAATACCTTAAACCTGGGTAGTTGAAACCCGTGGAATGGGTACCATGCAATATGACATCAAAGGGTCTTCATTTGCTCACCAAACCTCTCCAATCCTATCACTGCTGCGTTTATGCCCCTGTACACATGCTTGATTCTCTTTCGGAGACATAGCAATCCATAGGTTTTAAGATACTTACTAGTCAGGTACATTCTTAGGCGTTTAATATGGGGTGTTGAGTCCATTTCGTTGAGTAAGGAGTAGCTCTTGTCTATTCCATATTTGGCTTAAGGAACTTTATCTGTGCTCATTTCAATCTCTGGTTTTATGCAGCACCCCAACTCACCTTTACCCTTAAGCAAGCATAAGTTGGCTTTCTAAATTTGAGACCCTGTTCTGTTTTGGAATTCAGTTCCTGTGTAGCCAAGTTAAATTCCGTGTATTACTGATATCTTATGATGTTTCTTTTTCTGTGTGACTTATTTCAGTTAGAATCATCATACCTGAATCCACTCATTGTGCTGCTAAGGGCCTGATGACATAGATTTCATTGCTGAGTGATATTGCTTTGTAAGTAAATACCACAACTTCTTTATCCATTTTTCACTTTCTGCGATGTTGAACTTGTACTGTAAACGAGGTTCTTGTAAACAGAGCTGTTGCAAACTTTGGGGTGGCTGTGTCTTTTTGATTTTAATTTCCCTAAGTTATAGGACCATAAGTGGAAGTGCCCTAGGCTCTGTTGCTTTGCTTTTTAGATGTTTCAGGAAACACCATACACTTCTCCCGAGTGTCTGTTGGCAATTTACATCCCGCCCATCAGCATAACAAGGCTCCCAGTTCTCCATGGCCTGTCCTGCCTTTCTGGATTTTACACTTTTTTCAGATGGCCCTTTTGACCGGGGGGAAGTGAGACTTCATTGTAGTGCAGATTTCCTTTGCAAGCTTGCTTGGTTGGCCAAAAAGGGCGTATGCGTTTTTTCCTGAATATATTCAGGAAAAAACGCATACGCCCTTTTTGGCCAAGTGCATCATTGTGGACGTTCTGCCTCTTTTCCTATGCTTTCAATGCAATTCCAGTCTACCTCCTGAAATCGGTTTCCTGCAATTCTGCCCCACTTTCAAGTCCTCTTGGCAGCCTTACTTCAGTATATTTTTGGACGATAGCTGTCATTTATAACTCTGCAGGTTTGTGAATTACAGTGCCCCTGAGCTCCTTTCTTCAACTCGCTTTCTTTTGAGCTGGCCGCAACACAGCAGGATGGCTTCAGGCCCTAATCTGGTTCCGGCACGGCACGCTGAGCCTTTGGTTATTTCCTCTTCCTGGTGGGAAATGAGAGTTAAATTTGCCCGTCCAGACACCTCCAGCTAGTCTCTCATTGGTTCTCCCTATTCCTGTTCATCTTCCGCAGAAATTGCAAACTGGGCCAAACAGGAGGTTAAAGGCGCTTACTCTCCAAGTGGGGAGAGTGTTAGTAAAGCGTCTGGAATGTTGCACCCGAGTACCAGGGGAGGAAAACTGAGACATATTTGAACACGTCTCCCGTTCACATGGTTGATCATACTCTGGGTTCCACATGCATGTTTTAGCTGAAGGAAGAATACCTTAAACCTGGGTAGTTGAAACCCGTGGAATGGGTACCATGCAATATGACTTCAAAGGGTCTTCATTTGCTCACCGAACCTCTCCAATCCTATCACTGCTGCGTTTATGCCCCTGTACACATGCTTGATTCTCTTTTGGAGACATAGCAATCCATAGGTTTTAAGATACTTACTAGTCAGGTACATTCTTAGGCGTTTAATATGCGGTGTTGAGTCCATTTCGTTGAGCAAGGAGTAGCTCTTGTCTATTCCATATTTGGCTTAAGGAACTTTATCTGTGCTCATTTCAATCTCTGGTTTTATGCAGCACCCCAACTCACCTTTCCCCTTAAGCAAGCATAAGTTGGTTTTCTAAATTTGAGACCCTGTTCTGTTCTGGAATTCAGTTCCTGTGTAGCCAAGTTTACATTCCGTGTATTACTGATATCTTATGATGTTTCTTTTTCTGTGTGACTTATTTCAGTTAGAATCATCATACCTGAATCCACCCATTGTGCTGCTAAGGGCCTGATGACATAGATTTCATTGCTGAGTGATATTGCTTTGTAAGTAAATACCACAACTTCTTTATCCATTTTTCACTTTCTGCGATGTTGAACTTGTACTGTAAACGATGTTCTTGTAAACAGAGCCATCCCAAACTTTGGGATGGCTGTGTCTTTTTGATTTTAATTTCCCTAAGCTATAGGACCATAAGTGGAAGTGCCCTAGGCTCTGTTGCTTTGTTTTTTAGATGTTTCAGGAAACACCATACACTTCTCCCGAGTGTCTGTTGGCAATTTACATCCCGCCCATCAGCATAACAAGGCTCCCAGTTCTCCATGGCCTGTCCTGCCTTTCTGGATTTTACACTTTTTTCAGATGGCCCTTTTGACCGGGGGGAAGTGAGACTTCATTGTAGTGCAGATTTCCTTTGCAAGCTTGCTTGGTTGGCCAAAAAGGGCGTATGCGTTTTTTCCTGAATATATTCAGGAAAAAACGCATACGCCCTTTTTGGCCAAGTGCATCATTGTGGACGTTCTGCCTCTTTTCCTATGCTTTCAATGCAATTCCAGTCTACCTCCTCAAATCGGTTTCCTGCAATTCTGCCCCGCTTTCAAGTCCTCTTGGCAGCCTTACTTCAGTATATTTTTGGACGATAGCTGTCATTTATAACTCTGCAGGTTTGTGAATTACAGTACCCCTGAGCTCCTTTCTTCAACTCGCTTTCTTGTGAGCTGGCCGCAACACCGCAGGATGGCTTCAGGCCCTAATCTGGTTCCGGCACGGCACGCTGAGCCTTTGGTTAATTCCTCTTCCTGGTGGGAAATGAGAGTTAAATTTGCCCGTCCAGACACCTCCAGCTAGTCTCTCATTGGTTCTCGCTATTCCTGTTCATCTTCCGCAGAAATTGCAAACTGGGCCAAACAGGAGGTTAAAGGGACTGACTCTCCAAGTCGGGAGAGTGTTAGTAAAGCGTCTGGAATGTTGCACCCGAGTACCAGGGGACGAAAACTGAGACATATTTGAACACGTCTCCCGATCACATGGTTGATCATACTCTAGGTTCCACATGCATGTTTTAGCTGAAGGAAGAATACCTTAAACCTGGGTAGTTGAAACCCGTGGAATGGGTACCATGCAATATGACTTCAAAGGGTCTTCATTTGCTCACCGAACCTCTCCAATCCTATCACTGCTGCGTTTATGCCCCTGTACACATGCTTGATTCTCTTTTGGAGACATAGCAATCCATAGGTTTTAAGATACTTACTAGTCAGGTACATTCTTAGGCGTTTAATATGCGGTGTTGAGTCCATTTCGTTGAGCAAGGAGTAGCTCTTGTCTATTCCATATTTGGCTTAAGGAACTTTATCTGTGCTCATTTCAATCTCTGGTTTTATGCAGCACCCCAACTCACCTTTCCCCTTAAGCAAGCATAAGTTGGTTTTCTAAATTTGAGACCCTGTTCTGTTCTGTAATTCAGTTCCTGTGTAGCCAAGTTTACATTCCGTGTATTACTGATATCTTATGATGTTTCTTTTTCTGTGTGACTTATTTCAGTTAGAATCATCGTACCTGAATCCACTCATTGTGCTGCTAAGGGCCTGTTGACATAGATTTCATTGCTGAGTGATATTGCTTTGTAAGTAAATACCACAACTTCTTTATCCATTTTTCACTTTCTGCGATATTGAACTTGTACGGTAAACGAGGTTCTTGTAAACAGAGGCGTCCCAAACTTTGGGGTGGCTGTGTCTTTTTGATTTTTATTTCCCTAAGCTATAGGACCATAAGTGGAAGTGCCCTAGGCTCTGTTTCTTTGTTTTTTAGGTGTTTCAGGAAACACCATACACTTCTCCCGAGTGGCTGTTGGCAATTTACATCCCGCCCATCAGCATAACAAGGCTCCCAGTTCTCCATGGCCTCTCCTGCATTTCTGGATTTTACACTTTTTTCAGATGGGCCATATGACCGGGGGGAAGTGAGACTTCATTATAGTGCAGATTTCCTTTGCAAGCTTGCTTGGTTGGCCAAAAAGTGCGTATGTGTTTTTTCCTGAATATATTCAAGAAAAAACGCATACGCCCTTTTTGGCCAAGTGCATCATTGTGGACGTTCTGCCTCTTTTCCTATGCTTTCAATGCAATTCCAGTCTACCTCCTTAAATCGGTTTCGTGTAATTCTGCCCCGCTTTCAAGTCTTCCTGGCAGCCTTACTTCAGTATATTTTTGGACGATAGCTGTCATGTATAACTCTGCAGGTTTGTGAATTACAGTGCCCCTGAGCTCCTTTCTTCAACTCGCTTTCTTGTGAGCTGGCCGCAACACCGCAGGATGGCTTCAGGCCCTAATCTGGTTCCGGCACGGCATGCTGAGCCTTTGGTTAATTCCTCTTCCTGGTGGGAAATGAGAGTTAAATTTGCCCGTCCAGACACCTCCAGCTAGTCTCTCATTGGTTCTCGCTATTCCTGTTCATCTTCCACAGATTTTGCAAACTGGGCCAAACAGGATGTTAAAGGCACTGACTCTCCAAGTCGGGAGAGTGTCAGTAAAGCGTCTGAATGTTGCACCCGAGTACAAGGGGACGAGAACTGAGACATATTTGAACACGTCTCCCGATCACACGGTTGATCATACTCTGGGTTCCACATGCATGTTTTAGCTGAAGGAAGAATACCTTAAACCTGGGTAGTTGAAACCCGTGGAATGGGTACCATGCAATATGACTTCAAAGGGTCTTCATTTGCTCACCGAACCTCTCCAATCCTATCACTGCTGCGTTTATGCCCCTGTACCCACGCTTGATTCTCTTTCGGAGACATAGCAATCCATAGGTTTTAAGATACTTACTAGTCAGGTACATTCTTAGGCGTTTAATATGGGGTGTTGAGTCCATTTCGTTGAGCAAGGAGTAGCTCTTGTCTATTCCATATTTGTCTTAAGGAACTTTTTCTGTGCTCATTTCAATCTCTGGTTTAATGCAGCACCCCAACTCACCTTACCCCTTAAGCAAGCATAAGTTGGTTTTCTAAATTTGAGACCCTGCTCTGTTCTGTAATTCAGTTCCTGTGTAGCCAAGTTTACATTCCGTGTGTTACTGATACCTTATGATGTTTCTTTTTCTGTGTGACTTATTTCTGTTAGAATCATCGTACCTGAATCCACTCATTGTGCTGCTAAGGGCCTGATGACATAGATTTCATTGCTGAGTGATATTGCTTTGTAAGTAAATGCCACAACTTCTTTATCCATTTTTCACTTTCTGTGATGTTAAACTTGTACTGAAAACGAGGTTCTTGTAAACAGAGCCATCCCAAACTTTGGGGTGGCTGTGTCTTTTTGATTTTAATTTCCGTAAGGTATAGGACCATAAGTGGAAGTGCCTTAGGCTCTGTTGCTTTGTTTTTTAGATGTTTCAGGAAACACCATACACTTCTCCCGAGTGTCTGTTGACAATTTACATCCCGCCCATCAGCATAACAAAGCTCCCAGTTCTCCATGGCCTGTCCTGCCTTTCTGGATTTTACACTTTTTTCAGATGGGCCATTTGACCGGGGGGAAGTGAGACTTCATTGTAGTGCAGATTTCCTTTGCAAGTTTGCTTGGTTGGCCAAAAAGGGCGTATGCGTTTTTTCCTGAATATATTCAGGAAAAAATGCATACGCCATTTTGGCCAAGTGCATCATTGTGGACGTTCTGCCTCTTTTCCTATGCTTTCAATGCAATTCCAGTCTACCTCCTGAAATCGGTTTCCTGCAATTCTGCCCCGCTTTCAAGTCCTCTTGGCAGCCTTACTTCTGTATATTTTCGGACGATAGCTTTCATTTATAACTCTGCAGGTTTGTGAATTACAGTGCCCCTGAGCTCCTTTCTTCAACTCGCTTTCTTGTGAGCTGGCCCCAACACAACAGGATTGCTTCAGGCCCTAATCTGGTTCTGGCACGGCACACTGAGTCTTTGGTTAATTCCTCTTCCTGGTGGGAAATGAGAGTTAAATTTGCCCGTCCTGACACCTCAAGCTAGTCTCTCATTGGTTCTCCCTATTCCTGTTAATCTTCCACAGAAATTGCAAACTGGGCCAAACAGGAGGTTAAAGGCACTGACTCTCCAAGTCGGGAGAGTGTTAGTAAAGCGTCTGGAATGTTGCACCCGAGTACCAGGGGACGAAAACTGAGACATATTTGAACACGTCTCACGATCACACGGTTGATCATACTTTGGGTTCCACATGCATATTTTAGCTAAAGGAGGAATACCTTAAACCTGGAGAGTTGAGACCCGTGGTTGGGTACCATGCAATATGACTTCAAAGGGTCTTCATTTGCTCACTGAACCTCTCCAATCCTGTCACAGCTGTGTTTATGCCCCTGTACACACGCTTGATTCTCTTTCAGACATAGCCATCCATACGTTTTAAGATTCTTACTAGTCAGGTATATTCTTAGGCGTTTAATATGGGGTGTTGAGTCCATTTCGTTGAGCAAGGAGTAGCTCTTGTCTATTCTATATTTGGCTTAAGGAACTTTATCTGTGCTCATTTCAAACTCTACTTTTATGCAGCACCCCAACTCACCTTCCCCCTTAAGCAAGCATAAGTTGGTTTTCAAAATTTGAGACCCTGTTCTGTTTTGTAATTCAGTTCATGTGTAGCCAAGTTCACATTCTGTGTATTAGTGATACCTTATGATGTTTCTTTTCTGTGTGACTTATTTCAGTTCGAATCATCATACCTGAATCCACTCATTATGGTGCTACGGGCCTGATGACATAGATTTCATTGCTGAGTGATACTGCATTGTACGTAAGTACCACAAGTTCTTTATCCATTTTTCACTTTCTGTGATATTGAACTTGTACGGTAAATGAGGTTCTTGTAAACAGAGCCGTCCCAAATTTTGGGGTGGCTGTGTCTTTTTGATTTTAATTTCCCTAAGCTATAGGACCATAAGTGGAAGTGCCCTTGGCTCTGTTGCTTTGTTTTTTAGATGTTTCAGGAAACACCATACACTTCTCCCGAGTGTCTGTTGGTAATTTACATCCCGCCCATCAGCATAACAAGGCTCCCAGTTCTCCATGGCCTGTCCTGCCTTTCTGCATTTTACAATTTTTTCAGATGGCCCTTTTGACCGGGGGGAAGTGAGACTTCATTGTAGTGCAGATTTCCTTTGCAAGCTTGCTTGGTTGGCCAAAAAGGGCGTATGCGTTTTTTCCTGAATATATTCAGGAAAAAACGCATACGCCCTTTTTGGCCAAGTGCATCATTGTGGACGTTCTGCCTCTTTTCCTATGCTTTCAATGCAATTCCAGTCTACCTCTTGAAATCGGTTTCCTGCAATTCTGCCCCGCTTTCAAGTCCTCTTGGCAGCCTTACTTCAGTATATTTTTGGACGATAGCTGTCATTTATAACTCTGCAGGTTTGTGCATTACAGTGCCCCTGAGCTCCTTTCTTCAACTCACTTTCTTGTGACCTGGCCTCAACACCGCAGGATGGCTTCAGGCCCTAATCTAGTTCTGGCACGGCACGCTGAGCCTTTGGTTAATTCCTCTTCCTGGTGGGAAATGAGAGTTAAATTTGCCCGTCCAGACACCTCCAGCTAGTCTCTCATTGGTTCTCGCTATTCCTGTTCATCTTCCGCAGAAATGGCATACTGGGCCAAACAGGAGGTTAAATGGACTGACTCTCCAAGTCGGGAGAGTGTTAGTAAAGCGTCTGGAATGTTGCACCCGAGTACCAGGGGACGAAAACTGAGACATATTTGAACACGTCTCCCGATCACACGGTTGATCATACTCTGGGTTCCACATGCATGTTTTAGCTGAAGGAAGAATACCTTAAACCTGGGTAGTTGAAACCCGTGGAATGGGTACCATGCAATATGATTTCAAAGGGTCTTCATTTGCTCACCGAACCTCTCCAATCCTATCACTGCTGCGTTTATGCCCCTGTACCCACGCTTGATTCTCTTTAGGAGACATAGCAATCCATAGGTTTTAAGATACTTACTAGTCAGGTACATTCTTAGGCGTTTAATATGGGGTGTTGAGTCCATTTCGTTGAGCAAGGAGTAGCTCTTGTCTATTCCATATTTGTCTTAAGGAACTTTTTCTGTGCTCATTTCAATCTCTGGTTTAATGCAGCACCCCAACTCACCTTACCCCTTAAGCAAGCATAAGTTGGTTTTCTAAATTTGAGACCCTGTTCTGTTCTGTAATTCAGTTCCTGTGTAGCCAAGTTTACATTCCGTGTGTTACTGATACCTTATGATGTTTCTTTTTCTGTGTGACTTATTTCTGTTAGAATCATCGTACCTGAATCCACTCATTGTGCTGCTAAGGGCCTGATGACATAGATTTCATTGCTGAGTGATATTGCTTTGTAAGTAAATGCCACAACTTCTTTATCCATTTTTCACTTTCTGTGATGTTAAACTTGTACTGAAAACGAGGTTCTTGTAAACAGAGCCATCCCAAACTTTGGGGTGGCTGTGTCTTTTTGATTTGAATTTCCGTAAGGTATAGGACCATAAGTGGAAGTGCCTTAGGCTCTGTTGCTTTGTTTTTTAGATGTTTCAGGAAATACCATACACTTCTCCCGAGTGTCTGTTGACAATTTACATCCCGCCCATCAGCATAACAAAGCTCCCAGTTCTCCATGGCCTGTCCTGCCTTTCTGGATTTTACACTTTTTTCAGATGGGCCATTTGACCGGGGGGAAGTGAGACTTCATTGTAGTGCAGATTTCCTTTGCAAGTTTGCTTGGTTGGCCAAAAAGGGCGTATGCGTTTTTTCCTGAATATATTCAGGAAAAAATGCATACGCCATTTTGGCCAAGTGCATCATTGTGGACGTTCTGCCTCTTTTCCTATGCTTTCAATGCAATTCCAGTCTACCTCCTGAAATCGGTTTCCTGCAATTCTGCCCCGCTTTCAAGTCCTCTTGGCAGCCTTACTTCTGTATATTTTCGGACGATAGCTTTCATTTATAACTCTGCAGGTTTGTGAATTACAGTGCCCCTGAGCTCCTTTCTTCAACTCGCTTTCTTGTGAGCTGGCCCCAACACAACAGGATTGCTTCAGGCCCTAATCTGGTTCCGGCACGGCACACTGAGTCTTTGGTTAATTCCTCTTCCTGGTGGGAAATGAGAGTTAAATTTGCCCGTCCAGACACCTCAAGCTAGTCTCTCATTGGTTCTCCCTATTCCTGTTCATCTTCCACAGAAATTGCAAACTAGGCCAAACAGGAGGTTAAAGGCACTGACTCTCCAAGTCGGGAGAGTGTTAGTAAAGCGTCTGGAATGTTGCACCCGAGTACCAGGGGACGAAAACTGAGACATATTTGAACACGTCTCACGATCACACGGTTGATCATACTTTGGGTTCCACATGCATATTTTAGCTAAAGGAGGAATACCTTAAACCTGGAGAGTTGAGACCCGTGGTTGGGTACCATGCAATATGACTTCAAAGGGTCTTCATTTGCTCACTGAACCTCTCCAATCCTATCACTGCTGCGTTTATGCCCCTGTACACATGCTTGATTCTCTTTCGGAGACATAGCAATCCATAGGTTTTAAGATACTTACTAGTCAGGTACATTCTTATGCGTTTAATATGGGGTGTTGAGTCCATTTCGTTGAGCAAGGAGTAGCTCTTGTCTATTCCATATTTGGCTTAAGGAACTTTATCTGTGCTCATTTCAATCTCTGGTTTTATGCAGCACCCCAACTCACCTTTCCCCTTAAGCAAGCATAAGTTGATTTTCTAAATTTGAGACCCTGTTCTGTTTTGGAATTCAGTTCCTGTGTAGCCAAGTTTACATTCCGTGTATTAGTGATATCTTACGATGTTTCTTTTTCTGTGTGACTTATTTCAGTTAGAATCATCGTACCTGAATCAACTCATTGTGCTGCTAAGGGCCTGATGACATAGATTTCATTGCTGAGAGATACTGCATTGTACGTAAGTACCACAATTTCTTTATCCATTGTTCACTTTCTGTGATATTGAACTTGTACGGTAAATGAGGTTCTTGTAAACAGAGGCGTCCCAAACTTTGGGGTGGCTGTGTCTTTTTGATTTTAATTTCCCTAAGCTATAGGACCATAAGTGGAAGTGCCCTAGGCTCTGTTGCTTTGTTTTTTAGATGTTTCAGGAAACACCATACACTTCTCCCGAGTGTCTGTTGGCAATTTACATCCCGCCCATCAGCATAACAAGGCTCCCAGTTCTCCATGGCCTGTCCTGCCTTTCTGGATTTTACACTTTTTTCAGATGGCCCTTTTGACCGGGGGGAAGTGAGACTTCATTGTAGTTCAGATTTCCTTTGCAAGCTTGGTTGGTTGGCCAAAAAGTGCGTATGCGTTTTTTCCTGAATATATTCAGGAAAAAACGCATACGCCCTTTTAGGCCAAGTGCATCATTGTGGACGTTCTGCCTCTTTTCCTCTGCTTTCAATGGAATTCCAGTCTACCTCCTGAAATCGGTTTCCTGCAATTCTGCCCCGCTTTCAAGTCCTCTTGGCAGCCTTACTTCAGTATATTTTTGGACGATAGCTGTCATTTATAACTCTGCAGGTTTGTGAATTACAGTGCCCCTGAGCTGCTTTCTTCAACTCGCTTTCTTGTGAGCTGGCCGCAACACCGCAGGATGGCTTCAGGCCCTAATCTGGTTCCGGCACCGCACGCTGAGCCTTTGGTTAATTCCTCTTCCTGGTGGGAAATGAGAGTTAAATTTGCCCGTCCAGACACCTCAAGCTAGTCTCTCATTGGTTCTCGCTATTCCTGTTCATCTTCCGCAGAAATTGCAAATTGGGCCAAACAGGAGCTTAAAGGGACTGACTCTCCAAGTCGGGAGAGTGTTAGTAAAGCATCTGGAATGTTGCACCCGAGTACCAGGTTATGAAAACTGAGACATATTTGAACACGTCTCCCGTTCACACGGTTGATCATACTCTGGGTTCCACATGCATGTTTTAGCTGAAGGAAGAATACCTTAAACCTGGGTAGTTGAAACCCGTGGAATGGGTACAATGCAATATGAATTCAAAGGGTCTTCATTTGCTCACCGAACCTCTCCAATCCTATCACTGCTGCGTTTATGCCCCTGTACACATGCTTGATTCTCTTTCGGAGACATAGCAATCCATAGGTTTTAAGATACTTACTAGTCAGGTACATTCTTAGGCGTTTAATATGCGGTGTTGAGTCCATTTGGTTGAGCAAGGAGTAGCTCTTGTCTATTCCATATTTGGCTTAAGGAACTTTATCTGTGCTCATTTCAATCTCTGGTTTTATGCAGCACCCCAACTCACCTTTACCATTAAGCAAGCATAAGTTGGTTTTCTAAATTTGAGATCCTGTTCTGTTTTGGAATTCAGTTCCTGTGTAGCCAAGTTTACATTCCGTGTATTACTGATATCTTTTGATGTTTCTTTTTCTGTGTGACTTATTTCAGTTAGAATCATCATACCTGAATCCACTCATTGTGCTGCTAAGGGCCTGATGACATAGATTTCATTGATGAGTGATACTGCATTGTACGTAAGTACCACAACTTCTTTATCCATTTTTCACTTTCTGCGATGTTGAACTTGTACTGTAAACGAGGTTCTTGTAAACAGAGGCGTCCCAAACATTGGGGTGGCTGTGTCTTTTTGATTTTAATTTCCCTAAGCTATAGGACGATATGTGGAAGTGCCCTAGGCTCTGTTGCTTTGTTTTTTCGATGTTTCAGGAAACACCATACACTTATCTCGACTGTCTGTTGGCAATGTACATCCCGCCCATCAGCATAACAAGGTTCCCAGTTCTCCATGGCCTGTCCTGCCTTTCTGGATTTTACACTTTTTTCAGATGGCCCTTTTGACCGGGGGGGAAGTGAGACTTCATTGTAGTGCAGATTTCCTTTGCAAGCTTGCTTGGTTGGCCAAAAAGGCCCTATACGTTTTTTCCTGAATATATTCAGGAAAAAACGCATACGCCCTTTTTGGCCAAGTGCATCATTGTGGACGTTCTGCCTCTTTTCCTATGCTTTCAATGCAATTCCAGTCTACCTCCTGAAATCGGTTTCCTGCAATTCTGCTCCGCTTTCAAGTCCTCTTGGCAGCCTTACTTCAGTATATTTTTGGACGATAGCTGTCATTTATAACTCTGCAGGTTTGTGAATTACAGTGCCCCTGAGCTCCTTTCTTCAACTCGCTTTCTTTTGAGCTGGCCGCAACACCGCAGGATGGCTTCAGGCCCTAATCTGGTTCCGGCACGGCACGCTGAGCCTTTGGTTATTTCCTCTTCCTGGTGGGAAATGAGAGTTAAATTTGCCCGTCCAGACACCTCCAGCTAGTCTCTAATTGGTTCTCGCTATTCCTGTTCATCTTCCGCAGAAATTGCAAACTGGGCCAAACAGGAGGTTAAAGGGACTGACTCTCCAAGTCGGGAGAGTGTTAGTAAAGCGTCTGGAATTTTGCACCTGAGTACCAGGGTACGAAAACTGAGACATATTTGAACACGTCTCCCGATCACATGGTTGATCATACTCTAGGTTCCACATGCATGTTTTAGCTGAAGGAAGAATACCTTAAACCTGGGTAGTTGAAACCCGTGGAATGGGTACCATGCAATATGACTTCAAAGGGGCTTCATTTGCTCACTGAACGTCTCCAATCCTATCACTGCTGCGTTTATGCCCCTGTACACATGCTTGATTCTCTTTCAGAGACATAGCAATCCATAGGTTTTAAGATACTTACTAGTCAGGTACATTCTTAGGCGTTTAATATGCGGTGTTGAGTCCATTTCGTTGAGCAAGGAGTAGCTCTTGTCTATTCCATATTTGGCTTAAGGAACTTTATCTGTGCTCATTTCAATCTCTGGTTTTATGCAGCACCCCAACTCACCTTTCCCCTTAAGCAAGCATAAGTTGGTTTTCTAAATTTGAGACCCTGTTCTGTTCTGTAATTCAGTTCCTGTGTAGCCAAGTTTACATTCTGTGTATTACTGATATCTTATGATGTTTCTTTTTCTGTGTGACTTATTTCAGTTAGAATCATCGTACCTGAATCCTCTCATTGTGTTGCTAAGGCCCTGATGACATAGATTTCATTGCTGAGAGATACTGCATTGTACGTAAGTACCACAAATTCTTTATCCATTGTTCACTTTCTGTGATATTGAACTTGTACGGTAAACGAGGTTCTTGTAAACAGAGGCGTCCCAAACTTTGGGGTGGCTGTGTCTTTTTGATTTTAATTTCCCTAAGCTATAGGACCATAAGTGGAAGTGCCCTAGGCTCTGTTGCTTTGTTTCTTAGATGTTTCAGGAAACACCATACACTTCTCCCGAGTGTCTGTTGGCAATTTACATCCCGCCCATCAGCATAACAAGGCTCCCAGTTCTCCATGGCCTGTCCTGCCTTTCTGGATTTTACACTTTTTTCAGATGGCCCTTTTGACCGGGGGGAAGTGAGACTTCATTGTAGTGCAGATTTCCTTTGCAAGCTTGCTTGGTTGGCCAAAAAGGGCGTATGCGTTTTTTCCTGAATATATTCAGGAAATAATGCATACGCCCTTTTAGGCCAAGTGCATCATTGTGGACGTTCTGCCTCTTTTCCTCTGCTTTCAATGCAATTCCAGTCTACCTCCTGAAATCGGTTTCCTGCAATTCTGCCCCGCTTTCAAGTCCTCTTGGCAGCCTTACTTCAGTATATTTTTGGACGATAGCTGTCATTTATAACTCTGCAGGTTTGTGAATTACAGTGCCCCTGAGCTGCTTTCTTCAACTCGCTTTCTTTTGAGCTGGCCGCAACACCGCAGGATGGCTTCAGGCCCTAATCTGGTTCCGGCACGGCACGCTGAGCCTTTGGTTAATTCCTCTTCCTGGTGGGAAATGAGAGTTAAATTTGCCCGTCCAGACAGCTCCAGCTAGTCTCTCATTGGTTCTCGCTATTCCTGTTCATCTTCCGCAGAAATTGCAAACTGGGCCAAACAGG
Source organism: Pseudorca crassidens (assembly GCF_039906515.1). Taxonomy (NCBI): domain Eukaryota; kingdom Metazoa; phylum Chordata; class Mammalia; order Artiodactyla; family Delphinidae; genus Pseudorca; species Pseudorca crassidens. Next base: position 27,176 of record NW_027136326.1, on the reverse strand, counting down.
AGGTTAAAGGGACTGACTCTCCAAGTCGGTAGAGTGTTAGTAAAGCGTCTGGAATATTGCACCCGAGTACCAGGGTACGAAACCTGAGACATATTTGAACACGTCTCCCGATCACATGGTTGATCATACTCTAGGATCCACATGCATGTTTTAGCTGAAGGAAGAATACCTTAAACCTGGAGAGTTGAGACCCGTGGAATGGGTACCATGCAATATGACTTCAAAGGGTCTTCATTTGCTCACCGAACCTCTCCAATCCTATCACTGCTGCGTTTATGCGCCTGTACACATGCTTGATTCTCTTTCGGAGACATAGCAATCCATAGGTTTTAAGATACTTACTAGTCAGGTACATTCTTAGGTGTTTAATATGCGGTGTTGAGTCCATTTCGTTGAGCAAGGAGTAGCTCTTGTCTATTCCATATTTGGCTTAAGGAACTTTATCTGTGCTCATTTCAATCTCTGGTTTTATGCAGCACCCCAACTCACCTTTACCCTTAAGCAAGCATAAGTTGGTTTTCTAAATTTGAGACCCTGTTCTGTTTTGGAATTCAATTCCTGTGTAGCCAAGTTTACATTCCGTGTATTAGAGATATCTTATGATGTTTCTTTTTCTGTGTGACTTATTTCAGTTAGAATCATCATACCTGAATCCACTCATTGTGCTGCTAAGGGCCTGATGACATAGATTTCATTGATGAGTGATACTGCATTGTACGTAAGTACCACAACTTCTTTATCCATTTTTCAATTTCTGCGATGTTGAACTTGTACTGTAAACGAGGTTCTTGTAAACAGAGGCGTCCCAAACATTGGGGTGGCTGTGTCTTTTTGATTTTAATTTCCCTAAGCTATAGGACCATAAGTGGAAGTGCCCTAGGCTCTGTTGCTTTGTTTTTTAGATGTTTCAGGAAACACCATACACTTCTCCCGAGTGTCTGTTGGCAATGTACATCCCACCCATCAGCATAGCAAGGCTCTCAGTTCTCCATGGCCTGTCCTGCCTTTCTGGATTTTACACTTTTTTCAGATGGCCCTTTTGACCGGGGGGAAGTGAGACTTCATTGTAGTGCAGATTTCCTTTGCAAGTTTGCTTGGTTGGCCAAAAAGGCCCTATGCGTTTTTTCCTGAATATATTCAGGAAAAAACGCATACGCCCTTTTTGGCCAAGTGCATCATTGTGGACGTTCTGCCTCTTTCCCTATGCTTTCAATGCAATTCCAGTCTACCTCCTGAAATCGGTTTCCTGCAATTCTGCCCCGCTTTCAAGTCCTCTTGGCAGCCTTACTTCAGTATATTTTTGGACGATAGCTGTCATTTATAACTCTGCAGGTTTGTGAATTACAGTGCCCCTGAGCTCCTTTCTTCAACTCGCTTTCTTTTGAGCTGGCCGCAACACCGCAGGATGGCTTCAGGCCCTAATCTGGTTCCGGCACGGCACGCTGAGCCTTTGGTTATTTCCTCTTCCTGGTGGGAAATGAGAGTTAAATTTGCCCGTCCAGACACCTCCAGCTAGTCTCTCATTGGTTCTCCCTATTCCTGTTCATCTTCCACAGAAATTGCAAACTGGGCCAAACAGGAGGTTAAAGGCGCTGACTCTCCAAGTGGGGAGAGTGTTAGTAAAGCGTCTGGAATGTTGCACCCGAGTACCAGGGTACGAAAACTGAGACATATTTGAACTCGTCTCCCGTTCACATGGTTGATCATACTCTGGGTTCCACATGCATGTTTTAGCTGAAGGAAGAATACCTTAAACCTGGAGAGTTGAGACCCGTGGAATGGGTACCATGCAATATGACTTCAAAGGGTCTTCATTTGCTCACCGAACCTCTCCAATCCTATCACTGCTGCGTTTATGCCCCTGTACACACGCTTGATTCTCTTTTGGAGACATAGCAATCCATAGGTTTTAAGATACTTACTAGTCAGGTACATTCTTAGGCGTTTAATATGGGGTGTTGAGTCCATTTCGTTGAGCAAGGAGTAGCTCTTGTCTATTCCATATTTGGCTTAAGGAACTTTATCTGTGCTCATTTCAATCTCTGGTTTTATGCAGCACCCCAACTCACCTTTCCCCTTAAGCAAGCATAAGTTGGTTTTCTAAATTTGAGACCCTGTTCTGTTTTGGAATTCAGTTCCTGTGTAGCCAAGTTTACATTCCGTGTATTACTGATATCTTATGATGTTTCTTTTTCTGTGTGACTTATTTCAGTTAGAATCATCATACCTGAATCCACTCATTGTGCTGCTAAGGGCCTGATGACATAGATTTCATTGCTGAGTGATATTGCATTGTACGTAAGTACCACAACTTCTTTATGCATTTTTCAATTTCTGCGATGTTGAACTTGTACTGTAAACGAGGTTCTTGTAAACAGAGGCGTCCCAAACATTGGGGTGGCTGTGTCTTTTTGATTTTAATTTCCCTAAGCTATAGGACCATAAGTGGAAGTGCCCTAGGCTCTGTTGCTTTGTTTTTTAGATGTTTCAGGAAACACCATACACTTCTCCCGAGTGTCTGTTGGCAATTTACATCCCGCCCATCAGCATAACAAGGCTCCCAGTTCTCCATGGCCTGTCCTGCCTTTCTGGATTTTACACTTTTTTCAGATGGCCCTTTTGACCGGGGGGAAGTGAGACTTCATTGTAGTGCAGATTTCCTTTGCAAGTTTGCTTGGTTGGCCAAAAAGGGCGTATGCGTTTTTTCCTGAATATATTCAGGAAACAACGCATACGCACTTTTTGGCCAAGTGCATCATTGTGGACGTTCTGCCTCTTTTCCTATGCTTTCAATGCAATTCCAGTCTACGTCCTGAAATCGGTTTCCTGCAATTCTGCCCCGCTTTCAAGTCCTCTTGGCAGCCTTACTTCAGTATATTTTTGGACGATAGCTGTCATTTATAACTCTGCAGGTTTGTGAATTACAGTGCCCCTGAGCTCCTTTCTTCAACTTGCTTTCTTTTGAGCTGGCCGCAACACCGCAGGATGGCTTCAGGCCCTAATCTGGTTCCGGCACGGCACGCTGAGCCTTTGGTTATTTCCTCTTCCTGGTGGGAAATGAGAGTTAAATTTGCCCGTCCAGACACCTCCAGCTAGTCTCTCATTGGTTCTCCCTATTCCTGTTCATCTTCCACAGAAATTGCAAACTGGGCCAAACAGGAGGTTAAAGGCGCTGACTCTCCAAGTGGGGAGAGTGTTAGTAAAGCGTCTGGAATGTTGCACCCGAGTACCAGGGTACGAAAACTGAGACATATTTGAACACGTCTCCCGTTCACATGGTTGATCATACTCTGGGTTCCACATGCATGTTTTAGCTGAAGGAAGAATACCTTAAACCTGGAGAGTTGAGACCCGTGGAATGGGTACCATGCAATATGACTTCAAAGGGTCTTCATTTGCTCACCGAACCTCTCCAATCCTATCACTGCTGCGTTTATGCCCCTGTACACACGCTTGATTCTCTTTTGGAGACATAGCAATCCATAGGTTTTAAGATACTTACTAGTCAGGTACATTCTTAGGCGTTTAATATGGGGTGTTGAGTCCATTTCGTTGAGCAAGGAGTAGCTCTTGTCTATTCCATATTTGGCTTAAGGAACTTTATCTGTGCTCATTTCAATCTCTGGTTTTATGCAGCACCCCAACTCACCTTTCCCCTTAAGCAAGCATAAGTTGGTTTTCTAAATTTGAGACCCTGTTCTGTTTTGGAGTTCAGTTCCTGTGTAGCCAAGTTTACATTCCGTGTATTAGTGATATCTTATGATGTTTCTTTTTCTGTGTGACTTATTTCAGTTAGAATCATCGTACCTGAATCCACTCATTATGCTGCTACGGGCCTGATGACATAGATTTCATTGCTGAGTGATACTGCATTGTACGTAAGTACCAAAAGTTCTTTATCCATTTTTCACTTTCTGCGATATTGAACTTGTCCCGTAAACGATGTTCTTGTAAACAGAGGCGTCCCAAACTTTGGGGTGGCTGTGTCTTTTTGATTTTAATTTCCCTAAGCTATAGGACCATAAGTGGAAGTGCCCTAGGCTCTGTTGCTTTGTTTTTTAGATGTTTCAGGAAACACCATACACTTCTCCTGAGTGTCTGTTGGCAATTTACATCCCGCCCATCAGCATAACAAGGCTCCCAGTTCTCCATGGCCTGTCCTGCCTTTCTGGATTTTACATTTTTTTCAGATGGCCCTTTTAACCGGTGGGAAGTGAGACTTCATTGTAGTGCAGATTTCCTTTGCAAGCTTGCTTGGTTGTCCAAAAAGGGCATATGCGTTTTTTCCTGAATATATTCAGGAAAAAACACATACACCCTTTTTGGCCAAGTGCATCATTGTCGACGTTCTGCCTCATTTCCTATGCTTTCAATGCAATTCCAGTCTACCTCCTGAAATCGGTTTCTTGCAATTCTGCCTTTCTTTCAATGCCTCTTCATAGCCTTTCCTCAATATCCTTTTTGAAAATTGTTGGCCTTTATAACTCTGCACGTTTTTGAATTGCAGTGGCCCTGAGCTCCATTTTTCAGCTCTTATTTTTGTGGTCTTGCCCCATAACACAGGATTCCTTGAAGCCCTATTTTTCTTCTGGGGCACCTTGCTGTGCCTTTGGTTAATTCTTCTTACTGATGTGACATTAGAGTGACATGTGCCCATTGAAACCGCTACAGCTAGTTTCTCACTGGTTCCCCCTATTCCCATTCATCCTCCGCACTAACTGCAGACTGTGCAATACCAGAACTTAAAGGCATTGACTCTCCATGTGGGGTTGTTGTTAGTAAAGCGGCTGGAATGTCGATCCGGAGCCCCAGGAGAGGAACAATGAGGTGCGTTTTAGAAACCTTTCCCGATCATATGGTATACCAGTCGCTGGGTTTCCCAAGCATGGTTTAGCTGTAGGAAGATTCCCTTCAACCTGGAGTGTTGGGACCCTTGGAATGAGTAGCATGAAGTATTGCATTAAACTTTTGGCAGTTGCTCACCAAAGCTCACCAATCCTCTCAGCCCTAAGTGTCCAGCCTTATGTCTTATCCAGCTGTGGGTTTATATGTGGTCAATCCAGGTTGCATCACAGCCCCTGAGGGAATATTGTAAGAATTTTTCTCTCTTTGATTGTTTCTGCGTTTTGTTTTTAAAATTTATTTCTGTAATGGGGTTTAGCTCATTTTCACTGCTGTGTTTGTGCTGCTCTGCACACACTTGATTCCCTTATGGAGATATATCAATACATGGGTTTTAAGATTCTTATTACTCAGATATATTTCTGTGCAGTGTATTGGGTGTGTTGAGGCCAGTTCATTGAGCAAGGTGTAGATCTTGTCTAATACCTATTTGGTTTATTGAATGGTATCTGTGCTAATTTCAAACTCTGGTTTTATGCATCACCCCACCTCTCCTTTCCCCTTAAGCTGACATAAGTGTGTTTTCTAAATGTGAGACACTGTTCTGTTTTGTAATTCATTTTTTGTGCAGCCATATTTACCCTCCCTCTATAAGTGATATCTTATGATATGTTTCTTTTTCTGTTTGACTTATTTCAAGTAGTATTATCGGACGTAAATCCACTCTTTAACCTTCTACTAGCCTTATTACATTGATTTCATGGTGAAGAGATATTCCATTGTACATAAGTACCACATCTTCTTTATCCATTGTTCTCTTTCCTGGGATATTTAAGGTGTACTGAAGTTGAGGTTCTTGTAAACAGAGTAGCCCTAAACTGTGGTGTGCTTGTGTCTTGTTGATTTTTAGACTTCCCTAGATATACTCCCATGATTGGAAGTGTCCTATGCTCTGTAGCTCTGTTTTTTTAGATGGTTTAGGAACCACCATACACTTCTCCAGAGTGGCTCTCGGCAGTTCACACACTGCCCATCAGCGTATAAAGGCTCCCTGTTCTCCATGGCCTGTCCTGCATTTCTGGTTTTTACAATTTTTTAGGATGGCCCTTTTGACCAGTGGGAAATGAGACTTCTTTGTTGTGCACATTTGCATTGCTTGCTTGTTTCCTTGCCCATAAGGTGCATATGCGTTTTTTCCTGGATATAATCAGGAAAAAACGCATACGCCCTTTTGGGCCAACTGCATCATTATCGAAATTCTGCCGCTTTTCATGTGCTTTAAAGACGAGTCCAATCTATCTCTTGAAATCTGTTTCTTGCAATTCTGTCTTGCATTCAGATCCTCTTCTTTGCCTTACCTCAACATAATTTTGGACGTTAGTTTTCATTTATAACTCTGCAGGTTTGTGAATTGCAGTGACCCTGAGCTCCATTTTTTAAGTTGCTCTTTTGTGAGCTGGCCTCAAACCCGCAGGATTGCTTCAGGCCCTATTTTGGCTCCAGCGAGGTGGGCTGAGCCTTTTTTTAATTCTTATTCTTAATGGGAAATTAGAGTGATATGTGCCCGTCCAAACCCCTACAACTATTCTCTCATTGGTTCCCCCTCTTCCCGTTCATCCTCCTCACAATTTGCAAAATGTGTGAAACAGAAGTTTAAATGTGCTGATTCTCCAAGTGGGGAGATTCTAAGTAACGTGGCTGGAATGGTGAACAGGAGCACCAGGAGAGGATAAATGAGCTGCATTTTAGACACATCTCCCGATCACATGGTGTACAGTCCTCTGGGTTTTCCATGCATGTTTTAGCTGTAGGAAGATCCCTTGAACCTGCAGATTTGGGACCCATTGAATGGGCACCAGGTAGTATTACTTTAAAGGGTGTGCATTTCCTCACCCAACCTCACATTTCTCTTAGCGCGAACAGTTTCCAGCCTTATGTCTCATCCTGCTGTGGGTCTAGACGTGTTCAATCCATGTTGCATCACCATCCCTGAGGAAAAGTTGTAAGAGGTTTTCTCTGTCTCTCTGTCGTTTATTTTTTTCAATTTATTACTATATTGGTTACAGCTGATTTTCAAAGCTCTGTTTCTTGCTGCTGTACATCCACTTGATTCACGTACAGAGAGACATCAGTAAATTCTTTTTCAGATTCTTACCAGTCGTATATATTCTTTTCCGGTGACTTGAGTGTGCTGAGTGCAGTTCTTTTAGCTACCGTGTAGGCCTTGTTGATTATCAGTTTGGTATTTGGAATGGTATCTTTGCTAATTTCAACCTCCTGGATGATGCCTCACCCCTCCCCACCTTTCCCGTTTAGCAGCCTTATGCGTGTTTTCTACATATTTGACTATGTTTTTGTTTTGTAATTTATTTCATGTGTAGCTATTTTGGATTCCACCTTTAAGTGATATCTTATGATATGTGTCTTTTTCTTTTTGAATTCTGTCACTTAGAATGATCATACGTAACTCCTCTGGAGTTGTTACAACTGGCCATATTTCATTGATTTCCAGGCTGAGTAATATTCCACTCTACATAAGTACCACATCTCTATCCATTTTTTCCCTCCAGAGACATTTAAGTTATATCCTAGTCGAGGATCTTTTAAACAGAGAGGGGGTAAACATTGGGGTGCCTGTGTCCTCTCGATTTTTGTTTTTCCCAAGATATACGCCCATGAGTGCAAGTGCCCTATGCTCTGTAGCTCATTTTTTAGATGCTTTAGTAAACACAATACACTTCTCCAGAATGGCCGTTGGCAATATACATTTCCACTATAAGTCTCACAGGGCTCCCTCTTCTCCTTGCCCTGTCCTGCATTTCTGTTGTTTACGCTTTATGAGGATGGCTCTTGTGACTGATGCGAAGTGATATCTTTTGTAGTATTGATTTCCAGTGCCCACCTGTTTGGTTGGCTAAAAAATTGTATGCCCTTTTCTTGAATATATACAGAAAAAAACGCATACACCCTTTTTGGCCAACTGCAATGTTGGCAATGTTCAGCTCCTTTTCTTGTGCTTAATGGTGAGTCCTTTCTACCTCCTCAAATCCCTTTCCTGCCATTCTCCCTTGCTTACAAGTCCTTTTCTCTGACTTTCCTCAAGACATTTTTCAGTGATGGATATTTTCAACTCTGCAGTTTCGTGAATTTTACTGCCCCTGAGTTCCATTGTTCAACTTGTGTTTATGGGAACTGGCCACAAAGCAGCGGGATTTCCTCAAGCCCTATACTGTTTCCATGGGCAACCCTAGCCTTTGGTCAATTCGTCTTCCTGATTGGAAATTAGAGTGACATGTGCCTGTCTGAACACCTAGGACTTGTCTCTCATTGTTCCTCATCCTTCCGCTTCATCCTCTGGACAAATTCCAAACTGTACGCAACAGGATGTTGACAGTGCTGACATCTCCAAGTGGGGAGACTGTTAGTAAAGACGCTGGAGGGGTGAACCCGAGCACCAGGAGATGAGGAGATGAGATGCCTTTTCCAAACTCTTCCCGATCAGACGGTATACTATCCTCTGGGTGTGACAGACATGTTTTAGCAGTAGGAAGAGTCCCATTCATGTAAGGAGAACACCAGGGCTTTTTCAAAATCAGTGTCTCCCCGAAACCCAAACTGGGGAATTTTTTAAGCTATGGCTACACATATGTTCATTAAGGGCCTTGGGAAGTAGGCAGAGTCCAAACTTTAGATGATTGAAGTCTTCAGGGTCAGAAGCACTCACCACCAGCTTCCCTTAGGTTACACTTTAACTGTCATTGATAGATGATGTCAATAAAAATATATATTCTTTTTCAGATTATTTCCCCTTATAGGTTATTGCAAAATGTTGAGTGTAGTTCCCTGTGTTATACAGTAGTTCCTTGTTGATGATCTATTTTATACATAGCAGTGTGTATGTGTTAATCCCAAACTGTTAATTTATCCCTCCTCCCACATTTCCCCTTTGGTAATAATAAATTATAAGATTTTATACTTCTCAGAAATGGGGGAGCTGAAAGAGAGGTATCATTTTCAATGGAAAAGCATTTAAAACAAGATTGAAGCTTTAACCAAGATTATTAGATGTACATCCTTGGAAAGAAATCACTTCATTTCTCTAATATTGACCTGACAAATAAGACAAACCCTTTCACTGAACTTGCTTATAATAAAGTGATGGAAATATCAAATGGAAGTGTTAGAAACATCTTATTTTACCCGAGCCTTATACACTGTTCTATGTTAACTACAGTTTGGCTCACACATCTGTTCATTGAGGTTACAATAGTCTCAATTTCTGTTACTGATCCTCCAGAGTGGACCCCAACAAGTGTCCCCCTGCCCAGTGTCATTGGGGCCAACAGATCGAGACTGAGTTTGGTTCACAAGCAAAGGAAACTTTATATTTTGATCAGAGAATGGAGAGGTGAGAGCATGCACTACCCCGTGGGCTGTGGGCTGGGCTGCTGTGTAGAGATCCTGTCAGAGTCAGTGGGAGGGAGGGGACAGAGCTTTCAAGGGCTGGGTTGGCTGCAGCTCAGGCTCTATATCGTGGAGTCTGCACTGGGCCCCAGGAGCTGAGGTGTCGACCCAGCCATTCTGCACTAGGAAATCTGGTCTGAAGTGCCGGGTGTGGAACCTCTGCATGCGAGACCCTAGGAGTACGTGAAATTAGACAAAGCACAAAGGATAAAAAAGTTAGACTTGACTTTATTGCCCAGATTCTATTTTTATCTCCCAGGGATTTTTAATGGGCTTTGCTGGGGACAAACCCCTCCTCTGCTTTTTGTCCCGTTCCTCATTCTTGGAGTGCTGAGGGTGCAGACCCTTCTTCTGTAACTGCTGAGTGCTGAGTTGGGAGCCCTCATACCCAGGGGCGAGGGTCAGAACTTCTCCCCAGCAGCCTCCAGGTGACGTTGATTGTCCCCAGGCCCCCTGCCTCCTTGCTCGTCCACCTGAGCACCAGTATTGGAAGTGTTATAGATTCTAATGACCTTTAAGGGTCCAGGAAAGAGATGTGCAGAGACGCTGTGGGGGCTGGTTTCACCCCACCCCACATTTGTTCGGCCACCTTAGGCTGACCGTTTCTGCCAGCCTAGATGCTCTGACCAGTAGTCTGTGCTTTCTTCAATTAGGCCCCTGAATTAACGTACAAACAGCACCAGGTGTCAGAGCCCTGCCCACTCAACTCCCAGGCAGTCCAGGGTCAGTGGTGATCAAGGACCATGATGGCCACTGAGTCAACAGCCTTTTGAAGTAAACAGGAGTCCAGCCGGTCTTATTGGCCACCATCATCACGGTGTCTGTAGGCTTTTCTATGGTGACAGTGTGATATACGGTTCCCCTGCCAAGATTATTAGCTCCCCTCTGGGTGCAGTAAGTCCTGCAAGCAGTAGTCTACTCTTTTGGGACACACTCTTGTTGTTTTATGAGAGAAACTCCAGGTCAAGTGATGTTCACACGAGTCGTCATGGTGCCCTGTTGCCCCCGGTTATCTCTCTGGATGTTGGAGTTGGAAGGCCTCCTCACTCGAGGTTGGTGTGCCAACGGAGCGAACCCTGCAACTTCAGGGCATGGTTGGTGGTTAAGATCACCACGTGGGGTCCTTTTCCCTTAGGAGGGAGGTGGCCTTTTGGGCTGCTGATTTCCAGGTTTTTAGATACCGCCAGTATCTTGGCCAGATGTGGCAGTGGGCCAAGCCCCTTGGTGACCGTAGTTTATCCTACCTGGATGGCATTCTTGCATTGTTCCATTTCAAGTGGTCCCAGTTTTTGCACTAATTCTCCAATGGCGATTCACCTTTCACCGGGAATGTAAAGGTCAAAGGGTTTAGCTAAATTAGGGAGTTCCAGGGCAAGGGTCTGAATTGACTGCTCTTTCCATTCTTGAAAGGCCACTTCTGGATTCTATTCAAAAGGATCATCATCTTTTCCTTTCAGTGTTTCATATAGAGGCCCAGCTAGTAGACTATAGTTAGGGATCCAGAAGCAGCAAACCCTGGCCTCCCCAGGAACCCCTAAGCTGTCTTCTAGTTTTAGAAAGGGGTAAGGCTGAAAATGGTTTCTTCCCTTTCCTGGGATGGGCTTCTCCGACCTTCTGTGAGAATGAAGCCCAGGCAGGTCACCGCAGTCTGTGATATTTGAGCTTCTTTTTGGACGACTTCTATCCTTTATTGGTTTGGTAGTTCAGAGGCCTCCTTAGTAGGGCTGGCGATCAGAATGTCGTCTGCGTATTGAAGGAGGGTTTCCTTTTCCAGAGGTAGAACTTTTAGGTCTTTACCTAAGCTTTCCCCAAAGACGGTGTGGGAATTTTTGCACCCTTGGGGCCAGACGGCCCGGAAGTATTGTTTTAGTTGTATGTTGAGTCCTGCCACTCACAAGCCAAAATTTCTTGTGACTCTGGGACTAATGGAATACAAAAGAAGACATCATTGAAGACTAATACAGAATACCATGTCCTGGTGGTTGGTAGAATGACCAGCAGGGTATAGGAATTAGGAGCATCTGGAGGTATATCCTCGGTGGCTTCACTGACTGTCCTGACATCCTTTACCAGGTCCCCAGCAGCCCATGGGGCTCTCGTGGTCAGACCAATCCCTGGATACAGAGCTACCCTTGCAGGTACCGTGGCAGGGCTGGGCACACAGGAACCATGCACATAGCCCTCATTGCAGAGCACCCCCAGCTCACCTGTCACTCAGAGCTGACACAGAGCACCTCAGAGCAGGACTTGAACTAACAAACAGCAGCTGTGACAGGTCTGTGACCCTGGGCATCACTCTGTATGGCCTCCCTCCACCTGGTCTTCCAGAGACTTCCACTGCACCCGGGGCACCAGGCCTCTGTCTCCAACCACCACCCACCCCTCCTCTCCCTGACTCCTGGGTTCCTCTCATTAGGAGAGGGTTTTCTTGAAGTTGTCTCCCACTCATGGGCCAGATAAAATGATTAGAAAACAAGCCAAAGCTGCAGCCCCTTGTCTATCTTGACTCTCAGGAGCCCACACCTGTTCCTTGGACCTGGCCGGTTCAGCAAGTTCCATTTTCTGCAACTGTGAGCCCCTGAGGGGTGATGATTGGCTGACCTGGGCAGCCTTACCGTGCCGGCCAGCCCTCCCCAGGTGTGCCTGGGTTGAGATCAATATAAATACCACTCCAGGCAGCAAGAGCCCCTGCAGCCGTGCCTGACGCCATTTTCTCTGCCCTGTCAGCAGTCTCGGAGCTGGGCTGGTGGGAGGGAGTGAGAGGCCACGGCTTTGTGGGTGGCCCAGTGTGAGTGGGGCTCTGCTGGACTTTCTGCAGCAGTTGCCAGGCTGCCACCTGCTAAGGAAGAGGATGTGTCACCCATACCTGCTGCTGGAATTTCTCCCTGGGCAGAGGTGAGGAAGGAAAAAAGCAGTGGGGGCAGGGACAGGACGGGTATCTCAGGCAGGGAAATGGAAATCTTCCAGAAGAGCACCCAGGGCCAGTACCATCCTGGCTGGCCTGCAGGCACCAAGTCGGCCGGCATGCTGTCACTCGTGTGGCTCCATGGCCCTTCCTCTAGGCTTTTAAGTCCTTGTACATATTCAGGTGTTTTACCTGGGAAGGTTGGGAACAGTTCAGCAGCAGCTGGCCTGGGGCTCATCTCACGTTTACTCACAGATGCCTCGGCACGGTCCCCCAGGCTTGTAATGAGGACACTCCTTGCGGGGGGGCTGCTGGCTGCATGCGAGATGATTCCCCACCTCTGACCAACTTCAGAATTGTCTACCACTGAAGCAAGTGTCCTGATAGGGTTTTCATCTGTATAACTGGTGGGTTCTGTTTTGTTTTTTTCTTTTTTGTTTCAAGGTAGGTTTTATTCCTCTTTTTTGTACTTATGGATGTAAGCATGGAAATAATTCATTCATATAAATACATGTATGTGAAGGGAATAACTTTTTTCCGTTTTTTAAAAAATTTTATTTTTCATTTTATTTTATTTATTTTTTATACAGCAGGTTCTTATTGGTTATCTATTTTATACATATAAATGTATACATGTCAATCCCAATCTCCCAACTCCTCCCACCACCACCCCCCCCATGGCTTTCCCCTCTTCGTGTCCATACATTTGTTCTCTACATCTGTGTCTCTATTTCTGCCCTTCAAACCGGTTCATCTGTACCATTTTTCTAGGTTCCACATATATGCGTTAATATACAATATTTGTTTTTCTCTCTCTGACTTACTTCACTCTGTATGACAGTCTCTAGATCCATCGACGTCTCTACAAATGACCCAATTTCATTCCTTTTTATGGCTAATAGTCCATTTTATATATGTACCACATCTTTATCCATTCGTCTGTCTGTGGGCATTTAGGTTGCTTCCATTACCTGGCTATTGTAAATAGTGCTGCAATGAACATTGTGGTGAATGTGTCTTTTTGATTTATGGTTTTCTCTGGGTATATGCCCAGTAGTGGGTTGCTGGATCATATGGTAATTCTATTTTTAGTTTTTTAAGGAACCTCCATACTGTTCTCCATAGTGACTATCAATTTACATTCCCACCAATCGTGGAAGAGGGTTCCTTTTCTCCACACCCTCTCCAGCATTTGTTGTTTGTAGATTTTCTGATGATGCCCATTCTAACAGGTGTGAGGTGATACCTCATTGTAGTTTTGATTTGCATTTCTCTAATAATTAGTGATGTAGAGCAGCTTTTCATGTGCTCCTTGGCCATCTCTACGTCTTTTTGGAAGAAATGTCTATTTAGATCTTCTGCCCATTTTTGTATTGGGTTGTTTGTTTTTTTAATATTGAGCTGCATCAGCTGTTTATATATATTGGAGATTAATCCTTTGTCCATTGATTCAGTTGCAAATATATTCTCCCATTCTGAGGGTTGTCTTTTTGTGTTTGTAGTTTCCATTGCTTTGCAAAAGCTTTTACGTTTCATTAGGTCCCATTTGTTTAGTTTTCTTTTTTATGTCATTACTCTAGGAGGTGGATCAAAAAAGATCTTGCTGTGATTTATGTTAGAGTATTCTTCCTATGTTTTCCTCTAAGAGTTTTATACTGTCCGGTCTTACATTAAGGTCTCTAATCCATTTTGAATTTATTTTTGTGTATGGTGTTAGGGGGTGTTCTAATTTCATTCTTTTACATGTAGCTGTCCATTTTTCCCAGCACCACTGATTGAAGACACTGTCTTTTCTCCATTGTATAGTCTTGCCTACTTTGTCATAGATTAGTTGACCATAGGTGTGTAGGTTTATCTCTGGGCTTCTTTCTTTTTTATTTTCCTTTTACACCTTTATTGGAGTATAATTGCTTTACAATGGAGTGTTAGTTTCTGCTGTATAACAAAGTGAATCAATTATACATATACATATATCACCATATCCCCTCCCTCTTACATCTCCCTCCCACCCTCCACATCCCACCCCTTTAGGTGGTCGCAAAGCACCGAGCTGATCTCCCTGTGCTATGTGGCTGCTTCCCAGTAGCTATCGATGTTACATTTGGTAATGTATATATGTCCATGGCACTCTCTCACTTCGTCCCAGCTTACCCTTCCCCCTCCCCGTGTCCTCAAGTCCTTTCTCTATGTCTGTGTCCTTAATCCTGTCCTGCCCCTAGGTTCTTCATAAACTTTTTTCTTTAGATTCCATATATCTCTGTTAGTACACGATATTTATTTTTCTCTTTCTGACTTACTTCACTGTGTAGGACAGACTCTAAGTCCATCCCCCTCACTACAAATAACTCAGTTTTGTTTCTTTTTATGGCTGAGTAATATTCCATTTATATATGTGCCAGATATTCTTTATCCATTTATCTGTCGATGGACACTTAGGTTGCTTCCATGTCCTGGCTATTGTAAGTAGAACTGCAATGAACATTGTTGTATATAACTCTTTTTGAATTATGGTTTTCTCAGGGCAAATGCCCAGTAGTTGGATTGCTGGGTCGTATGGTACTTCTATTTTTAGTTTTTTCAGGAACCTCTATACTGTTATCCCTAGTGGGTATAGCAATTTACATTCCCAGCAACAGTGCAAGAACGTTCCCTTTTCTCCAGTAAATGCCTCTCCAGCATTTATTGTTTGTAGATTTTTTGATGATTGCCATTCTGACTGCTGGGAGTTGATACCTCACTGTAGTTTTGATTTGCATTTCTCTAATGATTAGTGATGTTCAGCATCCTTTCATGTGTTTATTGGCAATCTGTATATCTCCTTTGGAGAAATGTCTATTTAGGTCTTCTGCCCATTTTTGGATTGTGTTGTTTGTTTTTGTGATATTGAGCTACACGAGCTGCTTGTAAATTTTGGAGATTAATCTTTTGTCATTTGCTTCATTTGAAAACATTTTCTCCCATTCTGAGGGTTGTATTTTCGTCTTGTTTATGTTTTCCTTTGCTGTGCAAAAGCTTTGAAGTTTCATTAGGTCCCATTTGTTTATTTTTGTTTTTATTTCCACTTCTCTAGGAGGTGGGTCAAAAAGGATCTTGCTGTGATTTATGTCATAGAGTGTTCTGCCTATGTTTTCCTCTAATAATTTTATAGTGTCTGGTCTAACATTTAGATCTCTAATTCATTTTGAGTTTATTTTTGTGTATGGTGTTATGGAGTGTTCTAATTTCATTCTTTCACGTGTAGTTGTCCAGTTTTCCCAGCACCACTTACTGAAGAGACTGTCTTTTCTTCATTGTATATCTTTGCCTCCTTTGTCATAGATGAGTTAGCCATAGGTACGTAGGTTTATCTCTGGGCTTTCTATCTTGTTCAATTGATCTATATTTCTGTTTTTGTGCCAGTACCATATAGTCTTGATTAATGTAGCTTTGTAGTATAGTCTGAAGTTAGGAAGTCTGATTCCTCCAGCTCTTTTAATTTCCCTCAAGACTGCTTTGGCTATTCGGGGTCTTTTGTGTCTCCATACAAATTTTAAGATTTTTTTGTTCTAGTTCTGTAGAAAATGCCAGTGGTATTTGATAGGGATTGCATTGAATCTGTAGCTTGCTTTGGGTACTATAGTCATTTTCACAATATTGGTTCTTCTAATCCAAGAACATGGTTTATACCTCCATATGTTTATATCATCTTTGATTTCTTTCAGCAGTGTCTTATAGTTTTCTGAGTACAGGTCTTTTACCTCCTTATGTAGGTTCATTCCTCCGTATTTTATTCTTTTTGTTGCAATGGTGAATGAGATTGTTTCCTTAATTTCTCTTTCTGATCTTTCATTGTTAGTGTATAGGAATGCAAGAGATTTCTGTGCATTAATTTTGTATCCTGCAACTTTACCAAATTCATTGATTAGCTCTAGTAGTTTTCTGGTGGCATCTTTAGGATTCACTATGTGTAGTATCGTGTCATTTGCAAACAGTGACAATTTTACTTCTTCTTTTCCAATTGTATTCCTTTTATTTCTTTTTCTTCTCTGATTACTGTGTCTAGGACTTCCAAAACTATGTTGAGTAATAGTGGTGACATCCTTGTCTTGTTCCTGATCTTAGAGGAAATGCTTTTAGTTTTTCACTATTGAGAATGATGTTTGCTGTGGGTTTGTCATATACTGCCTTTATTATGTTGAGGTAGATTCCCTCTATGCCCACTTTTTGGAGACTTTTAATCATAAATTGGTGTTGAATTTTGTCGAAAGCTTTTCCTGCATCTATTGGGATGATCATATTTTTATTCTACAATTTGTTAATATGGTGTATCACATTGATTGATTTGTGTATATTGAAGAATTCTTGCATCCCTGGGATAAACCCCACCTGATCATGGTGCATGATCCTTTTAATGTGTTGTTCAATTCTGTTTCCTAGTATTTTGTTGAGGATTTTTACATCTATATTAATCAGTGATATTGGTCTCTAATTTTCTTTTTCTGTAGTATCTTTGTCTGGTTTTGGTATCAGGGTGATGGTGGCCTCATATAATGAGTTTGGGAGTGTTCCTTCCCCTGAAAAGTTCTGAAGAGTTTGAGAAGATTGGGTGTTAGCTCTTGTCTAAATGTTTGATAGAATTCACCTCTGATGCCATCTAGTTCTGGACTTTTGTTTGTTGGAAGATTTTTAATCACACTTTCAATTTCATTACTTGTGATAGGTCTGTTCATATTTTCTATTTCTTCCCGGTTCAGTCTTGGAAGGTTATGCCTTTCTAAGAATTTGTCCATTTCTTCCAGGTTGTCCATTTTATTGGCAGAGTTGTTTGTAGAGGTCTCTTAGGATGCTTTGTATTTCTGTGGTGTCTGTTACAACTTCTCCTGTTTCATTTCTAATTTTATTGATTTGAGTCCTCTCCCTCTTTTACTTGAGTCTGGCTAAAGGTTTATCATTTTTGTTTATCTTCTCAAAGAACCAGCTTTTAGTTTTATTGATCTTTGCTATTGTTTTTATTTCATTTATTTCTGCTCTGATCTTTATGATTTCTTTCCTTCTATTAACTTTGGGTTTTGTTCTTCATTCTCTAGTTCCTTTAGGTGTAGGGTTAGATTGTTTATTTGAGATTTTTCTGGTTTCTTGAGGTAGGCTTTTATTGCTATAAACTTCCCTCTTAGAACTGTTTTTGCTGCATCCCATAGGTTTTGGATCATCGTGTTTTTGTTGTCATTTGTCTCTAGGTATTTTTTGATTTCCTCTTTGATTTCCTCAGTGATCTCTTGGTTATTTAGAAATGTATTGTTTAGCCTCCATGTGTTTGTTTTTTACGTTATCTTCCCTGTAATTGATTTCTAATCTCATAGCATTGTGGTCAGAACAGCTGCTTGATATGATTTCAGTTTTCTTAAATTTACTGAGGCTTTATTTGTGACCCAAGATGTGATCTATCCCGGAGAATGTTCCGTGTGCCATTGAGAAGAACTTGTAGTCTGCTGTTTTTGGATGGAATGTCCTATAAATATCCATTAAATCTATCTGGTCTATTGTGTCATTTAAAGCTTGTGTTTCCTTATTAATTTTCTGTCTGGATGATCTCCATTGGTGTAAGTGAGGTGTTAAAGTCCCTTGCTATTATTGTGTTACTGTTGATTTCCTCTTTTATAGCTGTTAGCAGTTGCCTTATGTATTGAGGTGTTCCTGTGTTGGGTACATATATATTTATAATTGTTATATCTTGGATTGATCCCTTGATCATTATGTAGTGTCCTTCCTTGTCTCTTGTAACATTCTTTATTTTAAAATCTATTTTATCTGATATGAGTATTGCTACTCCAGCTTTCTTTTGATTTTCATTTGCATGGAATATATTTTTCCATCCTCTCACTTTCAGTCTGTATGTGTCCCTAGGTCTGAAATGGGTCTCTTGTAGACAGCATATATATGGATCTTGTTTTTGTATCCATTCAGTGAGCCTGTGTCATTTGGTTGGAGCATTTAATCCATTCACGTTTAAGGTAATTATCAATATGTATGTTCCTATTATTATTTTCTTAATTGTTATGGGTTTGTCTTAGTGGGTCCTTTTCTTCTCTTGTGTTTCCCACTTAGAGAAGTTCCTTTAGCATTTGTTGTAGAGCTGGTTTCGTGGTGCTGAATTCTCTTAGCTTTTGCTTGTCTGTAAAGCTTTTGATTTCTCCATCAAATCTGAATGAGATACTTGCTGGGTGGAGTACTCTTGGTGGTAGGTTCTTCCCTTTCATCACGTTAAAGTTATCATGCCACTCCCTTCTGGCTTGTAGATTTTCTGCTGAGAAATCAGCTGTTAACCTTATGGGAATTCCGTTGTATGTTGTCATTTTTCCCTTGTTGCTTTCAATAATTTTTCTTTGTCTTTAATTTTTTCAATTTGATTACTGTGTGTCTCGGCATTTTTCTCCTTTGGTTTATCCTGCCTGGGACTCTCTGCACTTCGTGGACTTCGGTGGCTATTTCTTTTCCCATGCTAGGGAAGTTTTCAACTATAATCTCTTCAGATATTTTCTCGAGTCCTTTCTCTCTCTGTTCTCCATCTGGGACCCCTATAATGCGAATGTTGTTGCATTTAATGTTGTCCCAGAAGTCTCTTAGGTTGTCTTCATTTATTTTCATTCTTTTTCTTTATTTTGTTCCATGGCAGTGATTTCCACCTTTCTGTCTTCCAGGTCACTTATCCGTTCTTCTGTCACAGTTATTCTGCTACTGATTCCTTCTAGTGTATTTTTCATTTCAGTTATTGTATTGTTCATCTCTGTTTGTTTGTTCTTTAATTCTTCTAGGTGTTTGTTCCTTAATTCTTCTAGGTCTTTGTTAAGCATTTCTTGCATCTTCTCGATCTTTGCCTCCATTATTTTTCTAAGGTCTTGGATCATCTTCACTATCATTATTCTGAATTCTTTTACTGAAAGGTTACCTATCCCCACTTCATTTCGTTGTTTTTCTGAGGATTTATCTTGTTCCTTGATCTGGTATAAAGTCCTCTGCCTTTTCATTTTCTCTATCTTTCTGTGAATGTGGTTTTCCTTCCACAGGCTGCAGAATTGTAGTTCTTCTTGCTTCTGCTGTCTGCTCTCCAGTGATTGAGTCTATCTGAGAGGCTTGTGCAAGCTTCCTTATGCGAGGGACTGGTGGTGGGTAGAGCTGGGTGTTGTTCTGGTGGGCAGAGCTTTAATCTGCTTGTCTGTGGATTAAATAAAAGTTTAATAAAAAGTTTAATCCACTTGTCTGCTGATGCATGGGGCTGGGTTCCCTCCCTGTTGGTTGTTTGGACTGAGGCGACCCAGCACTGGAGCCTACCTTGCTCTTGGTGGGGCTAATGGTGGACTCTGGGAGAGTTCACACCAAGGAGTATTTCCCAGAACTTCTGCTGTCAGTGTCGTTGTCCCCATGGTGAGCCGCAGCCACACCCCACCTCTGCAGGAGACCCTCTAAAACTAGCAGCAAGGTATGATCATTCACCTATGGGGTGACTGCTCCTTCCCCTGGGTCCTGATGTGCACACTACTTTGTGTGTGTCCTCCAAGAGTGGAGTCTCTGTTGAGACTCTGAGTCTCTGAATGCAGTTGAGACTCTGAGTGGAGTCGCACAGACTCTGGGTCCTGTGAAGCTTCGATGTTTTGTGGTTCTAGAAATCCTATAGGAGACGGTCCACAGCAGGTGAAGCTAATGCTGTCATAGAGGTGGTGAAACCAAAGATCTGCAGTTCCGACTAGAGGTGCTGATGTACAAACAGGACAAAATCATCTCATGTGAATGTAGTTCAGGCACGTTTAAAGTGAATGCAGTCATGTTAATGCCTAACATCTTCTATCTTGTGCCTCTCCTCAAGGACCCCCTCCTCAGTTCCTGAGGCTCCTGTAAGTCATGTACAGGGGAATGGAGAGTGGGCTCTGTCCAGTCTGAGCCCTGAGTTACCCTGTGTGTATCTTAGGATACTTTGTATTTCTGTGGTGGCTCTTGTAACATCATCTCTTTCAGTTCTGATTTATTTGGCCCCTCTCTTTAAAAAAAATACTACTGTTGTCTTTTATTCTTTACAGAAGTTTAATAAGTGTTTGATCTACTACCCTTACTCTATGTATACTTTTTGCCGTGAGATTTTTACTTTTGTTTGTTTCCTTGTTACTGTCAATAATTAGTGAGAATTCTTTTAAGCTACCTTCAACATTGCTTATAAAGCTGCTTTATTAGTGATGACAGAGCTTTAATGGAAGTCATGTTCTGGTTGTAAATTAGAATGCAATGTGCCAGCAAAAAGCCCCTTAAGTGTATGTCTCATTACTTCTCGTTCTTTTTTTCCCCTTTTTTTCTCTCTTTTTTTTCTTGTTCTTTTTTTAATGTTTATTTTTTATCAGAGCAAATTTGATTAAAATGTTTTGTTTGTTCTAGGTGTGTAAGATGTGGTTCTTTTACACATATACATGTATCTATACTTCTTCAGATCGTTTTCTCATGTAGCTTGTGACACAATGTTGAGTAGTCTTCTCTTGGTATTCCGTAGGTCTTTGGTGATTATATATTTCACATGTGTTTCTATATCTATGTTAACCCCAATATCCTAATGTATCCAGTCCTCACACCTTTCCATTTGGTGAACCATAACTTTGTTTAATGAATCTGTGATTGCCTTTCTCTGTGGAAATATCTTCATTGGTATCAATTTTTAGCTAACACCTATAAGTGATATTATAGGATATGTGTCTTTTGCTGTCTGACTTAGTACAATTTGCCTGATTACCTCTAGAATCATCTACGGTGCTGCAAATGGCATTGTTTCATTTTTTTCCCTAGATAATATTCCATCTGTACATGTACCAGTTCTTCTTTGTCCACTCACCTGTTGATGGACTTTTTGGTTGCCTCCATGTCTTGGCTATTGTAATACTGCTGCACTGCACATTTGCCTGCCTGTGTCTTTACAATTCTGTCTTCTTATGTTATAGGCCCAGGAGTGGGCATCCTGTATCATATGGTATCTCGGGGTTTACCGTTTAAATGCACCACGATTCTGTGCTCATTATTGGCTCTTTCCAGGTTACATCCCACTTAAAGTTGAGGGTATGCATTTCTCCACAACACCTTCAGCATTTATTTATTTATTTATTTTAAATATCTTTATTGAAGTATAATTGCTTTACAATGGTGTGCTAGCTTGTGCTTTACAACAAAATGAATCAGTTATACATATACATATGTTCCCATATCACTTCCCTCTTGCATCTCCCTCCCTCCCACCCTCCCTCCCCTCCAGGCGGTCACAAAGCACCGAGCTGATCTCCCTGTGCCATGCTGCTGCTTCCCACTAGCTATCTACCTTACGTTTGGTAGTGTATATATGTCCATGCCTCTCTCTCCCTTTGTCACAGCTTACCCTTCCCCCTCCCCATATCCTCAAGTCCATTCTCTAGTAGATCTCTGTCTTTATTCCTGTTTTACCCCTAGGTTCTTCATGACATTTTTTTCCCTTAAATTCCAGGTATATGTGTTAGCATACGGTATTTGTCTCTCTCTTTCTGACTTACTTCACTGTGTATGACAGACTCTAGGTCTATCCACCTCATTACAAATAGCTCAATTTCGTTTCTTTTTATGGCTTCAGCATTTATTGTTTGTAGTTTTCTTGCTGATGGATATTCTGACTGGTGTGAGCTGATACCTCTTTGTGGTTGAATTTGCATATGACTCATAATCCTTTGAAATTGAGCTTTAAGTCATGTCCTTTTTATTTTTCAAACTGTGATTACAGTTTAGCTCTTCAAAGTGTTTTCTAAAGTATGTGTTACATTTTGAAATTTATTGGCCATTACCTCCCTCAAAACATTTTGAGGGCAGGTTTCATTTACAGCCCTGCAGTACTTGTTCACATGAAGTGACCATTAGCACAGGCTTTAAAGCTGCTTTTGCAGGTAACGGCCAGATTGCGGCAGCCTTTCTTTGTTCCCCATGCTGGTACTAGGGAAACAGAGCTTCCGGCCGGTGGTCTTCCTCGGTTATAAATTAGAGTGGAATGTGCCCGGATAAACCCCCAAAGGCTGATGTCTCCTTACTTTTGTTTGTTTTTTTAATTTAATTTATATTTTTATCGGAATAATATTCCATTTTGTATATGGACCACTTCTTGGTGCATTGCTCTGTTGAGGGACATTTTCGTTGCTTCCAAGTGTTGGCTATATTAAATATTGCTGGAGTGCAAGATTGCCAGCTTGTGACTTTTTGATTCTCATTTTCTCAGGTGATAGTCCCAGCAGTGGGTATGACTGATTGACTAGTAGCTCAATGTTTACCTTTTCAAAGCACCTCCATTGTGTTTTCATTAGTGGCTCTTACCATGTCTCCCTTAGAGCCGAGGGTACGAACTTCTCCACAATCCCTTCAGCATTTATAGTTTGCAGCATTTTTGCTAATGGCCAATCTGACTGCTGTGACCTGATAGGTTTTTGTAATTTGGGTTTGCATGACTTTAAAAATTCCTAAAATTCATCATTTTCCATGCCTTTTTCCTTTTTGTTAAAAATCAAGTGTGAGTACAATCTATCTCTTGAAGCTGTCTTCTTGGAAGGTTGCCCTCTTTTGAATTTTTGGTGGATATTCGACCCCAGGATTTTTTTGGAGGGCAGATGTCATTACAGAACTGCAAGTTTGGTGAATATTTAGTGACCATTAGCACTGGGTTTAAAGCTGCTGTTGTGGGAAACGGCCACAAGGAGGCAGCATTTGTCCTTTCCCAAATCTGGGTACTAGGGCAGCAGAGCCTTTCTGGAAGTCGTGGTCCTAGGTTTTAAGTTAGAATGGAATGTGCCAGGAGGAACGCCCATAAGTTTATGTCTCATTACATCTTGGTTTTTAAAATTTATTTAATCGGGGTAATGATTAGATATTGTTTGTCCAGATGTACACAATCTGGTTCATTTGTACAATATATATGTCTATTCATGTTCAGATCCTCTTCCCATGTAAAATATTACAGTGTTCCATAGACCTCCCTTGCTATATGGTCCGTCTTTTTGATATATGTTTATTATATGTATTTGTATACGTATGGTAACGTTAATCTTAATTTATCCATTCTGCCCACCTTTCCTTTTAGATAAGCATACTTAATTTCTAAGTCTGTGAGTGTCTTTCTCTGTGGAAATATGTTCATTTGTGTTAGTTATTAGATAACGCCTATAAGTGATATCATAGGATATAGGTCTTTTGCTTTCTGACTTACCTCATATTCTGTGATTATCTCCAAGCTCATCTATGGCACCTCAAATAGCAGTGTTTCATTGTTTTCCATGGCTAATATTCTATTGTGAACGTGGACCACTTCTTCTTCATCCATACATCTGTTGATGGACATTTTGGTGGCTTCACTGTCTTGGCTATTGTGAATAAGGCTGCAGTGCAGCTTTTGCAGCCCGCGTCTTCTCGATTCCGGTCTTCTCAGGTGAGAGGCCCAGTGGTGTGACTGCTGCATCGAATGGTACCTCAACTTTTACTTTTAATCGTAGCTCCTTTCTGTTCTCATTATTGGCTCTTACCACGTTACATCTCACCAGCAGCTAGAGGGTACACAGTTCTCTAAAACCCCTTCAGAATTTATTGTTTGTAGACCTTTTGCTGATGGTCAGTCGACTGGTGTGAGTTGAAACCTTTTTGTACATTAGATTTGCATGAGTCTAATAATTCCTGAGGTTAAGCTTTCACCCATTTTCCTTTTTTTAAACAAGAGAGTGAGTCAAACTTAACTCTTCATACTATCGTCTTGAAAAATTTGCCAGTTTTGAATTTTATTGTCCATTCCCTACCTCAGCACAGTTGTTTAGGGCAGATGTCCTTTGCAGCCCTGAGTCCTTGTGAATGTTAAGAGAACATTAGCTGTGGGCTTAACACCGCTCTTGCGGAAAACGGCCACAAGGCAGCAGAATTTCTACATTTCCAACTCTGGGTTTTTGGGCAGCAGAGCCTTCCTGGAAATCGTGTTAGTAGGCTGCAAATTAGAGTGGAATGTGCCAGAGCACATCCCCAAGAGCTTATATCTCCTTACTTCTTGTTTGTTTTATAAATTTAATTTTTATTAATTATCAGAGCAAACTTGATAAAAATATTTTGTTTCTCCTAGGTGTACAGAATCTGGTTCATTATATCAATGTATCTGTCATTTATCTTTGCATTCTTTACCATGTAGGTTATTACAGAGTGTTGCCTAGACCTCTCTTGGTATTCCATAGGTATTTTGTGATTATATATTTCATATGTATTAGTACATGTCTGTTAACCCTCATATCCTAATTCATACATTCCTTACACTTTTCCATTGGTTAAACATAATTTTTTTTTCTTAATCCATGCTTTTCCTTCTCTTGGAAATAAGTTCATGAGTATCAACTTTTAGGTAACACCTAGAACTGATGTCATAGGATATCTGTCTTTCACTTTCTTTCTTTAATTTGAGTGATTATCTCTAGGTCCTTATATGGTGGTGCAAACGGCACTGTTTCATTGTTTTCCATGGCTTATATTCCATTGTTTACATGGACCACTTCCTCTTTGTGCATTTTTCTGTTGATGGACATTTTGGTTTCTTCCAAGTCTTGGCTATGTTAAATATTCCTGCAGTGCAGGATTGCCAGCCTGTGTCTTTTCCATTCTGCTCTGCTCAGGTGATAGGCACATCAAAGGACCTACCAGATCACATGGTAGCTCAATTTTTACCCTTAAACGCACCTCCATTATGTTCTCACTACTGGCTGTTACCAGTTTACATCCCCCCCAGCAGCTGGAGGGTACACAGTTCTCTGAAACCCCTTCAGCATTTATTCTTTGTAGACTTTTTGCTGAAGAACATTCTGACGGCTGTGAGGTGAACATTTCTGTAATTGGATTTGCATGGCTTTATTCAGTGCTGATGTTGCGCATTTTTCAATTCCCTTTTATTTTAAAGAGAAAAAAAAGAAAAGACAAAATGTGCGTAAAATATGCCTCTTGACATTGTCTTCTTGAAATGTTGACGTCTTTTGAATTTTCTGGTCGATTACGACCCCAGGACATTTTTGAGGCCCGGTGTCCTTTACAGTGCTGCACATATTTTGAATATTAAGTGACCATTACCTCTTGGTTTAAAGCTGCTGTTGTGTGAAACAGTCACAAGGCGGCAGCATTTCTCCTTTACCAAATCTGGTTACCAGGGCAACAGAGCCTTAATGGAAGTCCTGTTCTAGGTTGAAAATTAGAATGGGATGTGCCAGGAAAAATTCCTTTCAGTTTATGTCTCATTATTTCTTGTTCATATTTTTAATTTAATTTTTATTTTTTATCGCAGCAAATTTGATTACAATGTTTTTTTTTTGTTCTAGGTGTGCAAGATGTGGTTCTTTCACACACATACATATATCTATTCTTCTTCGGAACCTTTTCCCAGGTAGGTTATGACACAATGTTGAGTAGTCTTCTCTTGGTATTCCGTAGGTCTTTGGTGATTATATATTTCACATGTGTTTCTATATCTATGTTAACCCCAATATCGTAATGTATGCAATCCTCACACCTTTCGATTTGGGGAACCATAAGTTTGTTCAATGAATCTGTGATTGCCTTTCTCTGTGGAAATATCTTCATTGTTATCAATTTTCAGGTAACACCTATAAGTGATATACGTTAGGTGTCTTTCGCTTTCTCACTTACTACAAGTTGCATGGTTACCTCTAGACTCATCTATGGTGCTGCAAATGGCATTGTTTCATTTTTTTCCCGAGCTAATATTCCATCTCTACATGTAACAGTTCCTCTTTGTCCACTCATCTGTTGATGGACTTTTGGTTGCTTCCATGTCTTGGCTATTGTAATACTGCTGCAGTGCAGATTTGCCTGCCTGTGTCTTTCCAATTCTGTCTTCTTATGTTATAGGCCCAGGAGTGGGCCTGCTGGATCATATAGTAGCTCAATATTTACCTTTTAAAGGCACTTCCACCCTGTTCCCATTAGTGACTCTTACCAGGTTATGTCCCACTTCAAATTAAGGGTATGCATTTCTCCACAACCTCTTCAGCATTGATCGTTTGTAGTTTCTTTCCTGATGGTTATTCTGAATGGTGTGAGCTGATACCTCTGTGTGGTTGGATTTGCATGTGTCTCATAATCCTTTGAAATTGAGCTTTCAGGCATGTCTTTTTATTTTTCAAACGGTTATTACAGCTTAGTTCTTCAAATGGTTTTCTTGAAATATGTGCCACATTTTGAAATACTTTGGCCTTTACCTCCCGCAAGACATGATGAAGGCAGGTTTCCTTTACAGCCCTGCAGGACTTGTTCATATGAAGTGACAATTAGCATAGGTTTTAAAGCTGTTTTTTCAGGTAATGGCCAGAGGGTGGAGCATTTCATAATTCTATGAAACGTAACTGAACACACAATATATATTTTTTCTTTTAAATTTCCATTGTTACTTTTTTAAAGTACAATTATAATTGAAGTTCTTTGTAACAAGTGAAATTTAAAAAATTAAAGGAAAAGATAATATTTTACCACTTGCCATCCTTTCCCATTTACTGAAACGACCAGCATAATGTGTAGATTTCTCATTTTATCCAGGTGTTCTATACATCTGGAATATCATGCTTCTCACTGTAGAAAAACAGATTTAGCTCTCACACTTTTTATAGGCTACATAACAGTCCATAGAACAGAAGTACCAACTATTTCAGACTTAGCTTTTTGAGGGACACTCAGGTTACTTTCTGTTTTATTTTGTTGTTCTTTTTTTGGGGGGGGTAGGAGTTTATTATTTATTTATTTATTTTTGTTGTGTTGGGTCTGAGTTTCCGTGTGAGGGCTTTCTCTAGTTGTGGCAAGTGGGGGGCCACTCTTGATCTCGGTGCGCGGGCCTCTCACTATTGCGGCCTCTCTTGTTGCAGAGCACAGTCTCCAGATGCGAGGGCTCACTGGTTGTGGCTTATGGGCCTAGTTGCTC